>NW_024080954.1:104887-849061 GCF_003009895.1 Hyaena hyaena | reverse complement strand
AAAAAAAAAAAAGAGTCTGATGTTTAACCAACTCAGCCACCCAGGCACCCCCTGAAGTATGCATTTTAAAAACAGGGCTCTTTAGTGCCAAAGTCCTAGTCTTGGGTTACTTCTCAAAATCTTAATTTCAATTTCTTCATTTGGGAATTTATATTTATCTTTCTGACATGCTATGCCAATTTCAGATTTATTCACGGCTTACATCCTCATAACTAAAATCAGAACATTACTGTAAGAAAATTTCATTTAATTTTAGAGAAGTGTGACATCCTAAAAACTTAGCATTGGGCAGTGTCTAAGGAAAGGAGGCTGTATTTTCAGAATACTCACTCCTAGGTACCCTCATTAGTCTTATTCAACATTGTACGTGGCCAAAGATACCAGGGTAGAGAGTCAGAGGGTTCAATTTACTATGAAGTATTTCTGAAGCAATACTGATTTAGGTAATCCTGGGTCTCACCAAACTTCAGTACAATAATTATGAATGCTGTAGATAAAATTATACTATTCAGCAAGTCATAGAGACTATTTTTTAGAGTTCCTTCACATTAGACTAGGATTATATTAAAACTAGGTAGAATTTCTTACAGAACCTTAAGGTTGATCTCTCTGGTGGGGGTGGGCGGGAAGCAAATTACAAATATAAAATTGGGAAATTAAAATCAGAGCCTTGAAAAGAGCCATGCAAGTGAAGGGATAACAAAACTTAAAGTTCATTTGCTTTGTGGAAAATTTGCTTCTACATACCCCTGGAAAACGTGGATGGACATTTTGTCACCGTTTCTGATCCTCAGAAATGGTCTCCCATGAATCCTGGAGTGTCAAGTACCAGAACAAAATATGTTGGGCTCTCTTATGCCAGCAACATGTAGTATAATATAAAGACAAGTTTAAAACTAGTTGCCATGTGCTCTTAAGGGTGCCTCTTCGAGGCCTCATGTTATATCTTTGAGGAGTTGCACTACCTGAGTAGCAGGTCTCACTGCTCTCAGCAACCACAGTGATACATTTTATAGGACCTTTCCTTATTAGATCAGTCCCTTCATTGCCCTTTTTACATAAGTCAGGGATATGATAACTCTTGAAACTTCTATTTATTCTAGTTTTGGAGTGTGATGAAAAGACTGTAAGGCACACCACCTCCAATGATGTTACTCTTAGTTCATATGAAACAAGAGAAGTATCCAGAGACTGAATTCCAGATAGGTTGTGAGATTCCTTAGAGAAACACCATTTTTTGTCAGTACTGAGGGGTCCTCCAATGACCGGATTGTACAATAATCCTTGGGGAAACCAGAGCAATCCTGAAGAGAAATGGGTGGGATAAGTGAGCTTGAACTACCGCTAGCAATGCAGTTTGTAACAGTGTCATGGGCTTGCCATACTAACCTATCCTCACTTCCCTGTCCTCTACTTTCTGTGTGGAGGCCAAAGTTACCTCCAAGCTTGGAGCAGCCACTGCTGATGAGGGGACAGCCAGAGGAGGTAGATCAAAACCATGGAATGGGGAATGGGGAATGGGGAACAAGAATAGATGAACAGGAAGAGGCTTCAGAAAAACAGACCTCAGCACAGTTCAGTGTTCTCATTTATATGCAGAAGATAAAATATTTTGAAACCACTGACCAAAAAGGATATCCCACAAGAAGTGAATTATGCTAAATACCAAGTGTGATTATAATTGCAGTATGTTATGCTTCACATCCTTGACAAATCTTAATGAAATGAAACTTTAGGCCTCCTAGGAAACATGACTGTTTTAATGATCAGGCAACTACTATTGTACCATGCATGAGTTTTCTGGAAGACCTTTAAAACATTTCATCCTGGCAGGTTTTTAAAAGAGCAGCACAAAACTCACCAATATGACTCTCTATGCCTTTATAAGTTAAGAGAAAGTTTGTCAATTATTTTTGACCATTGTATTTATAGGTTTTAGCTGTCAGAAATAGCCTCTTTTATTTTTCTTTTACCAATAATTAGCATGGTTTAAACAAAACAAAGCAATAAAAACAAAAAAGGAATCTCCTAAAAGGATGAAGAGTGCCTCCTTTCTTAAGTTGCCCAAAATGTTATGTTTGCTAAATGACACCATGAACCTTTTCTAGAGGTAAAAGAAAAATATCTCTTTAGGTAAATAAAAAGATGTTCTTTCTCAGGAAGTAACCTGAGTTGTTGATCACTTACTTGTTTCAGTTTGATTATTTGTGAAAATCATTTAAGTTTTAATTTTTTTGGTCTCCCATGAGACAAAATGTAATGTTTTCTATCTAGTAGCTGCTCCATACCTGCTTTTCAACAAATAAAAATATTCCGGATTAAAGTTATTTATGTCATCACGTCACCAGAACACTTCTTGGGTGATTAAAAAGAAAAAAAATAGAAACTAACTATGGATACATGACTACACATGTATAAATTTTATTTACTTTACCTTATTCGTAGGACATAAATATCTACTTACATGTGTATTACTTTTAATCATTAAAAAATATTAAACAGTAATTGTGACTAAAGAATTGTGCTTATACGTTAATATAATTTATTCTTTGCTGCACCACAGGTTCAGGATATAAATACACTGAAAGGGAAAGCAGTAATAAAACATATTTCTTTCGTAATAGGTGGACACTATATTTCAGATGAGGAAAGAAAGATGAGGAAGAAAGACTATGTCAAATAGACGTTTAGGAGAGAAAAGACAACATTAAACAAACATCAAATGGAAAAAGATCACATGTGCGGGAACCTCAAGTTTGGTACCTCCTGTGTCCCAGGTGCTCATTTTGATGTGGCCTTCTCTTAGAGATTAGTGCTATAATGGAGAAAATACATAAATAAATAACTCAAAATCAGTGCATTCCTTCATCTCATGAAGCTTATTCTAGCCCATTATGAGATTCTGTAAGTCCAGAAAAAATAGCTGATTATGTGTCAACCAGTATGCTAAACATTTTACACATATGAACCCATGAAGAATATGGTTAGGAGGGTTAAATAACTTGACCAAATGACAAAGTCAACAAAACTAGTTAAACAATAGGTCTGTCTTTAAGCCCAAGTCTTTATGTCTCTAAAGCTCATCTAATCACTACACACCAGTGATCTGCAATGGTGCATGTATCACTGGGTATATAGGACAATATTAAAAGCATTTCCAAGTCTAAATCAACACAAAAAAATAAAACCAAATAAATGGAAAACATATGCAAAGAAAGTGACTTCTATGGAAAAACAATTATCTATGTGCTTATGTGCTTTAACTATGTTAGAATAATTTGATAATGTTGTAGATGGTGGGTTCACTTGTATTTTTCCAAGAGTAAGTCTCAATTTAAGAAGAATACCCTGAGGCAGGTTCTCACTTTTTATTATTTTGATTATATAATTGTACAATAGTGATCACACTAAATAAGTCGATAAGCTTCCGAGGTAAAACTAAAGAAAAACTAACCAAGTCTTAAAAGTACTTTAAGACATGAAGTCATGTTAATTTTATGTTGTACTTCTTTCAGTACATTCACATTGTGTGACTGCTATAGTTTAAATAGAGAATAGTTTAAATTAAATAGAATAATCAGTTATATAGAATTTTACATTTCCAAAACAATAACATATTAGTAGAATATACAGAATATATTAGTTACTTAGTTCTTGACAAGAGGATTACATCTTGCTTTGTATATGGATTTCCTTTGGACAGTTATTTAGATGTGGATATCATAACAAACACTGGTAAGAAGAAAATACTAGACCTGGGTTTTATTATACAAAATATATAAATTTATTTATTTATTAAACTTTTTAATGTTTATTTTTGAGAGAAAGAGACAGAGACAGAGCATGAGCATGAGCAGGGGAGGGGCAGAGGGAGAGGGAGACACAGAAATTGAAGCAGGCTCCAGGCTGTGAGCTGTCACCACAGAGCCCAACATGGAGCTCAAACCCACGAACTGTGAGATCATGACCTGAGCCAAAGTCTGGCGCTTAACCCAATGAACCACACAAGCACCCCCAAAATATATAAATTTATACTTGTTTAAATGTCATTGAAAAATTTGTGTTATTTAAAAAATTTTGCTGTCCATAAAAGAAGTCTTTCATACATTTTTAGTAGTGTTTTTTATTATATGGTGATATTTAGGTTATAATGACTTTGGTTCCAGTCATCATTATTAGTCTGATAAAATACAGTAACATTAATACTTCCCAACTGAACTAAAATTCTTTCTTTATTTTTTAAAATTTTTATTTATTTTGAGAGGGGGGTGGTGGGAGAGGGAGAGACAGAATCCCAACAAGGTTCCATGCTGTCAGCACAGAGCCCAACATGGGGCTTGATCTCATGAGCTGTGAGATCATGACTTGAGCTGAAATCAAGAGTCAGACACTTAACCAATTGAGCCACCCAGGGGCCCCTAAGATTTTTCTTTATCTATAATTACATTCCTTTCAGTTCATGCTAGTTATCATAAAGAACAGAACTTAATACATTTTTCTGAGAAGAGCACTTATCTCTTATACTCACTTATCACCTTAATGAACAAAGATTTTAAAAATACAGTGATAGTGAAAAAGAAAACATCAATAGCATACTTTAAATGAGGACTAAAGTGCAAGATAAACAGGAAAACTTAGCAATGATAGTTTCAGCAAGCCTAAAAACACTACGGGTGCCATCAGTACCAAGAGAAATATTTGGTGGTTACCCAGTGTACTGCAAACTACTTCTAACACAAACAAGATGCTAAGAAACTTTATCACAAAGTTACTCTTCAAAATATATTACCTCTTACTGTTGGCATTTTTCATTGATAAAAATGGATTATCGGATAGAACTTGTTTATAACAATACGCTATGTGAAGAGGCTATACAGTTACCAAGAAAGGAGAGAAAACTGTACTTAACTTTTTAGTGTCCCTGCTCTGGACTCTTGGCTGTTTATATTCAAAGCATACATAAATCTACCACCTCACTACTTGAGTATCTTCAGAAAGTTGTTTGATCTTGTTTCAGCTCTATTTTCTCATATGTCAGATAACAATGATAAGACACTGTGGTGAGGATTAAATGAGAATAGGCATGTTTACTTTCAGCATAAACTCTGCTACATAGCAAGTGATCAACACCAATCAGCTTAAGTTATCATTAATAATGTTCGTAACATTTCAATGATATCACTAAGGGTTTTCAACAGAGAAAACATATGATCTAACTTAGGTTTTGAAAGATTCATTCAAGGGGTGCCTGGTGGCTCAGTTGGTTGAGAGTCTGACTCTTGATCTCAGCTCAGGTCTTGATTTCAGGGTCATGAGTTCAAACCCTATGTTGGGCTCTGCGCTGGGCATGAAGCCTACATAAAAAAAAAATGTTCACATAAGCTTCAGTATTGAGAACAGACTAGAGGGTATAAGAACAGAAGCAGACAAAGCATGTAAACAGCCACTGTAAGTAACAACCAACTTGAGAATAGAGGGAAGGAAGTAGTGCAGAGTGGTAAGGTTATAGAGATGCATGCAGGATTATTACTTTGTCAACTGGACATGGGGTTTGAGAGAAAGAAGAGTCAAGATAATTAATGTATGTATGTATGTGGAATGGGTTGTTTATTTACTTGTCTATTGGGGGAGGAGTTGTGTGTTTTTTTGTCTGAGTGACTAGAAGATGGAGTTTGAAGTAGTAAGATCACTAGATTGGAATGATAATGCAGGTGTAGATTTGGGGTAAGGAAATAAGAACAACCAGGAATTTGGTTTGGTATGTTTAGGAAGAGATGCTTATCAGACATCCATGTGGAGATGTCAAAGAGGCATCTGGGTAAACAAGAGGAGAGGTGTGGGCTGAAGATTTAAAATTGGATTCACCATTGGCTAAATTATATTGTTAGGAATGCTACTCAAATGTGACATAGCAAATTGAAAGAAGACAATCCTAAGTGGGCAATTAACTGTAAGGTAAACTAATTTTTCTCCCACTAGAGGTTATTTTAAAACCCTTAAATTATCTGAACAATTGTTAAGGTATATGCATCGCACATTTTGGCATTGCCCAGATCTTGTTAAATATGTTTGGAAATCTTACACTCTTTAAAATAAAAATCACGAATCACTATAAAAAAAATTCATGATTCTACGAAACGTCTATCATGAAATGTGCATATCTGAGTAAGAATACTGGAAGTGGACAATACTCAGGAAGGAGAGAAATTTAGTCAACAGATCTCAATTGTTGAGCCAAGAAACACTAATCATTGCTCAGTTGCAAGATCAAACATTAAAATAACTCTCTACAATTCAATTTGGCAGTGGGCTATAGTCTCTAACAACTTAGCATTTATTCATCCAGTCATTAGGAATAAAGATAAAAAGCCAAAGCCAGTGCCTAGAGGAGCCCAGTAAGTACACGATTGTTGAGGGAGAAATTCCCATGTGTTCCACTAAAGGCTCTGAAGGTGCTGAGAACACATAGGCATGGAGACAGTCACTGGGTCCATGGAGTCTCAGGTCAGACTTCTGAGAGAGGCTAACTTTTTAAAAGGATCTAAAGGAAGCTAGGAACTTGCAAAATTGAGAATATGGAATTCTAGAAGGATGTTAGAACAGGAAGGGCACAATGAAAGGCATTCCTCCAAGGGCCTTTCTTTGCCCTCTGTAGCTATTCTATTCTTAACTTTTAAATTGAACTGTCTTCACATCGCTAAAAATTAAGTAGTTGACTCTATAAGTTGACAAAAATAAGTGTAACTGATTCACAGAACAAACTGTCTTTATTTTCAAAGGGTACTTGAGCATCTATTCATGCAACACAGACATATGGAATGTAGACTGAATCTTCATCAATGATCTAAGCACAGAAGGTAAGGATTTCAGAGGTCCCAAGAAAGCTTCTTGGGCTGCCCTTCATATTCCTGGCCTACAGATGCTCCAAATACCATACATAGCTATGACTCATTTGAATCTAAGTAGTTGATTAAAATGCAAACGTTATGACAAATGTGATCATATTAACATCTGAAGGTCACTTTAGTATCTGATTCCAAGGATCTTCCTGAAAAAAAGTGATGTTGGAGAAGTTGCAAGGTAAGACCAACAAATGAGAATGGGTGGATTTGGGAATATCAAAGTTTAACTAATGGTTTATAGGCTGTATTAAATTCTCTTATAAAATCATAATAATTATACAAGGTTGACAAATATAAAAGTTGTGACTATTTCATGACATCATTTGCAAATAAGTAATGAATTTCTATCTACACAGGCCTTTATTTGAGGGAAAAGTTTCATAGTGTTGGCGTATTCTGCAACTCTGAATAAACTAATTAGGGACCTCCTAGGAACCACTGTGGGTAAACAAGACCCTGTTTCTTCCCGTAGGCTCTAACAGTCCATGAGGTAAATTCCTAAAAGCTTTAAAAGTAAAATAAATAATCTCTTATGCTCTGAGAAAGTATATTATAGGACTCAAATATATCTCACTGAAAAAGCTCCACTTATCAACTGGGTGAGTTAATGAAGAGACAGAATTTGAAAGAGGGTAATTAAAAGTTATGTGACTCTTTTAAATGCTAAAAATCATATCACATTTCTAAGACTTCTCTCGATTAAAAAATATGATTTGATTATATGCTATACTTGAGGGGAAGCTAAAAATAATTTGTGGAGTGAATTTTTAAAAGCAGGGTCTTTTATTTTTTTGATCTATCATTTTATTAGGCTTTAAACTGTACCTTGATTCATAGGTTTTTGTTTAAAAATTTTTGTTTTATGATGTTGTGTAATAATGTCCTAAAGCACTTAATGAGAGCCAAATGCATCCCAGATGCACTAGTAAATGGGAGTGATTAAGTCCAAGCCAAAAGTGATACGCTAGAGATTTAGCTAGAGATAAGGGGCACAAAATGGACATACATGTATGTAGTGACAAAACCTTCATGGAGCATAAATAACAGGAATTTGAGCCTGTCTTATTTGATTCATAAATGAAGAAAACTAAATTTACCTTTCAACAGGTGAAAGGGAGATAAGAGCAAGGCCAAGAATGATTAATTGATCTCTGATTCTTCTTTTATAGTTATTTGTGTTAGAAGTTTTATTATAATTAAATGCATTTTATTTTGACAAAAATATAATGATGAATAAATAATATGATATCACTATTTTAAATGTTCTTTGCTCTAAGGTTATTTTCTTTACCGAATGGAAAACTGAGATTCATGAAAAATAAATAAAGCAATAAATTTCAAGCATAACCACTGCTTCTGATGGAATATCAGGTAGAGATGCATTTGAGAACTGAACCCAGAAAGCAAACATGCAATGTCCAAGTGAGAGTGGTTGAGAAGAGCAGTTGGTTGCCTTTGTAAAATAATTAAGAAGCGTCTCTAAAACTTCTGGGGCAACTAGTTCATGACACCATACTGTTTTATATGGTTCTGAATCCCCAGTGAGATTTGGCTGTGTGACTATCCAGGATGAGAAAAAGACTAGAAGCAGCAAAAGACTTATATATGAGCTTTTGTGGTCCTGAGAAGGTGAGAAAATCCCATTATCCCAGAACAAAAGTGGTTCTCTATAGGTGAGATTCACCTGTACAAAATGAGAGCACAGTTCAATCTGTGCCAAATATCTGAGAGCACAGTGGAAAATTGAAACAAATATCAGGACATGTGCTCTATGGAGTTCCACATAAAATGTTTCCAAATATTTGCATCTTGGAAGACCCATATATAGAGTTTTTCCTTTTTATTTCATCCTGGTTCACACTTTCATTAACAGCTGGGCTATAACAATAGCTTCCCAGCCAGTTTTCCCAACTCCCATCTGTCTTCATTGCAGACCATACTGCTGTCATACCAATCTTAAATTGCTGCTCTAGTAATAGCATTCCCCTATTCAGAATGATGGATGGTTCTTCCTTGCCTACTATATTGACCAGCATTTCCTCACATTAACATTTCCTCACATCACAATATGCCCTCACGCCTCCCTCTCTACCCAAAACTCTTATCACTCCCCCACTTTCATGTTCCTTTTCCTCTAGCCAACAGGACAATCATTCCCCAGGAACACCATGCACCAAGGCTGTCTTCGTGTCTCTGTTCATGTTGTTCTTACTGTTGGGAACACGGCATCACTCTTCATTCCTACTCTTCATTTTTCTCTAATTCTACCTTCTCCACAAACCTTTTCTTGCCGTCTCTCAACCAGATGACTCCTTCACCTTAGAATCTCCATAATCCTTTGGAAATGTCTCACAGTGATCAACATACTCACTCTCCTTTGTGTCATGACAACTTACACCATTACCTCCTGATACTTGAAGATTATCAGCTTGTCCTTTGTAAAACCTAACACATTGCTCAAAAATGGGCAGTAAATACATATTTGTTCATCTGAACTGAATCTAACAGTATTTGATGTCTCCTTTGATGGCAGGGGGCTAGGTTATAAACATTATAGGTCCATTCCTGTTGGTTCTGAAGGCATTTTCCCCACTTATTCCCTTTTGTTTGCACACAGCCACTGAGCTAAAACATCCATAGTTTTCTTAAAAAATAAACTTCTTACTACTAAATATAACAAAAGAAGGTAAACATTATTTATTATAAATGTTCTGGTTTACTACAAATTTTGCAGGAAATTGCAATACTAAGCATTTTCAAACATTTGAGTAATGTACATTCAGGATTTAGGCAAAAGCACATTCTTCACTGTAACTACTTCAATATCTTTACTTTTATGAAAACAATGATTTCATATTTGAATGAGTAGATATGTATAATCATCTTCATGTGTAAATATGATAGATATAAGCCAAGAATAATCTACCTTTACCTTCATCTTCTGTACTGTAATTTATGAGAATAATCTTAAACTCAAAAAAACATATTCAGTGCTTGAAAGTGATTCTTCCAGGGGCTCCTGGGTTGCTCAGTTGCCTATGTATCTGACTTCAGCTCAGGTTATGATCTTGCGGTTTGTGGGTTCAAGCCCCGTACTGGGCTCTGTGCTGACAGCTCAGACCCTGGAGCCTGCTTCAGATTCTGTGTCTCCAGCTCTCTCTCTCTGCTCCTCCCCCACTCATGCTCTGTCTCTCTCTCTCTCAAAAATAAATAAAAACATTAAAAAAATTTGTGATTCTTCTGAACACCCACAATTTTTTGAAGCCCTCTTCTCCCCTAATACAGCACTTTCTTCACATGCCATCAGACTCTGTATTGGTTCCTTAGAGATTTACTCCTTTCCTCTCTCATTTTCAATAATTGACCAGCTCTTTAAGTTTAGCACATTGTTTTTCACTCCTAGCTTTCCCTTAGAAAATTGACTCACCAATTTTACATATTCCCCTTCTAGGTTTTTCAGCTAAGCACAGCATCTAGTACACATTTTGGCCCACCAAAAATATCTTTTGAAAAATAAGTAAACAACATAAAATTTCTAGTGCAATCCATTAGATGGCTACAGTACATCTTCATTACAATGACCTTCGATTTTTCTAAATTCAATGTATCCCAAACACAACTCACTATTTCCTTTTCTCTCCAGGCCCCCAAACATTCTCAATTCCCTCCCTCTGGGTCCCAATTTCTTTCTATTCCTATTCTTACATTACATAGAAGTCATTTCTGTTTATTTCCTTTCTGTCTTCCTCTATCTAAAATGTTGATTATGCCTATTGTTCTGTCCCAAAGGTCTTAATCTAAGCTGTGTTCATAGCATGAAGTCAGTCATAATGTATAGCATTTACTAAATCCTTCACAAATGCTAGCCACAGAGTTCTGTATGTATTATTTATTATTCATTTTTATTTACTATTTATTTTTATTTTTCAAAGTAACTCAATGAGAGGATGCTATTATTTCTATTTTACAGATGAGAAACAGTTTTTAAAATATTTGTTGAGCACAAGGAAATATAATTATATATGAAGCTGTCTGATATCAAGGTGTGTATAAGTTTCCAACACAAATATGTAATATCTATATTTTTTCTAGAACATTTTCTCTAATAAATATTGATAAAGTTTTCTTGAAAAAATGTTAAGAAAATATCACTTTACTGGTATAAATAATTAAATTTAGCAAGAAAGTTAACTTTTTATATCTACATTTAACAAGAATTGTTACTTAGTACATATTTGCACTGGCAAAATAAAATGCCGTATTTGCAAATATTTAGAATTGACATTAATGCACTAATTCCATTAATGCACTAATTAATGCACTATGTATGATGGCCATAATCATAAAATGATGTAGCTGATAAAAATCATCAAAATACAGTAAAAATGCAAAAAGAAGATGTGTTCAGCTTTTCTTTTGGGTAGCACACATTATTTTCTCCTCAGTATTGAAAGAAAATAACATCTATGAAACAAATTTTACAATTAGAGATGGAGGTAAAATTAAATTAATAGACACTGATAAAGAAAAAAAAAACGTTATTAAACCAAAAAGATCCTTAAAGCAAAAACTGAAGCTCTGGGGTAAATTCATTGAGCATATCTAAGATATAGAGTAAATGGCTTGCTCCACTGATTCTGAAAGCCTGCAGACTGTTTACTAAACATCGATACAAAGGCTTCAAGATGTGGAAGAGTCAGAAAATGTGGCTGCTGAACACTTGTAAAGAAAACCCAAGGGAAATGGCTCTCTTTTAAAATAAATTAAAACTACTCTTGTGGAATAAACAAACTACAGCAAGCAATTCTAACTATGATTCTTATAATCTGCAAATACCTGTGATTATCTGTGAGTAAATGGTGCTGACTGAAATGGGGAAAAAATCCAGGATGCTGTGAACAACAGCACACAGGGAAGGGAAAATGTACTAGGCACCAGCTGGGTGCATGGCTTTGTACTTATATCATTTCAGGTAATCCTCATGACACTTTAGTGAGGTAGTTCTAACCATTCTCATTTTATAGATGAGGAAACTGAAGCCTTGAGGTTTCCTTATTTAAGGTCACACAGTAACTTTTGCCTTTTGACTATGATTGAATGTTCTTTTTTTGCTAGTATAGAGTCTCTTTTCAGGATTAAAACACAATACAGCAATTTTGATATGAATAAGTGTTCCTTCCACTTTTCCAAAGGCCTCTGAGCAATTCCCGTGATGAGGTGAGGGGAGAGGTAGACTCTGATAGGATCAGAAAATGCCTAATGGATCCAAGGACGTATAGTTTTTTCTGTCCCTCAGTGCACTTGGGAGAAGGTAGGAATAGGAGGAAATGTGAATTACTCCCAGTTTATTCTGCTCAATCACCACCAAGCTCCTTGGGCTTTTTGTGGAAAAAGGGAGATGAAGGAAGGGAAAAAGAAGAGAAGAGAGGGAAGATCTGGGAAAAGAGAGAGAAAAAAATGAGAGTAGGACTCCAAGTTGGAGAGAATGATTCAGAGGAGTTAATATCCCACTTTGCTAGGGAAGCACATAATTAAAACATCTTCATATTTTGAAACATCTAACTAAAAAAGACAAGACTAGAAAGCCTTTTCTTTTTTTTCTTTCTGTTTTTTTTGTTTTGTTTTGTTTTGTTTTGTTTGCTTCTGTCTCACTTTTAAAGTTGTCTATACATTGCAGGATGTTTTTTGTTTGATTTCCTTTTAATCACCTGAATATTTGGAATCTTTCTTAATATATGGTATACTGTGGTTCACATACAGGTCCCATAAAAATAAAAATAAAAGATGTGTGTAAGTGTGGGCACCAAGACAGGAGGAGGAAGTAAATAAAGGAGATGGAAGCAGTTTAGAAAAACCTGTTTCTTACCCTTTCCATCCCCATCAACAACAACAAAAGAAACAAACAAACAAAAAATGCCCTTAATTCATAAAAAAATATAATCTGAGTTTTACATCAGCATTATGAAGATTCCTATTGAGTATAAGATTTTAAGTGTTATTATGTTATAAAATTTAATGGAAAATTTTTCTTTCCCTTAAAAATAAACTGAAATACCACAGACATTTCCCAAAAATTCCAGCTGTCTGCTTGCTCTCCTTGTGTCTCCAGAACTATTTTATTTTTCCTCCATTGGTAGTTTAAAGGTGTACTCTTTGATACATAATGCCATTTTAAAGAGTTTAACAGAATTAAGATTTTGTTCCGGTATACTAAGTTATTTTCACATAATTCAGGTACACATTGCAAAATTAGAGTGTTTTAGTTGGAAGACTTTCTTTTCTAGTTAAAAACTGTCATCTCAATGAAAAAAAAAATCTAAATCAAAGGACAGTTTAGTCCAACAATTTAACAAGCATACTAGTGTGAGTGTGAAATTTTGGAAGAGCCAGACATAGGAGGAAATAATTTCTAATTTGTAATAAAGTCCAAGAGTATGTCTAGTAAAAATATTTTTACATTCTACCATGCCTAAAGTATTGCATTTTTTTCTATGTTGTTTTTTCCACTGAAGCAATCATAGCCCAAATACATTTCTTTCTAAATCCAGAGTATCCATCCATCCATCCATTCATCCATCCTTTCATTCATTCAGTTCAAATAAAAGAACATTCATTGCATACCTACCAGGTGCCTGGCCCTACGTTAGGCACTAGGGAACAGAAATGAACAAAGTACTGTTCCTACTCTTGAGGACTTGACAGAGCAGATTAAAGGGTAATTGGGTAATTACAGTATAATGAAGGGGTAGTTACATTAACTATCTGGACAAATGGTTTGAGAACAAGGCTCTAAGAAGGCAGAAATCTCACCTCTTCCCTCACCTCCACAGGGTACAATCTACTGTTCACAAAAGCAGTTCACAAAACATTCTCTCCTGCCTGTGGCCTTTGTTCCTGTTCCTTCCTACATGTCCCTTCAAACAGGCTGACCCTTTGCATCTTTCATCCACCAAATAAGAATAACCTCCCCTGACTATCCTCTCCACTGCATCCCACAGGGTTAGTTACTGTTTATTTCATTCTCTTACCACTATGTTGTCTCTGTAGGTTTCTCCCTTAAACCTCTAACTACTTGAGCAAGGACCTTTTCTTTAATCTTCCTATCAGTAGCCCTTATCTTGTAAATGTGTGATGAATGAGAAAAAAGAATAATTACAGGAATCTACATAAACATATCTCACTGTGTCCTCCCATATACATATATTGCTTCCCCCTAAAAAAAGAAACTATTAAGAATTCTTTTTTTCTTCCATGAAGGTAAGAATTTAAAATATTTTCTCTTTTAAATGCATTACTCCCCAGAGCGCAAGCCGTTCATTTACTCCCCTGGCAGAGAAAAACAGTAAAGTGTCAAAATGCCTATGCCAGTTTGAAAATATTCTGGAATTTCTGGTTTCTCTTTGCTTTTTACACAGCTATATAAATGTAGACCTGTTCTGAAAGTTAGCTTGAAACACACATGTCAAGGTATTTGCAGTATTTTTTTTTCTTTTTTCATTTCATTTGGCTGGACAGTTGTTTAAAATTTGGTATAACCAGACTGTACCTATTTATCTTGGTTATTTCAAAATAGATGTCCATGAGTCACTGTTTTTATACACTTTAGCTAGTCAGCCAGTTCAGAGGGAAAAAATAGTTAGGATAAATAATTAGAACAACAATTACTAACAATTATTAGAAGAATGATCTAATACAGATTAAATTATAAGAAAGAAGACAAGAAAAGGAAACTTAGTTTATATCTCATACGAGTGCATTCTAATTGATCAAATCAATAATGATGTAAATGTCATTTCAGAATAGAAAATGGAGTTCCGTATTATATAAGGGCCACTAAGTATTTAAATCATGAATAAAAATGCATAACAGAAAAAAAAAACATAACACTTGCAATGAGAAACTGTCTGTATTAAGTATATTTGGATATATCAGTCACTGCAATATTTATTCAATGAACCAAGATGCTGGGATTTTATTTCTATTTGCCACTTAGTGAATAAAAATGTGTTAAGTTCATGTTGTCTCTGACCTTTCACTAAAAATTTCATTCCTTAGTCATACTCTGCATTGGTGGTCGGAGTCTGTTGCCAAGAATTTGCTTGTCATCTGAATTTCCTTTCACATATAATCCTTCAAATGGATTACACCATCGTAGTGATTGGATTTGAAGTGACAGAACTAGCTGAAGAATTTTCTATGCCTATGAGCTTCCTTATTTAAAGAACCATTATAAAACAATTAAAACAAGGACAGATTCTGTATATTTTGGTCATTTGTGCTCTGAGATTGATGGTAGTTAACAGGGTATCTAAGTCAATGTACCTATGAAGTCTCATTGAGTGGTACAAGTTCACTGCTGAGTCTGTAGCTCTTTCTCCAGGGTACTGTAAATAGTCACAGAAATTGCACCATTAGTTGCCTTCACTGGAGAATTTGACCAAATTTATCTAAGGTGATCCTCTATACATTAGATTCTTAAGATTCTCAGATCCCATGGTCCATTAACTTCTTTTTTTTTTTTTTTTAATGTTTATTCATTTTGGGGAGAGAGAGAGAGACAGAGAGAGAGAGACAGAGACAGAGAGACAGACAGAGGGGAGGGACAGATAGAGGGTGGGTACAGAGGATCCAAAGCAGGCTCTGGTTGATAGCAGCATGCCTGATGCAGGGCTCAAACTCACGACTGAGATCATGACCTGAGCTGAAGCTGGATGCTCAACTGACTGAGCCACCCAGGTGCCCCAGAATTTCTTCAAATATATGCAGTCACATGTGTACGTACATACACATGCATGTTTGTTTAAGGAGATGGTTCATAAGTTTTTCATATTCTGAAAGGAGCAATGGCCCCAAAACATTTGAAACCTTATCCTTTGTAGCAGAAGTGTTGGTCGAGGATTCCTGAAATTATTTGCCAGTCATTTCTCAAAACCCCTCTGCTGCTGTCCACATTTGCACAGCTGCACACCTATGGGCAGGACAAAGCGTCTGCTGAAACATGGCCTTTTCTCCAGGGTTCATTTATTAGTTTGACCACATGAAGTGGTGCCTTGACTCTACCACAAAGTGGATTTCACTTGGTTGACTAATCCGATTAAGCACACAATAAAATTGAGAAGCTCAGAGCTAAAACAGGGCCCTAATCCATATCATCTGGCCTGGGAAATTGAGTGTAACCATTCCCATTTCCTTTCTTTGGTATGTCTCTATATAAACACACTTAGGCTTTTTCTTTTTTCTTTCCTTTTTTTTCCTTGTTCTGAGATATTTCAAACAGAAAAGCTCTGAGAATATTATAATGAATGTCTATGTAGCCATTACCCATTTTTCTGTATTTCTTTCAGTTAGGCCTTTAAAAGAAATGGAACTAAAATATTCACATACATTTGAAATCCAGCATATCCTCCTCAATCTCAGTTCTCTCTTTCTTTCCTCATTTAAAAGCAATCCTTTTATCTATCACTTCTGAGCAATAAAACACTTCTAAGCAATCTATACCACATATGTATACCAGTCTGAGTATTCTATAAGTATTGGTTTCCATTTTTTAAATATTATATATGCTATCATAGTGTAAGAATGTTGTTGCACCTTATTTTTGGCTCAGTGTTAGGTTTGAGATTTATCAATATTGATTCGTATAACTCTAGTTCATTCCTTTCAACTACAGGATGGTATATTATTGTATGATGACACTGCCGGCTATTTACCCATCATTCTCTTTGTGGACATATTAATATATATTCCTTCTACCAATAATGCTGCAGTGGACATTCTAGTTATTTTTCATGTGCTCATCTGCACAAGACCCCATGATGCTTTCCCTGGTCTCTGTGGCAGGAAGCAATTCTCCCTTCTCTTTATGAATAGCACTACTGGGGGCGCCTGGGTGGCTTAGTCGGTTAAGCGTCCGACTTTCGCTTAGGTCACGATCTCACGGTTCGTGGGTTCGAGCCCCGCGTTGGGGTCTGTGCTGACTGCCAGCTCAGAGCCTGGAGCCTGTTTCAGAGTCTGTAACTCCTTCTCTCTCTGACCCTCTCCTGCTCACGCTGTCTCTCTCTCTCTCCTAGAAATAAATAAAACATTAAAAAAAAAATTAAAAAAAAATGAATAGCACTACTGTTCTTCCAAGGGCAAAGGCTCAGCCTCATCTATACTGGTATCCATGGTATCTAGCATTATGCTTAACACATAATAAGTCTGCTATAAATATTTACTAAATTTAATTACTGCTGGTTTCCCTGTATGGAAATTGTTGGTGTATCTGGCTCAACTTTCTTACAAGATTGCTTATGTTTCCCAGGAGCAGGTCTTGTTATGTGCATACTCTCATTTATCATGCTGTATTGTACAAGGTCTTTGTATTTAGTAAGTTTTCAATATTTACCGAATGGCTGAACAAATGAATTAAAAGAGGAAATGTTAATTTTATTAAGTGTGTGACATCTTCACACTGCAGTCAACATTACATTTGAGTTTCTATCAACATGGCCCTTGTCCACTATATCAAGTGAGTTTTCTATCCAAGTTAGTTTATTAGTGTTTATTGTCAATACGGATATCTAAAAAGGGAGTCATTCCCATAGGAACTTAGAAATTCCCATAAAGAACTAAATTTGTCCCGTGATGGCCAAACACATAATGGTTTCTTTTAGTCCCTTCCTTTTAACTGCCAGGGAAAGAGCTCCTTCCCTCATATGAAATAGCTCATTCCTTTATAAGGTTTATGTACATATGCCTGTCTATTGGACAGCTGTCAGAAACCCTGGGGGCTCAAAGAACAAGCTAATCTCTGTCTGAGGTCTATATGGTTTTCTTCTCTCTCATCTTAGGGCATCTGTGGTTTTCTCTGGCTCTGTTTTGGTGGCCTTCATCTTCCTCTGCTTAATTCATGGTTTCTGCTCCCTCTTGACTTCACATTGCACTCTCCCTCACTGGCCATGACCTGAACTCCAACTAATGGCATCCTTTAAATTTTAGCTCTACTGACAACTGACTCACCATATTTATGCTTTCATCCCATGTGTCCATAAGTCACCTGCCAGCAGGGCAAGGACACAACGTAGAAAACAGAGTTTTCTAGCCTAGGCCAGAAAGTAAACATTTTCAGTTTTGTGGGTCATAAAGTCACTGTTGAGACTACTCAAATCAGCTGATGTAGTGTGAAAATATTGATGGACAATACATAAATGAATGTGCATGATAGTATTTCAATAAAACTTTATTTATAAAAACCGGTAGCAGGCTGAATGTGGCCTGTGGGCCATAATGTGCTGACCCCTGGCCTAAGAGATGGCAGTTTCAAAAGGAAGTGTTCATGGGAGACTATCTACTGACATCCCTTATATAGAATCAAAATAAGAATAAGCAATTGACTCCAGATCTATAAGACTTGACCAGAATCTGATTGTTCTGTTCTTATGCTTACCAAGGCATCTTCTAATGATAGTTTGGTTTTGCACATGGCTCTGTTTACAGGAATATAATTGGACAGTTACATGCATTTGAGTATTCCAACTCATTAGAGAGTTTTACAAGGGCCAGTAAGCAAGAAGAACCCCTTCAAATGTGACTAAAGTATACGAAGTAATGGTGACTCATATGTCAGGGTTCACAGACATGGCTGATGGTGATTTGTAATTGGGACAATGCACCTAGGCTGCGCAGTTGCTCATTGGCACCAGTATCACTTTATAATGTACAGTCATGGAACAAATTATACTAAGTCAATCACAGAGTACTTGATGCCAACTAGTTACCAGCCAGAAGTCATCCTCAGTAATTCAAGAAAGCCTTGACCAGTAGAACACACTCACTACACACCACTTCTGATCCAAAAAGTTCCCTTTTAGTTTCACTGAAGATTCCTGTGTACAGATGCAACTGTAAACCATGAAGACCAATAGATATCCATATGCTTCTTCCTAAAACCCTTGTGGTTTTTTATGATTGGCAATAACTACAATCTGTTCCACTTGTGGATAACTGTCATATTTGGTAAAGAAAATAAATGTTTGAGAAATCTTACTATTTTTATTTTTAAAGGTCCATACATTTATGAAGTTTTTCCTTAAAATAAACTTACCATTTGTTGCTAAAGTTATTCTTTACAAGCCTGTTATTTTTTTCAAATGAAGGAGTGTTTTCACACATTTTGATTATATATGTGTATATGCATACAAACATATTTCAGAGACAATATTCTCATTGTTTGAGAAGAGATACAGTGATGGATGAAATACTTCTGGGAGAAGTCCAATTATACAAAAATTTATATTATTTTTTATTACAAACTAATAATGGACACAAAGTGACAGTCCATGGGAAGCCATTAATACCAGTGAATTCCAGCTATAACTAATTATGAGCATGCCTTATACATCCTTTTTTTTTTTTTAACCCATTGTCGGCTTAGCTTCAGTTTGCTTTTAACCAGGACTATAGTACATCACAGGAAGTACCTAGCAGAAGTGAAAATCTCTAGATTAATTAGGAAGAAAAGCTTTCAGGGAGGTTACTTTCTATTCAGGCTTTTCATAGGTGGTAAACGAAAAGACTGCCATGACATATGCAAAGAAGGAAACAGAAAAAAAAAATAAAAATTTTGCCTCTTTTCCCAAGTTACAACTTATGAATGGCAAGACTTCAAAGTAACCCAAGAAGCCAAGCATATGTGCTAAGGACAAGGCAGAAATGATGCTCTTTTCTTCTCAAGGCAGAAATGAGTTCTGAGTGTCCTGTGGAAGGGGGACTTGAGAACTCTGAGCCCAGCCTAAAGTCAGGGGGTCAAACCTGGGGATTCGCCACCTCCTTTGTTCCACAAGGGAGGTGAGAGGAGACCAGAAACCAGAATTCTACCTGAGGAAAATTTCCACACATATATCAGATACCAATGTCATTATTAATATCATTAATATTATTTAAGAGGTTTATTAAGCCTCCAATCTGACAACCTGTGCTCAGAATTTATGCAAGAGTATTTGGCAGACTTAAAGAGCCCTAAAGTCCAGGTTTTCTCAGGGTGCTAGGAGATAGGGTAATATTCTGTAACACAAATTACCTGGAGAACTCATCTTCTGAGTGTCATACTTAACATTTGTAAAACACGCTTCATTTGCAAAATTACATCGGCCAACACTGCCAGGAGACTGAGTCAATGTATATTCACTATGATAAATTTAGCTGAAATAAAATCTTATCCCTATAGCTCCTCCGAAAATGCATACAGCATGTTGAAGAATAAAGATGGTGGTGATGGTAGAGGAGGGCGAGAGAGGACAGAGAAGAAGGTTCATGTTATGTTCACGTGAATAAAAGTCACATGGGACAGAGAGAGAGTTACAATAGAAGGCTCACCTGTCTCACTTCTGCTGTACCATCCTATTCTCCAACAGCTCTATCAAGCAGTTTCTTCTAGTCTTTTGAAGAATTTTCCATTTGCACACACACCTAAAGGTGTGTGTGTGTGTGCACACATACATATTTTCTGATCCTCATTACTTGCAGATTCCATATTGGTGAATTTTCCTACTCCTAAAATGTATTTGTAACCCCAAAATCAGTGCTTGCTGGGCACTCATGATCACATGCAGACATGAAAAAGGTGGCCCCAAATCTGTCTCCTGAGTCACATTCCCAACTGACACTGAAGAAAGCAATTCTCTGCCTTCTTGTTTCAGCTCCCCATTGTAAACAAGTGTCCTTTGCAAGGCGCATATAATGCCAGGTTTTTCACATTTTTTTGTTTTTTGGGCAGAGGGTGATTTTACTGTTTAAAAACATCCCCATTATAGTGCTGAAGCACTGTCTAGTGGCTTGTTTTTGTTTTGGGGGTATTTTGTTGTTGTAGTCACTGTCCAGTTCTTAAGTACAAGAAAGCTATGGTATGCCTCCCAGGTAAGCTACATTCAGATATGAGTTATAGTGCTACTCACTATGAGTTCAATATTAATGAATCAATTACATATCAAATAGCAATAATAACTAACCTAACCCTGTATTTCTGCTAGGGGCAATGATTCAGTTTTCACTAACTCAGTGTTTACAGTGACTTTATAGACTATAAACCACAAATAATGAGAATCTATTATGTGAGTGCACATTTTTAATTTACAAAAATGGATATTTATGTACACTATATCCACTATTTTATATCTTGATTTTTTAACCTACTAATTCATTTTAGAAATGATGACATACCAGGTCATGAACATTTACTTTCTTCTTTTCAAATAATGCAGTTTTCCCTTGGACAATTTTGCCATTGTTGATACAACTAGCTGATAATGATAGAGGTTTCTTTTAATGACAAAACAATGCTTCAGGAAAACATTCTTATACTTAGATCTTTGCAAACCACACAGATCTCTGAATTAAGAGAATTATGGCTCTTCTAGAACAAATACCTAACAGCTGCAGCTGCCTTAGGAGCCATCAAAAATGTTTAGTAGATTGGTATTAGTACATAAGGTGTGGATTTGGCCTGTGACTCTGATGTGGCTGGGCAGCATCTACCACACTGAGCATGTTTAACAAATGTCACATAATTAGACCTTCTTCCATAGGTAAGGTCAGGGATTCATAACTATAGGATTCCTTTATTTGAGTGCCGGTGTAATTGCTCTGCATTTGTATACAAATCTGCTCCATGACCAAAGGCAGCAGATGTAAAGTGCTTTGTAAAGTGCTCTTTGTCTTGTGGCACCAAACCAACCCTCTTCTTAAAGAAAAATGCAGGCGTCATGTGTCAAAGAAAATCTAGCCGAAATTCTTGATCTGCCTCCCCACACTGCCACCCCTGTGTTTGAGTAAGGAACGAAGAAGCTTTAAGTAGTGAATGAAGTACCTCTGAATCAGGACCATGGCGAGGAGATTATGATGGCTGAGAAAAAATACTGCCAGTATAAAACCATGGGAGTAACTTAGGGGACAAAGAACTGTTGATAAAAATAAATGAGGGCTTCACATTTTCTCCAAGTCACTTCTCTGCTTCAAAATTTTCCTAGCTACAAACAAGATGCCTGAAGGACCACATACAGTACATCAACCTCTCAATGTATATATATAAGATTTGTGCAAAAAAAAAAAAAAAATGGCCATTTATAAGCCAACAAGTTTAAATAGCAACCAAAATTCCTTTATTCTCATAATTCATTAATGAAACCATTAGTTTTTTAATGATAATATTAACCACAAAAAGTACATTTGATATAATCAAAGATGGGGTGTCTGGGTGGCTCAGTCATTTAAGCATCAGACTTCAGCTCAGGTCATGATCTCATGGTTCGTGAGTTCAAGCCCCGCCTCTGTGCTGGCAGTACAGAGCCTGCTTAGGATCCCCCCCCACCTTTCTCTCTCTCTCTCTCAAAATTAATAAACTTAAAAAAGAAAAAGAAGAAATACCAGAAGGGCAGAAATTGAGTTTAAGTTAATTTTAGGCATTCACATTAGAAAATACATATTTTACTTGCGAAGTGGAGGCACCTCACCTCTCATGAAGTAGGGCAAGGAGCTTCCAGAAGTTGGGATCATCTTACCCGAAGTTGGGGTCATCTTACCCTGCTGCTCCTGCATGTCATGGGCCATGATCTCTTGGGCCTATAAGCAGGGTGCTAGGTCTGTTTAACATGGCACATTTAAATACAGGTGTTTGAGCTCATTTGAATTCATGGATGAATACATTTGCTTTCCCCTAATGAATCTGCCTAGTGAGATTGCTTATGTGTGTGTATGTGTAAGTGTGTGAGAGAAAGAAAGAAGAAAAGAGAGAAAGAGAAAGAAAGAAAGAAAGAAAGAAAGAAAGAAAGAAAGAAAGAAAGAAAGAAAGAAAGAAAGAAAGAAAGAAAGAAATGGAAGGGAGGGAGAGAGGGAGGGAAGGAAGGAAGGAAGGAAGGAAGGAAGGAAGGAAGGAAGGAAGGAAGGAAGGAAGGGGGAAAAGACAGCAAGAAGGAGCGATGGAGGCTTTTGGAATCCTCATATAATGTTTGTATGTGCTTTTCCCACTCCCACTTGCTGGAATTCTGGAGATATTTCTCCCCAGATTTCGATATCTGAAAGAAGCCACAGTGCTGCAACTGAAAGTACTAAGTATTAATTAATATCTTACTTGATCAATTCATATATTGGAGCCTTTAAAGAACAAGCCAATATATATTTTAACCCTCAAAGAGACTCCTTTTTCAGAATTCAGCTTCTTTAGAAGAAAGGTCATAAAAATTAATACCTTTTTCTGGCATTTAGAAATTTGTAGAAGAGAGAAATACTTTCTCTGGTAATGTACAGAGTGAAAAGCGAGAAAATGCTTAAAATATTATTTTTGGGGTGCATGGGTGGCTTAGTTAGTTGAGTGTCTTACTCTTTTTTTTTTTCAGTTTTTATTTTTTTATTTATTTATTTTTTTTTACAAATAGTTTATTGTCAAATTAGTTTCTACATAACACTCAGTGCTCATACCCAAAGTGCCCTCCTCCATGCCCATCCCCCCCTCCCCCCCACATCCATCAGTCCTCAGTTTTTGTCAGCATTCAAGAGTCTCTCATGGTTTGCCTCTCTCCCTTTCCCCCACCACTTCCACCCTTCTTCTCCCCCTTGTTCCTCCGTCAAGTTCCTCCTAATCCTCCTATACGTGCAAACATATGATATTTGTCCTTCTCTGCCTGACTTATTTCGCTCAGCATAACACCCTCAAGGTCCATCCATGTTGCTACACATGGCCAGATTTCATTGTTTCTCATTGCCATGTAGTATTCCATGGTATAGATAAACCACATCTTCTTGATCCATTCATCTGTTGATGGGAGTGTCTTACTCTTGATTTCGGCTCAGGTCATGATCCCAGGGTCATGGGATTGAGCCCTGTTTCAGGCTCTGTGTTGAGCATGGAAATCATTTAAGATTCTCTCTTTCTCTCTCTGCCCTTCTCCCCTGCTTGTGAGCACTCTCTCTCTCTCTCTAAAAATTAAAAAAAAAAAATTTAAGATTACTCTTCACATAATAGTTGAGCAAACAATAGTATTTGTAATGAATGTCACTATTCATTTCTTTTGCTCATTTTTTAATAACCATAGAGAATCTTCAGTAGATCAAGGTGAGGACAGATCACAAGACCTAAACTTGACGTCATTTTTGTAAGGGCAATGGGAAGGCTTGGCCACCAGTCCTGCTCTGACAGTAAATGACTGGTCTTGTGCAATTACTTAACATTTTTGCAGTCTCAGTTTTCCCCTCTAAAAAAAGGGCAGTGTTGGAGTAGTCCTACCAGCTCTATAATCTTATTACTTAAATCTGTCAAATCAGTAGTCCCTAACAGTGTTTTCAAATTAAAGCTTTAAGAATGTGCCTTTATCCAAGTATTTAAAAATAAAGACATTATAAAATATTTCCTGATTTCTGAGGAAAATCTTTTTGTTCAAGCTAAAAGAGCTTATACAGACAAAGGGAAATTTCTGGCTGCCTAATCTTGGCACTAAATACAATGCTGTTGTAAACTAAGTGATACATTGTGGTAATTCATTTGTTCACTCATTTATTCACTAAACACACATTTTTATATGTACTTATTATTGCAGTATCTCCTCCTCTGAAGAGGCTAAGAGACTATATTTGGTGAGGAAGTATAAAAATTACCATTGTGTGTGTGTGTGTGTGTGTGTGCGTGTGTGTGTCAGCAATTATATAAGGAGATTTCATAACTTGTACATTTCCACATTTATCATGTCTACATTTTTCAGATGGACGGTGCTTAGAGAGGTTAGTGATTTGCCCAAGGTCACACGCGTTCAGTGTGTGTGATTCTGAGAGCATTTCTCATTCCCTGGACACAGTTGCCAGCTCTGGGTTATGGCTCCATCTGCTTTTTAAATCTCCTCTACACACCACTGTCAGAGAGATTCTCAGAATCACACACACTGAGTCTTCCACCTGGTCATGCCAAACTCCATCAGGGCCTTGCTGTTGTCAAGAAATAGTGTTATACACCTCCGGCTGCTGCCTTAAACTGTTATTTACCATAAATCCCTACCTCTCTTCTTCTAGGACCTGTTTCTCTTCAATTACGTTCATCTTTCCTCTTCTACGGGGGCCCTTTCCCTAGGTTTTTATATTTGTGCAGACCTCCAGCTGCTTGGGGAAATAAAGAAAGGTTTAGTTTTACGCTGTTGCTCCCTAACCTACCATTCTCTCTCTCTTTTTACCCATTTAATTGTCAATTATGCAGCCTAATCTGTCTTCTCCCTTTCCCCTCCAAGCACTGTTTGGTGTCTTATCTCAAATTCTTTATAACTGCTGGGCACTTATCAGCATCTCTCTCAGGGACTGCAAAACTGCTTTCAAACCAGATTTCCTTGCTTTCACAGGAGGCTCTCTGAATACCACCCTCTCCCCAGGAGTCCCCGTTCCATACCTTCAGGGACACCCCTCACCTTGTGGATGCCTTTTGAAGTGCTGACTGCTGTGCCTGCATTGTAACAGGTTGTTGAGTTATTTTGGCCCTTTTTCCAGGATGTGATTTTTTTTCCTCCTGTGATACTAGATGTCCTCCTAGCACATGGTTCTGCACTTGCTGTTCACTCCTAGATCACTGAGTCTTCTTCTAGGTTCTGGCTGCTCCCCCTTTATCCTGCTTTCCATATAAACTGCCTCTTTTTACATTGACATCTTCATTTCTCTTCTTTTTAATACTTGCTCTCCACTGCAATTGTTCTTGTAGCCTTGGTTTTCCTGTGGATGCTGTATGGCACTGGTCTTCCTCCTCTCTGTCCCTTTCACAAACCCCTCTTTCCGCCTCACATGCCACTATTCCCTAAACCTCTCTCACTACACTCTTCCCCAACACCTTTATCATTTTTTCCTCCATCACCTCCACATTGGTAAATAATGACCCTCAGTCTTTCTCTCCCACTGCCCAAATGAGTTACATGTCCCATCTCTCCTTAAAGCAGAATTAATCAACTTGTACTTGGTCACAGTCACATTTGTTTGAAACCTGGAAACCTCTGATTCTCTCATCTCTTCTTCTTACCAAAAACTGATCAGGGATTAACTCTAGTTCTCCCTTTGAATTCTATTCTCCCTCCTTCACACTCTCAGAGCGGACACTCCAGGCTAGTCCTTGTCATGCAGTGTGGCCGGACCTCTCCCAGACAATTATTCTGGAGTAACCACTAGCGTGGCTCTTGAGGCAAAATGAAAACAAACAAAGACAAAAATAACACATAACAGAGTTACTGAGAATAGGTCTTTTAAATGTATTATCATGTGCTTTGCAGACCTATATTAAGATTGCAATGTGAGGGGCGCCTGGGTGGCTTAGTCGGTCGAGCGTCCGACTTTCGCTCAGGTCATGATCTCGGGGTTCGTGGGTTCGAGCCTCGCGTCGGGCTCTGTGCTGACTGCCAGCTCAGAGCCTGGAGCCTGTTTCAGAGTCTGTGACTCCCTCTCTCTCTGACCCTCCCCTGGTCATGCTGTCTCTCTCTCTCCTAGAAATAAATAAAATTAAAAAAAAAAAAAAGATTGCAATGTGAAAAGGGCCTTTGGACCAACAACTAACCAAAAAGAAAAAAAATCTGGTAATTGCCTTTAACCTTATTTGGAGAAAAAACATGTGATCTTTCACTGATAACACTTGTGAGTGTTATGATAACTACCTTTGAATTAGAGGAATATTATGTTTTCTCCAGCACAATGTGATCATAATGTCTTAACTATTCTTGTTTAAGGTTGTCTAGGTTACCTCACTTAGGACCATCTATAAACTTATTTTTATTATCCATTTCTTGCCCCAAAGCCTGGAATAAAACTCCATACCTATGAGCTCTGGAAAATAGCTCTCAGCAGCATGACCCAACTAGTTTGGGAACAGTAATTTGTAAAGTAACTCATCAAGTCCAACACTGGAAGTGAACACTCTGGAACCATATAAGGGAATTTTTCCTGCTAAAGATAAGTTATACTTTCAGTAGGATGATTACTATTCTCTTCTTCTGAGAGAAGACAATAACGGGCCACTGAAGCATTATGGTCAAACCAAACTGGTGGCCTGAATGACTGTCTAGAAGCTAACATGATTGGCACAAATGTCAGGACTGAATACTTTTTTCTTCCCTTTCGTGTCTCTTGTCTTACCTTTGGAAGGTCTGCAGGACTATCTCAGTTTAAGATTAAAGTAAGGCAACATAACTAGGGTAACTCATTCATTTGGGGTGATTCTGAAACATCACATTGTGACCTTACCTGGCTCTCTTTTAGAGGAAAAAGAAAACAAAAAACATGATACCAGTTTGACTGTGTAAGCTTGGTAAAATGTTGCTCCTAAACAAAGTGACTGTCATTTCTAGTTGTCAAGGACAGCAAGAGTAAAAGTCGATGTTCCTTGGGTTCAAGATCCTATCTTGAAGGTTAAAAATGGGTTCCCTCGAAGTCTTTTGTATTGCCATTCAGCTTCTCTACCTTTTCCATTTGATGAAGCAAAACAGAGCTATAGGATCTTATCATCTGGCATGGAAAATTTTAAACTAATTTAATCTCACCTTGTAATTCATTAACTTGATTGCTTATCTAGCTCAGAAATATATTTGAAGGTTTGGTTGTAGTCTTAAGAACATGACTGAAAAGCACCTTAGAGATCACAATGAACACAGATTCTTCCATTTACTGATCTTACTTTCAGTCTGAAGTGAAAGCTGGAGATCCATTTCCCACATGCCTAGAGAAAGTCAATCAAATGTGAAGCAGTATTTCTGAAGTGTTCCAAGGACATGGCATGCAGTGGGCATTCAATTATTGAATGAATGCATGCAAGAATGAATGAATGAATTCTAGGCCCCCTGAAAAGCTGGGTATAATATAAGATTTTCCTTCCATGTACCAGAATAAAGAAGTTAACACTATTAGAAATTTGAGTATATAATGAAGATAGGCATTTCATTTGATTTAAACAACAATAACAACAACAACAACAACAACAACAAACTTTTGGCTTACATTATTGTTCTTCAGCCATTTTGGGGGTAAAAAATAACATTCCTAAACAAAGTATTATGAAGCAGCACTGGTTTATTTTCTATTTTTAAAAATACTTTGGAGGAAATTAAACATACTCAGAATGTTTTATTAACTAGAACATTTAGTTTAACTAGTTTAATTACTACTCTTTGGAAATTACTATGATCAGTGGGAACTCCTGTATTTGGTCTTTGTGTGGGAATGCCCTGAGCAGAACGCCCACCTGCACAGGCAATTGAACACCCAGCTCCAAAGTTTCCCAAGGGGTCAAGACACTGGCAATCAGCAGTTCTTCATATGGTGATTCTGGAGTTTACCTTGTAAACCCTTTCAATAGCAGCAACAGCTAAAAGCTGCTGGAAACAGGCCAGTCATTGCTTTTATCCTAAGTCAATTCAGATAAATGGTTTCTGGAGCTCAGGAAACAGTAAACTAATATCCTTCTGGAATAAAAATTCCTTGAGAGAACAGGTTGTGTTTTATTTCCATTCAGCCCTGGTAGTTCCTACTCAGGCCCATACACATAATATGGGGTCAGGTTATTGAACAAACATTCATGAATTATGTCCTAACTTTATAAATCAGAAAGCTGAGGGGTGCCTGGGTGTCTGAGTCAGTTAAGTGTCCTACTCTTGATTTCTGCTCAAGTCGTGATTTCACTGTCTTGAGATTGAGCCCCACGTCAGGCTCCATGCTTAGCATGAGCCTGCTGGGATTCTCTCTCCCATTATCTCTCTGCCCCTCCCCTGCTCATGCTCTCTCAAAATAAATATACATTGAAAAATGTCTCTTTAAATACACATTTAAAAAATAAATCAGAAATCTGAGAAATGTATCCAACAACTCAAAACATGAGGAGAAGAATCTAAATTTTCAATCCTATCTAGTCCTAGATTCATTCAGTTATGAGAGAAAATAGGCTTAGAGAAATGGAAGGCTCCCATTCTATAAAAGGTTATGGAAATAACTTTCACATGGTCTGTGCTTTTGAAAAATTTCCAAGTAGGAAAAAATACAGGTGGTTTTCTATTTCCTATGTACTCCTGTGACACTTACATTCTGAATCCATGCTTTAGTCTTCCAATTAAAAAGTACAGGAAAAAGTACAGCTCTCTGCTGCCAAATTATAGATCTATTTCTTGGCTCAATGAATTAGGAAACTCCTAATGACTATAACAGTCTATGTGTTAAATATTTTTAAGTTAACTACTATTGTTTACATCACAAACATATTTAGACTTCTTTAATGTATCTTCCTCTATAATTGGATCTGGAATAAAAGTTATTTCCAATTTGTCTATCAACCATATATGCAGTCAGTCTCCAAGATGAAAAATGTGACCTTTCATAAACTACTTATTACATATCTATCTGAATATTCCAGATTTCAGAAATAATAAATAGATATTAGAAAACCTCAGAGGAATTTTAAGACTTCAGTCCCTTATTTTCTAAGAAATTTGAGCTTAACTAAAACTTCAAGAAAAGTTGAGTTCTCTAGCCCTCACATCTTTCTGGAGGCCTCTATTAATTACTGCAGTGCAATGTGTAAATTAGGTGCCCCAGTTTACTTATGCAGTGCACTCTTGGAGCTTGTAAGCAATTATAGGATCAATGCATCTCTTGATTAAGAGTAGACAGCTTTAAAGGAAGAGAATTAAATTATACAACATGGTATAAAGAAATGTCCAGAAACACCATTCCAAAAAGATGGATGCATGGAGAGGAAAGATAAAACAAACAAAAAATTGGGAGTAGCTTAATTGAGAGGGGAGGGGTGGACAATGGAACAAATGGGAGAGGGAAAAGAAGAAATGCCTGGGGGGGAGGCAGGAGGGAATGTATATATAAGAGGAGACAGAGATAAGCATGGAGGAGAAATAAAATGTATTTATACTAGCATGAAGAAAACAAGCTTATTTTATTAGTTTAAAGAAAGAAACTCCTGTAAATTCAGTTTGGAGAAAATGGTTCTATGCTCAGCCATTATGAAACTTAAGCAAGTTCTGTTATTTTTAAGTGAATCTTAGGTATTCTGCGTGAAAGTATAAATTAGAAATTTAATGTTCATAGGAAATGGTACTAAGAAGCAATAACAGCAATTTGGGTCTTCAATACAAATTGCTCTACAATTTAAACTACGAGAACTTAAAATTCATGTTTGGGAAAACAAAAGATTATAAGATTTAAAAGGTCCAGGGGTGCCTGGGTGGCTCAGTGGGTTAAGCGTCTGACTTCGGCTCACGTCATGATCTCATGGTTCCTGGGTTCGAGCCCTGTGTTGGGCTCTGTGCTGACAGCTAGCTCAGAGCCTGGAGCCTGCTTCAGATTCTATATCTCCCTCTCTCTGACCCTCCCCTGCTCACGCTGTCTCTTGCTCGCTCGCTCTCTCTCTCTCTCTCAGAAATAAATAAAACGTTTAAAAAAATAAGATTCAAACGGTCCTGTTAGTAGCAATATGTAGGGTGAATTTTGGTTAAAAATAAAGAATGAAAATCTGGGAGATACTAAAGAGGGTACTTTGGTTTCCTCAGACAGAAATTATTTGTGAAGAATTAGATAAATGATCTGATTTGAAGACAATGCAAAAATGTAATTAAGAGCTAAATAGTCCAAATAATAAAAGTTATGGGAGGTAAATGGAGGTAAGGAAATAAGCCAAAGCTATCAGGAAACCTTTATGAAACTACAACTTGAGCTGGTTAGGATTTGAAGACAGAGGAGTAAACATTCGTAATATTATTAATTTATATGGACTTCTCTGGTACTAGATCATAAGGGATTTTAACTATTGTTCATTTTTTTCACCAAATATTTATTATGCATATACTACATTACTAAGAGCTATCTATAAGAGACCCAAAAGCAGTTTTTATAAATATGCTATCTGATAGGAGGATCCCTAGGCCCACAGGTACCATCACAATCAAGATATAATAACTAAGAACATGGGCCCTCAGCCAATTTGCCTTGGTACAAAGCCTTATTCTGCCATTAATTCAGTGGCTGACCTCAGGCAACTACTGAGCCTCTCCCTACCTCAGAATTCTGATCTGTTAAAGGGAGATGATGATATTAATAGTATCATTTAGAGCTATTCTCTGGATTAAAAGAGTTGATGTGCATAAAGCATTTAGGACAATGTCCAGCACATAATCAATAATTAAAATGACTACTGATGATGGTAAATAATCTTCTTTCCTATAACTTATCCTCTCTTGCTTTCCCCCTTAGTCTTGTATTTCCTTCTAGCTAGTGTTCCAACCTCTCTTCTTATATTCTTGCTAGGCTAACTGAATATATGGTTTATATTTACTGTTTCATCTCTTCATTTCTGACTCATTTCTCAATTAAGAGCATTCTGACTTCTGTCCTAACCACTTCACTGAAGGTTAACAATTGGCGAGCTTACAAAATCAATGAAGACTTCCACACTGCCAGATCTAATGGTAGCTCCATGGTCTTTATCTTTCTAAATCACTATCTACATTTCATACTTGACTCCTTTTTGGAACATATCTTTGATTTCCCTGGCCATCTTACCATTTTTTAAAAATCTATTGTTTCCTTACATCTTGCTGTCTATTCCTTTTAATGTCTCCCACTTCCTCTGCTTATGTTTATATGTTGGTATCGCCCAGGTTTACATCCTTTAATTATTATTGCCCTCTCTCTTTTTATGCACTCCTTGTAGTTTTAACTCTCATTTGTGCTTTTACGTCTTTTAAGTTTTTATTCACAGCTGCTGGGAATATATAGCTGGAAGTCTCAGTCACTAAAAGCTCAACATCTCCACCACTAAATTCATTTTATCACCCCCAACATTCCACTCACCCTGTTGTCTGTTTTTGTGATCTCAGTTAATGGCCCCACTATCTAGCCAACCACTCAAATCAGGAATCCAGAAATAAAAAATCTATCTGTCTTCTTCATTTTCCAAATTCACTTCATTAATTTCAACTCTATCATCATATTTCAACTTAATCACCATATTTTTAATACATTTCTATTCCATCATATTTTTTTTCTCCATCTTTATTACCACTGCCCCAGTCCAAGTCCAAATTATTTCTTGTCTAAGTTGAAACATCAGTTTCAAAAGATCTCCTACCTCCTCCTTCAAGCCAGCCTTAACGGAGCTGGCAGAGTGATCAATCTAAAATAGAAATTCAATATCATTACATGCCCAAAGCCCACCTAACTGAAAGACTGCCTTTCACCTACAGGATAAAATCCTAGACCTTTAAGATAGTAAAGTCCTCCTTTAAGATAGTAAGACAGTTCTCCACTACATTATTTCTACTTTCCTCTATAGTTTCAATAACAGCCACCATTCTAAGTGTGATTATACACATATATAATTTATATGATGTTGTAATACCTTGATGGAATATTATTATGCCTACTTTACAGATTTAGTAAGTACTATTGAAAGTAACTTGTTCATAGTTACCAAATTAATAATACTGATAATCGAATCCAAATGTAATCATATTCCCTAATGGAATTTCCTTGAGGTCAGGGTCCACATCATTCCCTTTTTTGAATCACCAGCATCTAGCACATTAACTGATTCACATAATGGCTGTTAATTAAATATTAAACTAAATTGACTATTAAAAAATGAAATGAGAAATTATAATATGATTATAAAAGATCATCCTACCACTGACTGAAGAAAGAGTAGAGATTCTAGAATTACCTCACTGGTAAATGGAAGCAACAGACATTATAACTGAGTTTGTAAAAATTGCTCATATATACTTAAATATCTTTCAAATTATGATATAATCTCCATATTGCCAAGAGTAACTTTATGATTCTTTTTCTTTTTAAACTGCATTTTATTCAGATGTCTTACTTTCAGGGGAGCAAAATAAAGTGAATGTAAATATTTTCATTAACAAGTCTCTATTCAATGACAGTGTATGTGTGTGTATTATGTGTTTATTGGTATGTGTATGAAATATATGTGTGCATATATAGCCATATATAATAAAAAAGCTCAACCTATCTTTAAGTTTAGAATTAGATGATGTCAATAGCATTTAGAAAACTCATTCTTTGGACACACTGGTAACAAAAGATCAAAACGCTCAGCTGAAACTCTGAGAACCATCAAAGAATTATAGTAATTATAAAAAAAAATAGAGTTGTGAGGTCAATCTATCTCCCAGGTTGCAACAAAATAAAACTTCAAATAGCATACTTGTAATAGTTGAAGAAAAGCAAATTAAAATGGAAACATCTACAAATCATTAAACATAACTCTGAACTGCAGTTATTCAACAACTGGACTTCACGTAGTTTCACACCACTGGGTTAGGATAAAACATGCTCTGCTGGCATTTTCATCTGCCAAAATAGCCATCTGCAATTAAAAATTAAAACTGGCACCACTTCTTTGCAAGTACTTATCAAAAGGCTGCTGGCAATTTTCCTTGTTTATAGTGTTTCTTGTATCAAGACTTCATTCCATTTTGAAATATTCTTTTCTCAGGTATTATTTATTTTAGGCCATAATATTCCCAATACTAATATTTTAACACTTTCAATACTTTAGTTCAATATTAATATGAGCCTCAAAAACTACAGCATTGTTTAAATTTCTGGAAACAAATCGATTTGAAGGATATATGCATCATTTTATGTTACCATCTTAGCAAGGAATATAGCAGTATAACTTGGATAAGTCCTCTTCATATTTAAAAGAAGTAGATGATGTTTAAGAAATGCAGGAGTAAAAATAAAATCCAAGTATCAATCTATGGACATAGCTTTAACTCAGAATAGCATATATATGTAAATAATAAAGTCATTCATTGGGTCTAATTGAATCCTGACACAGGGAGCAAACAGTAGTGTAAACTCTTGTTTTCTACCAGGAAATTAGTAGTATACTTTGGAGATTGGGGATATCAGTAGGTGAATCAGGGTGTACATAAAACCATCTTCTATGTGGCAGACACTGTTCTGGGTGCTGAGGACAGGATGGACAGAGTCCCTGCCTTTAAAGAATTGGGCAGAGACAGACAACAAACTAATCCCTTCTTCAAGCCTAGGAGAAGGCTTGGTTACTATGTGGCGTACAACTTCACCAGGAGTTAGGAGAGTAAAGTTAAAGTGATCATTTAGCAAGTGGTTCAGCAGCTAAATATGAGGGAAGAGAAAATGATAAAATATCAGATCCCTTCTATTACAAATATACCTTCCCTTTGTGATAGAATCTTAGACTATCTGTAGCATCCTCCACCATTTGGCTCCATCACAGACACTGGACAATGATGTGTCCATTTCACAGATAAAGATTTGGATATCCCAAAGGGTGAAATGGCTCATTCCATGTCACAAAGCTAATTAGTAGGAAAGTAGGAAGCAAAGCAATGATCTCCCACTTCTATCCTTAAACCTTTCTCCTCAAAATGAAGTATCAATATCTTCTAAGAGAATAAAAAAGATTTTGTAGTTCCATCAGCTTTTTTAAAAAATGTTTTATTTATTTTTGAGACAGAGACAGAGCATAAGAGGGGGAGGGGCAGAGAGAGAGAGGGAGACACAGAATCTGAAGCAGGCTCCAGGCTCTGAGCTGTCAGCACAGAGCCTGACACGGGGCTCGAACCCAAGAACAGATCATGACCTGAGCCGAAGTTGGACGCTTAACTGACTGAGCCACCCAGGTGCCCCTAGTAGTTCCATCAGCTTTAGTTCACTCTGAAACTCCTTTATGAAAAGCTTCTAAGAAAAATTATTTATTCACTCATTAAGCAAGCATTTACTAAGAGCCTACTAGGTACCAGGCATCTTGCTAGGTGCTTCGGATTCAGAGATAAGTAGTTCTCCTTATCTCTGGGTAGGAGGTCTGCCCTTCTGTGGGAGAGCCAGACCAAGTAGCTCACAGTGAAAACAGTGCGGCAAGCACCATCATACTGACATCCTGAAGTGCCATAGAGCCTAAGACTGGGGACACCTAAATTATTCTGGCAGTGGGGAGATGTGCCTAAGAGGAAGCGATCCTTGAATTGTGTTTTAAAGAAAGAGTAGGAGTTAACAGCCAGAATGCATGGAGTGGCAAGAATTAAAAGAAACAGCACAAGCAAAAGCAAAGTAGTGAGACACATTGAGTAAGGCTGGGGTTCAGAGTGTACAACAGAGGTGAAGAAAGAAAGACAGATGGACAGAGGCCATGTCATAAAGTGTCTTGTGTACTATTCTAAGGAATTTGGCTAACTATACTGCTGTCTCTACTTTCCCAACTGTTAACCATCCTCAATCCATTTAATTCACACTTACGACCCTCATCACAAAGATTATAGGTAAGAAAAGGATATGATAAGATGTACATTTTAGGAAAAACACTATGGTGCCAGAGTAGAAAGCTGGAAGACTGAGAGCAGAAGCTGGATGATTAAGCAGGAGAATATTACAAATAATCCACTGGAGAGATATTGAGAAACAGAGAGGGATAGTAGCAATAGCAAAGGAGAGAAGGGAATATATATGAAATATATTTATAAAGTGAATACACAGAATTTAATGATTATTTGGATGGCCAGAAGGACCAAGTTTGATAAAAACAAAGGTATCAAGGGTGAGTTGGAATTTCTTAGCTTGGGTGACTGGACTGTTTCTTCTAATTTAAAATACCTATAAATTCTGATCCATGGCATTACACCAGGCAAAGATATGCCTGACAAAGTAGGGGATACATGTATCTGCCACCCTGTTTCCCATGGTTTTTTAGAACCACGTTTGCTGCATCAATACATTTTATATATGAAGCCCCATCATGTGTTCTACTACCACCATTATTCTTCTAAACTTTTCCCAAAAAGAAGATGAATTAAAAATGGACACAGGTTCCTAGGTGGCTCAGTTGGTTAAGCGTCTGACTCTTGATTTCAGTTCAGGTCATGATCTCGTGGTTTGTAAGTTTGAGTCCTGCATTAGGCTCTGCACTGACAGCACAGAGCCTACTTGGGATCCTCTGTCTCATCTCAGCTCGTCTCTTCTTCTCTCTCTCTCTCTCTCTCCCTCCCCCCTCCCTCCTCTCAAAGTAAATACATAAACTTTAAAAAAAATGGACAAACAACATTTAAAGAAATATATCACCTCATAGCTGTCTGGTAAATCCTTAAGAATAGTAAGGGAACAGATTCTCCTAATCCCCACTAATTCATAAAGATTGGAAGAAAGTATTTGAAGTAGATCATCTCTTGTTCTTGCCAGATATCTCCTCAGTAGATATATACTCTTGAAAACACATTTTATACCATTAAAATGCCATTATAATAATGACTTTTACATATTTAACAGAAAGTTGTCTTTACCTGAAATATAACTTTAAACCTACTTTTCTTGCTTTTTGGCAGTGAAAATACTGGTTGACCATGTAAATCCATCCCTGAAGTACCTCATTAATCACAGTGCACTTGCTCTTGGCAAGAATCTTAATGTGCTACAAACACTGTTATTAAAATAAGATTTGGGGATTCCCAGGCTGGCAGGGAATTAGTTACACTGCTTTAGAAATTATTTTCACATAATTTCCTTAATTATTAGTGGTCTTGTTAGACTCACAGCTCAAAGTAACTTTTACTCACTTAATGTGTAAAGTCAGCTCTCTAAATAAACTGTAAGAAGCAATTGCCAAAGATGGCTTGTCCCTCAGGGTGGGCTATAGGTGTGTAGAATCCTCCCAGAAGATGATCTTATCCATTTCCTCTTCCTGCTAATGTGAATCTTGCACCGCTATCTAATTGCTCAAGCATTAGAGTTTCAGAGTCTAGAAATGTATAAAGCAAAACTTCCTATTAGCACATGATATTGACAAACACATAATTTATTTCATGTCTACCACTAAAGGCATTGATAGGCTAATAAAAAGTGTGGTGAGTAGAGAATTATCCAAACTTGAACCTCTTGAAAAATTATTTGTTAAAGATTTTAAATTATGTAAGGCCATAAAAGTCTGTTAAACACCAATATATTGAAAAGAAAATTTTGCATTACAGTAAATCCTCATTCATGTTCAAGGGCAAAACTTAGGACATGTAAAGCATGAACATCAGTCAAAGTTGTCTCTCTCTCCAAATATACAGTGCATAATTTACCGAAAATTAAAACTTACCAATGGCATCATATCGTAAATTCAAATCTACAAATATTCTGAAAGTACGCTTGTAAAAAAAAAATCTTTTTCCATACAGTATATATTTTGCTGCCAAACTGAACACAGATCATTATTGCTAAATGTTTTAGTAGACTCTGACAGGTTAAAAGAATTTATCTGGCTCGCTAGGTAACATGATTAATTATATCAATTATATCAAATCAGGAAGGACAAACATGAAAAGTATCATAGTGTTTCTCTATGTCTATCATCTAGTACAGTGACCACATCTAAATCAATGTGAATCTTAAATTAGGTGAATAGTAAAAGTTATACCTTTTGATGTAATAATGATGCTACACAGTGTTCTCCTTGTGTGCATTGTAACATGGAAAGTTGGCTGGAATATTCTACCTAATGTTACATATTCACATCAATCTGAGACTGTAAAATTTTCCAGACACCAGAGCCCCACAGATTGTAGACTCCACCAATTTCCTGACTCCTACGTGTCAAATTCCAGGTTCACCTATTTACAAAACCAGCTCCTTCTTCCATGTTATTTCAAAAAATGCTTCTGGTGTTGACGCCAATCCTCCATCCCAGGTGAGAACTATATTTGGATGACATGCCTCATTTCTAAAAGAAACCTAGTTTATGTGTTCAAAACCTATTTTACTAGGAAACAAGGAACGGATCAATGAGTGCCTGCAACTTTCTCTACAGGTCTCCTTAGGCTGATGTCTTTGTATTTCATTTTAACATAAAGAAACGGGGGAAAGAACTAAAAAGAGATGAAAATGAGAAAAAAAAGAAATAATTACATAGGGTGTAACGGCATAAAAACTACCTTAAAACGTCCAGATAAATCTAACTCTAACAGGAGACTGAATGAATGGACCTTGTGGGAAAAACAGTAGTAAACTTTAAAGCCACTGAAAGGTTTTAAATGCCTAAGGGAAAAATAAACATTTGCTTCCAATCATTTTCTCATTAAGCATTCTCTGCTAGATGGTGAAGGCGTACACACACGCACACACACACACACTTTTGACTCGGCGGCACAAATGCCTACTTAACCCACTGCCTGATCCCTGTCCCAGGCGGCCCATTTGCGCCTCTGCTGTGGCACGTTGGCCCGGGCTCCTGAGCCCCAGGCTATGTACTGGCCTCTACCACTGCGCGGGAGCATCACCTCGCCCCGCCCAGCTCGTCTTTTCTAGACCTTAGCCACCTCGGTGGCAGAAAGGACTACACGGACTGACAGATTTTCCGTTAGTGGTGGAGACGGTGGCGAGGCGTGTTTCCGGGCGCACTTAAAACCTAGCTGCACTCCCCACCAAGTGGCAGCTTCCCCAGCTCCGCCCCCAGGACTGAGGACCCAGCCCTCCGTTTCTCCTCTCACTGCCCGGTCCTAGCCTGGCATCACCTCCTAACCTCTCCAGTACACTCTCACGAGCCTCACACCGGCGCACGTCCTCCCTTCGCTTTTCCCAGCTCCCGGGCGCCCCTCGCGGTTGAAATTTATGTATCTCGACACCTAATAGCTCCCAATTATCCGCGCAGCCTAAGTCCTGGGTCCGCCTGGCTCTCGCCTTCGGTGCCTAAAACTGCGGGGCAGCTCATTGGGTGTGTGAGGGAAGACGGCTGAGTCTGTAGAGGTGGAGGAGGTGGGGCTGAGGGAGGAAGAAGGCTCTAGGAGGAAGACCATAAACACGTGCAAAGAAATAAAAGCCACCACGTGTGCGCGCGAGTGTGAGTGAGTGTGTGTGTGTATGTGTGCACGCGCGCGCGCCAGGCCAGGGCGTGGGCGCGGAGCGCGTCCCAGGGGGCCAGGCACACAGACCCCCCGGAGCGGGCGTGGCGGGGGGCGCGCGGGGGCCGCGGGTACTTACACGAAAGCGTGGTAGATGAACGCCCAGCCGCGGGGTCTCTCCAGCACGTTGTACAGATAGTTCTGCACCCGCCGGTACTTGACGTTGCGCCGGCAGCTCTGGCTACTGGTGTACGAGAGCGGCTTCCCCAGTAGGCTCATCCGGGCCCCCTGCTTGCCCCGGCGGCTCTCCCTCAGGCCGCCGCCGCCGCCGCCGCCGCCGAGCGCGGCCGCGCGGGTGCCCAGCAGCAGCAGGCCGTCGCCCCTGGCGGCGGCTGAGTTCAGCAGCACCCTGCCCCGGCCCGACTCCACATCCTTCATGCCGCTGCCCAGGCGCCCCCCGCCCGCCGCCGCCGCCGCCGCCGCGCCGCTCTTCACCCAGAGCCCGGCGGCGCCGCCCTCCTCTCCTCCCGCGTGGTGGCGGGGCATGGCATCACCACGGGCACCGCGAGGGGGGCGCCAGTGCCTGTGGCGGGGGCAGCGGCCTCATGCGCGCGGGCGGGTTTCGAGGAGGAAGCCGTGGCCGACGGAGCGCCCGCCGGCCCGCGACCTCCGAGCTAGGGGCGGGGAAGCAAGCAGCCGGCAAACCGCTGGGGCTTTGGGGTGGGGGCGGAGAGGGGCGTGCGAAGGAGGCCCAATTTCTGGCAGTCTTTAGCTTCGAATTCGAAATCAGGACCTGTGTGGGGCGTCACTTTGACAGGGTTTCCCTTGCTTCCTCTTATTACCGCAGCTAGCACTCCCTCCTTCCCAAGTGCCCCCAGGGCCGGACCCGCGGAGTGCCGGGCGCTCCGAGGCGCGCTCCCAGCCGCGCACACCCGGTCCCAGGCTCCCGCCTTTCCTCTCTCACTAGATTCCCCACGCCCTGACTGCGTCCGCCCCCTCCCCTGGCTCCAAAGCCCCTCTTGGAGGCGGGAGTGTGGTTGAGTTGCCTCAGGGGCTTTGGAGCTGTCCGGAAGGTAAGTCGGCCTCGCGCCCCGAAGAGAAACTGGAGATGCAGGTCTCCGCTCACTCCCGCCGCTAAGATGCCGGCCAGGTCCCGCTGTCGTTTCCGCAAGAGGGGTGTGTGGAACGGCCCTGACCTGCCCTTCAGGTACCAGCCAGTACCTGAGCGCGTGGGGCGACGCTCCGGGCAGTGGCGCTCGGGTCCCCGCCAGTTCAGTGTGCAGACCGGCAGAACACTACTCCCAAGCCGGAGAGGCGGGCAGCGGGCATCTCCCCGAGGCTCCCTCCAGCTCTCAGGCTGTGACTTTCCATCCCAGCATCAGGCAGCGAACCCTCGAGTAACTGGACATCCCTTCCCAGCCCGGGGGGTGGAGTGTAGGGAGGGCATAAAAGCCGCTGAGTAGCTCCTCCGCAGCTAAGGAGTTGCCTGCCCCTGGGCTCCGCCTGACAGCGGCGCGAAGCACGGGAGAGCGAATTGGGTTCCCTTCGTCAGGAAATCTCCATTTAAGTCCGAAAAAGTCACAAAACTGTTAAGTGCCAGCGGCGGCCCCAGAGTCTGCGAGAACAATCCTGGAGGGAGGAGAGCCCAGGACACCGGCTTGTCGGGGTCCTTCCCTCACCCCTTTAGGCTGTAACTTACACGGTGAGACACGTGTGGCGAGTTAGGACTGTTTGAGTCTCCCACCACCTGACACTCTAGAGAACCAAAGCGTGCGCGTCCTTGGCGGGGATGGAGGCCACGATGCTACTGGCTTTGGCCTCTGGCCGTCAGCAACATTGCATTGTAAAGCTTAAGCAGTTAAACCTCACAGTCCGTGTGGGGAAACTGAAAGGAAGCCAGGCTTGGGAACTTCTACCAAAAGAGTGGATTCTCACACTCCCCCCACCCCCTCAGCCACCCCTACAATATTACGAAAGAAAACAACCACCAAGTTAGATTGAAGAAAGAACTAACGTTCCACCAGAGCATATGGTCTCAAGGTAGTGATTCCGTCTGCCTTTTCCTTCTAGAAGCCTGAAACCGAGGCAATACTAAAGCAAAAGTCTTATTTCAGCTGTCTCCGCCCCTCAGGGATAGATACTCTTTCAACTCCCTCCTGTACACACACCCACGCCCGCGGCAGCTCCTTTCTCCCTCTGGCAGTAGCTCCATTTAGATGCTTTACTTTTACTTTCTTTTACTTTGCATTGTTACACTGCTGTTTGCGTGAAGCTCCCGGTCACTCGCAGGACCCTGCTTTCCTCCCTCCTGTTCCCCCAAGCCTCTCCTTGGCGGTCACTAGCTCTGAGCCGGAGCCACTAGATGCAGCTGGCCGCGGTGCCACGTGACTGTGAGCCAAGCACCAGTACCCAGAGTCACTGTCGCTTTCCCCTAATACACTTCACACCCACGCACTGTGGAGGTGCGAGAGATTGCTCTGTGCCCTGCTATTCGAGGCAGATGCGGAGAGCGCCTTGGAGCAAGCTCTCCAATCCAAGAACAGCACGAGACCCCAGCTGAGGGTGGGGGGAGTTTGCTGTTGCTATATTTAGATTCCCAGCGGAGTTTCTGTGCACGGACTTTCAGGGTGAAAGATCTAGAGTCTTAAAATGATTCATGTGCACGCTTTAAACTTGAAAATCTTGGCTATTCTGCAAGGCGAGTAAACGAACACCATTTCCTCTTAACCAAGCTGTTTTTCCTTCTTGCAAACATTGACCACCACCTCTGAGCAGGTCAGGTCACTTCCATCTCACTGATGCAGCTGGGCCCAGCGTGCATGCAGGAAGTTTTGGGAAGGCAGAACAGGTACTGACACGGTTCTCTGGAAGAGTACCTGCTGCTTAATTTCCCAGTGTTATTTTCCTGGCAGTGCAAAAACATCAGTGAAACCATGATGTTGATTAAGTAAAGGCTATGAAACTTAAAAAATCAGATCTGGTAATCAGTAGCTGTTTAGAGCTGGTTTCTTAATGGTTTAGACTTTTGAGATCTTCTAGGATAACCTCAAGTTAGAGAGCTAGTCTAGAGGCCATCTGCCCAAGCGCTCACAGCAGATTGAATAAGGGTTGCTGGGAACTCAGAAATCTTACTTCCCAGTTCAGTATCCCATCAAACAGTCCTCATCTCCATTTGAGTATGTACAGATGGGCACATGGTTTTATTTCAATGTGTCTGTCAACTACCTTTCAGAAAGGGGCGTTTAGCTGCATGCCCTAACCATTCTGCCCTTGAATACTCCAGAAGGAAAAGCCATGTGAGGCTGCATGGCCTTTCTACCAGATTCTCTGTGTGTGTACCTTGCTTTCTTTACTACCTACTAACTTACCCCAAACTGCAGGAATTAACTGTGGGGGAAAACAAAGTATTGTCATAAAGCTTTTTCAGTTGTTGTGCCATTGAATACAAATGTTGCTAGGAAACTGCTTTTTATTTTCCTGAAATATTAAAATCCAGATATCAGAAGAGAGGATGGAATGCATTTTGTGCAGAGTAAAACAATATAGGGCGTATTCTGTGCATAACAATTATAACATTTTAAAGAGATATAAAAGGTAAAAAACAACCACTTTTTCCAAAAGCAAATGCTTATTGCTAGTGTAAAGTGTAAATTGATTAGCTTTCTCCATCCTTTGAGATGGGTTTGCTTTTAACTATTCATTCTCTACATGTCATAAGATGCCTGTCTGAAATTTGTGACCTTGGAAACTTGTGTTTTCTGATGTGTACATGAGGATGGTTTCAACTGAAAGTAGTTACTAGAAATATTTTATTTCAGTGTGTTTTCTATCCTGTTATATTTTTCTTCTGAAGGGTACTCTTAAATAGTATTGACAATTCCATACAAGAGCCAGGAGATGCCTAGGTAAGACTTTTCAGGAAGAACAGCTAGATCTGAGCTGGTATCACAGAGTGTCAGTGATCCCATTACTCTCCCCTGTTCCTTTTTCTCTGTGACTTTCCATCTTCCCATTTGCCCCAGCCCTCCCCCCTCATATCTTCCCATCAAGTCATGCTCACATGATTATGAGTTCACATAAACTAGTGAGTGATACAAATGCCACTTTTTAGTGATGTGGATACACTTTGAGCCATGTGAGATTCCTGGGTCAACCAGGATAGTAATAATGATAAACAGAATCCTCAAACCTTAGAGCAAAAAGGAAATTTACTGATGAAATGGAAATCCATTGTTTGGCTGCTGTTCAGTGACTTGCTCAAGGCTTAGCTATTTGTCTTGTAGGCCTAGAGGTAGAAGTGAAGTCTCCTAACTCTTGAATAGAATGCCCTTTAAGCTATACCATCATTTTCCTTAGCTTTGGTTTCCCTCCTATCAGATCATAATCAAACCAATAAGTATAGCAACTATAATTGTGTTTGTTAGGTATCTTATTATAACCATTGGTTCAGTTAACATATTTACCTTTTCTTAATATTTTAAATGTATGGGTATTGTGTACCACAGCACCATTTTTAGTCAATCAAGAATTCTTATCTGTAAGAGATACAATGTTAAAAGCTACTCAAAATGTTTCTCCCCATGAGCAGAAATTAATCAGAGACCCCAGGACAATATGAGAGATCTTTTGGGCCTTGCCAGAATACATGAAGGGCTTAACACAGTATGGATCCCAACTCTGCCCCACAAAATGGGTGAGGCATGGCCCTTTCAGAAAAGCCTCTGTCCCAGGGATGCAAAAAGGGTGTATATGGAATGTTTATGGGTGTGAAGAGAAGCCTGTAGGGGTACAAAGAGTAGGGGAAAGGCTAAAAAAAAAAAATCCATTTTATTATAACAACTAATAAAGATTTATTTTCCTAGGAATTACTAAAATAATATGCTAAAAAGCACTGTCAAAGAAAATAATAATATTTAGCATATTTTATTATGCGCTGTGATTTGCAAGAATTATTTTATTTGATTCTGACAATAGCCTCACAAGTAGGCACTGCAATCATACTCAAATTTATAGGAGAAGAAACTGAGGTGTGGATAAGTGAATAGTTTTTCAAAATGAATCATTGTTGAGCCAGCACTTAAACTTATGGGTATTTAATACAAAACAAAATAAAACCCACTGAAAAAAAACAAAAGCCTAGATTTTTAATTACTAAACTAATACTAAACTCTTGAAATAAAAAGCTTAGCCTAGTAATATGTGTTAATAATTTTGACAGTTTCTCTTTCTAAAAGAAAAGGATTGGGAAATTTCTATTAGTTGTTTTAAAGCAATTCTAAACACAGAAATAGCCTCAATATTCCTGTTCACTTTTCCTGAAGAAGGAAGGGCTTCCTTTCATAGATACTTTTTTCTATTGAACATTTTAAAACAGTCCCAAATCTTGTAGTATCAATTTCTTGAAACTGTGTTTACATTGTAACCTTTTTCCTAATACTACCTTCACTTTTATTCATAAAACTGTTTGTTGTATTTGGCTGAGTGATACAAGTGCCTAATTTCATTTTTTCTGACATGCTGGTATGGTGGCAATACTTTTTCTTTCAGCCAACTACTTCAGCTCCTCCTTCTGAAGGTAATTTGAGTATAGCTATTGGATCTTCTAAAGATCCATGTATTTAAAAACTGTGTTAAGAGATTGATACAGAAGGAAAACATCTTTGAGCTACTGTACTGGAAAATTGTGTTATAATTCTGTGCCCCCTAGTGGTACTCACATTTTATCAAAACTTTTTCAAAGAGGAATTAAGAAGGCATCCTTTATGAACCTCCCAAAACTTACTCATTTTTTCAACAAGTGATCATTAACTTCAGGTGTTGTGCTAGCTGAAATGGGTACAGAGATGAAAAACAATCCTGAATCTTATGATGTTCATGGGCTAGTTGGGAAGATGGATAAGTGGGCAAGTAACTATAACATGGTGATGAGTTTGCAGAGGTTTGCAAAGGATGTTATGGGTTGTTATGTAAACCTCTACACAGGGTTTCCTGAAGAATGCAATTGCTGAGCTAAGTCTTGAGAAGTAACTGGACTTTTATGAAGACATGAAGGCAGGATATTCAAAGAGAAAACATTTGAGAAAATGTGAAGTCTAGAGAGCTGATTGTGCTTTGAGAAAGAAAAGAAGTTGGGTTCTACTAGAGCCCAGGGTGCTTTTATAGGTGTGACTGTAAGGAGGAGGGTAGAGAGTAAAGCAGTAAATCATATATATATATATATATATATATATATATATATATATATATATATATACACCGGCATATATGTAATGGATGAGAGTTATAGCTTGGGATCAGATTACCTGGGAAAACATATATATTAGCTTAAAAAGGAAGAGGCCTGAGGACCTAATGCTGGTGAGCATGAGCATTTAGGGTAGTTGGGGTATAGAAAAAGGAAGAAAGGAAGAAGAAGAAGATGGAAACAGAGAAAGCAGAGTAACTACAAAGAATCAATGCCACCCTAGCCAGAGAAGAAGCTTCAACAGAGAAATGTTGGAAAGAGATCAAATGAGACAAGGATTTTGGATCTGGCAACAAGGAAATCATTTGAAGAAGTAGTTTCCGTTTTTTGTTTCCTTGTAGAATTGTAGAAATAGGAATTAGGTCAGAATAGGAAGAGAAAGAATTAAAAAATGAGGGAGTGGAGATCATGATTCTGAAGGGCAAGCAAGCAGACGATTTGGGTCTGAGAAAGGTTCTAAACAAAACACAATGTCGACTCATGTGAGACTTGAGTGGCCAGCATGCCACTCTCACAGGTCCTGTGGCTGAGTCTGAGGAGTCATTTAGACGTGACAACAGAGCTGCAATTTTGACTGACAATATTTCACTGCCAGTTGTGAGGTCTGAGGCAACTTGGACACTTTCTATTGATTCTGCCTTTATAACATTTTTAATAAAATCTATATTTTTTTAATGATAAACTAACATTTCCACAAAAGTCCAATTTAATATAATATATGCATGTTTAGTTTTACCTGGAAGGAAGAAGCATGTTGGATAAACAATATATTTTTTATTTTATTTATAAGAAAAGACTGAGGAACTGACCAGATCATCTAAGAGTATCTACCTATCTATATAGTTACATTTATAGTTATGTATCTTTAAAGGGCTGATTATCTCTTAACTATTCAACACAGTTTTCAAACACTGCTGCTCAGAGCTATAGGGGAACACCTGGAGTCCTTCAGGCAGGTCAGTAATTGACAGGAGAGGGGCATCCAAGTTTTACCTGGAGATTTGTTTTTTTCTGTTATTATGAGACTTCTGAATAAAATTATATTTAAAAGGCTGTTAAAATGATCTCTGAAAACCAATGACTTTAAGACTAATCCTCTTTGCTTGGCTACTGACAGTAACACTTCCTACTTTTTGAGTCACAGCTACAAAAGGTAAGACTCATGGCCCACTTAGGGCAAAAGGAGAAGGCCAATGAAAGCCAGAGCTCACTGGCTTGAGGTTATGGTCATCTTGAGGTCTGTAGCTCTGTGCCAGCAATGCTCTGGATCATGGAAACAGGATCAAAATGGCACAAAGAAACAGTGGCCTTATGTAGAAATCTTGAAAGTAAAGAGTTAGTTTGTGTGAGAGGCAGGTATCCTGAAAAACAGAAGGAAAATGGGATTGAAACCAAGTTGCCTTGTTTTTGTTGTTGCATCTTATCTTGTATGTGAGGCTGAAGCATGTTGAGAAAAAAAGGGATGTAGTTGAAGAATTCATCCTAAGAAAGAAGATACTTTATGATGTGAATAGGAAGATTAAAAATGAGGAAGAAACAGAGGACAAGACCCAATATTATTTTGGTTAGTGAGAATCAAACATGGAACAATAATTACTAATAAATTGCTTTTAAACTGCTTAGGATTTAGAGTCAGAAAAAACTTCTAGTTTGTGGGATCCTGGTTCTTGGCTGAGTTACTGAATTTCTGTCTTCATTTCTTTCGTGTTTGAGTAGGAATAATAATGAGATGCCTGCATGGCTCAGTAGGTTAAGCATCTGACTCTTGATTTTGGCTCAGGTCATGACCTCAGAGTCCTTGAGATGGAGCCCCGAGTTGGGCTCTGCGCTGACAATGTGGGCCCTGCTTGGGATTCTCCTTCTCCCCCACTCTGCCCTTCCCCCACTCATTCCGTGTGTCTTTCTCTCTCTCTCTCTCTGAAAATAAACATTAAAAAAATAAAGTAGGGATAATAATATCTGCTTTTGTGAAGATTAAATGAAATATTTTATGTAAAGGCCTTATTATAGGTCTATAAAAACAGTAAAAGTAACTATGATTATAATAATTAGTTGAGGGATACAGGATAAAAAGATGTAAAATGTGGAGCACCTGAGTGGTTCAGTCAGTTAAGCATCTGACTCTTGACTTCAGCTCAGGTCATCATCTTGTGGTTTGTAAGTTCAAGTCCCGGATTCATGACTTTGAGCCCCACATAGGGCTCTGCACTGACAGCACTGAGCCTGTTTAGGAAACTCTGTCCTCTCTCTCTCTGCCCCTCTCCCACTTGTTTCCCCTCCTCTCTCTCTCTCTCAAAAATAAATAAACTTAAAAAAAATGTAAAATGTGACATCAAAAACATAAAACATGAGGGATGGAAAATAAAAACATTAAGGTTTAGAATGGGATCAAACTTAAATAGTTATCAGCTTAAAGTAGGTTATTATACTTACCATATGTGAACCTTATGGTAACCACAAAGTAAAAAAACCTATACAAAAGATAAACAGAAAGGAATATAAGTGTACCAGTAAAGAAAGTCATCAAACCACAAAAGAGCATAAAATAAGAATATTGAGGAACTACAAAAACAGCCAGTAAACATTTAACAAAATGGCAATAAGTACAATTTAAATGTAAATGGACTAAATTCTCCAATTCAAAGATACAGAATGGCTGAATGGGATAAAATAACAAGACATATCTATTTGTAGCCTACAACTGACTCACTTTACTTGTAAGGGCACATACAGACTTTAAGGGATGGAAAGAGATATTCCATGCAAAAAGAAACCAAAAGAAAGCTGGAGTAGTTGTAATTAAATCAGACACAACAGACTTTAAAACAAAGATTGCCATAAGAGACAAAGATGGGCATTACCAAGTGATAAAGTGGTCAGTCATTCCAATGCATAGATGCAGAGAATAGACTGATGGTCACCGGAAGCACAGGGGTTGGAGGTAGCAGAAATGGGTGAAGGGAGTCAAAAGGTAAAAACAAGAAGAGAAAAAAAAACCCAATAAAATTGCTTTCCTGATTTAAAATGATAAACATTTGTTCTATTGTCTGAGGCCAAATTTTTTTAAAAATGAGCTTGTAAACAAAATAGGTTTTTATGGGTAAACCCTGAAAATAATCCAGAAGTAGAATTTTAAGAAGTTTTGCAGATAATAGCTTCCAGGTGAACTATGTGTGAAACAAATGAAAGCAACCATACCTGATAATATACCAGACCATGTATTCATTTGTTGTTTAAAAATACTTTATTACAAGTTACTAGATATAATTATACAAAAGAAACCTTAACATATAAGATGATATAGATAGATAGATAGATAGATAGATATATAGATAGATAGATAGATGATAGATAGATGATAGATAGATAGATAGATAGATAGATAGATAATCAGGGGCGGAAACTGGTGTGCAGGACAAATCCAGTCTGCCACCTCATTTGGAAGGCCCATGAGATAAGAATGACTTTTACAGAGGAATATATGCAACTAATTCAATGAAGAGGAACATTAACTATGAACCCCAATGCATCAAAATAGTATCCTTCCTAAGAAGAGTCCACGTTTTACATTATTAGAAATATGCAACAACAAATGTTCTTATGATTATCTTAAATTATGTCAAGAAAAATTTTCTCTTTTTATATAAATGTCTATATAATAAAAAAAGATATATATATCTTCAGCTGTTATTATACTTCTAACAGCAATATTCAAGTCCTAATAAATTCTTAATTTTTGACTCTAAAATATACATGATATTTTAGATGTTTAATGATAGGTGTTGAATATCACCCTAGAGTACCTGCAAATTTATCATTCTGAAGTTCTTCTGGATGATAGAAGTTTGAGAATTGGTTAAAGCCTTAGAAAAAGTCTGAAAAGCATATCTATAATTTTACATACAACATTCAGACACTCTGAAACAATTTATAAAACCTGTAGCTTGTGGATCCCAGATTTTGAGTCCTTGGACTGAAATTCTTAAAGGAATGAATTTTACAAGGATTCTTTGGGATGTGTTATACATATTGGAATATTTGGGGTAACAGAAACTTCCTTGATCTCCCATGCTGAAAAAAAAAGCCCATGCTATTTCTTAAAATGAAGTTAGGAATACCCTGATGACATTTATCAAGACAAGAAAGCCTATGGTTACCATAAACTCCTTGAATTGGTAAAACTGAGATGCACAGACATGCTCAACAGAGTTACCCTACCCAAAAAGGCAAGGTTGAGAAATCTTGCTTTAGACATACTTTTTAAGCCAGTCTTTAAATGTATTGAGGTGGGGAGTTTTGCTGTCATTCAGTAATATATGTTGGTCTATATACCATTTGCTTCTATATTTAGAATTTTAGGTATTAGTCTATGCCTGGAGAAATGATGCTAGTAATTCCTAAGAAAAATATTTTCCCATTTAAAATAAAATCTTTCAATGTATACAATACCAGGGAATGTCAACAAGTAAGCATGGCTATTTTGGCAATATTCTAGAAGGTTAAAGCAATAACAGAATTATTTATAACTAAAAATTAACATATCTTCCTGCCTCTACTATAGGACTACCATGAAAGGTAGTAAGAGTCAGGGAATAACAAAATGGCCAGTTGGTTTAGTTTTGAGGGCTCTTTGTGACATTCTCTCTTGACTGCATTAGAATATAGACACTTTAAGTAACAGTATAGGTTGATTCATTATCTAATTCCATATAAGTTTATACAAGAGCTCCAAACACAAATTTCTTATCTCATTTGGGACACTGAGATGCTTGTATGTCTCTATTACTGTATAGAAACATAAATTGCAAGCAAATGTAATTTCAAAGATAAATAAACAAACAAAACCAACAAAAAGAAAGACTTAACAGGGAGTTTGATGTCATGATATGTTCTTTGTCTTTTGAGAGAGGTTACAAGAAACTGAATTTTTATTTCATCACCTTCCCAGAAGGAAAATTCACTATGTGGTGTTGTCAGGGGTCACAGACTCTGCATAGAACATATTCTTGAGGTGTTCTCATGGATTCAAATGCAAGTTAAACTGGAGTAACACAAATTAATAACAGTGTGTGATCAAAAATGCTAGCTAAAGAAACACAAGAATTTTAATATTATCTTCTGACATGGGTATTATATGTAATTCAGATAAGTTATTGACTTTTCAGCGATCAATATTAGAGAGCAGATATTTTTACAAATACACACAGGCACGCGCACACACCACCTTGAAGTTAAAAAGAAACACATTATTGGTATTCTGTTTCTGGCATTGTGGATCCAATCCCCCTTACAAGCTAAAAACTAATGAAAATGAGAATTCTGAGCTCCCACCCTAAGAAATATTTGCCAAATTCAAGTGAACTTGAAATTCAATTTTCACACAGTATTGGTGTTGACATATACTGGCAGGAGGCAAAACTACTCAAGGTAGGGGATTTAATAGGTGAATCTCCCAGCACAGAATCTCGATGGGCTAAATCTCCAATTAAAGGGCTAACTGGAAGAAAACAGAAAGAAAAATTAACTGTCTTAAAACTCATCAATGGGTTTGGGGGAAAACAGATGTTCGCAATAATTTAAACAAATCAGTACAGGAGCATTTGCAAACTAAAGTCATATCATCTAGGTAGTTCAAAAAGGCTAGTAGTAGTACATTAGTTTAAAGATGTTTCAGGTTTTAGTTTTCTCAGGAACTTGGAAGAAACAAATGCAAAAATGCAATCCACTATCAAGTGAGGTTTCAAGGGAATACTACAAATGACATCCCAAAGAATGAGAGCTTACTGTCAAAATCACAAGAATAGTGACACAGGAGGAAAACAGTACAATATAATTGAATACCAGAGTAAGAAAAACAAGTGAAACAACTAGCAAAACTTTTAGATATTGGATTTATCAGACAGATAATAAAATGGCTATTTAGCATTTTTAAAATACTTGCTTTAAAAAAGAAAATATTAAAATATAAAATGCTATAAGATTAAACAAGTTGACTTGAAAAAAATAAAATTTTCAGAAATGAAAAACAAATATTGAAATAAAAACACTGGTTATGTTTAATGGATAACTAGATAGTTCATGAAAAGATTAGTGAACTAGATGATGGATCTGAAGTATTTATCACAAATGCAGCACAGTGAGCAAAAGAGAAAATGTAACAGAAAAGAGGAAGAAAAAAGTGAAAAAAAAATCTAATGTGATTCAAATAATTGGAGTTCTAGAAATAGAGGAGATAGAATGAGGTAGAGGCAATATGAGAAGAGGAAAGTATGAGAAATTTTCTGATCCAATGAAAAGTATCAGTTACAGATTAATGAAGCCAATGTAGAATAAATGTAAAATATATCAACACCTAGATTACCTACCTTAAAGTACAGAACGCCATAGACTAACAGAAAAATCTTAAAAATTACCAGAAGGAAAGGAAGTATATTTAGGCTGACAATTGACTTCTCAGGACCAACCATGGAAGCCAGAAGACAGTGGGATATTTTAGTGTGGTGAGAGAAAATACCTATTACTCTAGAATTACACACATAGCAGAAATAACTTTGAAGAATGAAAAAAGAAAAAAATATTATAGATGAGGAAAACTGAGAGAGTTTATATCAAAAGATACTCTCCTTAAAAAATTCAACAGATGTACACCAAGCAAAAGAAAATCAATTGCACGTGGAAGATGCAAGAAGGATTAAAGAAAAATAAAGTGGCAAATATGTGGGTAAATATAAATAACATTGAATGCACAAAACAATACTTCTTTTGGGGATTAAAAAAGGGTAGAATGTTGATATCCAATAAAAATTACATATAAGTTGGGAAGGTCATAATTAGATTGAAAAGTTTAATAAGATCATTGTTTAAAAAGACTGAAATAATAATTTAAGATTTTGATAAGTAGCACCTGAAAAAAAAAGGATATAGAATATTTAACTTTCAAATCTGTGGGGAAAAATGAGTGAGCAAAGACATTCCATCAATATTTTAGAAAGGTAGAACAAACAAAAAAGAAACAGATAAGGTCAGACAAATAGAGAGCACACAAAGAGAAGAGTAGAAATAATTCCAAATAGAGATATCCTTCACTTCTGAGCTCTCAGTATTTAGATATTTGCAATAATGACTTGCATATGCTTCATAAAAAATGTATTATCTGATATGAAAACCAATTTTGATATATCCGCATTATGTATCAGCAAAAATGTTAAGTTCTGTGTATGTTCAGGAAAGAGACTTCACAGCTCTTGCAGATGTATGTCAGTTGTTTTCCTGATAATGTCTTATCTCTTGCTAATGCTATTTTCCTGAGGGTTTAGCTTCTGTGTTTGCTTCTGCCAGGCACTTAGAGGCACTAACACCTAGATCCAATTTAGATAGTATCTATGCCATGTTTAACAAATGATTTTTTTGTTTAGTTATAGAACAGTACCTATTTTTATCAAACATACAAGGCAATTTACATTCAATATTGCACAGAATAAATATATACTATATGCAACATACTCAAAAACATCATTAAGCACTAAATAATTTGATAAGTTGGGTTTGAAATATTCTATATAATGCAGAAATACTTGCTACTTTGTTAGATAAGTTTTAGAATGTCAGTGTTTGAGGAAACTGATTTCAGTTTCTGTTTTATTATGTTTACTAACTTTATTTGCAGGCATATAAAAGAATAAAAAATGCAAATGGTGATCCACTTAAATGACAAAGACTTTTAGTCTTTATTAAAAAATAAAAGACCCGGGGCACCTGGGTGCTTAGTCGGTTAAGCGTCCGACTTTTGCTTAGGTCATGATCTCGCGGTTCGTGGGTTCGAGCCCCACGTCGGGCTCTGTGCTGACTGGCAGCTCAAAGCCTGGAGCCAATTTCAGAGTCTGTATCTCCCTCTCTCTCTGACCTTCCCCTGCTCACGCTGTCTCTCTCTCTCTCTCCTAGAAATAAAATAAAAAATATTTAAAAAAAATAAAAATAAAATAAAAGACCCACCTAAAACCCTTCAGGATACAGTTTATAAATGGAAGGTTGGAACAAAAATGATAGTTAAAAAAAGAATGCTGTAACTATGTAAATATCAGGCAAAACATATTTCAGGGCAACAACATTAATAGAGAAAAAAGGTAACTACAAAGTACAGAAAAGTTTCAATTTACTAGCAAATTTAACAATTTATTTTGTATAGATCTACTTAATAATATCATATTTGTATATAGGTATATGAAATGAAAAGGATGAAAAGACACACACCATCACAGTTGATAGATTTTAACATATTTGTGTCATGACACAGAGATCAGACACATCGAATCTGTGAGAGTACTGATCTGAATAATACAAGTACAAGCCTAACCTAATGAATCAATTGCAAAATGCTCATTCTCTTCAAAGGTACTTAGAACTTTTACGAGATTAACCACATATTGTTGCCATAAAGCAAGGCTCACCAAACTTTAAATACCTAGTGTCATGTAGAACATGTTCTCTGGCCACAATGAACTCAAGTTAGAAATAATTAACAAAAAAATAAGATGAAACTCATAGTTCTGGAAATCAAACATTTCTAAAAACCAGGTCAAAGAAGAAATCATAATAAAAATTAGAAAGTACTGAGAACTGAATGCCAGGGAAAATACTCAGTATCATATTTATATAATAAAGTTAATGTGGTTCCTAGAATATATAGAGAGCTTTAAGTCAATATGTTAGAAAATAAAAAGTCTCGGGATGCCTGGGTGGTTCAGTTGGTTAAGTGTCCAACTTCTGCCCAGGTCATGATCTCATGGTTTGTGGGTTCAAACCCGAGTCAGGCTCTGTGCTGACAGCTTGGAACTTGGAGCCTGATTCAGATTCTGTGTCTTCCTTTCTGTCCCTGCCCTGCTCATGCTTTGTCTCTCTCTCAAAAATAAACATTAACATTAAAAATGATTTTTAAAAAAGAAAAACTCTCAAAGTGAGTAAGTTTAAGAAATTAGACAAGCAAAAAACTGAATTCACCCGACAAAAACAAAAGGAAATAATAGAGAACCAGTGGAAAGGAGACAGACATACAAGAGAGATAATCAACAAAGTTTAAAATGGATTATTTGAAATGAATAGCAAAATTGACAAACTCTGGTAAGAGCAAGAAAAAAAGGTGAAAAAATATTATTGGTAATAAAGGCAAGGCATAACTAAGCATTATGTGTAGTTTAAATGATAAAACATTAAGATTCAAATACTATGCCAACAAATTAAAAATACCAGATAGAATGAACAAATTCTTAGAAAAATATAAATTAAATACACTTAAGGAGAAATGGGAAAAATAAATAAAATTTAAACTAGTAAGAAATGGAACAAATAGTTAAAATCTCTTCTCCCATTTATGTTCTCAAAAAGGCTCAGTACCGCACTCTTATTTTCCACCAAACATTTATTTTATTCTTTAAGTTTATTTATTTATTTTGAGAGAGACAGAGACGGTGCAAGTGAGGGAGGGGCAGAGAGAGAGGAAGAAAGAGAGAATCCCAAGCAGGTTTCACGGTGCCAGTGCAGAGCCTAATGCAGGGCTCAAACTCATGAAACCACGAGACTGTGACCTGAGCAGAAACCAAGAGTTGGATGCTTAACCAATGGAGCAACCAGGCACCCCTCCACCAAACTGTTAGTAGATGAATTAACTCCAATCTTATACAAACTATTCTAAAGTACAGAAATGGAGGAAACATTCCCAGTTCATTTCATGTGGATCTCCTTACCTTGATTTCAAAATCTGAAAGGACAATATAAGAAAATTATGGACCAAACTAACTTGTGAACACAGATGTTAAAATCTTTATTTTATTTTAAGTTTATTTATTTATTTTGAGAGAGAGAGAAAGCACAAGAGAGTAAGAGACAGCATGTGTGCTATGTGTTGAGCGGGGGAGGGGCAGAGAGAGAGACTCCCAAGCAGGCTCCATAGTCAACATAGAGCCTGACCAGGGCTCAGTTCTGGGAATCATGAGATCATGACCTGAGCCGAAATCAAGCATCAGAGGCCGAACGAACCACCCAGGAGCCCCAAAATCTTAACATTTGACAAATATATGTTTATTCAGGAATATACGGTAGCTTAACAAAAAATTTCAATAACATACCATATCTACAAATTAAGGAGAAATGTACAATTGAATGGATGAAGATAAAGATTTTGATAAATTATATTTCTCTTTGTGTTAAAATGCTTATCAAACTAAGAATTGAAAACAAAAATGTTTCCTAACTGAAGGGATTGCCAAAAGCCTGAGAACATTCCCAGTGATAAAACTTTTTAAGTATTCCTTTCAAGATAACATAGAGTCAAGGGTTCTTGCTATCATCTTAGTTGCATTTTACCTTGGCAGATAGTGAAGAAAAGAAAACGCATAACGTTTAAAAAGAAAAAAATGAATTTATTTCCTACAGATGATATAATGTTTTTAATGTAAAAACCTCTGAAGAACCATTTAGTAAATCTAGCAAAGCTGCTGGAAACAACCAATGAAAACCTTCAATAATATTTCTATGCATTAGCAAAAAGCATTAACCAATGGAATCAAACAAACAACCTTTACATGAAATTTAAAAAATTAAGACAAGAATAAATTAACAAAAAATATGCAAGACATGGTGTCGTATGGAGGTGTTGAATGTCTGTATTTACACTTGAAACTGATAGTGTGAACTAACTAGAATTCAAATAAAAACATTAAAAATTTAACAAAAATATGTAAGACGTTCATGGGGAAAATTATAAAACTTAACTGAATACTATTAAGTAAGTCCTAAATAATTGGAGAGAAACACCATATTAATGGGTTGGAAGATATAATTTAAAAACATCAGCTTTCCCTTCAGTTAATCTGTATATTCAATGAAATTCTAATAAAAATTCTGATGAAACCTGTTTTTGTTTGTGTGCTTTTTTTCTGTTATGGGACTTAAGAAACTTATTCTAAAATTTGTATTGAAGACCAAAGGGTCCAAAAACAGCTAAGGCAGTCCTGACAAGAATAAACTTTCCTTGCTGAGATAAATTGTAAAAAATAATTATTAAACTATAATAATCAAGACAGTTAACAAAACAGAAGAGTGCCTAGAAACAGAATGAAACATATAAACTCAACTGATGATGTGCTGGGATTTCATATTAATGGTGATAAAGGGACTTTTAAAGAAGAAGGCATTGGGATAATTATGGGGAAAAATGAAATTGGGACTAAACACAAACACAAAAATAATTTCCAACTGATGTAATGATGGAGAATATCTTTATGCCCACAGCATAAAGATAGCTTTCTAAAAACAAGACACAAAGAATGCATTAATAGGACACTGAAATAAAGAACTTCTGCTCAAAATATCCATAAGTTAAATAAAAAGACAAACTAAATTTGGAAGATATTGGCAATGTATATAATTGACACAATGTATTAGAATTTAGGATATATAAAGAAATCACAAAAATCAACATAAAAAAGACAATCCAATAAAATGGGCCACAAGAAAAGAAATAGTGTGGAGTTATTTTCACTTCAGAAAAACAGAAAGCCAGAAAATATATGATGTTCAATCTCTTTAAAAATCAGAGAAATGGGAGCATCTGGTGGCTCAGTTGGTTAAGCATCCGACTCTTGATTTGGGCTCAAATCATGATCTCACAGTGCGTGGGATTGAGCCCAGCATTGGGCTCTGAGCTGACAGCACAGAGGCTGTTTGGGATTCTCTCTCTCCCTCTCTCTGCCGCTCCCCTGCTTGCTCTCTCTTTCTCAAAATAAATAAACATTAAAAAAATCGGAGAAATGGTTAAGACCATTATGAGAAGTTAATTAATATCCACTACACTGGCAAAAAACTTTAAATATGAGAACATGATATTTTTCCTACTGTATGAGGCCGCCAGACCACTATGTGCTTTTAGTAGAAGTATAAATTGGGACACATTTCAAAAATATTTGACATTTGCCAAGTGAACCGAAGATATACCAATCCTATGACCTACAAATTCCACTTTTTTCTATATTCCTGAAAACCACATGCACATGGATACCAGGAAATATGTGCAAGAATGTTATTAGAAGCATTGTTTGTTAACAGCAAAAAACTGGAAAGAGCCCACTAGTAGGCTGAAAAAACAAATTGTGGAGTATTCGTACAAGGGAACAGTCAACAACAGGAAAATGAGTGAATTACAACTCGATGTATGTCAGGATCAAAAAAATGGCAAATTCAAGACCCTTGATAATTCCATTTATATAAACTGCTAAACCATGCAAAAAGTAAACAATATACTATTTGCATATATAAACATACTTTGTAACAATTTTATTTTTTATTTTTTTATAATGTTTTTTATTTATTTCTAGGAGAGAGAGAGAGACAGCGTGAGCAGGGGAGGGTCAGAGAGAGAGGGAGTCACAGACTGAAACAGGCTCCAGGCTCTGAGCTAGCAGTCAGCACAGAGCCCGACGCGGGGCTCGAACCCACGAACCGCGAGATCATGACCTAAGCGAAAGTCGGACGCTTAACCGACTAAGCCACCCAGGCGCCCCACTTTGTAACAATTTTAAAAAGCAAAGGAATGATACAGAAAGGTGAGGCGGGGGATTGAAAGGGGGAGGGGACTGGCAAATGGGATGAGATTGGAGAACAGCATTTAGGAGATGTATGAAGTGATAGTAATGCTAGGTTTCTGAAACCAGGTTATAGGTAAGCATGTATTTGTCGAAGTGCTGCCCTGCTATTTTTTGTAGTTTATACATATTTTACTTGTGCTTTTTTGTGTCTATACAATATTTAATGAAAATAATTTTTAAAAAGCCGTTTTCAAACTATTGAAATTTTCAAACTATTGAAAATAGCTTTTTAAAACTCATTTTCATAACATGATAACTGTGAGGAAAACTCATTTTCATAACATGATAACTAGAGAAACTTCTAATAGTTCATTTCCTATGAGACATCAGTGTTACCAAAGAACATCCCGGAGTAGATCTGATTCTAAATAAGTCACTCCTGGTGCAACTTCTTAAATATCTTTTTTTCAGTGTCCAGCCCCTCTGATATTACTAAGCCATTATTGGTAGGAAAAAAAAATAGATGAATAGTAGGATAATGAGAGCTCACAAATCTTTATCGTTCTTGACCTTCTTAAGATTGCTCTAAGTGGAGGGACAAAATATGTTGACATAAAGCACAGCCTGATCTTGGAGTGAATTTGTTGTCTGGGGATACTTTAACTAAGTAGGAAGCACTTAAAGACAATGTTAAATGGGATCTACTTATAGACATTTCACATGATCTTTTGTCTTAAGTTATAGTTCTCATATGTGAAATACTTTTTCAGTCAACATTATGAACTACCAACTATTGCTACTTCATTTTACAGGATTTTAAATAAGAACATCTATACCAAGTATATACTCTTGGGAGGTTTTATTCCTCGATTTTATGTGGGTCTTTATGTCTTTCCTTATTAGTGTTATCTGAATAGTTCCCCACTTCAAGGAGCTTATAATCTGTAATTTTTTGCTTACGGCATGATTGCTGACCAAAGAGCCACATTTAAGAAGCACTTAGTTATTGCTTTTTGTAGTTGCTGCTTTTTAGAGAGATATGCCCTCAATTAATTGTAAATTAAGGCATGAGCTTTCTTGTGCAGGATTCCCCTCTTACTGTCTTATCTTTGTAGACTCATTTAGTGACTTTCCCAGAACTGAGGAGGCTACTGAAGACAAACTGAATGTAACAGTACCAGTTATCACCTTTTTTTCTAGCTACTTTGAAGGCACAGTTTTTAAATTTAAAAAACGAAACCAAACAAGCAAAAAAATGCAACTGATACATTATTTTAAATTCAACTGCCTTAAAAACTTTCAGTAGTAAATGAACTTATGTGATTAATATGGAAAATAAGTCTGCTCTCCTCCACCCCCATGCTTCATTCTGTGTTTTAGTTGTATTTGTGCCAAGGAGTTTGGCAATCTGTACATCTTTTTTTAAAACCTCAAAAGTAAATAACAAAACACAGACTCCATGGTTGTGTGGCTGATTTTACAGAGTATTATGGCATGGATAGCTGTGATAAAATTCTCCCAAATTTTCCTACTACCACAAGTGCATCTTTGGAATCCTTCCATAATATGTGATGTGTGTGTGTGTGTGTGTGTGTGTGTGTGTGTGTGTGTGTGTGTGTAATTTATAAACTGGTATTACATTTACATGATTCAAACTTTTAAAAAATGTAGAAAGATATTTAGTGGGCCCCCAGCACCCTGAAATAACTAAAAAAAAAAAAGCCAGATAAAATGTTTAAAAATATTTTAAAGCAAGTATGAGTTATAAAATAGTGAAGAGTTACCTGGCCAAAATCTAAGATAAACTAAAATTTCAGACCAAGCCCAACCCTAAAAGCTACTTTTGCCTAGAGGGTATTTGTCTATTCAACGAAATAGCTGTGGAATTGAGCTGCGGTTTTGGCACACTCCTAGGGCAAAAGGGTAGACTTCAAAAATCATTTCCTACCCAACTGCAGAGTCTGAAAAAAGCTGTATGCTCAGAGAAGGTAAGCCAGAAGCAAAGAAACCCTTACTTGATCCTATAGCCTCAGATGAAAACACCTTTGCAGTTCCCTAATAAAAATTCTGTTTTGAGTCCTGAAATTATTCTTGCAACTAAGTTTTTTCAAATACAATGATCAGAAAAGAAAATACCCTAAGATAGAATAAACAGAAAAAAGTAGACTGTAGAAAGAAATCATGATGAATTCAGATATTTAAATTAAAAGGCATATATTACAAGACAACTTATGTTTAAAAGCTAAAAATATAAAAATAATAAACTTGAGATACAGAAAAGTATTTTAAAAATGATACTGATTTTTAAAAAATCAAATCAGTCTATAAAGCTATAACTAAAATTAAGAACTTGGTGGAAAGATTTAACAACTGACTAGAAATAGCGGGAAATAGCTGAAAAGAAAATTACTGAGCTAGAGGATAGGTTAGAATAAATTTTCTAGAATTCAGCATGAAGGGACAAAGGATGAAAAATGCAAATGATGTGCTAAGAGACACATAACATAGACTGAAAAAATTGAAAATAACATAGGTGGGGATTGATTTTTTAGAGTATGTTTCTTGCTCTAGACTCAATAGGCTGCAGAGGAAGATGGTTGATAAGAAATCAACTTGAGGGGCCCCTGGGTGGCTCAGCTGGCTGAGCACCCGACTTCAGTTCAGGTCATGATCTCATGGTTGGTGAGTTCCAGCCCCGCGTCAGGCTCTCTGCTGTCAATGCAGAGCATACGTCAGATCCTCTGTTTCCCTCACTCTACTCCCTCCAGACTATCTCTCAAAAAGAAATAAACATTAAAAATTTTAAAAAAAATCAACTTGAAGGATCCTTGTGGTATTGGAACTATTTTTATCTCAACTGGGGTAAGGGACACACAAACCTACATATGACATAAAATTGCCTAAAACTAAACACACACACACACACACACACACACACACACAAGCACAATTAAAACTAGAGAGATCTGAATAAGATCAGAGAATTGTCTAAGTGCTAATCTCCTGCTTATGATATATATTACAGTTCCACAAAATTTTAACATTGGAGGGAACTAAGGAAAGTGTACATAAGATCCCTTTGTATTATTTCTTACAACTGCATATGAATCTACATTTCAATTAAATTTGAATTTAAGAAGAAGCACACATCTTGACACATAATAATGAAAATGTAGAATACCTAAGGCAAAGAGAAAATCTGAAGCACAACAGGAGAAAGAAATGGTAGAGTACTTCCAAAGGAATAGCAGCTTGACTGATAGTTCACCTTAACAGCAACAGAAGATGCTAGGAGTCACTAGAATATTTTTGATGTTTTAATATAGATAGCCAGTGAAGTTATCCTGTAAAATGAAGGTAAAATAAAGATTTCTTCAATTAAAAAAAATTTTGAGAGTGTTCTACACCTATAAAGCTGTATTTAAAAATAAATTTTAAAGGATGTGTTTAATAAGAATAAAAATGACTCCAGATGAAAGATTAAAGATGCCTAAGGGAATAAAAAGCAAACAGAGTGGTAAATACATTAGTTTGTGAAACATAACAAGTTATCAGATATCTCCACCAGTTATCAAGATCTAGTAACATTAAGGCAGTGTGAAATAATTAAGACAACTCAATGGGGTAGAAAAGAGATCCTAGAAACAGAGTCATGCATGTACGGACATTGAATTAAGCGGGAGAGCAGTGGAAAAAGATGCCTTTTAAACAGTGCAGTAATAATTATCTATGTGGAAAAAAGTAAATGTAGATCTCTATCTTACACCATTCACAGGTGGATGAAGCACCAAAATGGGTAAGAAAATGATAAAGCTATTGTAAATAAATTTGCATAATATATTCATGATGTCTGGAAAGGGGAATATTTCTCAAATAAGACACAAAAAGCACAAACCATAAAAGATCAGTGATTATGACTATGTCAGAATTACAAATTTTGTTCATCAAAAGTTTCTATAAATAATGATTAAAAGAAAGAGTGGGAGAAGATATTTACTAACAGATAAAGGACTCATCCATAAACACAAAATGAGCTTATATAAATCAATGAAATGAAAGAAAATCCAATAGAAAAAAGTGGGTAAAATATGCAAACAGGCACTTTTCCTCAAAAAAGGAGTCTGAAAGGCCAATAAACCTTTATAAAAATGCTTGACTTCACTTATAATCAGGGAAATGCTAGTTAAAATCATTATGAAATAACAATACTACCCCCATTGCCCACAATCAGACTGGCAAAATTTGAATTCTCAAAACACAATAATATAAATGACTCAGTTTCAAAATCAACAGAAACTTTTAACAGATACTTTACCAAAGATATTCTGACAGCAATTAAGCACATGCAAAGGTCTTTATCCTCACTGGTCATTAGGTAAATACAAATTAAAATCACAACAAAATACGCCTACATACCTATTCAGATGGCTAAAATTAAAAAGATGGACCATACCATGTGTTGGGTGAAAATGTGAAAGAACCAGAACTCTCATACACTGCTGGTAATAATGTTAAAAAAACAAACAAACCAACAACACATTTATTTTTCGTTTGCAGACTACCATGTATATATGTCTCTCAGTTTCACTAAAAATATAGATTTTAGGATTTTGTTGTTTTTCTATGTTTCCCAGTATGAGAAGGGGGGAAATGTTGACTTTCATAGCCATCTTTATCTGGAAGCATTCTTTATGACTTTTTAGACACATCAATTAGTAATTTTAAAAAGCTGAGTATAGGCACCTTTTTAATACTAAACTTAAATGGTTATATTGGCTTGTACAGTGGGCCTTTGAACAACATTGAACTACGCAAGTCCACTTATATGTGAATTTTTTACAATACAGTACTATAAATGTATTTCCTCTTATGATTTTAATACCATTTTCTTTTCTCTAGCTTATTTTATTATAAGAATATAGTATATAATACATGTAACGTATAAAATATGTTTTAATACACCGTTCATGTTATTGGTAAGGCCTCTGTTCAACAGCAGGCTATAAAAAGTAGTTAAGTTTTTGGGGAGTCAAAAGTCATACTTGGATTTTCGACCGCATGGGGGTTGATGCCCCTAACCCTCACGTTGTTCAAGGGTCAACTGTATGGTGCTATCAGGTTAACAAATCCTACACTATACCATTTATTATACTATGAAATTTAATCTGGTCCAATTTATTTAACAAAAGAGAGAGTGAATATTACATTCAGAAAAATGAATAGTAAAGGAAATCAAAGCAATTATAGTATCCTAAAGCAATATTCAGTAAATAGATTTTTTAAAATGTGGGCAGTCTCACACAAGGCACGTGACTGTTTTAACATTGTTAAGTGGGCAGAGAATGTTTACCCCACTGCATACTCACACAGGAATTTAAGATTACTCTCTCCTGAGGGCTAGCCTCGTTCCTGCAAATGCCCTGGAGAAAGCTGAGTGTATGCTCTTGTTATGGGATAGAAGTAAAGCTTAATGTTTAGGCTTTGAACAAAGCATGAATCTGAGAGGGCCATAGGAGTGCCTTTTCACATTTCTACTGAAAGATATTGATAAAATCCTAAAAAAGGCTCTCTCAAAGGCAAACTAGATTCTGTATACTGGTGTTGGTTTTCAAGGGGGTTTTCGATTTGTTGAATCACTATTACCTAGAAATGGCTCGTTCCATTCTTCTAACATAAGTAAATCCCCCATTTGGTTGTTTTATTATCCCAACTTATTCTTGCAAATTTTTTACTATATTCCCCCCCTTTGCTTTACTAAATTTATTTCTAGACCTTTTCTGTCTTCTCTGGAATGTTTCAAGATATCCCTCTTCTAAAGGGAGAAAAGAGAGGAGTGAGTATGGTGGAAAATGTGGGTTAATCCAAAAGGGAAGGCAAATGGAGAAACGGCAGGCAAGAAAAACTGAACTAAGTGTGAAAAACGGCCTAGAGAGGGATAACAGAAAATGTTTTTGGATACCATATTCCATGAGTTGGACTATATGTTAAATATATCAGGATAGAGGCAGGTTACTAAGTTAAGGGATATCTTTAAAGAACTAAATCAAACTAAATTTTGGATTTTTATTCTTGACCAAGTCGCTGAACAGCACAGGCTAGATCACTCGCAGAAACTCATGAGATGTCTTGGGTCTAACCCTGGGTTTTATATAGCTTTTTTGATATTTGTTAGTGTAGTTCTTTAGAAAAGAATATATTTTAGAGCCCAGTGGACATGGGCTCAAATGCCTATTTCATTACCACTTCTCTGGAGCAATTATGGGTAAATAATATCAAATGAAAAGACTTGAATGAATAGGGAGAGCAATATATACTTTCCACCCATAAAAGGTAAGTAAAACTGGCCCGTCATATAGCTACAGTCAAGTTAACTTTGACATGCAGGTGTTTTGAAGGCATTACCCTGCCCATATGGCTGTTTCTTATGGATGTATAATCTCCCATTTCACCATAGTGTGGAGGAAATGGGCTTTATCAGATTACATGGATCTAGGAGAAGAGGCATCATGAGAGTATAAAAACCTGGGTCCTGGATGAAACAGGAAATAGAGAGAATTAAGACAGGTAGAATACAGTAGCTATCTCTTTTACTTACTAACCCCAAAAAGGGTGTCTTTGAAATAAAGCAGATATTACCAGGCATTCTCAGCAAACTAGTACTTTTTTCTTAATCACCTTCAGGTGTGTGTGACAAGAATTCCCAAGGAGTATACTTAGGTTTGCATTAAACACTGAATTTCTGCCTCTTTGTACACAAAATAACATTTATTTTTGTGACTAAAAACTAAAACCTAAATATTATTTCCATTGTGATTAGGAAAGATTTTGATCAACTCTAATCAATTGGCTTTTAGAAATAAAAGTTGACATTTTCTTTCAAGAGTCCTAATGATTTAAGTATCTTCACAATATATTTGTTATTAGCTTGTAGGGCCTCTGAGCATATTTGCCCATGCAGTCTTTTACTCTAATACTAATTTCCTCGTCATTGTGCAAGTGAAATTTGCTTTATACATAATTAAACACCTATTGCATTATGACAGTCTGCTTCATTTCCAATTTTGAGAAAATGTCTTGTGTACTTTTTAGGAGGCTAGCATCTTAAAGATAACAGTATAGGGAATAGGATTCTTGAATTAATTATCTGCCAGATGAGGATGGTCTGTAGACAGGGTGAAAGAAAGGTTTGATTCTTTGGAACAAAAAGAAAAAATCTGGCTCAAGGAATTACTAAGAGTAACGGTTACAAGTACATAGTTTAAAAGATAAAGACTGGTAGTCCTCTTTGGACATTTTATACCCACATATTTTAGGTAATAAATTCAACTGTTAAGGATTAAACTATGTAATTACCTTAACAAAGCATGTTTCATCATGCTTGTTACAGCAAGTATGAAAATTGAGTTGAAATTTAGTACTTACTGAGCTTCTTATGAGTGGTCCAAAGAACAACCCACTAGGTGGAGTGAGCGCTGGAAAAGCACCCACTAAATAATGGAGTCACTCCAAGCAGCATATTTCATTGAAACTTCAGAATTAGAACAAGGGGACAGATTATAACCAGAAAAGACTCAAGAGCTTGGTCTTAACTGTCAGCCACCCTAATGCACACCAGACCTTACATTTTAATGAGTTTTATTTCAGAAAAAGCCAATCTAAGTCAGGAAATAAAAAAATAAAAAATCAAAGGGATTTGGTTATATGATATGTACCAATATTCAGAATAGTTACAGATCATGTTTCCAAATGGTGTTGTTGGTTAAGGAGTCATAGGGTTGCATACTCAGATACTTACCTATTCCACAAAATAACATAATCACAAGCAGACTTTCCTCTGCATTTAGGTGGTAGTTAGCTATCAACATGTATCTTTGGGAATGCTCTTCAGAATAATGGGATCATCTATTTCTTAAATGTCTTTCTCTATATTCCTATTTATTTTTTAGCTCAACAATAAGCCCTTTAATTAAAAAAGAGAATACACCCAATAAGCTTTATTATTAATACCATCAAATTGTTGTGGCTGCTTCCGAATAAAATAGATTCATTACTTTTCTAAGAAGCAAGCTGAAAGATAATAGTAGCTTCATTTTAGAAGAGCTGAAGCTACTGATAGATATCAGATAAAATTATTACAGACACTTTTTAAATAGAAGAAAGAGAGTACATTAAATAAATATTTTTAGTGTAAGAATCACAGGATGTGGTATTGTTAACTATTTCTAAGATAGTTTCAAAAGAGTTTTCTATTTGAGAATGCTATTATAGTGTGATTTCTTTCCTCACATGGATTGCAAATTGACAAATAAGTCAACACTTTCTAGATCCATAAACTCCTGTTAACTAGAGTAATTCCCCCCCCCCCACCCCTACAGTAGCCGGAAGCATGCAGCAGATGGCACTAACAACATTTAGCAAAGCATCCAGGAAGAGGTCTTCCTTAATTGCTCTGCAGGGACTGAAAATTGCTTGAAAAAGGAGATGTAGTAACTAACTGAATAAGGCCTTCTCAACTTAAGTTACACAGTAGAAACTTCAAGTTCTATACACTGTCCTCTCCATTCAGAGGAAGAATTTATACTATTCAAAACTAAACAGATAGTACCGTGTTGAACTTGTCCAAGAATCAGAATGATTTGATACTTTCTGAAACGTGAGCTACCACAGCCACCACCTTTTCATTTTCAGATTAAACACACTAATTTGTTTTACCTTTGGAAACATAAAATACAGTATGTCTAGTTTTTATGTTTCAAAAAAAAAAGGATGATTTGTACAATAGATGGCACAGTAAATATCTGATTTTTTTCCACAGCATGTTGTTCACGCTTTCACTTTGTTTTCACTTTATATTTCCACTGACGTGGTGGTATAGAATTTTTTTGTCACACTTATGCTCTTATTATCTATCTTGAGCAAACTGATACTTGTTGCAGGATAGTATTATTAAGTTATGATATTTTTAGGTATTCAGTAATATATGATTAAACCATAGGAAAAAAACCTGAAGCCATTCTAATATCTGCAATGGAAAATAGAAATTAAGGACATTTCCGAGTCAGTGTTCCACTTTAAAGGAAAAGTCTCTACTAGATTATTTTCTTTTGTATCCACAGTACTATTTTACATCTTTTTTTTGGTCCACAGGTAATTTTTATACAAACTTTTACTGTATTAATAGCATGTTTATATATCAAAGCCATAGGTATAATGAACACTGAAATACACAAGGGGAAAATAGCTTTTCAGTCCTTCTCTCAATAACTGAAACTTAATTAAAAGAAAATTAATTCATTAGAGGACATGGATATACAAAGCCTGGATTTGGGTGAATGTGCATCACTCAATGACATTCTGTCTCCATGAATGATTTGTTATTTTACTTGGTTTCTGTCATCCACAACTAATAATTATAAAAACTTTTTGTGCTTTTACTGATATTAATTGAAAATTTTAATCAAATTAATCCTAAATATAATACAGATGAAAATAAATATGATACCTATTGTAGAGACATGAAATAGCTCTTGTCTACCCACTGATAGATCACTGATAGATGTATCACTGATAGATCAGTTAGAGATCTTAAGAGCCCCATGCATAAAACTAAAACACAAATGGACTACTGGCTTGTAAATTTAATATTTATTATTTCTTGTAAAGCCTATTCCATTTTCAAGAAGGCTTTTGATAATTTCAGCCAGCCCTATACACTCAGCATGCATATGTATATCAAGAGATCACCAGCTTTTGAAGAAATATAATTATCTCCCATTTCCAGCAGTGTCTCTTAAGAGGAGAGAAGAAATGACACAAGAGCTTAGCAAATTCACTGTTAATATTCTTGTCATGAAAACTGACTTGAAGAATCAACATGGTAGAGAAGCAGGGGAACCTGAAGTTCCCTTATCCTTCAAACACAGTAGTAAACTGAGGCCAGAAGACTTGGAATTTCAGGAATCTGGGCTACAGAGTGACAGAAACATCTCCAGGGGCCCATGGGGACAACTTGGCAGGCCATAGGTGCATGACTGCAAATTGGAGAGATAAAACAGATGCCTTAGGCACAGAGGGGAGGGATCCACTTCTGTAGAGAGACAAAAGGAAGAGAAAGAGGCTATGGAGGGTAGGACTGTATTTGGAAAAGAGCAAAACCTCCCTGGACCATGGATTGGGGAACGGAAAAAAACGGAGAAAGAACCAATTTTTAACTTGCAAACAGCCTTAGGAATAACGATCCAGGGATGTGGGACTTTTTCTGGACTAGAGCCTGACAACTTGTGTGCATCTGGTGGGAGGGGGAGCCAGCCCCAGGCTCCATAGCTAGCTCTGAGGCACAGTCGGAGAGAGCAGTCCCCTCCCCTGAGAGCTGTGGGAAGAAGGTATATAGCTGCTCCAAGGACAAAAGACTCTGCAAGCACCTGCCAGCCCGAGGCCCTTTATTTGGCTGGGTGGAATGGCTCTACCTGGAACTAGGTGAGCCAGCAGGATCCTTTAAGACATCAGAGATTGAATCCCAGCTGATCATCTGGGAGGCAAGGAGACTGTGGAGTGGGACAAACCAGTCGGCTCACTCCAGCATAGCACTGGGAGGACAGCCTGAACAGAGTGGTCATGGACACCCAGTTCACGGAAGAGAGACTGGGGTATCACCATTTTTCTCCCCATCACCAACAAGGTGGGGCTGCAGAGAATAGGACAGTGGGCCTACGGTGGAGTCAGGACCACTTACACCAAACCCTGCCCCTCTGTGCCTGGTAATTGCTTATCTACCAGAGCCAGATTGACACTGACAGAACCAGACAGTCCTCCTCCAGGCCAGTGCAGCCACTGGTTCCAAGGCACCATTACATATCAGTCCAGTGGTTTTGCATTCTCTGATTTGATTCTTGCTCTATATACACATGTGAATATGTGTGTATATATATATAAACATATATATATATATTTTTTTTTCTTTTTTTCTTCCTTTTATTTCTTCCCTTCTCTATGCTGGTTGTTGGTTTGCTTAAGCAGACTTTTTTTTTTTTAATTTTTTTTTAAATGTTTTATTTATTTCTAGGAGAGAGAGAGGGAGACAGCATGAGCAGGGGAGGGTCAGAGAGAGAGGGAGTCACAGACTGAAACAGGCTCCAGGCTCTGAGCTGGCAGTCAGCACAGAGCCTGACGCGGGGCTCGAACCCACGAACCGCGAGATCATGACCTAAGTGAAAGTCGGACGTTTAACCGACTAAGCCACCCGGGTGCCCCTTAAGGAGACATTTTTAACCCATTCTTTTACAGCTCTTCTGTATCTCCTTTCTTCTTTATTTTCCTCTCTCTGGATTTAGCCATATGGTTTCTCTGATTCTCTGCCTGGCCAATTTTTTTCTCTTTTCTTTTATTTCCCCCACCCCACCCCTGTCATTTCTCTCTTTGTATGGGATAAGGCTTCTTCCATCACCACTCCCGTTTAAATTTTTCCAGGGTTGTTTCAACAAACACCAAAGCACACCTGGTGGAAGGTCCAAACCACCACTACGAGGGAGATAAAGTAACCAGAATCACAACAGAGAGCATCCAATACACTACAAAAACATCTCCTGAAGGGCCAGGCCCTGGACAGTGCATGACCCTTTTATAAAATAGGAGTGCTCACAGGTATAGGACACATAACAGGTTACTAAAACATATAAAGGATAGAAAACTAGCCAAAAGGACAAAATGTAAGAATTATCCTCACAAGAAATTTCAGGAAGAAATGACAGAGAATTGCTCAAAACAGATATAAACAATATGTCTGATCAAGAATTTAGAATAACAGTCATAAGATTAATAGCTAGGTTTGAAAAAAGCAAAGAAGACAGCAGAGAATCTATTGTTGCAGAGATCAAGGAACTATGAAATAGTCATGATGAATTAAGAAATGATGTAAATGAGGTACAAAATTAACTAGATGCAGTGACAGCAACGATGGAGGAAGCAGAGAGAAGAACAAGTGAAGTAGAAGATAAAATTATGGAAAATGATGAAGCTGAGAAGAAGAGAGATAAAAAATATTAGACTACGAGGGGAGAATTAGAGAACTAAGTGATTCAGTGAAACATAATAATATCAGTATCATATGAGTTCTATAAAAAGAACAGAGAGAGAAAGGGGCAGAAGGTTAACTTGTACAAATTATAGCTGAGAACTTCCCTAATCTACAGAAGGAAGCAACCATCTAAATACAGGAGGCATAGAGAACTCCCTTCAGATTCAACAAGAATAGGTCTTCACCACGGCATATCATAGTGAAACTGGCAAACTACAAAGATAAAGAAAGAATTCTGAAACCAGCTTGGGACAAATGGACTTAAACTAGAAAAGTAGACACATAAGGGAAGTAGCAGACCTGTCCCGCTGAAACCTGGCAGACCAGAAGGGAGTGGCCAGAAATATTCAGTGTACTGAATAGGAAAAATATGTAGCCAAGAATCTTTTACCCAGCAAGACTATTATTCAGAATAGAAGGGGAGATAAAGGCTTTCACAGACAAACAAAAACTGAAGGAATTCATGACCACTAAACCAGCCTTGCAAGAGATCCTAAGGGGGACTCTGTGAGTGGAAAGCTGCAAAAACTACAAAGGACCAGAGATATCACCATAAGCATGAAACCTACCCATAACACAGTGACACTAAATCCATATCTTTCAATAATAACTCTGAACGTAAATGGACTAAATGCCCCAATCAAAAGACATAGGGTATCAAAATGGATAAAAAAACAAAGATCCATCTATATGCTGTCTACAAGAAAAGAAAGCTGGAGTAGGCATACTTAGACAAACTAGATTATAAACTAAAGACTGTAACAAGAGATTAAGAAGGGCATTATATCATAATTACAGGGTCTATCCATCAAGAAGGCTAACAATTGTAAATGTTTATGCTCCAACTTAGAAGAACACAAATATGTAACTCAATTAATCACAAACATAAGCAATCTTATTGATAAGAATACGGTAATTCCAGGGGACTTTAATACTCCACTAACAGCAATGGACAGATTATCTAGGCAGGAAATCAATAAAGAAACAATGGCCTTAAATGCTACACTGGACCAGATGGACTTGACAGATATATTCAGAACTTTTCAACCAAAAGCAGCAGAATACAAATTCTTCTTGATTGCACATGGAACATTCTCCTAGATCACATATTTGTTACAGAACAGTTCTCAATAAATATAAAAGAACTGAGATCATACCATGCATATTTTGAGATCACAATGCTATGAAACTTGAAATCAACCACAAGAAAAAATTTGGAAGGCCTCCAAATGCATAGAGGTTAAAGAACATTCTACAAAAGATGGGTCAACCAGGTAATTAAAGAAGACATTAAAAAATATATGGAAGCAAATGAAAATGAAAACATGACAGTACAAACCCTTTGGGATGCAGCAAAAGCAGTCCTAAGAGGAAAATACATTGAAATCCAGGCTTAACTCAAGAAACAAGAAAAATCCCAAATACAAAACCTAACCTCACACCTAAAGGAACTAGAAGAGCAGCAAAGAAGGTCTAAAGCCAGCAGAAGAGAAACAGTAAAGATTGGAACAGAAATAAATGATACAGAATACACATAATCAGTAGAACAGATCAATGAATCTAAGAACTATTTTTTAAAGAATAAACAAGATTGATAAACCCCAGACTTCTCAAAAAGAAAAGAGAACCCAAATAGATAAAATCACAAATGAAAGAGGAGAAATCACAACCAACACCACAAAACCACAAACAATTATTAGAGAATACTATGAAAAATTATATGCCAACAAACTGGACAACCTGGAAGAAATGGACAAATTCCTAGATACCCATCATACTACCAAAACTCAAATAGGAAGAAATAAATAATTTGAACAGACCCATAGCCAGTGAAGAAATTGAATCAGATATCAAAAATCTCCCAACAAATAAGAAAACGACCAGGTGGCTTCCCAAGGGAATTCTAACAGACATTTAAAGTAGAGTTAATACCTATCCTTCTCAGGCTGTTCCAAAAAAAAAAAAATAGAAAAGGAAGGAAAGTTTCTGCACTCATTCTATGAAGCCAGAATTTCCTTGATTCCCAAACCAGACAGAGTCACCACAAAAAAGGACAATTACAGGCCAATACCCCTGATGAACATGGATGCAAAAATTCTCAACAACATACTAGCAAACTGAATTCAACAGTATATTAAAAGATTTATTCACCATGATCAAGTGGGATTCATTCCTGGGCTGCAGGGCTAGTTACAATATTCGCGAATAAATCAATGTGTTATATCACATTAACAGAAGAAAGGGGAAGAACCATATGATCCTGTCAATTGATGCAGAAAGAGCATTTGACAAAATACAACATCCTTTCTTAATAAAAACCTCAAGAAAGTTGGGATAGAAGTAACGTGCATTAACATCATAAAAGCCATATATGAAAAGCCCACAGTGAATATCATCCTCAATGGGGAAAAATTAAGAGTTTTCCTCCTGAGATCAGGAACACGACAGGGATGTCCACTCTCACCACTGTTGCTTAACAGTGTTGGAAGTCCTAGCATTAGCAATCACACAACAAAATGAAATAAAAGGAATCAAAACTGGCAAAGATGAAGTCAAACTTTCACTTTTCGTAGACGACATGATACTCTATGTGGAAAACTTGAAAGATTCCACTAAAAAGCTGTTAGAATTGATATATAAATTCCACAAAGTCGCAGGATATAAAATCAATGTACAAAAACCGGTTGCATTTCTATACACCAATAATGAAGCAACAGAAAGAGAATTCAAGAAATTGATCCCATTTACAATTGCACCAAGAATAATGAAATACCTAGGAATAAACCTAATCAAAGATGTAAAAGATCTGTATACTGAAAGCTATAGAAAACTTAGAAATTGAAGACACAAAATAACGGAAAAATATTCCAAGCTCATGGACTGGAAGAACAAATATTGTTAAAATGTCAACACTACCCAAAGCAATCTACACATTCAATGCAATCCCAATCAAAATTGCACTGGCATTCTTCTCACAGCTAGAACAAACTTCCTAAAATTTGTATGGAACCACAAAAGACCCCAAATAGCCAAAGTAATGTTGAAAAAGAAAACCAAAGCAGGAGGCATCACAATCCTGGAATTTAGCCTCTACTACAAAGTAGTAATCATTAAGAAAGTTGGGTATTGGCGCAAAAACAGACACATAGACCAGTGGAATAGAATAGAGAACCCAGAATTGGACCCACAAATGTATCACCAACTAATCTTTGACAAAGCAGGAAAGAGTATCCAATGGAAAAAAGACTGTCTCTTTGGCAAATGGTCCTGAGAGAACTGGACATCAACATGCAGAAAGATTAAATTGGACCACTTTCTTACACCATACACAAAAATAAACTCAAATGGAAGAAAGACCTAAATGTGACACAGGAAACCATCAAAACCCTAGAGAAGAAAACAGGCAACAACCACTTTGACCTCAGCTGCAGCAACTTCTTACTCAATATGTCTCTGAAGGCAAAGGAAAGAAAAGCAAACATGAACTATTGGGACCTCATCAAGATAAAAAGCTTCTGCACTGCAAAGAAAACAATCAAAGACAAAACTAAAAGGCAACCAACAAAATGGGAGAATATATTTGCAAATGACATATCGGATAATGGGTTAGTGTCCAAAATCTATAAGGAACTTACCAAACTCAACACCTGAAAAACAAATAATCCAGTGAAGAAATGGGCAGAAGACATGAATAGACAATTTTCCAAAGAAGACATCCGGATGGCCAACAGCCAGATGAAAAGATGTTCAATATTACTCATCATCAGGGAAATATAAATCAAAACCACATTAAGATACCACTTCACACTGGTCAGAGTGGCTTTTTAACATCTCAGGAAACAACAGATGTCGGTGAGGATGTGGAAAAATGGGAACCCTCTTGAACTGTTGGTGGGAACGTAGACTGGTGAAGCTGCTCTGGACAAGTGTGGAGGTTCCTCAAAAAATTAAAAATGGAATGACTCTGCAATAGCACTACTAGGAGTTTATCCAAAGGATACAGAAGTGCTGATTCATATGGGCACATGTACCCAATGTTTATAGCAGCACTATCAACAAAAGCCAAATTATGGAAAGAGCCCAAATGTCCATCAACTGATCAACTGATAAAGATGTGATTTATATATACAATGGAATACTAGTTGGCAATGAGAAAGAATGAAATCTTACCATTTGCAACAATGTGGATGGAACTGGAGGGTATTATGCTAAGTAAAATAAGTCAGTCAGAGAAAGACAGAGATCATGTGTTTTTCACTCATATGTAGAATTTGAGAAACTTAACAAGACTATGGGGGAAGGAAGGGGAAAAATAGTTTCAAACAAAAAGGTAGGCAAACTATAAGAGACTCTTAAATGCCAAGAACAAACTGAGGATTGATGGTGGGGGGAGAAAATTGGTGATGGGCACTGAGGAGGGCACTTGCTGGGATGAGCACTGGGTGTTGTATGTAAGCGATGAATCATGGGAATTTACTCCTAAAGTCAAATATACACTGTATGTTAGCTAACTTGACAATAAATTATACTAAAAAAAATTCTTGTCAGTGTTTGCCAGGATGAAAGAAAATCATGTTTGTTTATTTGGAGTCTTCCAAAAGAATATTCCTCCTTTATTTTGAAGAGAGTTCATCATGTAGTGCAAAATTTTCCAAATCCTGTTCTAACAAATACGAGTGTTTCTCAAGATGTTAGTAAGGTGTTCTATGCAAAATTACTAACAATTCCTTTCTTTCTAGATGTACTTTTTAATGTAATAAAAAGTTTAAGATGCTTCTATATTTGTTTTTATTATTTGCTAAAGTCTGACTTTAAGAAAAATTCCTGAGAGTATTAAGAAGTAAAAAAAAGGAGCTTGCCATTTGATCAGTGTGCTAAAGCAGAGGCTGCATTCACCGACAGCTATGTCCTGAAAGACCATCTGCTCATTTTACTGTCTGGTTTTGTACCTTTAGCACAAAATGGTGATATTTTCAATGTTTAAGGCACATGAAGCCTCATAAATTAATGAATTTTTGTTAAGGTGCTGTCAATACACCATAACTTAAAAACTGTTTTAGGATCAAGTAAGTTTGAGATATGCAATTCTGGAGAGCAATTTTAAAGTTGTCAATGGTCCAGGAATAACAAAGTCTTTACATTATTTTGTGGAATAAAAACATAAATGAAAATTTCTCATATATATGATAAGTGATAGTTTTGTATAAGTGTAATAAAGTCATTATTTTCAATTTTGCAGCAGCTGGTTTGATAACATTTCCAATTCTTGAGTACAAGTGTACAGAGAATAAATGACATTAAACAGTTTTTAAATTAGACTTCATTTTTATTTGAGTTTTAGAGTCATAACAGAATAAGCAGAAAGTATAGACAGCCCTCTGTCCTTATACATGCAGAAGTCCCTCCCAATAGATGCCCTCGACCACAGTGGTAACACTTATTAAAACTGATGAACTTACACTGACACTTTATCATCACCCAAAGTCCATATTATACATTAGGTTCACACTTGGTGCTGTGCATTCTGTGGTATAATAACATGTATCAACCACTGCAGTATCATACTGAATTGTTTAACTGTCCTAAAAATCCTCTGTGCTCTACCTATCCATTCTTCTCTCCATAAGCACTGACAATTGATAATGACAATGTCATAATGACAATGACAAAGACAATGTCTCATAGTTTTGCCTTTTCCAGAATGGCATATAGTTGGAATCATACGGTAGTAACCTTTACAGATTGGCTTCTTTAACTTAGTAATATGCATTTAAGTTTCCTCCACGTCTTTTAATGACTTGATGATTCTGTTATTTTTAGAGCTAAATTATATTGCATTGTCTAGAGGTACCACAGTTTATTTATCCAGTCACCTACTGAAGGATGTTTGTTCTTGGTTTTTATCTGGTTTGAATTTGAATGAAGTAGAACTTAACAGATCCTTTTCTCATGGATTATTACTTTGGGGATGTATTTAAAAAGCCATCACCATATCAAGGTCACCTAAATTTTCCCCTATGTTATCTTCTAGGAATTTTATTGTTTTGCATTTTACATTTAGGTCTACGATCCAATTTTGCATTAATTTTTTGTGAAAGACTTAAGGTCCATGTCTAGATTCATTTTTTTGCATGTGAATGTCCAGCTGTTCCAGCACCATTTGTTGAAAAGACATCTTTGTTCCATTGTACTGTCCTTGCTCCTTTGCCAGAAATCAGTTGGCTATGTTTACAGGAATGTATTTCTGGGCTCATTAATCTGTTTGTTAGCGTATGTCTGCAAGTTGGGTAGTTTTAGTCCTCCAACTTTGTTTCTCCTTCAAAATATAGTTAGCTATAACTAATATAAACTTTAGAACCAATTTGTCAATATACACAAAATAACTTGGGATTTTGACTGGAATTGTGATGAATCTACAGATCCAGCAGAGAAAAACTGACATCTTGACAATATTTAATCTCTCCATGAACGTGACTATCCATTTTTTAAATTCTTCCTTGATATCTTTAATGCAAGTCTTGTAGTTTTCTCATATAGATTTCACACATATTTTGTTAGAAATATACTTATGTATTTTTTTGAATGCTAATATAAATGTTAATGTGTTTTTAATTTCAAGTTCTACTTGTTCATTGCTGATGTATAGGAAAGTGACTGACTTTTGTATATTAACTTTGTATCTTACAGCCTTGCTACAATTGTGCTACTTCCAGGATATTTGTTGTTGTTGTTGTTGTTGATTCTTCCAGATTTTCTACCTGGATGACCTGCTCATCTATGAATAATTTCACTTCTTCCTTCTCAATCTACATACTTTTTATTTCCCTTTCTTGTATTCCTATATTAATTAAGACTTCCAGTACAATGTTGAAAAGTATTGGTGAGAGGGAACATCCTTGCCTTCTTGCTGAAATTAGAGGGAAAGCTTTGAGTGTTTTACCATTAAAGTATGATGTTAGCTATGGGTTTTTTGTAGATATACTTTATCAAGTTGTAGAAGTTTCTCTCTAACCCCAATTTGCTGAGAGTTTTTCTCAGGGGTGGGTGTTGAATTATGTTAAATGTTTTTCTATATCTATGATCATGTAATTTTTCTTCTTTAGCCTATTCATTTAATGAATTTTTGACTAAATATTAAATGATTTTTGATTGAACCAACCTTGCATACCTGAGATAAATCTCATTTGATTGTGGTGCAAGATTCCTTTTAAATATGGATTGGTCTGTATTTTTCTTATACTGTGTCTGGTGTTGGAATAAAATAATGCTGGCCTTATGGAATGAATTAGGAAGTAGTCTCTCTGTTTCTATCTTCTGGAAGAGACTAGAAAATTGGTATCATTTCTTTCTGAAAGTTTGGTAGAATTCACCAGTGAACCCATTTGGGTCTGATGCCTTCTGTTTTGAAAGGTTTTTAATTAATAATTCTATTTCTTCAATAGGTATAGGCATATTCACATTTTCTGTTTCTTCTTGTGTGTTTTAACAGATTGTGTCATTTTAGGAACAGACACATTTCATCTAAGTTATCAAATTTGTGGGCATAGAGTTGTTCATTATGTTTCTATATTAACTTTTTAAAGTGCATGGGATCTGTAGTGATGTCTCCTTTCACTTAAGATAATAGCAATTTATGCCCTCTTTCATTTTTAATTAGTCTGAGCCTTATCAATTTTATTGATTTTTCCAAAGAACTGGCTTTTGTTTTGGTGATTTTCTATACTGATTTCTTATTTTCAATTTTATTTACTAATTTGTATTATTTAATTTCTCCTGCTTAATGTGAATTTAATTTTTTCAATTAAATTCCGGTTAGTTAACATAGAGTGTAATATTAACTTCAGATGTACAATATAGTGATTCAACACTTCCATACAATACCCAGTGCTTATCACAACAAGGTCAGTTCTTAATCCCCATCGCCTATTTCATCCATCTTCCTCTCCCCCCCCCACCTTCTCTCTGGTAACCATCAGCTTGTTCTCTATATAGTTAAGTGTCTTTTCTTGGTCTGTCTCTCTCTTTCCCCTTTGCTCCTTTGTTTTGTCCCTTATCTTCTAAATATAAGTGAAATCATGTGGTATGTGTCTTTCTCTGACTTACTTCACTTAGCATATTACACTCTACCTTCATCTATGTCATTGCAAATGGCAAGATTTCATTCTTCTTATGGCTGATAATATTCTGCCATATGTATGTGTGTATGTGTATCTACACCACATCTTCTTTATCCATTCGTTAGCCAGTGGTCACTTGGGCTGTTTCTATTATTTGGCTATTGTAGATAAACACTGCTATAAACATCAGGATGCATGATCCCTTTGAATTAGTATTTTTGTATTCTTTGGGTAAATATCAGGTAGTGCAATTGTTTGGTCTTAGAGTAATTCTAATTTTAACTTTTTGAGGAGCCGCCATACTGTTTTCCAGAGTGGCTGTACCAGTTTGCATTCCCATCAAAAGTGCAAGAGGGCTCCTTTTTCTCCACATTTTCCAACACTTGTCTCTTGTGTTTTTATTTTAGCCATTCTGACTTGTGTGAGGTAATATCTCATTGTAGTTGTGATTTCCATTTTCCTGATGATCAGTCATGTTCAGCATCTTTTCATTTGTCTGTTGGCCATCTATACGTCCTCTTTGGAAAACGTCTATTCATATCTTGTGCCCACTTTTAATTGGATTATTTGTTTTTTGGGTGTTGAGTTTTAGAAGTTATTTATATATTTTGGATACCCACCCTTTACCAGATATGTCATTTGCAAATATATATTCCCATTTAATAGGCTGTCTTTTAGTTTTGTTGACTGTTTTGCTGGACCTTTATTTGATGAAGTCCCAATACTTTATTTTGGTTTTGTGTCCCTTACCTCAGGGGACGTATCTAGAAAGAAATTGCTATGGCCAATGTCAATGTCAATTGTAATGCCAATGTCAAAGAGGTTATTGCCTGTGTTCTCCTATAGGATTTTTATGGTTTCATGTCTCACATTTAGGTCTTTAACACATTTTGAATTTATTTTTGTGTATGATATAAGAAAGTGGTCCAGTTTCATTATGTTGCATGTTGCTGTTCAATTTTCCCTAGACCATTTGCTGAAGAGATGGTCTTTTTTCCATTGGATATTCTCTGCTTTGTCGAAGCATACAGTTATGGATTTATTTCTGAATTTTCTATTCTATTCCACTGATCTATGTGTCTATTTTTGTGCCAGTACCATATTGATTTCTTTGTAATATAACTTGAATTCCAGAATGGTGATGCCTCTAGCTTTGCTTTTCTTTCTCAAAGTTACTTCAGCTTTTCAGAGTCTTTTGTGGTTCCACACAAATTTTCGGATTCTTTGCTCGAGCTCTGCGAAAAATGTTACCTGTACTTTGACAGGGATTGTGTTAAATGTCTAGACTGTTTGGGTAGTATCAACATTTTAACAATTTATTCCACTCCGTGAGCATGGAATGTTTTCTATTTCTTTGTGTCATCTTCAGTTTCTTTCATCAGGTTTTATAGTTTCATAGTTTCTTTCAGTACCGGTTTTTTACCTCTTTGGTTAGGTTTATTTCTAGGTATCTTATTGTTTTGGGTGCAACTGTAAATGGGATTATTTCCATGATTTCTCTTTCTGCTGCTTCATTATTGGTGTATAGAAATGCAACAGATTTCTGTACATTGGTTTTGTATCCTGAAACTACTGAATTCATTTATTGGTGGAGTCTTTAGGGTTTTCTATATAGAGTATTATATATCATCTGAAAATAGTGAAAGTTTTACTTCTTTGTTGCTTATCTTCATGCCTTTTATTTCTTTTTGTTGTCTGATTACTGTGGCTAGGACTTCCAAAAGCATATTAAGTAACAGTGGTGACAGTGGACATCCCTATCTTGTTCTTACCTAGAAGAAAAGCTCACAGCTTTTCCCCATTGATGATGATATTAGCTGTGAGTTTTTCATAGAGGGCCTTTACTTGAGAAGTTATGTTTCTTCTAACCCATTTTATTGAGAGTTTTTATCATGAATGGATATTGAACTTTGTACTCTTCTACTTAGATTCTAATTTTTAAAATTTGTATTTAAATCCAACTTAGTTAAAATATAGTGTAATAATGATTTCAGGAATAGATTTTAGTGATTCATCACTTACATATAACACCCAGTGCTCATTCCAACAAGTGCCCTCCTTAATGCCGATCACCCATTTAGCCTATCCCCCAACCAACACCCCTCCAACAATCCTCAGTTTGACTTTGTATTTAAGAGTTTCTTATGGTTTCCCTTCCTGTTTTTATCTTATTTTGCTTCTCTTCCTCTATGTTTATGTTTTGTTTTTTTAAATTCAACATATGAGTGAATATATGATATGTCTTTCTTTGAATGACTTACTTTGCTTAGCATAATACATGTAGTTCCACCCACACTGTTGCAAATGGCAAAATTTCCTTCTTTTTGATCACTGAGTAGTATTCCATTTGTGTGTATATATATATATATACCCCATCTTCTTTATCCACTCATCAGTTGATGGACATTTGTATAGTTCCCTTCTTTGTCTCTTGTTACAGACTTAGTTTTAAAATCTAGTTGTCTAGACTTTAGTATTGTTACTCCAGCTTTCTTTTGACATACATTTGCATGATAAATGTTTCTCTATCCCCTCACTTTCAATCTGCAGTTGTTCTTAGGTCTAAAATTGGTCTCTTATAGGTAGCATATAGATGGATCTTGTTTTTTTTTTAAAATCCATTCTGACATCCTGTATCTTTTAATTGGAGCATTTAGTTCATTTACATTCAAAGTATTTATTGATAGATATGTATTTAGTGCCATTTTATTATTTTTTTTGTCAGTGTTTCCAGAGATTTTTCTGATCCTTTCTTGTCTCTGTCACTTTTGGTTTCTCTTTTGCACTCAAAGTCCCCTTTAATATTTCTTGCAGGGCTGGTTTAGTGGTCACAAGCTCCCTTAGTTTTTGTTTGTTTGGGGAATTCTTTATCCTGCCTTTTTTTTTTTTTTTAAGTTTATTTATTCGGAGAGAGAGAGAGCAGAAGAAGGGCAGGGGGGTGCAAAGAGATAGAGAGAGGAGAGAGAGGGAGAGGAAGAGGGAATCCCGAGCAGGCTCCATGCTGTCAGTGCAGAACATGATGCTGGGCTTGATCCCATGAACTGTGAGACCACAACCTGAGCCAAAATCAAGGGTTGATTCTGAATGATAGCCTTGCTGTATAGAGTATTCTTTGATGTAGATTTTTTTTTTCCAGTCAGCACTTTGAATACATCATGCAATTCTCTTCTGCCTTGCCATGTTTCTGTTGAGAAATCTCAAGTTAGTCTTATGAATCTTCCCTTGTAAGTTAGGGATTCCTTTTGTCTTGCTGCTTTTAAGATTTTTATCACTATAGTTTGCAAACTGCATTACAATATGTCTTGGTGTTGGCCCGCTTTTGTTGATTTTGATGGGAGTTATCTTTGTCTCCTAGATCTGGATGTCTGTCTCCTTCCTCAGATTAGAGAAGTTTTCAGTTATTATCTTTTCAAATCAATTTTCTGTCCCCTTTTCTCTCTCTATTCTTATTCTGGGACTTCTATACTATAATATGAACGTTACTATGCTTGATGGAGTCACTGAGTTCCCTCAGTCTGTTCTCATGATGCAGAATTTTTCTTTTGGCTGTTTTTTGTTTAGCTTCATTACTTTGTGTTGTCTTCTAGATCACTAATTTGTTCCTATGTGTCTTCCAACTTGCTGTTCATTGCATCAACCCTGTTTCCAATCTTTTTTATTGTATTCCACACCTGTGATTGATTCTTTTTTAACTTTTTATTACCTCTGTGGTAAGGGTCTCACTGATGCCTTCTATTCTTTTCTCAAGCCCAGTGAGTATCCTTATGATTGTTTCTTTAAATTTTCCATCAGGCATCTTACTTATATCTGTGTCGCTTAGATTTCTGGCTATGCTTTATCTTGTTCTATCATTTGGGATAAATCCTTGTGTCTTGGCATTTTGTCTAAGTTTCTGTCTTTTTGTGTGTGTGTTAGAAAAGCCAGTTATGTCTCCTGCTCCTGAAAGTAATGGCCTTGTGAAGAAAAGGTCGTGTAGTGCGCAGGGCCTGGTGCTTCAGGGAATGTCTCTGGTATTCACTGTATGCACTATGCTATTGTGTTTTGGTTGCTCTATCTTTCAGGCCAGTCATCTGCATCTCTGGCTTGTTGTAGTTAGAATTTAGTCCTGGGGCTGAATGTGGTGAGTTATAACTAGGTGTGCTCTGGTCTACTTGTGAAAGGAGGCTTGAAAATGCTTCTATCAGAACTGAGGTGGGGTGCCTGGGTGGCTCAGTCAGTTAAGTGTCCAACTTCAGCTCAGGTCATGATCTCATGGTTCGTGGGTTAATGCCCCACATCAGGCTCTGTGCTGTCAGCTAGCTCAGAGCCTGGAGTCTGTTTCAGACTTTGTGTCAATGGTATGGGCAGGAATTTGTGCTGGTCTTCTTAGGGAGGGGCCTGCTGCACTGGGATTAAGGCAAGCCTGACTGGGAAGGGCAGTCCCATCAGTTGCCAGGGGGTGGGGCTTGGTGCAAGCAAGTTAGGCAGCCAGGGTCAGTGCTGTGCTGTTTCCCACAGATGGCTCTGATTTTTATTAATGTTTACTTATTTTTGAGAGAAGGAGACAGAGCATGAGCAGGGGAGGGGCAGAGAGAGAGAGAGGGAGACAGAATCTGAAGCAGTTCTAGACTCTGAGCTGTTCGCACAGAACCTGACACAGGGCTTGAACTCACAATAAACTATGAGATCAAGACCTGAGCCAAAGTCCTACACTTAACTGCTTAACAGACTGAGCCACCCAGGTGCCCCCAAATGGCTCTGAATTTATGCTGAGGGCAGGAGAGGAAAATGGAGCCAGGTACTTTCTTTGTTCCTGGAGAAGCATGTCAGTGAATGCTGCCTCACAGAGCATATAATAGCCCCACTGTGTGGCCCAGGCATTCGTCAGATCTCTGCCTCCATGTTGTCTGCTCCCCAGGGTTGTTTGCCTGCCTTCTCTCAGGAAGCAGTGCAGTGCCCTCTGGGCTCTATCCCAGCCACGCTGGCTGACCTTTAAAAGTCTAGGCTTTAAACCCTGCTAGTTGTAAGAATTCATGAATTCAGTCCTTTCCATTTTCTAAGCCAATGACTTTGGGGAAACATTCTCCTTTTGTGTTTCCCTGGGTGCTCCTTTCTCTTTCTCCCTCTCTCTCTCTCTCTCTCTCTCTCTCTCTCCCTCTCTCTCTCTCTCTCCTCAACCATAGCTTCCTCCCCTACGCATCACCTCATGATCCCTTTCCCTCCTAAACCATGTCTTCGCACTTCCTACCTTCTTTAGTGTGGACTTTTCTTCCTTTACTTGTGAAGTTTGTTCTGCCAGTCTTCAGGTCAATTTCTGGGATATTTAGGATAATTTGATAGTTGTCTAGTTATGTTTGTGGGTCAAGGTGAGTCGAGAGGCCTCCTACCCTCATCCTCTTTCTACTCTGAATTTAATTCATTCATTTTATAGTTTTCTAAGGTGGAAGCTTAGATTATTGATTATAGATTTTCTTCTTTTATAATACATACATTCAATACTATAAATTTCCTGCTAAGCACTGCTTTCTCTGCATCTCACAAATTTTAATACATTGTGCTATTATTTTGTCTAAAATGTTTTTAAATTTCTCTTAACATTTCTTCTATGAACTATGTGTTATTTGGAAGTGTGTTGTTTAAACCCTAAGTATGTTGAGGTTTTTCCAGCTATCTTTTTGTTATTGGTTTCTAGTTTAATTTCAAGGTGGTCTGGGAGTAGACATTTATAGGATTTCTATTTTAAATTTGTAAGGTGTGTTTTATGGCCCAGAATGCAGTTTATCAATTTCCTCTTTAGAAATTACAACAGATAGAATATTTTATAAAGCAAAATGAAGTTATCTTTTAAGCTCCATCTTTTAGAAGCTATATCTAAGAAAGAATTAAAATGTAAATTTTAATTTTTATCTCTTCTTAACATGAGACTTGGTTAGATCTTTCTAAATACAGTAAAATGTGTGATAATTAAACTTCAGAAATTTTATTTCCATTAAAATTCATCAAAAATCATCATCTATGTGGAGGTCATTAGTTTTCAGAATGATAGATAATACATTTTGTCCCACCTCTGCTATGAAATAGTAGTTATATTTTGGTTAAAATTCAAAACTCATTTTTATTTTAATTTGGAATATGCTTTGTAGTCCACTTAAATTTTAGTATTAAAGTTTGTAATTGGAGAAGATGGAGAAATTACTAGCTCTCCTAACTTATTCTATTTTTTTCAACCACTTACTTGTTTTATTAGTCTGCTTTTATTGTGTTGTATTGATAAGAAACTGCATTTAAGAGTAAACTTTTGTGAAATCTGAAACAATGAGATCTGTCCTTCTTTATATATTTGATTTGTTTCATTGGACCTTTTTTCTCAACATTTCTCTAAAAAATCTCATTTATGTAAACACAGTATTTATTAGATTAAGTGTCAAGATCACCAATAGTTTAAAAGAAACAAGAAAAGATAATTAAGATTTGTTATATTTTACATGCCCAGCAAGTGTAAATTAATACTTAAATTGCTATCACTAATGGCATTGACCTCACATGACTACAATTATCATGAATTATTCAGTTTTCATCTTACTTACATTTTAGAACTATGAGCTGAATTTGATTTAAGTTATACCTGTATCTTGAGAATTTTAAAAGTAGAACTAAACCAAAATCACATTATCATTATTGTTGAAGTCTTGAGTAATTAATTTTTAAAGACAGAAGATAATCTTTCTCTTATTTTTAAGAGAAAAGAGAGAGAAGGTAAAAGACCATTTACTGATACTTTATATTCTTCTGTGCATAGTCGTTGAACAAAAAAATATCAAGAGCAGATATGGGTCCTAAAACAGCATTCAAAAACTGCTGCTTCAGAATGTGACACTCCAGGGGGCCTTTCAAATGCTCAGCCACTTTTCACTGTGGCATTTACTATAAAATATCGAACAGAATGTCTGATTGTACTTTTCCATCCCTAGTGGCTTTCCAAATGCCAAACGACATTGCTGGCCAGAAGATTCTCAGTATTTGTTTTCCCAAAGCATGTATTTTGAAGCTGTTTTTCACACTATTAAGTTCAGTAAGGACAAGTAAGCCATGATCTCTGCCCTCAAGGAGCTTACATGTTATCAAGGGATAGAGATAAGCAGACAGCTAACCAAAGATAGTCAAGTAAATACTATGCTAGTCAAGTAAATACTATGCTATTTGTGGAACACAGGGGAGGAAGCTAGTGATTCTTCTCAAAGGATCAGAAAATCTTTTACAGATAAGGTGAAACTAGAGTTTTTCCTTGACTACTGAATTTATTCCACAGAAAATATGTCAGAAGGAAATGGGGAGAAGAAATTAAAGAAGGAAACACAGAAATCTCTGAATTTACAAGATCGTATAAATGGTTATTAGAAAATGAAGAAATATGCTTAGCACAGAAAGATAGCTACAACTTAAGATGTTAAGGTAGAAGGACTCATTTCATCAAAGAATATAAATATGCTTGCACCTTTAAGTATTATTTGTCTATTTATTACACGGAAGGCATGGTGCTAATGTCTTCGCACATGATCTCAGTTGATTGTGTCAACAACTCTTACAGTTAGGTGTTTTTATTTCCATGTTTAAGCTCAAAAGAATCCCTAAAGATTAGGAAAGTTTAAATAAACTTCCTAAGGTCATTTGGCTACTAGGTGGTATATTCAAATCCATGCTTTATGATTCTGAAGTTCATATGTGCTCCTAGCCACTCCATCACACTATCTCCACTGTATAAGAGATGTGCTGAAAAGAACATCAAGAAACCTAGGCATACCTGATCCCAAATTCCAAAGGGTGCACTCAAGATGGGCTTAGCCTGGAAAGAATCTGTAGAGACTAAGTTCAGAATGCTCACCTTCTCAGTAATTTTTAAATTGACAGAGACAACCAAATAGCTCTTTTCATTCAGAGAAAACTATGACTTTTGTAATCCCAGTATTTGGTTTCAAAATCCAGGAGCATATTACTCCTCACATCTTTTGTTAGAACTACAGAATAGTCTTCTGACACTCTATTTCCTTGGCACATGACTACAAAATCCTATCCTACACACACACAAAAAATATCCCTGGTCTCTATCCTTAAGATTCCATTGACTTAGTTATTTTCTTCTGTTTTTAATGCTTGGACTCTATATCAAACTAAGAATTCTCTACTGTTAATAACTGTGGATTGCACTGCTGGGGATATGTGAGAAGGAGATTGAAGATGGGAGACTGTTAATTTTGGCTGAGTATTCCTGCCAAATAACCAAAGAGAGAAGTTGTGTAGGCAGCCAAGGGCATTTCTGTCTCAATTTGCATTTCTGTGCCCCACAGGCTACAGGGGAAAAGTGTCTGGCAGAGTCCCTGGTAGTCAGTGCACATGTCTGTGGGTCATACAGGGCCAGGTAGGCAGTGGCCAAATGCCAGACTTTTTGGGATTGATCAAAAATAGCCTATAACAGGCAATTCGTCTTTCTTCCTAAAACTATTACTCATAAATACATGTCAGTCCTATTTCTTATGAAGCTTTTTATTTTACAGAGTAGACAGTGCTTCCATGTTGGAAGGACATGTGGAATCCATCATTAATTTACCTATTTTATACTCAACTGGATTTCATAATGAAGATTCCTAATGGTGAATTATCCATGAAAATTGCTTGAGTTTTTCTCCCCATTATTAATTCTCTATGAAAAGATTTGTATTGTAAAACACAACAGATTCCAACTCAATTCAAAAATTTCTATCAAAAATTAGATTATAAACCATCCTAAATTTTTTAGTTTAGAACTATGCTCAAAGTCGAAAATAAAAAGAAATTAAAATATCTTGGAGAATCTCTGTTCATAGGCAAGTCTCAGCAAGTCTTACTTGGAGCACAGTGAAAATGTTTTTTTTTTTTTAATATTACAACTTATGAAGTTAAAAAGAGAATCCATTGAATGCTTTTGTATCCAGTATGCCTGGTATGCATATTAACTTGTAAGCAAAAGGAAATTATGACAGATATTGATATAAAGATTTAACACTGGGGAGATTATTTTAATATGACAAAGTTTAATATATTCAGTAACAAAATGATTACCTTTGCAAATCTTCTAATTGGATTTTTGTCTTTATATAAATTGCAAAACACATGCACTTTTGATAAATGAAATGGCATATTCACCCAGATAATTATCACTTAATAATGAGCAGGCACCTAAGGGCTTATAACTCATATAAATTTGGATTTTGATTACTGAGCCAGGTGCTTAATTTATATACTTTTAAGTTATTACTCATTCATAAATCTAGTAAAACAAAGAATAGGATGCTATAATAGTCTTCTGTTCTTATGTAATAAAGATAAAAATTTAAGATGAACATTCTAGTAATAGGCATTATAAATTATGAACAAGTTTCACCAAATAAAATAGCTCACCTGTTATCACTATAATCAGCAGTACCATGACTGTTAAGAATAATACTATAAAATTTTAAAGTAGTAATAAAGTAAATTATTTCTTTCATTACCTTACAGAGTAAAATTAATGAACATCACTGTATTAAAAATAGACATATAACTGACAATTTGTCTTTTTTCAAGGCAGCATGTCACAGAAATGAGAAAAAAGCAGTATCAATTATATATACAGTAATTGGGAAATAAATTATATTTATTTACTTAAATATTTGAAGTAAAAAGAAAAGACAAAAACTCAAATATACCAGTTCTAGTTAGCAGCACAAAGAGTCAGAATAAAGAAATTTGAGAAACAGAAAATCAGCCATGACTATGAGCAATTTCTCCTTTGGCTTGTGCCGTGGTAGATAAACTGTGTATTGGAGAACCAGGAAATAGGCAAAAGACCTAACAGAATATATTTCTCCTGATTTCTGTTTCCTTAAATTTCTATTAAAACAATATTCTTCATAAGCTTTTCATGGCCATCAGCAGTATAGACACCCTCTAAGGCTATAAGAGGTGGGTGTGGAAGGCATGGTGGGTTTACTTTTCCCTCAGTTGCTGAGGAGTAAATGACCACCCTGCCCTAAACAATGCACAGAACAACAGATACTGCATAAAATGAGAGACCCCAGGCTTCTGGGCTGTTAATTCCCATGAGGTCCAGCATCCTTGGTCTGCAGTGAAGCAGGTGGAGACACTTGGGATATGCAGTTAGATGTGTGGAACAGAGGTCCAGGAGGGGCTGGAGACAGTAACGGAGAGTTTGTTTTTCTTTGGGGATACCTGATAATATGGGAGTTGGTGAGGTACTCTGCTAGAATGCAAATGAGAAAGGTAGAGAATGAAGATGGAACTCTGGAAAATTAAAAAGAGGAGACGTGGAAGAAAATCCATTGGGAACAGCAGGACAGTTAGACCACATATTTTACAAAATGGGGAAGAAGTATAGTTTCAGGGGTGATGCTTTAATCATGATGTCAAGTGATGCAGGAAGATGGAATATAAAAAGGATGGTGGATTTGTCAGAAGTAGTTGCTAGCCTTAGCATGTGCAGTCAGAGTATGGTGAGGGTGGAAACCAGACTGCTACTTTTTAATGTGAATTAGAGGTGAAGAAGTGATGAAAAGTGAGCTTTGTCTCTGTTGGTATTGATTTGTGCTATTATTTCTACCACAAAAATCGTAGGAGAAACAGAATAGCTTAGTGCCATAGTTAATAACATTGTAGTCACCTTGACAAGAGTTTACTTAATTTTAGTGGGTTTTTTTTTTTTTTGGTTTGGTCTTTATAGTAATGTCTGGGTCTTACCCTAAATCAATTAAATCTGAATTTCTGATAATGGGACCCGTATACTGATATTTTTAAATAGCACTCTAGGTGATTCTAATGTTTAGTTAGACTTGAGGACCACTGGATTAATTAGACAAGAATATGGGTTCTAGAATTAGCTTAAGTTTAAATGTCAGCCTCATCATGTACTGGCTGCATGACTTATCTAACTGTTAGTTTCCTTAGCAAAGAAATGGTAATAATAATAGTATCTTCCTCATTGGATAGTAAGAAGGATTAAATAACATAAGGTATGTAAAACACTTGGCAAGGCACCATGTATTATTGGCTGTTATTACTGTTTTTATTATTAAAACATATGATATAAATTTAATGATACAAACAGTAGCAATAACAACCAATAGATAGTGCCTTGCCAAAAGTTTTACATACCTTATGTCGTGTGTGTATATGTGGGGTGTGTGTGTGTACATATACAGTCACAGAGAGAGAAGGGAGGGAAGGGAGGTCACTCCACTTGGTGACCCTATACCAATCAAGAAGTAAGTAGTGGAGACAGACTGCCATTCTTTCCACCACTTAAACTTCATGTCACCTACTTAACAACTCTGTTGCTACTTATACCTGATTAATGACTCCTGATCTAGTATTAGCTGTGTCAAAACTTTCTTGCTTTTTGTTATTTCTGGAGTTTTACATATGAATCTTGTGCCTTTCATCTCTAACACCAACCATAGAAATTTATGATTCTCTCACTGAACTTTATAAGATCTCTTAAGCCACTTGACTCATTTTTTATTCTGCATTAAAGTCTTTTGTGGTAATGCCTTATTATGCCAGTAGGTCATGCCTTATTATACGTACAGAGGGCTGATAGGAATCCGAAAATATGTGTTGGACTGACTGAGCCACCCAGGCACCTTGCCTGGCTTTCTATCCTCGGGTGTTACCTTGGCTGCCATTGCCAAAACTAAAAACTGCACCGGAGAAAGTTGAACAGTAAGGGAAATTTTATTCAAGGATACTGAAATATAGGATAGAGACTTCAGTCTGAAATGAATTCTCTTGAAACATAAGGAGAGAGGGATTTTAAAAGTGCTAGGGTGAGCTAGTGGAAAGTACTGAAGCACTTGAGGGGAGAGGCTAAGCAGTAAGGTGTGCTGTAACACTGAGTTATTCCTGAGTTATGTATAGATGTTTTTGTCTGTTTTAGCCCATCTATGTTTGCTAATTGGTGAGCATCAAGGTAGGCTCCTACTTTTCCACAGAGATGGAAAATAGGGGATGCTATCTCTCTTAATGATTTCATTTCAAACTGGTAGTTCCCAGACCCTTGAGAAAGCCATTCCTTACTCATAAATCATTCAAGAGGCTCAGAGAAGATTTACATCTCAAAGGGGCTAAGACATCATTTTAGAAAACAATTATGTTTTTTAAAGTAAATGCTCTTAAGGAAAGGGAATTCAGGGCATAAAGCCAGGAAGCAGCCTGTCTAAAGTTTGTCAAGCTGATGGGAAAGTTAAGACTGGCTTGGTTACCACATTTGAATTTTCTTTCGTTTAACCTTTTTCTTAACATCATGTCTTTTAGAATCTATTGATTCTAGTTTTTCTCTGTATTTATACAATGGTTGAATTCAAATTTTATTGAGCTAATAAATTTTTTTTAAATCTTAAAAACATTGTATTAATTGGGAAAAGTACACAAATTTGAAATCACACATACACTTTAGATTTGGAAATATTAAAATTAATCTAATATAATCCTGAGTCAAATATTTTAATCTCCCTTTTAGCATTCCCATAATTAAAATTATCCCCAGGAAAAATAAGTGTTAGATAATTCTTCCCTTCTTTGGCCATGTTCTCCCCTTAAGACAGAAATCTGCAAATCAAATTAATTACTCACATGAGAGTGCCTGAAGTACTTGTACACATAGCTGAACTCTGATTTTCCTTTCTTTGCTATGTCTTTTCTTCTTTAGTTTTGATATCCACTATTCCATATGTGATGCTGATTCAAGACAGTCCATTATCTTGGTTTTTTTCTTTAATATCTCTTTGGTTGTTTTCTTCAGTATCTTCTTGAAGATGTGGCACTTAAATGGAAAATTTCCTGAGTGGAGATTGAATAGTTCAGAGTGGAGAATGATTGTCTCAGTTTTCTGGACACTCTACCACTATTCATGCAGGCAAAAATCAAATTCACTTTTGGTAACTTTTCACAAAAAAATTGTCTTGCTATGTATTTTTAAAACTAAGTATTGAACTTTACACATACTCTGATTAAATGTATTTTGTTGGATTTGGTTCATCAGTCTAGTTTGTGAAGAACACAAGGATATTGCTTTTATCCCACATTTTATTAGCTAATTTCCCCACTTTCATACAATCTGGTACACCTAGTGCGGATTACTTACTTCTACTTCATCATCTGAGGTTAAGAGCCCTGTTGTCCACCACTCACTGATGAGTCAGTACACTTAGGGCATGGTCATTTAACAGGCTGTAAATTTAGCTCATTGTTGCCCAGTCTCCATTTATCTGTCTTGTTTATATACATATCCTAAGATATTTACACATGTTGGCATACCACATCTTCAACAAGTCTTTATTATTTTCTGCCTGTTGTAATGTGCCTAGCTTTTAAAAATTGGAAGGTTTTTAAAGAATTATAGTAGATCCTTCAACTCTCTTATGGCATTTATAGACATTTATCCAAACTAAAACACATAGTACTCTAGTAAGGAAAACACTGCATCTTAAAACTCATCACAGCCTATCTGCAAAACTTATAGTTAGTTGTTCTGAGAAAAAATGGTTACAATTATTCTTGGAAAAAAACAAAATTGTCGTTTTTACATTCAAGCACAACCAAGAAACAGAAGGGCCAGGAGTCCTACCCTTAACTTCTCTGGCAGAAATGATGTGTTCTGTTTTCAATTTTTTTAAAAAATGTTTTATTTATTTCTGAGAGAGAGAGAGAGACAGTGTGAGCAGGGGAGGGTCATAGAGAGAGGGAGATACAGAATCTGAATCAGGCTCTAGGCTCTGAGCTTGCTGTCAGCACATAGCCTGATGTGGGGCTCGAACCCACGAACCGTGAGATCATGACCTGAGCCGAAGTCGGACGCTTAACCGACTGAGCCACCCAGGTGCCCCTTCTGTTTTCAATTTAATTGGAAAAATATTTCAAGGCATAAGCTTACCCCCACATAATTAGTGTTCAAACTTGTGAATTTTCATCACTCCATTTTTTTTCTGAATTAGCATTCTATGGATTGGCAGCATAACAAAATATTTGGATGATTTGTTTAAAATTTTAATATATAAAATTTTGTGCATATGAAGACATGTAACATATAAAGCATGGTGATTAGTAATAAAATAAACTTTCATTACCCAATTTAAGAACTAGAATATCACCAATACCATTGTGCTTTTCCTTATTGCATTCCACTGCCTTCCTTCTGGGTTTATGTTTAGCATCCCTTTCCTTTAGAAAAATATTATTATCATATGTAACTATGCCTAAACAATATATTTAGTTATGTTCACTTGTATATTTTATTTCTCAAAAATAAGGTAAGTATCAGAAATGGTTAGTTACTCATTAGGGCCAAAATGGAGATTAATGTGGCAATTTCTTTTAGCAGACCAGTTGGCTGCACACTTGACAATTTGCTTCTGTTTGGGTCTTACCATTAAATTAGGGGATGCTTTAGAAAGCTATATTAGACACCATGTATTCTATATTGCCCACTTGCCAAAGTACTTCTTTACTTTTTCTTTTTGAAAAGTTATATGTAGTATGTGCAATAATTTTGCTGATGTTAATATAATATTAGAAAATAAAACATATTTAACTAAAATTTTGACATAACAATGATTTTTACCATTCCACTTATGGGTATAATCAGGTACATTCACAACTGAAGAGTAATTATGCTATTATGTATAAAATGGGTAAGTGAGCTGTTAAGTATAAGTGCTAAATTTCACATACTTTGACCATGTTTAGATGAGAATCTTTTGTCTGGACCTTGTAAAATCCTGTGGTCCTTTTTAAAGGGTCTTTATTCTCTCTCTCTCTCTCTTTCTCTCTCGGCTCTCTCACTTCTTATGTATTTATTGATTCACTTCTCTCCTATTTGAATTTTGCCCCCCTCGACATCTGCCTTTCCTTAGCCCTCTATTGTTTGGCATCTGTCTTCATGTCATGTCTGTCTGTACACGTCTCTAATTCCTGCTTTGTCCGGGATGCAGAATGAATTTAAATTCTGGGTGTTAGGAGTCCAGATTGAAACCTTCTAAAGAAACCCTGGCCAGTTCTAAAATAAGTTGTGTGATCACAAGGAGAGAGATGCAAAAACTTCAAAGATAGGGTGGCAGATACAGAGATAGACAAGGAGGAAGTGAGATATGGAGGCAGGTGGGGGTAAATTTTTAGTACAAGATGAAAAATAAGTAAATTGATTTTAAAGTTAAAGAAAATCTACACTAATCACTTGCGAAAAACTGGGATTTTTAACTGTTTGATTTGTTTGCAATCTGTACTGAAGACCCTTGGTTCTGGACAATTAACAGTCAAGTCAAGTTTAGTTTTCTTATTTTATCATGGAGTGTTTGTTGGGGCTTGGTCATAAACAGGGAGACCAGACTGTGTTTCAATAGAGCTTTCACTTGGCTGATAATATAAATTATTGGTGATTTTGCTTACAATTTCTTATTTTGTTTATATTATCCTTCTATAATTTATGCACTGATGGCATCATTTCAAGTAGACTTGACTCTTATTTGGCAGGATAAGACTCTGGCACTAAGCACTTACTCAAAATTAATCTCTGGAATACTAAATAAATATTTAGGAAAAGGTGAGTGCTGAGGCAGCCAGGAATAAAGGGAAGAAATGGGAGGCAGCAGTGCTGTTTTTGTATCACAAGTCTGTCACTAAGCTTTCACAGTCAGCTGCCATGATTTCTACCATCTTACACTGACCTGAATTCTATGTAGCTTTTCAGTTTTAGTTTTGAGTTCTTTTATGAAGTGAGGCACACACGAAAGTCAAGGAGCTATGACAGGTCTGATTCCACAGTGAAGCTTTTGTGTCACTGATTTTGTTGGCAATCTGAGGAAAACTAAGGCTCTGAGAAAAACATTTTCCAATTTATAATTCTATGAAGAAGAGCCATTTTCAAGTAGGGCTACAACTGTCACCTACCATGTCTAGCTAGGGAAATCTCTGGTCAGCTGCAACTGAGTCCTGGAAGACTCCCTTGACACACAGTAATGGATCTTCTAAACGTGAGGAAAAGTGATGGCTAAAGGAAGTCCTCTAAGTTGATATTTCTCCAATTTTAATATGCACACAAATCACTTGGATGTCTTGGTAAAATGCAAATCCTAAAGATACTGACATAGTAAATCTGGGTGGTAGGACCCAAGAAGCTGCCTTTTGAGCAAGCTCTCCGGTGTTGCCACTCTGCTATTTTGAGGAACATACTTTGAATAGAACCACCTTCAGCATTCACTTCACTAATTCCAGAAAGAGGATGGCTTCTATAAACATCTACAACCAAAGAATGGGTCTCTGGAGGACTGCCCCAGACTGAGGGGGGAGGAAGGGCAAACCTTTCTAGCCAGTAAGATCACAGAATCAACTCTGGAAGTCAGTGTGGTAGTAGATGACACCACCAGATCACCCTCCCAGCCAGGAACCAGTATCATAAGTGATGAGACGTACCATGGTTGTGAGCCAGAACAGGAAGGCTTGTATATAGTTCCCAAGTGCCATCAAAATAAAGTAATGAAGGCCACATTGGCTGTTGTTGCAGGTGGTGAGTGATCATCTGTCTGGGCATATATAAAACTCTTTAATATAGAGTGGGACAGCCTGGCAATAGAAGACTTGCACTGTCACTTCTCAGCTGTGTCCCTGAGACTGTTACTTAACCTTCCTGGGCCTCATTTTTTCCATATGTAAATAGAGACATTAAAAATACCACCTTCCCAGGGATACTGTAAGACATATATATAAAAGCACTTAACACCACGCCTGGCATTATAAAGTGCTCAGTAAAGACTAGTTACTATGCGTCCAGGAAGATATATTTTTGCCTTTGATGATATCTAGTGACTTCAACAGAAACAATTACATATTTTACTGTGACAAATGCAAAATATTCACACAGGAGCTAGAAATTTTTTTAAGGTTAATTTGATAAGAGTATATAAAAATCTCCTGTTAAGATTAATTCAGTTACTGTTTTTGTGATGACTATGCCTAGCTAAAGCTATCCTGGGCCATTTCCTCTAAATTTGCATTCCAACTTGGGGACAATTTTATCTCACAAATTAACAAAGTTAGAATGTTGGTCATTTCTGGTATCACGAACTCCGGTAACTTTTCTGGCACCCTCTCAACCATCAGCTTGCTTCTGAGTTCTCTCAGAATGTGCATTGTATTTATTCATTATTCATTTACTTCTTTTCACTCTTTATTGTATACAATCTATTCCGATTGCCATGGAGATAGCTATTCAATGACAATAACCTCTTTACTTCATTTCAGCCGTTTATACAATTACTGTTGTGTCAGGATGATTCTGGCTTTGATGCTGATGAAAAGGGAAAATAGAAACATTTAATAAAGTGATTTTTTTTCCACTCAATTTGCTTTTGCATCTCTTTATCTGTGCCTCAAATTTAGCAAGTGAAACACTTGTTCCAATGGATTATCTGAAATACATTGTTGGCTGTCACATGCATGATTGATTTTAAACGTATGCCTGAATACCTTCTACCAGACTAAACTCCTAGGACAGCAAAACACACTGTAAAAAATGGCTTTCCTGTCATCATCAGGTACACCCATCATCTTTGACCTATCTCTTGTATTGTAAGCAAGTAGTTGCTGGCAAAAGATCATAAACAAAACCAATCTCTCTATCTCTATTTTCCACATGTCTTGCCAGGAAAGGTGTCTCTCTAAGACATTGCTCCTTTTCACCCTCTCTTGGTCCTTGACTCTTTTTGTCTGTCTCCTTCCAGGCCATATTCACTTTCTCTATATCCATTTTGAATCAGTCTGTACTGCTCCGGTTACTGTGGCTCAGCAATGAGTCATGGAAACTGCTCAAGATTTGTCTCTCTCTATTTATCCTACCAGCCATATCCTGTTATTTTTCTGCCTTCCAGCTGCCCTTGTATAACAAGATCCTTTTTCATTTGCTTTGTTCAGTGTTACTTCTCTTGTTTAAATTTTCTATCTTCTTTGAAATACCAGCTTCCACCTTCATTTTTAATTTTAAATATACTCATTAATTTTTTTTAAAAAGTACTAATTTGGCTAAACAACAGTGTCTCTCTGTATTATGAACTAGGTAATAGCATAATGTTCTAAAATTAACTAGTTCTAATTAACGTTACAAACTTAACTAATCATATGGTAATTCTTATCTCTCTTACAGTCCAGTTTCAGATTATACATGCAAAAGCTTGATTTCCATTTCACTTAAATATCACACTATTTTTTTATGATTTTTGCAAGGTCCAGCTTTATCCAACTGAATGGACTGATTTTCCAGTAAGATAAATTTAATGTCACTGGAATACTGGCTACGTGACGTTAATTGGAACTACAGCCTGCAAACCAAATCTGGCTGGACACCTGATTTCTTAAATACAGTTTTATTGGAATATGGCCACATTTATTTATGTACTGTGACTGCTTTCATCCTATGAAGAAAGAGTTGCAAGAGAGACTGGGTGACCTGCAAAGCCTAAAATATTATTGAATCTTTATGTTTGACTGTTTAATAAACCAAGTCTGCCAAATTTCCCTAGGTAGGTCTTGAAGCAAAGTTCATAAGATATTCACTCGATGAAAATCTCTTTCCCCGAAATTTGTGAACATCACATATTAGTTCATATGAAAAGCCAGATTATCTTCAGAGGTAGCTCAAAGGTATTTGCATACAATTAGGGTTTTCTGATAAAATATACAAGACACTCAGTTAAATCTGAATTTCAGATGAACTACAAAGAATTTTTTGGTGTATGTTCCGAATATTGCAGGATACACACACTAAAAATTTGTTGTTTATCTGAAGTTCAAATTTAACTGGGTGTCTTGTACTTTTATTTGCTAAATCTCGCAGATATATACATAAAAGAATGGAAAGAAAAACTGAAGAGAAGTTGAAGCAACATCTACAGGGCACTGTGTGAAGTTATGAGTTTATTAGCACCTTCTGATGTTTTGTCTGATAACATTCCAGAGTTCTCCAATTTATATTCATGTTTTGAATCAATAATGAGAGGCTTCATTCTTTATACCCAGGTGTTTGGCACACAGATGGTCAGCTTTCTGACCCAAGAATCCATGCTGTTTATTAGCAGTTTGAAATTTTTGATTGTACATCAGATTGCAAGAGAAAGAGCACTTTTCAATATAAGATGAAGGGGAATTACACAGTAGGACTTCATAGGTTTGACTTAGTCCCAGGAAGAGGGCAAAAAATAGAAAGTTTGCAAACTAGTTGATGGGGGAATTGGCAAGAGTGCATTTGCCTCTATCTGAAAGGAACAGTGTTAGGGATTTAATTGCAATTAGGAAGCATTGGACAATGCAGGATATTAACTGAGAGAAAGCAAGGTTTGTTAAACAGAAACACAATATATTTTTTAAAAAATCTGTATTAGAGGCAAGCTTTTGCTTAGGTGTACCTTAGAATATTTAATGAACTCTTGTGATGCTTTTTTTCTCATACCCATTTTACATTTCTAACTTGGTTGCATATAAGAAAACACATTTAGGGGTGCCTGGGTGGCTCAGTAGGTTAAGCGTCCTACTTTGACTCAGGTCATGATCTCACAGTTTGTGGGTTTGAGCCCTGTGTCAGGCTCTGTGCTGACAGCTCAGAGCCTGGAGTCTGCTTCAGATTCTGTGTGTGTGTGTGTGTCTCTCTCTGCCCCTCCCCTGCTCACACTGTCTCAAAAATAAACATTAAAAAAAAAAGAAAAAGAAAAAACAAGAAAACACATTTATAGATGTGGATCAGCACCTGTGTCTGAAATTACTAACTTGCTGAGTGATTTTAAGTCAATAATTTTTTGGTTCTCAATATCTCATTTGAAGAAGCTGAATTAGAAGATTCTGAAGGTTCTTACCAGTTCCAAAACTCTACTTCTATAACATACCTATGCACATTAGAATGTGATGACTATAGTGTACCCAAGATATCAAAATAATCAAAATGTATATGTGAATACTAGCCTCAAGTTTGGTAAACATGATAGCATCAGAAGCTAGCCTCTGTAGATGAGACTGATTCCCATCAAGGGATAATTAACCTACTACCATTAGATGAAGCCCTGGGTTATTATCTTAGGTTGGTGTATTTCTAGCATATTTGCATGAAATATTTAAATGTCTGAAATTCTGTTCCTCTCTTTATAAATATTTTGGTTTCCCGGTACTTTCTAATATTTTAAGAGAAAATTTTTTTTCATTTCTTTAATGTTTGTTTATTTTTGAGAGAGAGAGAGAGAGCACACGCGCGCACACACAGTTGGGGGAGGAGCACAGAGAGAGGGAGACACAGAATCCAAAGTAGGTTCCAGGCTCTAGGCTCCAAGCTGTCAGCACAGAACCCGGTGTGGGGCTAGAACTCAGGAGCAGTGAGATCATGACCTAAACCTAAGTGGGATGCTTAACTGATTGAGCTATCCAGGTGCACCTTAAGAGAAAATTTTAATTGATAGTAACTTCTATTAGAGGATACCAAGTTTGGTGGTAGGTGCCATAGAAAGAAAATCTGTCTTTTGTGGGCTTTGTGATATAGTAATCTATCAGTTAGAACAAATACACATGAAATTATGGTAGAAACTGAAAGGTAAAGAATTGACTTCACATGCTTATTCAGAAATGGCTATTTAAGATAATATTACTAGAATTGGGGAAATGATACTATGTGTTTTCTGTCTTAAGCAATTTTTTAAAATATAAATTTTATAAATATAAAAATATGCTAAGATTAACCTGTATATATACTAAAACACTTTTTAAAATTGATTTTTCATTTACACAAATGGTATCTAAAGGCATTCTGTCCAAAACTAAAACATTATAGATGAGGCTAAAATTGCCTTTGACCACCACCCTAATTTTTCTCCAGTTCGCTCTCTTTTTGGAGGTAAGTACTATTGTTGGTTTTGTGTGTGCCCTTTCAGATAATTTCCAGTGCACTTTCTCACAAAGATTTGATTCTTTCCTGTACTACATATGCTAGCAAGCCTAGACCCCTGTGTTTATTAATGATAAATGGGAAAACAATGGCACTCAGGAAAGACTTTTTACACTAGGCTTGATACCAAAGTGAAGAAAACTACACTGGTAGAGGGTAAGTCATATCAGGGGCAGTGTGTGTGTGTGTGTGTGTGTGTGTGTGTGTGTGTGCACGTGCGCACGTGCGTGTGTATGTGTGATATGTACACAAATCTGGTTCACAAGATACTCTGTATCTCAGTTTTCATATCTATATCCCATAATGCGATGACCCAAAACCTCTACGGTTTTGTTCAGCTGTCACCTTCTATTGGTCTATTATTTCCAGTCCTAATATAGCTGAAAAAATGACTATGTAACAGGGCTTCCGCTTTTCCCCGATGGCATTTAGTCTTAGTTTCTGTTTATACAACTTAATATTATTTGCAAAAGCTGGATACATACTCTTTTGCTCAAAACATATCCAGTTCAGACCTGGTTCCCACAAACCAGCAGGAAAGATCTAATAATGTTAGTTATCCTTTCACACCATTTCATGGTTATTCCTTATCAGTTTTATCCAACTCACTTGGAAATAATCCCACTAAGTTTACACTCTCATACTTGTCTGGGTACCATCGCAATCCCCTCAATCACACCAACCTTGGTGGGCAAAGCTGGTACCTCATGTGATGTTCTATGAGCTCTCACTTCAGAGCTGCACATTAAGCTTAGCTTCTATACCCCTTTCTTGGATGTCTCATGTTTCCTTTCTCCAACTCACTGCTACCCATACTGAAGTATCAAAAAGTAGGTTTGTTTTTTTTTAAATCTCTTTTAAAAGTTTGTTATTTCTACACTTATGTAGAAGTATTTTTAATCAGCTAATTTTCTTTCTCTATCAAATACATAGTGATATTATCTGGGTGCCAGTATTCATTTACAAGCTCAGCATTCTGGCCCTGCATCTGTGGCATTATGATCTGTTGTTTTCTAACATTCTTTAAGTCTCCCTCCTCAGCCAGATTTGCTGTTATTCTCCACCTCCCATGAAGCAAAGAACTGGTGCAGAGAGCTAAACACAGGGGAATAACATGCTAAGAGTTCCTTTTTGTTTTCAAAGTGGTAAGAAAAAAAGGAAAATAAAAATAAACGTCATGAAAACATTTATAATTTCAAAGCCCAGTGGAAATTACTTTTGCAAATTTGTAACCTCTTTATAATTATGTCTTCATTATTAACAATCCTGAGCAGTTGAACTGCTAGTTAATTTGAGGTTTCGAAATAGGCTTGAATAATATTCGGCCATAAAAATGCCATTCATATGTAACCACTGACAGGTGCCAGTTGGTTGAGGTATCTTGTTTCTATTTTACAGGTGTCAGATCTGGCTTGCTTCAGCCCGCCTCTGTGCCTGTGATTTCCAGTTAAAACTTCATCACACGTAGATGACTGGAAAACAGTATAGACATGAGAGGAAGAGATTCAACTTGAGGTACAAACATTCCTTAATGATTACCAGAAAAATCTCCAGAGTGAACACATTCAAAAGCATATAATAAAATATTTGAAGCCAATGGGAATTTAATGTGTCCATCTTGGATTTAATTTGACATTAATTGACATTTTTAGGATGTGTGAAAAGACAAAGTTAATGTGGTATTCTTAAGGGGTCATGAAATATATTGCTTTTTATAGATGATTTGAGTCTTGTGTTAAAAAATCTGTGCTTTAATTAAATCAACAATTCTTTCAAGATTAAGAAAGACATTAAAAGCATATGAGTTTATGCCTTTTTATGAGCCAGCAATGCTCCTAGAAGTTAGTGGTAATCTATATTTCAGATATTTTTATGGTAATTGCTTTCAGATTTTAAGGAAGCCAAGTTCAAACATTTCTAGAGAAACATCTGGTGCTGGTCTTAGTTCTCTAGGGTGCAAAGAAATGCTGTTTATCTGTAATCTTTGTGCCCAGAAGGGAAACAAACAAAAAAAAAAACTTGTGATTTTTATAGGACTCATTTCCTCATGTACACCAGTACCATTATAACATTGATAGCCTCTTTCTGATACACAAAACTGGTGCCCTCCCTCTAGTACACTGTGTTAGTAACAAATAAGCCTGAAGTTTTTTACTTTCTTGAAGTCAGCAATACAATTCTCATCAGTTTCCTTGTGTCTCTAGGTGGACTTTTAAGATTTACTACATCAGTCATTGTCCAATCTAGTGCCAAATGGCTACACTTCTAAAATAATCGTCATGCAAGTGTATAATATTCTTTGGCTTCATACATACAAATCCTCTTCATTTTAGGCTAAGCCTATCCTACAAGTTTGGAATACATCTTCTTTGATGCTGCATAATTTTAGAGCCATGCTATTGCCTAAAATTGGGCCATAATTTTCAGTCCAGGCCATAATTTTTCATATGTACAGAAAGTTTAATAATAGAGTGATGTGAAAATTATATTAAAATTTCAGACTCACACCAAAGCAAAACTGTAGCATAGTTAATTGGAAGGTAGATTTACCAGTATTTTCTTTATAGTGTTTTTCTTAAATATTAAGAAATTTATTTGCCACACTGGTATCAAATAATTATCTTTTAATAATTTATTGTTCCTTTCCTGCATATTTGAAATATAATATGTTCAATCATAACATGTATACACTCTTGCATGACATAGCGGCTCTGTCCTTTTTTTTTTTCCTTTCCAAAACTCTGTATTCAGGAGTCTGCAAATGCTTTTTGTGAAAGACCAAATAGCAAATATTTTCAGCTTTGTTGGAAGTACTCAAGTATGCTACTATACCACAAAAACAGCCACAGTCAACATATAAAGGAATGGGTGTAGCTGCATCCCAATAAATGTTTACAAAAGTAGGTGCTACCCATGGGTCCTAGTAGCTTTGGTAGCTTTTATGTTCTCAGAAGCACATAAACCTCTGACAAACGATTTCAGGTCTTGTTCATGGTTATATCTACTTTTTAAGGATAGATTTTAGCATGTAGTATGTACCCAATACAAATCCTGAGTGAAAAAAATAATTTCTGTTCTATGTTCAAGCAAATATAATTTATATGGGTAAGAATAATAGTTAAAAGTGTACTTCATCATCCAAAATGGTGGAGTAGGGAACTCAAAGAGCATGTCTCACTGCAAAAACACTAGAAAACCTGGCAAAAACTGTCAGAATCAACTTTGTCAGAACTCTGGAAAACAGTCAAAGGTTTATAGCAATCAACTGAACTTTTGATCAATAGAAAGGCAACTGAACACTGGAAAGAGAACTACAGAACAATTTAACTTACCCTTGACTTCACTTCCCCCAGATGGGTGGCAGTCTTGAAGATGGCAGTCCACATCCCTAGTGTGGGCTCCTAGGGCCAAAGGGAACATAGCAAACTTTGTTTTCAAAGAAATGTGACTGTCTGTTTTGACCTCTCTTGCAGTTCCCTGAAGCCTAATGCAAAGAGTTTGCTTTTATTTCTCTAACTCAAAGCTCTTTCAGAGCAGAGAAGGAGTAACATGGCTGCAGAAGTCAGTGGTTGAAAACATTCGAAGGCAAATGAACTATGTGCTGCCACATAAGGCAAATGATATCAATTGTGGGAAACAAGAGACACCTCAAAAAGCTGGAAGGAATTGCTGGAAAAGAGATGCTTTTGAGGAATAAGGACTTTGAAAGTCCTCATGTATATTAAGTAATCTACAAGGCCATGCTCATGATCTGAGTTAGAAATATGCTAAAAAAAATATTTGAGAAGATCCTAAACCCTTAACTGTCATAGGCATTCAAGCCTATGCAAATATGAAAACAAGGCCAAGCTATACTGTAAACAGCTGGAGCACTGAAGAATGTTACAACAAACATACACAGACCTGTGCAAAGACTGGGGGATTTTTTTTTCGCTCCAGGCATCTAGAGACTTTAAGGCCCACATGCAACAAAGTCTTTAGTCTCTCCCAAAATATTTTATAAATGTCACTAAACAAATAAGTAAAACCCACAAGCAGCAACAACAAACTCTGGGGAAGGAGGAGAATTTGAATTCCAGAGTTACTACATTATAATATTTATTTATTTTAATGTTTATTTATTTTTGATAGAGAGAGAACATGAACAGGGCAGGGGGAGAGATAGAGGGAGCCAGGGGATCTGAAGAGGGCTCTGCCCTGATAGCAGTAAGCCCAATGTGGGGCTTGAATACATGAACCATAAGATCATGATCTGAGCCAAAGTCTTAACCGAGTCACTGAGGCACATCAATATATTATAATATTTAAAATATCAAGTTGTCAACAAAAATTGTGAAGCATGCCAAGAAACTATGGTCTATTTATAGGCACACACAAAGAAACAAATAGAAACTGTCCCTGAGAAAGCCCTTTGGAGTTATGAGACAAAGATTTAAATCAACTTTTTAAAATATGCTTAAAGAGCTAAATGTAATAATGAACATAAAAAACTAAAGGGAAACAGGAAAAGAATGTATCATCAAATAGAGAATGTCAATAAAAAGAACAAATTTAGGCACTGAAAAGTATAACAGTCAAAATGAAAAATTCATTGGAAGATATCAACATCAGATTTGAGCAGGAAGAAGAAAGAATCCGTGAACTTGAAAATAGGACAATTGAAATTATCCAGTCTGAGAGGCAGAAAGAAAAAATAAAGAAACTTCCCCAAAAAATAGAAGAGGGAAAACTTTCTAATTCACTTTGTGAAGCCAACATAATTTTGAAACCAAAGCCAAAGACATCACAATAAAGGAAAACTACAGACCAGTATCTCTAATGAATATAGATGCAAAAGTCCTTGACTGAATTTTGGTAACCCCAATTCAGCAGCATATTGAAAGATTATACACCATGGCCATGTGGGATTTATCCTAGGAATGCTACGATGATTCGACATATAAAAGCTAACTGATATGATGCACCACATAAATAGAATGAAGGGGGAAAAAACACGTGATCATGTCAATTGTTAAAGAAAAGCATTTGACAAAATCCAATAATCTTTCATGGGTAAAACATGCCACAAAAAAAGAATAGAAAGAAACTTGCTCAGAAAAATAAGGGGCGGGGTGCCTGGGTGGCTTAGGCGGCTAAGCGTCCGACTTTCGCTTAGGTCATGATCTCCCTGTTCGTGGGTTTGAGCCCCGCGTCGGGCTCTGTGCTGACTGCCAGCTCAGAGCCTGGAGCCTGTTTCAGTCTGTGACTCCCTATCTCTCTGACCCTCCCCTGCTCACGCTGTCTCTCTCTTTCTCCTAGAAATAAATAAAACATTAAAAAAAATTTTTTTTTAAAAGAAAAATAAAGGGCATTTTTGAAAAACAAAACCAAACCCCCAAAAACATTTTAATTAAAAGACTAAAGATTTTTTCCATATGACCAGGAACAAGACAAGAATGCCTGCTTTTACTACTTCTACTCAACATTTTACTGAAAGTTCTAGCTAAAACAATTACGCAATAATAAAAAGAGGTAAAAATCATCCAGATTGGAAAGGAAGAAGTAAAACTATCTCTTTTCACAGATGACATGATCTTATATAAAGGGAGTCCTAAAAAATTAACAACATAACTATTAGAGCTAGTAAATTACTCAAAGTTTTACAATATCAAGACACAAAAATCAGTTACATTTTAACATACTAATAGTGAATAATCCAAAAAAAATAGTGAACAATTCAAAAAAGGAAATTAAGAAAAAAGTATCTTCTACAAAAGCATCAAAAAATAAAATACTTATTAACAAATTAAGCTAACGAGGTACAAAATTTATACAGTGAAAACTATGAAAACAATGCTGAAAAAATTAAAGAAATAGACAAAAGGAAAAATACCCTTTGTTCATAGATTGGAAATGTATTATTATTAAGATGGCAATACTCTACAAGGTTATCTACAAATTGAGGCAAACCCTGTCAAAACATAATGACCTTTTTTTTTTTGCAGAGATGGAAAAAATACTAAAATTCATATGAAATTGCAAATTACCTCTAGTAATCAAAGCAGTCTTGAAAAAGAAGACTCACACTTCCCAATTTCAAAATTTACTACAAACTATAGTAATCAAAAAAGTTTGGTACTGGCATAAAGATAAACATATGGCTCAGTGGAATAGAAGTGAGAGTTCAGAAATCAGCGCTTACATCTTTAGCCAATTGATTTCTGACAAGAGTGTCAAGGTCTTTTAATGGAGGTGGGCAAAATAGGTTCTTCAACAAATGATTCTGTAAAATCTGGATTATCTACATGCGAAAGAATAAAGGTGACTATCTACCTCACTTAATATTTAAAAAATTAACTCAAAATGGATCAAAAATATAAGATACAAAACTATAACATTCTTAGAATAAAAACACTGGAGTAAATCATGATGTTGGATTTGGCAATGGATGCTGAAATATGACACCAAAAACAACAGCAAAATGGATATATTAGACTTCATCAAAATGAAAACTTCTTGTGAATCAAAGGACACTATCAAGAGAGTGAAAAGACGACTCACAGTATAGTAGAAAATATTTGCAAATGATATACCTGATAACGGTCTAGTGTATATACATGTAAAAGAACTCTTACAACTCAACAAAAGGAAAAACAACACAAATTGAAAATGAGCCACAGACTAGTCATCTGGGTGCCTCAGTTGGTTAAGCAGCCAACTCTTGCTTTTGGCTCAGGTCATGGTCTTGAGATCTGTGAGCTCAAGCCCCACATCAGGCTCCATGCTGACAGCATAGAGACCACTTGGGATTCTGTCTCCCTCTCTCTCTGCCCCTCCCCTGCTCATACATGCTCTCTCTTTCAAAATAAATAAATAAACTTAAGGAAAAAGAGAGCCAAGGCATTCTTTCAAACAGGATACAAAATGTCCAAAAAGTACAGGAAAAGATGCTCTGCATCATTTGCCATTAGGAAAATGCAAATCCAAACCATAATGGGATAACACTTTATATCTAATAAGATGGCTATAATTTAAAAATGGAAAATAAGAGGTGCTGATGCATATGTGGACAAATTGGAGCCCTTATGCATTGCTGGAAGGAATGTAAAGTGGGGCAGCTGCTGTGGAAAACGGTTTGGCAGTTACTCAAAAATTTAAACATAGAATTGTCATATAATTCCCAATTCCCAAAATTCCAAAAGAATTTATAATATATGACATGTGGTCAAACAAGCACTTGTACAACAATGTTCACAGTAACACTATTCACAATAACCAAAAAATGGGAGGAAAATTCTCCATCAACTAATGAAATGATGAAAAATATGTTATATCTACACAGTGGAATATTATTCAGTCGTAAGAAATATGAAATACTGGGGAACCTGAGTGGCTCATGACTGAGCATCCGACTCTGGATTTTGGCTCACGTCATGATCTCACACTTTGTTGAGACTGAGCCCCATGCTGGGCTCTGCACTGACAATGAGTAGCCTGCTTAAAGATTCTCTCTCCCTCTTTGCCCTTCCCCCACTCCTCGCTCTCCCTCTCTCTCTCTCTGAAAATAAATAAATAAAAATTAAATAAATAAAAATGAAATACCGATACATTCTACAATATAGATGAAGCTTGAAAACATGTTGATTGAAAGAAACCAGATACCAAAGCCTACATATCATGTACATGTGATTTTACTTACACTAGATATCCAGAAAGGGCAAATTCATAGAAACATAAAGCAGATTAATGGTAGCCAGGGGCTGAGGGAAAGGAGAATGGGAAATGACTAATAAATGTGTACCATGTTTCTTTTTGGGGTGATAAAAATGTCTGGAACTACACAGAGTTAATGTTTGCACAATATTTTGAATGTATTAAATTCCATTCAATTGTACTCTAAAAACGGTTAAACTGATAAATTTTATGTTGTGTGCATTAACCATCAAAGTACATGGCATGAGTTTTAAAAACAAATTAATAGGAGCACCTGGGTGGCTCAGTCAGTTAAGCATCTGACTTTGGCTCAGGTCATGATCTCATGGCTCATGAATTCCAGCCTGTGTTAGGCTCTGTGCTGATAGCTCAGAGCGTGAAGCCTGCTTCGGGTTCTGTGTCTCCCTCTCTCTCCGCCCCTCCCCTGTTCATGCTCTTTCTCTCTCTCTCTCCCTCAAAAATAAACATTTAATTAAAAAAATAAATTAATATAAATATATAAATATTTATATATCTCAATTATAAAACTATATGATGCCACCTGACTCTATTTCCACTTTAGTATTGTCTTAAGCATCAAGGCCTTGAGTGTCAGAAAGCCTTGGTTAATAGCTTTTACCACTGAAAAAACATTTATAAATGGGGGCACCTGGGTGGCTCAGTTGGTTGCACTTCTGACTTTGGCTCAGTCGTGATCTTGTGTTTGTGGGTTCAAGTCCCCCGTACAGCTCTGTGCTGACAGCTCAGAGCCTGGAGCCTGCTTCAGATTCTGTGTCTCCCTCTTTCTCTGCCCCTCTCCTACCCACACTCTGTCTCTCAAAAAATAAAATAAAACAGTAAAAATTAATAAAAAGGAAACATTTATAATTGTACATGTGGGCCTAGAATTTAAAGTTCTAACAATGTCAATCTACATGAACTGAAATGTTCCCACACAGGGCTGTGTGTGTAAGTGTGTGTATATGCATGCATGTGTATAGGTCTGTGGGTGTGTGTGTGCAACTTTTTCAGATGGAAAGGGACAATGATGATGACTCATCTTGAGATGAGTGTGAGGATCATACTCTTGAAGAGATTTCAGGGGAAAACCACTGATACTATTACAAGATAAGAAAACCGAATTTGTGAGAAGAGATGAAAAGAATTAGGGATCAACTTGACTAGTGGAGAATAAACTGAAAATCAGTTTAAGAGCTGCAACCACATTACTGTATTAATCGCAACTACTTGGGGTGAATAAAAGAATGCTGCATTATTTAAAGGCTAGAGAGTATGCTGGACTTCGATGATTTTCTTGTTTTCTTTCTTAAAGAAATTTTAGTTACCTACTTCAAAAATGTGGAAGGCCAGGTGGGGCAGGGTGTGGTGGTTTTGCACTAGTAAGCTCTGTGAGTGCGAGATAGCAAAACATCTGTGCCATCCTTACCTTGTAAAGTTATAGTAATTTTGTATTGTTTAACGGGCAAAGATAGAAGAGAGAAGAGAGAATTATTCTTTTTCCTTAATACTTAGGAAAACTTTTGGCACTCTCTTCAGATAGGTCAGAAAACTTTGATAACTAAGATGTAAGAGACAAGGGTGGGATATATGGGAAAGAGGCCATGTTTGTAAAAGAAGTTTCTTTAATGTCAGAGATAATAAATACATTTTTTAAAATGTGGTTTTCTTTGGAAGCCTTTAAAAAGATTACATTCTAATCTATAAAAAACTATTTCATTACCATTTTGCTTGAGAGGAATGAAATGATTAGATGACCACTCAAATGTCTTTTAAGTGAAGTAGGAGAATCATGTTTTTCTGATAATGACTCTCTCAAAATCCATAAATTCTTAAAAACAGAAGTGCATTTGAACAAACACAATGTAATCCTTTAACAGCCTCACTTAATTTTAACCATTTTTTTAAGACAGGTAGTATCACCAACATAGTTCCCAAGAAAGCCCATAGGCATGATTATAGATGACAAGCACATTTAAATACTGCAAATAGGAATATAAAATCTAGCATCAGCCTGGAAAACTTTAAAAATATATCATCAATAGTGCAAAATTTCTCCTATATGCAGTGTACAAGACACTAGACCGAAGAAATTCCCCACAAGGAGCTTCCTGCTGAACAGAATATATTGTTCTCTCACACTTATCAACATTTGGATTAAATATAAAAGTAAATAAGTGTAAGGAAAAAACTCAAGTAATATTTAGTTAAAATAAGAATAAAAACTTCCTCTTTTTGACATCATACATTAGATATCTTGAAAAACCCTTCAGTTACCAACATTTAGAATGCTGGATTAAAAAAAAAAATCTTTCTAAATGCCCAGCTGAGCTACTAAGAAAGTAAGGGGAAAGTCAAAATTCAAAAACAATGGAAAGCTGAAGTCTAGTGCAGTTAGCAAGAACTGAAGTCATGGCTGCTCTGAGCATCTTTTAATCTTCAATAACCTAGAAATGAACCCTAGATATGGTCCTAGAGGTGGGATGGGGCTGAATTCAGTAGATAATGCTTAGTTCTCATATAAAAGAAAAAATTGGATTAGACATACTATTGTAAAGCCAGATCCCCTGAAGGGCAATACCCATGCTTAAAGGGTGAAAGACAGAAATAAAGAAACTTGCCTCCCATAGATTTGGCTTTAGATAGAGAGGGAGGAAATTTCTCATGTGGGCTTGAAGCCATAATTCTCAATATATAATTCTTCCAAAAAAATAAGAATTTGTTTCGAAGTGATCTTGAATTGGAGGATCCTTTTCCATGTCTAACAAAAACAAACTGAGAAATGAAAGTAAAACAAAAGTAAACTGAAATTTTCCAGGAAAGAACATTAAATGCAGACTTCCAAATTAAAAAACAAAAAAGTATCAACAAATATGAACCCATGATAAGAAAAAATTCACAAATAGATGGGAAAAAGACAACTTACGATAAAGAAGAAATAATGAACCTATAAAATATCAAATAATCAGATTATATGTGAAATATAAAGTGAGTTTAATATGCTTAAGGAAATGAAAGAGAAAAGAGATGATTAAGAAATGAATAGGCAGGGGGTGCCTAGTGGCTCCATCACTTAAGCATCTGACTGTGGCTCAGGTCATGATCTCCTAGTTTCTGAGTTTGCACCCCGTGTCAGGCTCTGTGTTGACAGTGCAGAGCCTGCGTGGGATTCTTTTTCTCTCTCTCTCTCAAAATAAATAGATAAATATACTTTAAAAAAATGAACGAGCAGAGGTACTACTTCTTTTTTTATTTGTTATTTACTTTTCATTTTTATTTTTATTTTATATTTTTTTATTTTTATTTTTTTAATAGTTTATTGTCAAGTTGGTTTCCATATAACACCCAGTGCTCATCCCCAACCAGTGCCCTCCTCCATGCCCCTCAGCCCTCTTCCCCTCATCCCCACCCCCATCAGCCCTCAGTTTGTTCTCAGTATTCAAGAGTCTCCTATGGTTTGCCTCCCTCCCTCTCCCCCCTATTTTTCTCCTTCTTCTCCCCCGTGGTCCTCCGTTAAGTTCCTCCTAATCCTCCTATACGTGCAAACATATGGTATCTGTCCTTCTCTGCCTGATTTATTTTGCTCAGCATAACACCCTCAAGTTCCATCAATGTTGCTACACATGGCCAGATTTCATTCTTTCTAATTGCAGAAGTACTACTTCTGGTAATAGTAGATTACCTTTACTTGGACCAACCCTACTGTAGATCACAATTATAAGCCCTGTACAAAATACTACTTAAAAAGGCAATTATTTGAAGGCATGGGAATAGGATAAAAACAGGCAGAAACTGAAAGGCAATCATCTTTGAAAAAAGATAACTGAGAAAGATTCCCACATATATAGCTTTCTTCCAGTCTGCAGTGATAGAAAATTATAATTGGAGCAGAAAACCACTGTCTTTCTGGCTAGAGGAATCAATGGATAAAGTTAGGTATTACCACAGTGACTGAACAGTTAGGGGGATGTGGAAAAGGAGGGATGTACAGAGTGGATAATAACAATATCTAATAATAATTTACAAAGACTATATTTAAATTTTTGGTTGAACCCTGAATTATGTAAGCATGAGAAAGATTATTAGAGCTAAAGACTGAGAAAACTGAGCTGCAAATTCAACTGCTGCGAAATTCAAGAACAGAGCTTATGGTTTAAGTCCAGCCAAGAGAACTCTCTCCTAAAATAAAAATAACCACTAGTCAGAAGCCAGTAAGAGATTCAATCTCTACAATGGATTGTCCACAAAATTAAGTATAAAATTTAAGAATTATCAGATATGTAAGAAACAGAAATGTGTTTATAATTAAGGGAGAAAGGAGTCAATAGAAATAGACTGTAATATGATGCACATGGTAGAATTAGCAGATGTGGACTTTAAAGAAGTTATAATAAACATATTCAAAAACTAAAAAGAAAATATGGTCTTAATGAGTGAAGAGAAAATCTCCACAGAGAAGTGAACACTGACAAACAAAGGAAAAACAACCAAATGGAGATGTATTAACTGAAAAGTTCAGTATCTGGAAAAAAAAATTCACTGATGGGTTTAACAACAAATTGGAGACGGTAGCAGAGTTAATAAATGTGAAGTTAAAGCAATAGGAATGACAATCTTACAAGTCAGAAGTAAAATTATGGGGGGAAAATGATATATATAACAGTATCATGTAGTCTTAATATAGGTATTGTAATCATTTTGCAATATATACAGTCATCAAATCATTATGTTGTATACCTGAAACTAACATAATACAGTATTAATTATATCTTAAAAAAACTGATAGAATTATAAATATGAAAAAACAGCAACCAGAAATGATAACACATATCAGAACAGAGGATCAAACTGACAAAAGAACTTCAAAACTAATTCAATCTAGAAGAAAATGAGTCTTCTTTAACGTCTGTAAGAAACACTGGTCAACATATATTTCTATACCCCGCAAAAATATCTTTTAAAAAATGAAGGCAAAATAAATATATTTTTCAGATCAAAGGGCTTTTATTAACAGGTTTATTATGGGTTGACAATTCTGAAGCTGCTTTCTTTGAATTATGCTTGTGCCAGTAAGTAAATATTTTGAAAATAATGGGAGCCAAGTTTATCACTATTGGAGAAGAGATTTAAAAAATAAGGAAAGAAAAAAGGGTGTAAGGTACCCAGTAAAATTAATACTAGTTAATTCATTTCACACACACATGCACACTCACACACTGTAAAGCTCTGTTGTTGACAAGTCTTAGAAGCAATAACACACCAGGGCAGTAAGTAAATCTAATGACCTGACATTAGTTTGTAAATACTACTCTTTCCAAAAGGAATCAGTACTACTTGGACAAAGAGCTGATTCTAGGATTGGGACAGGGAAAGTACTAGATAATCTCACAATATCTTGTTTCATCAGAAAGTAAGAAACTGGCCAAACAACAACAACAACAACAAACTTATGGGGACATATCAAAAGTATTTGGGGACCAGCTGTAAAGGTCTCCCTCTAAAAACCTGGAATTGAACTTTTCAAAAAATTGATTTGTTTCATTAATTCTGTTTCTTTTTTTTCAGTTTCATTGGTTTATTTTTTTAATTATTTATTTTGAGAGAGAGATTGTGCCTGTGCGAGAAAGAGTTAGGGAGGGGCAAAGAGAGAGAATCCCAAGCAGAGTTCCACTTAGGGCTCGATCTCAAGAACTGGGAGATCATGACCTGAGCCAAAATCAAGAGTAGGACACTTACCAGACGATCACACAAGCACCACTGGTTTTATTGATTTATCTTTATTACATCATTCCTTCTGTTTACTTTGAATTTATTTTGCTCTTCTTTTTTCTAAGTTCTTGATGAAAGAGCTTAGATTACTGATTTGAGACCTTCCTCTTTTCTAATGTATTTTAGTGTTACTAATTTCCTTCTCAGAACTGCTTTAGCTGCATACTAAAAGTTTTGATGTGTTTTATTTTCCTTTTCATTTAGTTAAGTGCATTTTTTACTTCTCTTGAGATCTCCTTTTTGACCTATGGATTATTTAGAAGTTTGTTGTATAGTTTTTAAGGGTATGAATTTTCTTGTTATATTTGGTTTCTAGTTTGATTCTATAGTGGTCACAAATCATACTCTTTAAGATTTCAGTTCTTATTAAATTTGTTGAGGTTCATTTATTGGCCAGAATGTGGTTTTACTTGGTTTACGTTCTATGGCAACTAAAAATGAATTTGTATGTGCTGTTTTTGGGGAGACCCCAAATATTTTTTGGATCCTTTTGGCTAATTTTTTAGGAGTATATACCTTATCCAAATTTCCTTAGTTTTTAGCTAATGTCTTTTTTGTTCCAAGATCCCATCCACAATACCACATTACTTTTATTCTTTATGGCTTCTTCAGCTCCTGTTGGCTGTGACTATTTCTCAGACTTCCCTTGTTTTGTTGTTTTTTAAAAAAAAATTTTTAACATTTATTTATATTGAGAGACAGAGAATGAGCCAGGGAGAGGCAGAAAAAGATCTATCTCTGTATCTTCAGAGAGAGATACAGGATCTGAAGCAGGCTCCAGGCTCTGAGCTGTCAGCACAGAGTCCAATGTAGGGCTCAAACTCATAAACCGCGAGATCATGCTAAGCTGAAGTTGGACACCTAACCACTGAACCACGCAGGCGCCCCTTCCATTGTTTTTGATGACCTTGAAAGTTTTGATAAGTATTGATTAGGTATTTTGTAGAATGTCCCTCAACTGAGATTTGTCAGATTTTTTCTTGTGATTATATCATATGTATGTGCTCTTAGGAGGGAGATTACAGAGGGAAAATACCATTTTCATCACATCATGTGAAGGTCGTATACTATCAACATGACTTATTATTGTTGATGTTGTGCTTAATTACTTGGCTGAAGTAATGTTTATCTGATTTTTCCACTGTAAAGTTACAACCCCCCTTTTCCATACTGTACTCTTCAAAATAAAATCATTATGAATAGCCCACATTTAAGGATTGAGGATTTTGCTCCAGCTCCTTGAAGGTAAATTATTTGAAATTCTTCATGGAAGATTTAGCCCCTTTCTCCATATATTTATTTATTCAGTTAATAATTTACAACAGTACAGCCTTATGGATATGTATTTTATATTTTGGGCTATAATACAACACTACATTATTTGTTTTGTTGCTTAAATTTTTTCCTGCTTTGGCCATTGGGACCTCTTCCAGTTGTTTGTGCTGCTTTCATATACCTCCTATGTTAGTTTTCTAGAGCTGCTGTAACAAAGTGCCAAAAATGCAGTAGTTTAAAACAACAGAACTGTATTCTCTCACAGTCTGGAAGCCAGAGGTTTGAAATTAAGGTGTTGGCATCGCCATGATCCCTCTGAAGGCTGAAGGGAAGAATCTGGAGTCTTCCAGCTTGCAGTTCTTGCTGACAATCCTTGGCATTCCTTAGCTTGTAGACTCATCACTCCCATTTTTGTCTCTGTTTTCACATCACATTTTCCTCTGTCTCTGAGTGCCTTGTCTTCTTCTTAAAAGGATACCAGTCATTGGACTTAGAGCCCAACCTATTATAGTATGACCTCATCTTGAGTATTTTCAGATCTGCAAACACTATTTCCAAATAAGGTCACATTTCTTGGTTCTCTATGAAAATGAATTTTGGAAGGACACTCACTACCCCATTATCATTGTGAGATTTTTGTTGAGGATTTCCTAACATTCTGATATTACAAGATACTTCAGAAGCATGTTGTATATTCCTTTTTTAAAAAAATTTTAAATGTTTTTTTTAATTTATTTCTGAGAGAGAGACAGAGTGAGCAGGGGAGGGTAGAGAGAGGGAGACACAGAATCCAAAGTAGGCTCCAGGCTCTGAGCTAGCTGTCAGCACAGAGCCCGACACGAGGCTCGAACCCACGAACTGTGAGATCATGACCTGAGCTGAAGTCGGACGCTTAACTGACTGAGCCACCCAGGCATCCCTATTCCTAATGCCAGTACTAAAATCAGTTATTTCTCCTTAGAGTCCCCTATTCTTTTATTAGAGAAAGTAAAAGACACCAAGATATGGAAGCTAGGTGTGACTGTTGTTGCTGGGATAGTGTTATTTCTACGCCTTCCAGCTTGCAACACAATATGTGTGTATATTTTTCAGTGTGTGAACACCTATAAACATTTCTATATCTAATAATTTACAAGTATATTAAGCTAAAACTGAATGCATACTAATGCTTCCAATTCTGATTCATTACCACATGGTTCATTCTAGCCTTCTTCTCTTGCTTATATATAATATCCTATTCTAACAGTGAGAAACTTGGCTGAAACCTTCCACCACCCATTTACTTAATTGTTCAATTAAGGGATACCTATAGAGGTATCAGAATTGTTAATCCATACCCTCAGGGGAAGCAATTTTATCAACTTTTTAAAACATCTTTCCCCTCCCTCCCTTCTTTTTCAGTGAGGTTGTTTCATATATTTGTAATACAATTAGACTTTTGTCACTTCTGATTTCCATTTTAGGTTCTCTGAACTCCAAAATGATTTTTAAATTTGCATCTATTAAGATTCATTCTTTGTGTTTTGACAAATGCACAGTGTCATGTATCCACTATTAGAGTTCGTACAGAATAGTTTTACTGCCCTAAAAAAATTCCATGTGCTTCATCTGCTTAACTCTCTTGCCTTCCTCTGACTTCCTGGCAAACACTGATCTTTTACCTCCATACCTCCATTCTGCCTTTTTCAGAATGTCATATAGTTGGAACCAGATAGTGTGTAGCCTTTTCAGACTGGTTTCTTTTTAGCAATATGCATTCAATATTTATTCATGTCTTCTTTGTGACTTGACTTTTTAAAATCATTGAAAAAACTCTCGGAATAGTATTCCATTGTACAGATATACCAGTTTGTGTGTGCTTCCAGGTTTTTGCCAATTATGAGTAAAGCTGTTATAGAAATTTGCATCCAGGTTTTGGTGTGGGCATGTTTTAAAATAGTTTGTGATGAATTAAAATGAAACCACAACATATCAAAACTTAAGAGATGCAGGAAAAGCACTGTGCAGAGGTAATTTATAGCTATAAATCCCCATAATAAAAGGAAGATAAAAGTTAAATCAGTAAGAACTTTCTCCTCAAAGAAACTAGAAAGAGAGGAGCAAATTAAACCCAAGCAAACAGAGGGAAGGAAATAATTAAGATGAGAATGGATATAAATGAGAGAATAGGAAAAAAAAAAACAGTAGGCAAAACAATCTATGCAGCTCATATTTTAAAAAGATAGAAAAGAATAATTTACCTTTAGCTAGGATAACAAAGAAAAGATAAAGAAGATTAAATTACTAAAATCAGAAATAAAATAGGGCATTTTATTATCAATCTTCCAAAAATAAATAGTATAATAATGGAATATTATTCTATGAAAAACTGTATGCCAGAAAATTAGATATCTTAGATGGAATGGACAGAAAGGCACAATTAGACACTGAAAGACAAACTATCACTCCAAAAAAATAGAAAAATTGAATAAATCTATAAAAAGTAATGAGATTCAATTAGTTATCAAAAAAATTCCCACAAAGTAAACTACAAGCCCTGCTAATTTCACCAGAAACCCTCCAGTCATGTATGGTTTTTGGCTCTTATCAGGTTACACTTCCTCTTGTGCCTACTTTAAATGCCACCATACCATCTCAGATCATCACACTCATCTGCATTGCCAGTGCCTAAAAGCCAGCATTCCTCACCCCAGAGAGAGCCTCCAGCCTCTCTGAAGTGCCTTTTCAGTTGTCAAAGCTGTCTCTAAAAGTACAAATTAATGTTTCTCTCAGTATTATGGTAATAGTGCTATTATACATAAGTTTTAACTGTCCTGCCTCTGTTTTTCCAATAAACTCTGATTTTTAGAGTGTAACTTTAGAGAGTATGAGTTTTGTTTTGATTTATTCCCTAGGACCATATGAAGGCCTATATGTCTATTTCCTAGGGTTTTTGGGCGAGTTAACCAAGCTAATAAATGTATGGTGCCTAAAATATCCTTGGTACATAATAAACTTTATTTAAGTACTTACTGTTATTAAGGACGACTTTTTTTCCAATGTGATTTTTTTTGGGGTTTCTGTTTTCCACAACTGAGTATATGTTACCCCCAAATTATAGAAACATACCATTTTAGTAGCAATGCCTTCATGAAACTGATGGGTGTTCAAAATTAAAAAAAAAATTAATGTTTATTTATTTTTTGAGAGAGAGAAAGAGCATTAGTGCGGGAGGGGCAGAGACAGAGAGGGAGACACAGGATTCGAAAAAGGCTCCAGGCTCAGAGCTCTCAGCACAAAGCCAGACACAGGGTTCGAACTTATGCACTGCAAGATCATGACCTGAGATGAAATCGGACACTTAACCGACTGAGCCACCCAGGCGCTCCGAGTGTTCAAAAAAATTTTTAAGTTTAGTTTAATCACAAATAAACCACACATAAGCCAGGATCAAGATTTGAGATTAATTAATAAGAGAGACCTGTATGAACATGGTAGGATGCAAAATGTGAAATGATCATCATCTTAAACCCAACTCTGATATCTAGGCCTAAAACTGGCAAGTCGGGGAAAGCATAAATTTTAGATGCCATCACAGAGGGAAGATGTTTTCATCATATGATAAGGTAGTTTTGAAAATATAAAAATCAGCAAAAAATTGGTGTCCTGTTCACAAACGTGCCAGCGCTAAAGTGATAAAGTATGTGGTCAGGTAGTAACATTTTTAGGAGTAAAGAGAATGTGATTTCTAGGCATTTTCATAGACATTTCACATTAGAAATTATGAAGAGATGCCCAAGGACTTCAAATCTGTCATGCTTAAGAGCAATGCAAACTGAGTTACAGTTGCTGAAGTTCAAATATGTTGGCCTCAAGGGAAAGAGGTTCAACTCAACAGTGTTCTGTGACCATCTAAAACTCTTGAGGCAAACATTTACAAGTCTTTTATGCTACCTAAGATCTTGAAACACATGAACACATGCATGTATATGATAAAAAGTATAGATAACTGTACCACTTGCAGATTGAAGTTAGGGCAAAAATAGGGAGAAAGATATCAAGATGCACTAATCTAAACTTTTATCAACAACCCAAGCAGTGAAAATACAATGTACCTGTGTTGGGGAAGTATGATAATCTGAGGTATCTGTTGTGTACATTATAATCTGCATAGTCAGATCTTAGTATAGTTTATTATTACAGTATATTTTATATCTTACTATATTTTTACATCTCTTTCTTGCACACACATTTTTTTTTATAATACAAGATTTCATTCATTCATCATTCAACATTTACTAAGTATCCCCTACATGCTAGGCCCTATGCTAACACACCAATGATTTTGCAGTGGAAAGGGCAATTGAGATTTTCATAGGACATGGTCTACAGGTGCTCAAAACTCAGATTATGCAACTAAGTGAAGCCAGCAAAGCATATGGTAATAGAGAACGGCAAAGGCTTATTAAACCTGATGAAACCTTCTCTATTGGCATTAAAATTCAGATTATTAAGCAACACTGAGTCACTCACAGGATGCCAATTGGAGACTTCTGCAAGATCACGAGAAGTAGTTATTTCACACTTAAAATACTGAAGGGGATGTTCTGTAATACAGCTTCTGGAGGACATCTGAATCATACAGTACAACACTGGGGAAGAGGGAAGACAGACAAGGGTTTTGGGGCCCAAACAGATATGAGCTAGCACTTCATGCCTGGCTGAGGAGTCTTCACTGTCAACTCTGAAGAAAGCATCACAGTACCACGTCTTTCCTATTTCTCGTGTCTTTCCACATATTTGCTAATATTATATACCTGGATAGCTGAATTGACTTCACTTTTCTTTATGTCCTTAATTTAAATTTCCAAAGAAAAAAAGAAATTCATGGGGCACCTGGGCAGTTCAGTCGGTTAGGTGTCCAACTTCAGCGCAGGTCATGATCTCACCGCTTGTGAGTTCGAGGTTCATGTTGGACCCTGTGCTAACAGCTCACAACCTGGAGCCTGTTTCAGATTCTGTCTCCATCTCTCCGCCCCTCCCCTGCCTGCACTCTGCCTCTGTCTCTCTCTCAAATATAAAAAATAAAGTATAACAATTTTTAAAAAAAGAAAAAATGAAATTCATGAGAAAGGCATAAAGACCTATTGGGATTATGATACTGATGAGCTACAGGAAGAAATCCTAGAGTAATGGAAAATAATTTCCAGAGAGAAGCATGAGAACCAACCACTTCAAATTTTAAGGGTGATGGTGAAAGGGTGATGGGGTTCTACTCAGCTCCTATTAACAGAGAGGAGCAATACCTCCTAAAATGTGAGGGTCGTAATAGTCTATGAATTTCTAAAGGATGCAAATTCACTTTAGAACAGTATCAAGGAGAAGCAGCCTCTCAGTGAGGCAGCCTCAGGAAAAGCTCACACTCTACCCCAGAGCCATGGATCAGACAGTGGGACACAAACAAGCTGAAGGTTACCTGAAAAAGCTTGGCGTCCAATGCAGCCAGCAGTCAGCAGCATGACACAGAAAGAGGGAGTCACAGAGGAGTGGCAGAGCCCTGAACAAGGGGCATGAGATGGCTCCCCCTGTGCCACCTATCTTGGCCACTGTGAATCAGAAACAGTGCTGTGAGCTGAAAGAAGCCCATGGCCGGAAGTGGAGCTGGGGGGTCTTTCTTAGCTTTTGATTGTAGCAAGGGAGGTAAGCAAGTAGGGTGCTACCACCTTGTGAGCTACTGTGGGACTCTGTAAGTGAGGGAGAGACAGCATGGCACGGATGTGTGCTGTTGGTGCGGTATGACCGCCACCCCCCGTGTAGGGGACAGTAATCTGAAAAATGTTGCTTACATATGCTGTCCTCTAGAAGATCCATATCAAAAAAAAAAAAACAAGCATAGTGAGAAGTTTTCTCTACTTTTAAAGAGTCTTCTGGAAACTTTCCTATCCCTTGATGTCAGAGTAGCCAATACCCAGCCTGGGCATATATTTCCGACTCCATCTGGTAGTGATATATTTCCAACTGCCTCCCACTTGTAAAGAGGAAAGAGCCAATAAAGACTTTAATGAGTAATTGGTTTAATAGAGCATCTTGAAAAGTGGCCACACATTCTATTAGCATAATTACAATACAATTTCACAAGAGCAACATTTTGGGTGAACATGTAAATCTTAAAAGCAACTAAATAATCACTTTATACGGTGTTGGCAAAGGGCTTCTTTTTCTAAAAGTATCTAAGCATATAGTGAAACTTTATATTTTGGGGAGATAGTGTTGTTGCTGGTATATGCATATGTTTACACTTGAAAACCAAACTCTTGGGTAGCTTATAGTCCAAATGCAGACTTTGAAGGGAAGTACATTCCTTATGTAGTTATAATATCATCTCTCTGTTAAGTAAAGGTGATATTAAGTAAACATATGTCAACTTTTCCTCCTGCTAAAAGTCCCAAATGGCTCTAAACATTTTCTTCTAAATCTTGTTCATTCTGCTTCTAATAAACTCATGGAAAAACCATTTCTTTGTAAAACTGTTCACAGTGAATGGAATATTTGGAAATTAGCATCAAAATTCATCAGGAAGCAGTTTTCATAAGAAATGAGAACATCACCTCTCCCTTATGCCCTTGTTGCAAATTCTTAAGTGTTGAATAAAACAATTTATATCCATGGTTTCTTCCATGACTAGATGAGGGAAATTAAACACTGAGTTAGAAACATCTTTCTCCATACATTTTAATAGTTTCTATTATTGGATACTAACTAACGTGTTCAGTTTTACTGCACTTGTCTTAGCAGATCCCTCAGATTTACACTTATAAGTTGAGTAATTACCCAGTATATATATTGACAGATCAACAGTCTCAAACAAGCAATGAACACATTTGCTACATATGTTCATCTCACCACAGATGCTTCCCCCCACTCTGATTTTTTAAGTGCATCAAATATTAATAAATACACTTGTGAACATTCTTACATATGTCTCTAAAATAATCTTATTTTGTACTCAAATCCATCTTAGTGGGGTTTATAATATCTTTATATAGGCAAATCTTTTGTAATAAAAAAAAAATTATGAGGGTGGCATTGTACTGTAAACACAGATTGCTAAAGGCAGAGAAGCAATAGGATTGATTAGCATGGTTTAGACTCAACAAACCACAATGAAAGGCAGATAGCCAAACAATTACTATTTAGAAAATTCATTATCAGGGCCAAGACTACAGTAGTATGGGGTGCTGATTAAATGATGCTGGGGCTGCATAACATGTAAAAATCCACAGTGATTAACAGTAAGGCCAATGTTAATAGAGTTAATTTAATTTAGGACCTGCTAAAAATTCACAAGTAACATAATAATCAAAATCCCTTTATTCATTTGGAATAGGGAAGTGTTTTTCAACCAGTAATGTTCTACGTGTATGCTAGCTTCCTCTGAGAAATAATGAACCCATTTTACTGAGCATATTTAATGACTCAGTGATCTAAACAAACATTTATCTTCTCTGAACCTGTGTTCAGAGATGGTGTTACCAGCTCTGTCTGATGAATATGTTACCGTGAAGGTCTGATAAGAAGTCACATCATTGGAGATCTTAGATTCTCCCTATGTGGGTGATGAAATGATAACTTGTCAACTTATACCAGAATGACTTCACTAAACCATGCCAATTTTTCATGAGTGGTGCTTCTCATTTACTACTTTAAGGGTTCCTCAGTGATGCTCAATTTGTTTGATCTTCTGTCCTTTCCAGATATAGTTCAAGGTTATATATAATGGAGACAGTATAATCTAGAGAAAAGCCTGGAGATTAAAGTCAGAGGGTCTAGAGTAAACCCTTATTTTGTGACCCAGGGTAAATTACTTAATTAAACCATTAGGATGATGATGATGACGACGACGACGACGATGATGATGATGACGATGACAATGATGATAATGGTGGAGAAGGAGAAGGAGGAGTAAAGGGGGAGGAGACGAAGAGTTTATGCACACTCAGGACTAAGTCTCATACAACATCTTGTTATTAATTCTTCACATCAACCTTCATTTTATGAATGAGGAAGCCAAAACTTTAAAAGTTGATATGACTTCCCAAATTACCCAGTATTACTAACAGTAAGTTGAACCCATACAATTAGATTATGTAATCCTCACTATTATCTGCTGCCCTCCCATTAAACGGGGACAGTAAGCAAATTGGAGTGGTAGTGAAAGTGAAAGTGGGCCATATTCCTATAAAGTTCATCCAAGGCCTAATCTGCGACTCATTGAGCCTTTATAAGCAAACTTTTTGGGAGATAAAAGTTATGAATATTTCTTCTCTGTCTTTCTCTGGGATTCCCACTGAATCTGAGCTTGAGAAAAAGGCAGTTCATGATAACCTGAGAAAGCATTTCAAGTACACTATGCTTTAGGAGAGAAGAGGCTGCTGCTTCCCACTCCAGCAACACTAGGAAAACCACAAAGAGGAGTTTTAGAAAGTAATGGTTGTTATGAACTCAGTAAGTGACTAGAATTTTTTTAATAAATAATAGGGATGGTGACATACTGTGGAAGCTCTTGGTTATGAAATCTTTTTTGTAACTGTCCATAAAAAGAATGGCTACTCATCTCTCTGAGCTTAGTTTTGGCTTAAACATCTAGAATTAAAAGTTTAAGATGACTTTTCAAAGCTCCTTCTAAATCCTGTGACACTGTGATGTTATATATTTTTAATGATAATTTTTCGTTAACAAACCACTTGACGCAAATCCTTGAAAACAAGCCCTTTCATTGTTAAGCTTGCTGGGACTGCCATAAAATTTTTAGAGACAAACAAAATTTTGACTAAAATGTATATAAGCACTCAGAAAATATACATTCATGTTTACATGCATATGAAGTAGTCCCATTTCAACTAAATTGGGTAAAATTTGTCATAAAATTTGGTAAATTGTTTTTTGGGAGCAGATGCTGTTATTATAATTTTTAAAACTTGGTTACATCTTAATGTGAAGATGGGATTAAGTTTCAGTGATAGGGTTTAAGATCTTTTGTAATGAAAGCTGACATTCTAGGTTAGTGGCAACAATGCTTTGGGGATATTGGCGTTGTTGTTATTATTGTTTTTGCAGATAACTGCTTTTTAGATATTGCGTTTGAAATATTTCTTCTTTAAAATTTTTTAATGTTTATTAATTTTTGAGACAGAGACAGAGAGACAGGTATGAGTGGGAGAGGGGCAGAGAGACAGGGAGACACAGAATCTGAAGCAGGCTCCAGGCCCTGAGCTGTCAGCACAGGGCCCAATGTGGAACTAGAACTCACGAACTGTGAGATCATGACCTGAGCCAAAGTAGAAGACTTAACCAACTGAGCCATCAGGCACACCTTTCTGACTTCTTTCTTAATTAGGATGTTTTAAAAATACAAACAACTGAACTTTGGAGTAAAGTTTCCTTATTAATCAGGCACATTTTAAAATAAAATCATCTATTTAATTCTAACTAGGGAAGTTAACAGGGATGGTCATTAATACAAAAAATAAAAAGATAGTAATCAATTCTAGTTCAGAGGAGTATCTATACACTGGCCAGCTTTTTCCAGCCTTAGAGGGATGGTAATGGTTTAAGGCCTTGTTTGAATGTCGGTGAGGGAATACAGCTGCTTTCATGAAATGGATGTCGAGAACCCACAATATATACTTCTTTGGTTCAGGACACTGACAGCTTTTGTTAAAATGAAAATATTAATAATATTTAATAATTGTCAACATTAACACCATAACTCAAATGCATAAAAAGGCTAATTTAGGAATATACACACCTTTGAAGAAAACAACCAGCATGGACTGTATGCTCTCAGTTTGGATGCGTGTGAGATAGAGAAAATTCTGGAGTATGAGAAAGGTCCTAGTGTTGAAAGATTCAGATTGGACAACATGGCAGAAAGATGGTGGTTGGGACGAAGACATCTGCTCCTTTTCTTAAACATGGGGTAGATGTCTATGATATACATTTATCTGTGATGGTATGTGTATAGGATTTGTTATGCAAAGAACCTTGAAACAAAAAAGAAATCCCATATGCATTCATCCTGGTACTCATAATTAATAAGAATCTTGACTGTATTCACTACTATGTAGGTCAGTATGGCTTTGAGTACCTGGGAAAAGTGATGGAATGTCTGTAAAAGTGTGGTAGTCTTGACAGAATTTGCTCTTTCTTCCCGTAAAGAAAACAGCAGAGAGGCTATTTCTGAAGGTCAGGCTCGAGTAGTTGGGCCAGAGTGGTTATGCCACAAAGAGAATGGGAAAGGTTATTGGATTGATGTTAATTTGGGGTCTTTCTGTAGGAACATGACTGATGACTCTGTGTTTCATCCTGCTCTGCTCAACAGTGTGAATATACAGAGTTAGAAAAATACATTGATGCTATTACTCAAACTTAGAGATTAAAACTTTAGAAAGAATAATTAATATGTTAGATAAAGAAACAAGAATCAAAAATAACTTCAGAAGGCTAGGATGTTAAAGTAAAGATAACAAAGATATGTAAGATGTCTAAAAGCAAAGTGATATGTTTGAGTTCAGAAATCAAATTGTACAGTTCTAGGACAGAGGATATTTGGTTTATCCAACTGTGAGTTCAATGAATAAAGAGCAGATGTGTTGGCTTAGAAAGCTCCTGAGGGTTAGGCTAGGTTTATAGAAAGTGTGTAAGCGGTCTTGCTGGGTTTTGTGTTGATTAGACCTCACCAGGAATCATCTGTTCAAGGATAGTTAAAGAGATTCCTGAAGGGTATCCACAAGGAGGTGTTTAGAATAGCTAGTGGTCTAGAAACCATATCACATGGCTGTAGGAGAATGGGATGTTTAATATATAGGAATAAAGAGGGAGGGCACATGATGTGTGGTCTTTGAGTACAGTGTTTTTTACCCAGAAGACGGATTAGATTTCTTCTGTGTGGTGTAAGAGGGCAAAGCTAGAACCAATGGGTCCAAGTTTTGGGAATAAAAATATTGGCTCATGAGGGATGATTATAGATAACGAGGAGGCAGCTTCCTGGGTGGGAGTAGCGGTCACTGAATTCTTCCAGGAAAGCCAGAAATCCAGGAAAAAAGACAGTCTTTGGAAATGGTATTTTCCATTGCTAGAGGTGATTAGGAATAGGCTGAAAGATCATTTTTCAGGCATGTGGTTATATCTGGGGGCCATTTAAGCTCTCCCACCCTGAATTTCTTTGAGATTTTTCAAGGGGAAAGTCTGAAAAAAGGTAATTGCTAAACTCTGTTTAAAGAGAAAGAGTAAATGTACTTTTCATGTAATTTTTATATGATTATTCTCTTAGTTTTGATCTAATTACTTATGGCAATTCTGTGTAAATAAACTGCCTTTGACATTTGCAATTCACAATTATATTTCTCTAAATACATATAGATATGTTAGCACTTGAAAAACTCCTGCAGTTTTCTGTGCCAGAGTGTTGAGATATTCCTCCACTATTCAAACATTATTAGATTCTTGCTAGCTACACTCAACAGTCTTAAAAGGTGTATCACAAGAATAAAGTCAACCGTACAAATGAGGAAAGAGTCTGTAAACTATACCTTTTGTGAAAGTGGCTTAAGTTCAGTGAAGAGCATTTCATGAGAGGTTGAAAAGACCTCACCACCTGGCAAATGAAGTAATTTTAGAACAATCTATTCTCACATAAAAGAAGGAAACAACTGTGGGAGTGACATTTCTTTTTGACAAGGGAAGAAAAACCAAAGAAGGAAGAAAAAATAAAATGCTTTTTGGGAATTAAGAAAGCTGAATTAAGTGAAAAATATACTCAATGAGGCACAAAATGAAATAGGAAATCATTCCAGGAGCTGAAAAGCACTTAAGGCAGGAGATAGAGTTTTCTTGGCATAATCTTTCAAGGCTCCCTTCCAAGAGAGGGATTTATTTTGTATCCAAAGTTTATCCGGTTCTCGAGAAGTATGGCTGTTTAGGTGAATAAAGTCATCCTAAGATCTCTTACATGTAAAGTGGAAGTGAAGCTTTGGTTTTAGGAATCTTATCTGAAATGTACTGGACTTAAAGGCCATTAGTAACCATCTCCTCCAAGAAGTAGTATTTCTAAATGTTCTTCTTTCAGATATTGTGGTACTAATAGTTTCCTCTTCATAATTGCCTTTATAACTTTTTTAAGAGGCTAAAGAAAATGTTAAAAAGAAGTATGTGGGATTCTAGATTCTTCTTCATAAATATTTGCTGGCTGCTATTCATCACAGTCACATCCTATACTAACCTAGCACCTCCTTCAGTTTTCAGAATACATCAACACTCACGCGGTGCTTTTGTTGACCAATTCCCAGGAAGATAAAAGCCTACTGCTAGGGCAAATTGTTCACATTTAGAGTTTTGCCTCAAAATAAAGTCTTTCATTAAACTCCGTGGAAAGAATGTGTATAGCTCAGTCTAGACAAAGATAACAGTAACTTTGTGTTGAGTGAGTTGCTCTCCTCAGCCTTGGCCTGGGAAGTTCCTTGGGACTAGTGACTCCTTTAGAATTGCCTCCCCAGAAGCAGTCAAGCTCAATGGTGAGAGAAGGCAGGTGGTGGGGCAGGGGGTGGGGGTGGGGGAGAAGGAGAAAGAGAAATGCATCTTTGGGGTTTTAGAGGGTTGATGCTTTATGTGGCAGCAGGAGCAGGGGGCGATAGCCAACTGAAAGCCCAAAGGGCTTAGAAAAGTATATTGGAGTAGACTTTCCTTTGGGTCTGCATAAGCCCCTGGATTTGGGAGCAGTTTGTGGAGTAGAGGGCATTGGCTCAGACTAAAGAGATACTGGGCTTTCAGCAAAATCTAGGAAGGGGACAACTGAACTGGTGTCCATCTACTTGGGAGCTATCAAAGAAGTGTGGTGGTATCAGCTCCCCAAATGCTCTGTAGCTTCTTAACCCTGCAAATATTTTTTTGTACAGGATGAAGGAGAGTTGAACAAAAACTATTAACTGTTGACAACAAATGGCTTTATTAATTTCCACCAGATGGGATATGCAGGGAAAGGGTTATTGTTATTTTTTTCAAAAGGCCCTAACTTTATTTACTAATTCTTCACTAATCCCATACCCTCCACTCCACTCCATTCCCTCACAGGATGCTCAATGAGTTCACTAGGGCTTGAAGCACCTTAGAAGATTCTCCTGTTCCTCCAAGTCCTTCTACACCTTCTTGCACATGTGGAAGACAGGTGGTCTTAGCTAGTGTAGACAGGTGGTCTTAGCTGCTTTCCTGGCAGCACTGGGCACTGAGTCCAGAGGTTAAAGAAATGTTCCCTGGGGGTGTTCAGGTGGGATGCCTCCTCTTTACATGATCAAACTCCTGACTTCTGGACTTCCTGATCTTTCTCATGGTTCCCCAGTGGTGGAGCTGAGTGCAGTGAGGCAGCCAGCTGGTCCCAGAAACAGCTGCAGCATTTGGGCAAGCAGGAGGCTATCCACACTAGTGAGTACTGTTTTACAGCATGAGATTCCCCTTCCCCTCTGCGGCAGCACAGCAGCATGTGCCTCACCCAAAAGATGCACCTCCAAGATGCACAGGCATTGTGTGGCTAGCTACTACTCCAAGTAGCACTGTGTGCAAATGGTACACTGTCTCCTATCCTGTTCTTCATGCAAGAGGTCAGGGCCTTGGTGGGATAGTGGATCCTACAGGGGACATGGAAGCTCAGTGGGCACACGTCCCTCTCCTCCTCAAGGTCCTGGTTTCTCATTCTCTTCATCAGTTGCAGGTCCTGCTTGTAGGCATTTTTATTGCTGTTGCTATGTGTTTTGTTTTCAAATATATTATGGAATTCATTTCTATTTCACTTTTTAAAAGCCAGAACACAAGGAATTTCACTTTCTGGAAAGTCACCTCATTAGAAATACATGATGTGCCCTCAATACAGGAAAACACAAGTTTCTCTGACCACCAGTGAGATGAAAAGTTTTAATCACTTCCCTTAAATGAAGGTTTTGTCAAATTTCTTTCCAAATTTCTACAGAGATGTTCTCAACTCAGGGACGTTTGAGAGAACATTTTTCAAAAATTACAGTGAAGAAGATGACCTTAAATATTTGGGTTAGAAAAATGTTTGGGTTATTACCCCAAATAACTTCTTTGGGGTGAGGTCCATATCAGCAGGGTAGGCTTTATAGTATGAACGATGTGATTCCATTTATATGACACCATTGAAATCATAAAACAATAGAGCTGAAGTACAGATTTTTGCTTGCTGGAGGTTAGACATGGGAAGTGAGGTGACTGGATGAGGTTAGAAATGAGATACCACAAGGGAGTCTGGTGGTGAAACAGTCTGTATCTTGCTTGCTTTGATTATACAAATCTACATATATGATAAAATTCCATAGAACTACACATACATACATACAAACCTGTTCAAAACTGATTAAGTTCTGTGGATTATACCAATATAAATATTCTGGATTGTATTGTGTATTATAGCCAGGCAAGATGTCCCCATTGGGGAAATCTAGATGAAGGATAAACAGGACTGCCAAAGTTAGGGTATGGAACTTCTATTTTAAGTAAGAAGCTAGACATCATCTGTTTGGGGGAATAGATAATATCAATAGCTGATAGTTATCAAACTATATGTCAGGCACTCCGTTATAAGGTATACATGCAGTTTCTTATATAAGCCTCAAATTTATGAGATAGGTGGTATTTTAATCCATTTTTGAGATGAAAAAATAAAAGCTCAGAGAGTTTAGTTTCTCATGGTTTTACAACTAATACAGTATCATATTCCACAGAGCAACATAGAACCTGAAATGCTTTCAGGGTAGTAGGAAAACCTGCCTGCCTGTGTTAATACCTCTTGCTCTTGTCATTAAAGTCTACACTTCCTATGTCAGGTGTAAGACTTTCCAATTTCTGATTAGAAATGTGTCTGATTCATAATACAAGGGAAAGAGACACCATATGAAATGGAGAAGGCAGATGTGACACTATCTGAAACAAACTTTATCAGCTTTGTGATTTTGCTCAAGAAATGTTCTAGTCTTACCTGAGATTAGGAATTTCCTGAAGACAAACTTTGCACATTGAAAGACCCCTCCTAAGACTGGCATTGATCTTGATACTTAAAATTGAAGTACAGCAAATTTGATCAAAATCAGCCAACTAATTTGAAAGTTTGTAGGAAACAAAACAGATGTAAAACAATAAAAGTTCCAATTAATTCAATATGTTCAGTCAATATTTTTTTCATTTCTAATTCAGCAGGTAGCCTTCTTTTAAACATCCATGTAAGCCAAGAATGACTGAAAAAGTATTTGATTTTACCACATACTGCTAACTGAAAATTAACCAGAGGGAGGCAGAAGACAGAATATTCAACAGTACTCTACTTCTCTCTTCCATATCAAAAAGTCCTTCATGTAGACTATGTAAAAAAGAGAAATTCTATAATTTACAGATTAAGAGTTTAAGTGCATTTTTGTTTGATTTTTAGTGCATCTTATATTCCAGCTAATGGTTTCTTTCCTGTGTTAGATTTTGTGATTGAGTTTCAGAAATAGGAGCATAGCCGAAATCATTAATTTAGCATACTTTGCTGATTTAAAAGATGACAGTTTAGTTTCTGATCTTAAAATATTAAATATTTGATCTTATATTATAACAATGAAGCCGTTATTCCACAACTGTAAAAACCTAGATTTCAAGAATAATTCTTCCCCACCAGAATACTGGTAATAATTTGTTATTTCTTTCAACAAAACATTATCTAACATTCATTAAGCTCCAGGTATTACACTAAGTGCTGGGATATATCAAGCAAAATTACACAAAATTATTTTTATATGACCTAAAATCAGTAATTTCATCCTGTTTAATCTAATAGAAATGAAAATATGTAATTCCTACCATTATAACTTTACAATACATTTATGAATAAAAAGAATTCCATGTTAGGGAAATTCCATAAAACTTCCTTGAGGAAATGCTCCAGTTATTCTAGAAGGAGTAAGAAAAGTCAGGTGAAGAAGGCAATGGAAAAAAGGTTGTTTCTAGGAGAGAAGTATTCACAGAGTCTAGAGTCTGGGAGGGAACAGGAAAAATTGAGTCTTGACTGGAGAAAAAGCATCAAACCCCAAAGTCACTTATGTGAAAACATTTTTACTTAGGACAATTGGAAAAACTTAAATGATTATGAACAGAAGAATGGAAGGCATGGTTTACATTTTAGGAAGATTACTTTAGCTGCAGTGTTGTATGTTGTTTCTCCATAGTTCTCTTTTCTCTCAGATCTTCAGTCTTTTGTTGTTGTGCCGTATTCCGCTGTTTTGTTTTGAAGGGGTTAGGGTTTTTTCCCTGTTTTTTATGGGAGAATATCTTTATTTTTCAACTCGCTTATAACATTTTTTGGCAGCAATATATTTCATAGGAGCTCATTTTAATTCTCTGGTCATTACTTTTATAGCTTCCTATTCTTGTTTTGCAGATGCAAGTTCCCCATAAGTCTCTAAGGATAACAATTATAAGTATTTTCTTGTTTACTTTTTTTTTAAAGTTTATTTATTTTTGAAAGGGAGAGTGTCAGCAGGGGAGAGGCAGAGAGAGAGAGGGAGAGAACAAGGATCCAAAGTGGGCTCTCTGCTGTCAGCATAGGGCTCAAACTCACAAACAGTGAGATTATGACCTCAACGGAAGTCAAAAAGCTTAATCGACTGAGCCACCCAGGTGCCCCTACTTTTTTTTTTTAAGTTGGTTTTTATGTTAGTTTATTTTAGCCACTCTTTCATATTAAAGGCTTTCTTCAGACTTCTAGTGCATCTTAGTTGTTTAGTTTTTACAAATAAGTTGGTAAAAGAGCTGATTGGTACCTCTCTCTTTATATATATACATTGGTACCTCTATTGCTAATTTACAGGCAAGCACTTTTTTTAAAATGATAGCAGGGTTGGGGCAGGGGCCAGGGCAGGGGCTTAGGAACCCCACATTTAGGTTTCTTATGCTGGGGGAGCTTTAAATAAGTTATTTCCTCTAGGACTGTTCACCTTCTTTAGAGAAGTACCCCCTTGCCTGGGCGATAGAAGCTTGCTTTTGAACTGGCTTCTCTTAGAGGTTGGGAAGATGTATGCCTGTGGGATAGTTAACCATCCCACAAACAGATATTCTATTATCCCTCCTATTTTTAGCCTTATGTCGCATTTTGTCCTCAACTGAGTGTAGCATTTTTCAGGCCCAACCATTGCCTAGATTCTGCATTACAGATGGGTTTAGACTACAAGCCTCTCTGTGTGGTCTAGGCTGGAGATTTTCTCTGATCTAATTCATCAGTTAACACTTCTCCACCTCTTTTATGTATTCCATAAATTTCCTAAAATATCTTATCTTTTTATAACCATCTCCTTTTTTCTAAATAGTGGCTTCATAAAAATTTAATGTAAATGTTTGGTTTGAGATGAGATACAATGTATCTTTTGTAAAAAAATTTTCAATCTTTATTGATTTTTGAGAGAGAGAAAGAAAGAGAGCATGCGAGCAGGGGAGGGACAGAGAGAGAGGGAGTCACAGAATTCAAAGCAGGCTCCAGGCTCTGAGCTGTCAGCACAGAGCTCACAAACTGTGAGATCATGACCTGAGCTGAAGTTAGACGCTTAACCAGCTGAGCCACCCAGGCGCCCCTCAATGTATCTTTAATCAAATATTTCCTTAAGCACAGGTTTAATTCTGTCTGTCCTTCTAGTTTATAAATAAACTCTATGAAGGTAGGGATTATGGATGTTTTCACTGCTGTACTCATAGTACCTACTGTAATGTCTAATAATGTCTTAAAATATTCTTGCTGAAAGAGCAAATAGGACTTGTGAAAACATCATGACGGAATGTGTCAATAAAAAATAAAACCATTAAATTTTAATCTAGTTGCATCAAATTTTAAAACATTAAGGAGGATACAACCTGCCTTACATAAAGTTAATGTAATAATGTATCATAGATTCATTGAGAATCCACCTTAGCTACTTGTTTTTGAATAATGAAAAGGGTGATACTGGCACAAGCAAGAGAGTCAAAGAAGTGTACTTTTTCTGGCACTGGCTGCCATTTATAATGTACATCTATTCGTGTACAGGTGTGGGAACATGTATGTGCAAATGCACATACATATACAGGATATATTTTATTATTTTTCTCTGAATCCTCTTTATTCACTAGGCATTAAATTTGTCATTATGATTTTTTCCAACTACAGTCTGAAGTAAAGCAATGTTTACAGTTGGTGAGGAATAACTATACCAAAGATACTAAGATATCATAGCAGCCATCCACCTGGCTTCCAAGTATTTGCATAAGGCCCATTAGCAGCTCAGTTGATTTAATAATGGCTTGCTGAGTGTTGAGACATCTCATGCCTGCTGCTCATTCTCCTTAGTTCATTTGTGCATTCATGAAATAACCTACTTTTTAAAAAACAAGAGTTATAATTTGTTTGCATTCAACCAGGCAAATATAAGTGCTATATAAAATATATATACTATATAAAAACAGCATAGGTAAAGGGACACATAACTTTATAACAGAACATCTACAGATACTCAGCAGCTATGGTATAATAATGATTGGCATGAAGAAAGAGAAAGGGAGAAATGCTGCCACTTGTAGCTTCATGATCACTTAAGCATCAGTCCTGGGGAACAGAGATTTGGACACCGGCTAGCAAGTCAGACCCCTGGAAAACATGGCCAGCAGTTCTGGACAGAGAAAGTTAACTGTATGCACCAATTCAGGGTAGCCAAGAAGATCCCAATATACTTAACTAAGCCATAATTTGTTGTGAACCTGCCTTTCCTGGAAGAGATGGTACTGGTGGACCAAACTGCAAGGAAATGGGGAAAGCAGAACAGAGAAAATAATACAGTGGCTGTCACAGAAGGTTGCAGAACATACTGCATAAAAAAAGAAAAACTGGCCTTTTTTGTCTACGTTATTAATTTAAAAGGTAGGTTAAGTCTATTTCTTATTATTTCTGATGCTTGGAGCTCCCTCCTAGTAATTGTGGTCTTAGATCACTAGAGTAATGAGCAGAGGACAAATTTCAAGCATGGTTTGAAGACTGCTAAGACTAACTATGGGGTTTCAGCTAGCAATAAGGAAGGTGGAAATATGACAGCTCAAGCACAGATTGAAGGAATAAACTTTGGCAAGGACACCTTCTATAAGTTAAATGTTCCTCCTCATTATGAGACTTTGAATAGGATCACAAGGGAAACCTAGCATAAAAAATTTAAGGGGTACTCACTCCCAAAATTGTTCAAGGCCACTTTGCTCTTGCAAGTTGCTGAGGATTAGTGCCTTCTTAAACTTTCTGTCTTTGGCTTCTTACTTGCCTTAGACTACTTCTGGCCCCACCACATTAAAATATGTTTCATGGTGTGGGCACCTGGGTAGTTAAGTCGGTTGAACATCCGAGTTGCTCAGGTCATGCACTCACAGTTCTTGAGTTTAAGCCCCACATTGGGCTCTCTGCTGTCAGTGCAGAACCTGCTTCAGCTCCATCGTACCCCCCTCTCTGCCATTACCCTCACTTGAGCACACATTCTCTTTCTCTCTCTCAAAAATAAACATTTAAATAATCTAAAAACAAATAAAAATAAAATATGTTTTATGGTAACCACCCATGCCATGCTTCATTCCTTTTCCAGAATGACCTATACCTCAAAATAAGTAGTGAAAGAATTATCAAGATAAATGGGAGGGAGATGCATGCCCGAACATGACACCTTCACTCCCAATCAAAACATACTGGTCCTTGGATGTCTCATTTGGCAAATTTTAATCTTCTCATTTGATTTTTAGCTTTTTCATATCTTTACATTTTTATCAGTCTCATTTGATTTTTATCTTTCTTAGCCATTAAAATCCTGTAACAAAGCAGCAGATGCCTAAGATCCATTTTTGGTAGCTGATGAGAGGATAGAGAACATACTTAAACAATTACATTTGACATGAAGTGGCAGGGATAGTTAATATATTGCATGCCAGAACCAAAATTCTAAAAGATCTTGACATGCTGAAATGATGGGCCAAATATAAGCTGATGAAACTTATCGGGGGTAAATGTCTCTACTTTGGTTAAAATTCCAAACAAACAAGTGCAAAATGACAGAGATGCAGTTGAAGAGCAAATCTTCTGAAAGTCTTGAAGATCTCAGTCCAAACAGTTTCAATAAATCAATAAATTGTGCAGTATGTTTAACCTAAAGCAAAGTGGAATTTTAGGCATTGTTGACAGTAATCAGGTATCTAAAGTAAAGGAGATGATAATTCTGCTCTGTTCAAATAGAATCACTCCCCCATCAGGGGAGTGGATAGCTCTTTTACTTTGGAAAACCTATTAGTGGCCACTTTGTGATGAGAAATATGGACTGATTTAGGAGAGGAAGAGTGATATAGGGAAGCTAAATTTTCTAAATATTTGAAAAATGGGAATTTTCTGAGAGAAAGACTCTGTGCGTGGAAGTAGCATCTACCAGTGCAGTGGCAGGTTGTAAACTAAGGAGAAATACTTTAGTGAGAGCTTCCTTGTTAGGGAAAAGAGCCTTTGGAACTGCTATTTAATAGAAGATTGTTTTTTGTTCTGATTTATAATTTTCCTTTAAGTTCCCAAATCTTCATTACAGGTCAGTTACATACAGTAAGTTTGCATTTGGTGGACTAGAAGGAAATTATTTTGTTGGGGAGGAAATAGTGGGCAATAGCTAAAGGAAGAAAGATGAAGACATCAAGAATGAAGCGTAGGGCAGGGATGTGGGGCAAGAGGTGACAAATAGCTTCTGAAAGTAATCACTTTCATCCTCTGATGAATTCCTAGTAATATTAGTAAGGGTGCTAGATTTCACTTGGCATAGGTTTATGAATTATTTTATATTGCATGATCAAAGTAAAGGCTGACTGTGAAACATTGGACAACTTCCAAACTTCCAACCTTGGGAAAATTGAACTGTATTTGCATACGGGGTAGACTATGCATTTTTGTCATTGGACTGTGTTTTTCACACTGGCATCTCCCACACAGTGCTTAGGATATAGGAATACCTTAAATATGTGTTGAGTGAATGAATGAAATTACTGCTTTTGATATATCAAGAATGATACCATATAAATAGACATTATTAAAATAGAACCTGTCCTTAAGAATCATGTAGTCTTATGAGGGAGTCATTCATTCAATTAATTATTTATTGAGGCATTTTTATTAGCATTTGGTATATTTACAGAAAAAGGTAGACAAGGTCTGTGCTATCATGGAGTTCTACCTTCTGGCTGGGGGCACACATAAGAAAAAAAAATTAACAATTAAGAAAAACATTCAGCAAGGATGAGCATTTTGCAGAGAACTGAAATGGTATACAGTGACAGAGACTGACAGAGATAGTGTAGGAGATAGGGTAGTTGGGAAAGCTTTTCTGTTGAGATGATATTTAAGGTAAGGTATGAATGACAAGCTAGGAGCCAGCTATGTAAAGACCAGGAGTTGCAAGCAAGCCTCAAATAAGCATGGCAAATCTGAGGACCAAAGAGAAGTCCAGCAATACCTGAGAATACTAAGGAAGATAAAAGAGTGGTAATAAATGCGGTGGGAGATTTAGAGAGAGATCAGATAACATAAAGTTATGTGAACCAGAATAAAGAATTAGATTTTATTCTGAGAGTTATTCAAAAGTTTTGCATAATCAAGTCTTAAGCTTGACTGTGGTTATGAAACTAGTAATACAATATGATAAGTGCTCTGATACTACTAACAAAAGGCAATCACAGGATTCTGAGGAAACAACCAGTGGCTGAGGGGCTATCAAGGAAGGCTCCCTAGAAGACATGGCATGTATTTAGGCCAAGAGTTAATAACATGAAGAAAGAGAAATAAAATAGGGGCATAAAATGTGTTCCAGTCTGGGAGGTGAATAAACCATGACTGTCATAGAACTGCAAGAAGCACAGTATTGATAAGACAGAATGAGAAAAGACGAAGCTGGAGAGGTGAGCAGTGGCATCATTGGGAAAGATCATTCACATCTTGCTAACAAGTTTCCTTTTTGCCCACAACACAGAATTTTCATCAGAGGATTTCCATAGCCAGATTGTGCTTCACCACATATGCCCTGGCATTACCATGAAGACAAACTAAGGAGGGGCAAAGCTTCCATCTGGGACACCGACTATGAGACTGTAATCCAGAGAAGAGATAAGGGTGATCTTAACTAAGACAGTGGAGGGGAGGGGACAAAAAGAAATGTATGGATATGGTTAATAAAAAGAAAGTTAAAAAAACATGTTGTTGCCCATTAGGTAGATAGATGGCAATGTGATTCACTAAGGGACAAATAAAAAAGAGCACCAAGCCTGGAGGTGGGGATTTAAAATCTATTAAAATCCTATTAAAAATAGGAGATGGCGATGAATTCAGTTTCATACTTACTGACCTTGTGATACAAGGGATAGAAATGTGGATGTGCTTGTAGGCAGTGGGTTATTCTGGCTACAAGAGAAATTTGAAGCCATCAGCAAATAGGTGGCCATCAAGACTTTGAAGAGATGGCTCAGGAAAAGTGTACATTTAGGGATGAAATGAAACAGAACAGAACTTGGAGAAGCATCAATATTTTAAGGTCTCTCAGAGGGAAAAGAATCTATGAGTGAATTCTAGTAAGAAGAATGAATTCCTGGAGAGGCAGGAGGGGTGCAAGAAAGTCCTGTCACAGAGTCTGGTGACTTGAGAGTTTTAAGGAGACAGAGGCCAAGAATATCAAATGTTTCAGTGACACCAGGAGAGAACTGATAACTGTCCTCAGAGTTTAAAAATGAAAGGGAAATAGGTGGTAACAATTGTTAAAGCAGTTTCATTGAAATGGCAGGGAACATTACCATACTGGGAAAGTTCTTAAAGAGACAGAAAGATGTATCCAAGGAGGAAATATGAGAATGCACTCCCTGTGACTAGATGTATTTGAGTATCACTCTTTGATATGGTTTTTGTATAATGAAAATCCAAGCCTGAGAAATTGTTTAAGAGGTAAAAAGTCATAATTAGTATTCATAAGAGTACAGTACTACTGCCTTTTCACACCAAAATAAACAGACATAATACAGTTAAGGGAATATAACAAAAGAGCTGTATTCTCAAGGAACAAGGAAATTCCAGACTGCTAATGCAATAAAATGTCCCATAACATATGTCTTGTATTTATTTTTTACTTTGAAACATTTTCAAACATGGAGAAAAGTTGCAAAAACAAAGAACTTTTCTCCCCTTGAATCAGAGTATGTTAATGATGTGATGCTCCTCACCCCAAATACTTCAAGGAGTATTTCTTATAAATGAAGACATTGTCTTACATTACCACAAACCATCAGTATCAGGAAATTAATATAAATACATCACTCCTATGTAATCTTATAGCTATTTAAATTTTATGAATCATTAAAATTATGTCTGTTACAGCAGAAGGAAATATCTCAGAATCACATGTTGCATTTACTTGTCACATCTCTTTCCTCCTCCAATTTGTAACATCCTCAGTCCTTTCTTGACATACGACTTGACACTACGGAAGATAAAGGTCGGCTGTTTTGTAAAATGTTCCTCAATTTGAGTTTGTCTTTTGTTTTCTCATAGATTCAGAATATGCATTTTATTTATGGCAGGAATACCATATAAGTGATATTCCATTTGACTCACAACATCATATCAGTCAATACATAATTTGATTTGTCCTATTATTGATTTTTTTTTTCATTTAAATTCCAGTTGATTAACATACAATGTAATGTTAGTTTCTGGGGTACAACTTAGTGATTCAACACTTACAATAACACCCGGTGCTCATTATAACCAGTGCCCTCTTAATCTTCATCACTTATTTAACCCATTTCCCCACCACCTCCCCTCTGTTAACCATCAGTCTGTTCTCTATAGTTAAGAGTCTATTTCTTGGTTTGCCTCTCTCTTTTATCCCCATGATCATTTGTTTCTTATATTCCACATATTAGTGAAATTATATGGTATTTGTTTCTCTGACTTATTTCACTTAGCATAATACTTTCTAGCTCCATCCATGTTTTGCAAATGGCAAGATTTCTTTTTTTTAATGGCTGAATAGTATTCCAGTGTGTGTGTGTGTGTGTGTGTACTACAATTTCTTTATCTATTCATCAGCTGATGGACATTTGGGCTCTTTCGATAGTTTGGCCATTGTTGATAATGCTGCTATAAATATTGAGGAACATGTATCCCTTTGAATTAGTATTTTTGTATTCTTTGGGTAAATACCTAGTAGTACAATTGCCAGATTATAGGTGGTTCTATTTTTAAATATTTTTCTATTTTTAACATTTAGAAGAACCTCCATATTGTTTTCCAAAGTAGCTGCACCAGTTTGCATTCACTATTTGCAGATGACATAATACTCTATATAGAAAACCTGAAAGACTCCACCAAAAAACTGCAAGAACTGATACATGAATTCAGTAAAGTCACAGGATCAAACACAGAAATCTGTTGTATTTCTATATACCAATAATGAAGCAGCAGAAAGAAAAGTCAATGAATCGATCCCATTTACAACTGTACCAAAAACAGGAAGATACCTAGGAATAAGCCTAACCAAAGAGGTAAAATATATGTACTCTGAAAACTATAAAACACTGATAAAAAAACTGAAGATGACACAAATAAATGGAAAAACATACCATGCTCATGGGTTGGCCGAACATATATTGTTAAAGTGTTGATACTATGCAGAGCACTCTACACGTTGCCACTCCTTGTCTTACTATGAAAATACTAACAGCAGTTTTCATAGAGCTTAAAGAAACAATTCTAAAATTTTTATGGAACCAAAAAGATCATTAATAGTCAAAGCAACCTTGAAAAAAAAAAAAGCAAAGCTGCAGGCATCACAATTCTGGACTTCATGTTACACTACAAAGCTATAGTAACCAAAACAGTATGGTACTGATACAAGTAGACACAGGGTTCAAAAGAATAGAACAGAAACTCCAGACACAAGCCCACAAGTATATGGTCAATTAATCTTTATCGAAAAAGGCAAAAATATGCAATGGGGAAAAGACCCGTCTCTTCAATAAATAGTTTTAGGAAAACTGGACAAGCAAAAGAATGAAACTAGACTACTTTCTTACACCATGCACAAAAATAAATTCAAAATGGATCAAAGACCTAAATGTAAAACAGGAAACCATTAAAATCTTAGGGGAGAACACAGGCAGTAACCTCTTTGACATTGGCATTAGCAACTTCTTAGGAGGTGTATCTCCTAAGCAAGGGAAACAAAAGCAAATGATCAGGACTTCATCAATATAAAAGCTTCTGCACAGTGAAGGAAACAATTAACTAAAAGGCAACCTTCAGAATGGGAGAAAATATCTGCAAATGATATATCTGATAAAGGGTTAGTATCCAAAATACATAAAAAGTTCTAAAACTCAACACCCAGAAAACAAATAATCTAGTTTAAAAATGGGCAGAAGACATGAATAGACATTTTTCCAAAGAAGACATACAGTTGTCCTATTATTGTTTAATGTTAACATTGACCATTTGTTAAAAGTAGAATCTACCAGAATTCTCCACTAAAAAATTATTTTTCCTTTGTAATTAATGCATATTTAGTGCATTTGTACTTTGAGATTATGTAAATATAAAAGATGGTCTCAAACAGTATGGGCTCATGGATTCTTATTTTATTTAATGTTATAATATGTTGCTATTATTACTTATTTTGATGCTTCAATGGTCCTGGCTTTGGCCAGTCGGAGCCTTTTCAAGCTGGTTCCCGTGTTCTTTGATATGTCCTCATCATTCTTTGAGCACTCTTTTATGGTACGAGATATTCTAGGATCATATTACACTTTCCCTGCCCATCCTTGGATTCAGCCATTTCTCTAAGGAGCTCTTTTAGAGAGAAGTTTTTAATAACGAAGATCTGGAAGCTAGCTGTTTTTAAACGCAAACACACAACCACACATACTGTGATAGTTAATTTTATGTATCAATTTGACCAGGTCATGGGGTGCTCAGACATCTGGTCAAATATTATTCTGGTTGTGTCTGTGAGGCTGCTGGATGTTTCTGGGTGAGATTAACATTTGAAACAGTAAACTGAGTAAAGCATATTGCCCTTCTCAGTGAGAGCTACCTCATCCAACCCACTTGTGGCCTGAATAGAACAACAAAACTGACCTTTCCACGAGAAAGGGAAAACTCCTCCTGCCTGTCTTTGAACTGGGACATTAATTTTGTCCTGCCTTTGGACACAAACCTAAACACTGGTTCTTCCTGGGTCTTGAGTCTGCTGGCCTAGCTTTCCTGGGTCTCTAGACTGCCAACTGAAGATGTTGAGACTTTTCAGCCTTCATTATCACGTGAGCTGACTCTTTATAATAAACCACATACATAAACACACACACACAGAGGTATATTATTGGTTCTATTTCTATGGAGAATCCCAATACACACATATTTACTTCTGTATCTATTTCTATGTCATTTCAATAAGCGGTAAAACATAAGTTCATACCGCTATCTCCCATTTTGATACTACATTGAAGGATTAATCATAGTTTCCTACCTTTCTATACTTGTACCTCCCTTCTCGACTATGAGAAACCTGGTTCCCATCATCTTTAATACATTGTCGTGATCAGACCCCCTATATGCAACCAAATGTCAGCCCATGTTTCCACTCCTTGTCTCACTGCACTGACACCCTCCTGACTCTGCTCAGGCTTGGACACCACTTGCCATGGGCTCTCCTCACTACTGTTTCCCGAGCAGTCCCTTACATATATCACTGTAGTTATAATACTTCATTTTGTTCTCACTTCAGATATGCTCCTCACCCTACTCAGGCACTGACACCTGTACTGGACAGCTGTCACTGCGGATCCCTGCCTCTCCTCCACCTCTGTGTGGACCGCTTGCTCACTCTGCTTGTTCTCCAATACCATGTGTAGGGCTGCTCTTCTATGTAAAAAAAAAAAAAAAAAAAAAAAAAAAAAAAAAAAAAAAACTCTCCTTTTTTTTGTTGCTTTGTTTTATGTTAGTCCACCAAACAATATGTAATATTTCTAATAAAATTTTGATACTTTCTGGTATAAACAATTCTCCAATTCATAAAATACATTCAGAAAAATACCTATATGAATATGGACAGCCTCCCTCTGCTACCATACCACTTTTCAGCCTTCTGTGTTAGTATCACCACCAAATGTGGTAAGGAAACCCATGGTCTTCAGACATATCAAGAGGAGCACATATTACATTTGAGAAATATCATTTTATGTCCCACATATGGAAGTTGTGTACTCAAATTTAGGATTCATGGCAGCTACGTTACTATACTTAGCAGGAGTGTAGATATGGAAATGTAATTTTGACAAATTTATCAACACAGCTTAAATCTTGTCTTGAAATATAAATTACTTAAAAATAAAATGTTTATGCACATAAGTATGCTTTTCAAAGTCTCAATTTAAAATATTCACCACTCTAGTCATGAAAGCATTTATATCATGATAAATATCGTCATTGCTGGTATAGTTTTTGTAGAAGATATTTTTTTTTAAAGAAAAATGTTTCTACAGAAAAACACTGGCAAAATCTCTTTATCTTTCTCAATTTTATACTCTTTCATTTAGAGAAACAATGAACACTCTCCCCTATACCAGGCACTGAAATGCTGACATATGAAGGGAAATATTACTTTTCAAGAGCAACATGAAAGTTGGCAGATATGTGCTTCTTAAGATTAAAGAAGAAACACTGAAAACTTCCTTGCAAACACCGTGGTGAGAGAAGAATTAAATGTGATTTATTCACAGTAATAGAGTTGTCTAGAAATCAGAAAAAAAAAAGAGTATTCTGAAATGATTCTTCATACATATGAAGAGATTCCTATTGCTAGCTTCATTTCAAGAAAACTACCCCATAATTGTATTTTACTCTAAAGCATTTTATTAAATAAACAAATAAGGAAAGAACACCTAATAGAAATGGAGCACCATTGGAGAGTTTTAACTCTTTCACAATATGAAATATGGATCCTATGTTTAGACTGAGCAGAGAAGACTGAAAGTGGGAACCATCCAATCCAGTGACTGCAAAGCCTGCTTCCAATGATTGCAATATGCATGAAATATCCAAAAAAATTCTCACAACAAGCTATTTGTTGTTACCAAACAGCAGTGGTGGTATTAGCAGTAAGGATCACATATTTAAAAAATGATCAGTTTTGAGTACCTTTAAAAATTAGACATTGCTTATTTCCTTTTTACATTTAACCTGAATTATCTACAGAAGTTGGGTATGAATGAAAACCCACAGAACTCAAATATGGTAAAAATAATAAAGCATTATATTGCAAAATAAGTCATAAAATAAATTTAGTGGCTTATAGTCAACAATTAGAAGTAAAATGGTTATAGAAAAAATATCAAAAGGCATCATAAGATAGTAAGAATAAGTATTTGTAAAACTTTCATTTCCATTACTTTATGTGTCTGGATGATGGAGGATTTGTGACATAAGGTGTATTTTTAGTATTGGCTGTATAAAAAATATATATACTTGAAAGTCATCCTGTTCCGGGAATCCCATAGTGAGTTTTTTACATTTACCTATTTGTTCTCTCACTCAAACTTTAATTTGGTTTCTTCAATGGGTGTACGTGCATTTCTCCCAGATTTGCTAAAACACTTAGCATATACAAATCACTTAAAAATCATTAAAAATAATTTTAAAATATTGTCATTATAATAGTAATTATAATTACATCATACAAATTGTTAAAATCATTTAAAATATTATAATTATTAGTACTAGTTCAGCAAATGTTGTTGATCATTTAATTATATTTCATGTACTATGGGTAGATCCAAGGTGATAAAGGATCTGTGCTCCAGAAAGTTGGTTTGAGTGGCAGAGTAAGATGTAGACAAAAGAGAAGCAGGCTATTATCTAAGTGTCTCAATACATAGATGGCCAAAGTAGAACGGCAGGGGCCACACAGGGGCCTGAAGCTGAAAACTCCATGCAGTGCTCACTTCAGCAGCACAGATGCTGAAAATCCTGTGCAAAGAAGTAATACTTGAAAAGAATCTTGAAGGTGAAGAGCAATAATAGAGGGAGGCAGAAAGAAGAGCAAATGCATAGACATGAGCATGTGATAAACCTGCTGAACAAGAAATGATTTGCAACTAGACTCTGAAGAGAAGTAGGCTAACGGTGTTAGAATATAGCTGAAGGGTTAAAGAGCACATTCCTAAGAGTTCTATTTGCTGTACTGAGATGCCAGTATTTTGTCCTAATGAGGAAACATCACCCTTGAAGTTTCCACAATTCACATGATTAGATCAGTCTTCATAACAGATGGCTTGGATTGGAAAGACTGATTGGCAAGGGGGTTCCAGTTGGAGGAAGGGAAACACAGTACGAGCTTATTATATCAGGGGTGACAAGGGTACAAACTGAGGCCCTGAAAACAAAGGAAGGCAAAAAGAGGGTGAATTTGAATGAGGTCTAGACGAAAGAGCCACAGGACTTGTGACTGGACAGTAAGGGAGGGAGAGATAGGGGCAGGTGTTGAGTGAAGTTAAAGAAAGTGGGCTATGTTGACTTTCACTGAAATGATGAATATGAGAGTAAAGGGTAGATTTGGGGGCCTGAGGAATTTAATTTAAGGTATGTGATTAGTGTTTATGGAGGACCATCTCATGGAGACACTTAATAGGAGCTGGGATAGATTAGGCTTCCAAACATGTTTGTTAACTGAATGAACGCACAAACAATTGAACATGAAGGTAGACGGCTCAGGAGCAACATCAGTAATTTGGTTATCTTTGGTTTGGAATAGGAGCAAATGGTCTACAGTGAGATTCTGGGGAACACTAATACTACAGGAATCAGGGAGGAAAAAGGGAAGGTAGAATCAGAATGGAAGGTTTGCAAGGCATGTAATCATATCAATGTCATTTTGATCTAAATGTAAATTTTAAATTTCAGGATATAGCATTTGTTTAAGGAAAAATATCCATATAGTGTGCTATGTCAGGTCAGCTACCTTTACTGACTTACACAGTTCTCCAGATCATATTAGTGTAAGGATTTAAGGAATGGATATCTATAAACTATGATATAACTCAAAATATTTTCAGGCCTATAAGTACCCTAGATTGTTGTATGCTTTTACATTTCATGAAGGTGTCTCATTTCATGAGTTAGTATAGCAAGAAGCAAAAAAGACTTGAATTAACAAGGTAAGAGATGAAGGCTATGGTCAAAAGCCATCTCCATTAACTGGAAAGTTATAGGATGTAGGGATCATTATTCCTACAGGTATTGCTATGTTGTAATAAACTAAAGGAATATGACTGTCATAGAATGATAGTCTTTATTGAGTCTCATTAGGAAAACAGACTGGTTACTGGTCTCCTCAGAAGTACACTGAAAAAAAATTGCTGGCATTCAATGACTCTTACAACTTGTGAAAACCAATGTGTCTTTTTACTTTTTATTTAAAATCTCTCTCAAATCTGTCAAATTTTTCCAACAGTGCCACTCTAGTACATGCCACCACTGCATCATCTTCTCTCACCTGGACCACTCTACTAGCTTCCTAACATAATTTTTACACCAACCTCTGATTTATTCTCTGCAAGTTAACAAAAGTGATTTTTCAAATGCAAATCTGATTACATCACCCTTTTCTGAATAAAGACTAAAATCCTTACAGTCTATACGTTCCTGGATGATCTGACCCCAAAGTAACTTTCTTACCTTGTCCTCTGTGTTCCACATGGGCAGACGGCTGTCAGAGACTTGATCATGTGATACAGCCCACTCTTGGAATGAATAAAACCCTGAGAAGGAATCAGCTAAGTTGGGGTGCAGTTGTGTCCTCTTGGACAAGCAAAGAGTTCTTTATAGAATTATCCCAAATTAATCTATTTCACAGTGTTATATTAATATAAATGTGTTTTCCTAGCCATTCTGTAAATTATTCTAATGTTATTCTTTGCCTCAAATTGACTAAAATAGATTTTGAACTGTACATCCTAAATTAAAAATCCAAGTATTTGTGGGTGTTAATACAAAGAATCCACTTACAGAATAACTAGTATTTACTTGGATATAATTAATAATTTCATTTAAAATTTAAATATTGGGAAAAATTTTAAATATTGGGCACCTGGGTGGCTCAGTCACTTACACATCCTACTCTTGATCTCAGCTATGGTTATGATCTTGCAATTCATAAGACTGAGCCTCACGTTGGACTTTGCTGAAAATAGAAACTGCTTGGGATTCTTTCTCTCCCTCTCTTTCTGCCCCTCGCCCCCTCTTTCTCTCTTTCTCAAAACAAACTTAAAAAAAACTAAACATTGTATTAGAGAGTATGAGTATTAGGCCTATAAGATTACACCTCCATTTATGAATTTTTAAACATCCCTGACACATAAGGAACAATAATATCAGATGATGCTGTGTCTAATGAGCTGATGGCAAAGGGTTCCAGGAGGGTGGAACAGTGAATTTCATGGTTTGTGTCCCCAGCAGCCATCCTCTTTTTGGTGGAAGGCTCCAGAGTTTTTTGTTTGTTTGTTTAATGTTTATTTATTTATGCTTAACCAAGTGAGTCACTGAGACACCCCTAAAAGGCTCCAGTTTTAGTTTAAGGTTCCCCATTCTTTCCTTTCCATAATGGCCTCCATCCTGAACTCTAGGAGTGGAACAGATGTCTAAGGCCCAAGTCTAACAGTATATTGTATTCTTAAATTCTTCTGATCAGGGCAATTGATTGAGGAATTGGCAGGTAATACAATCAAAGCCAATGAAACATAATAAAACTTTCAATTGGGAATACTGAGACAGGCAGGTCCTCTCTCCATCAGACTTGAGGTTGGAAAGATGTGAGGTTGCTACAGATGCTACAAGCATCTTGCTTTCATGATAAGAAAAACCTACATGAGGCCCAGATCCAGAGGAAGAGTCTTAGTGGCATCTACCATCCTCTGCCTCCAGGCACATTTGAAACTGTCCCTATTGACCTGACCTTTTCAGTTATGTAAGCCATTTAATTTCTTTATATATTTTTTATCTCTTTTGAGTTGATTTTTTGTCACATGTAACTCAGAATGCTAATATTGGTGCTTTCAAGGGTTTCTAGAAGGATGGGGCATCTGGGTCACTCCCTTGGTTAAGTGGCCAACTCTTGGTTTCGGCTCGGGTTATGATCTCACGGTTTGTGGGTTCAAGCCCCATGTTGGGCTCCGAGCTGAAAGTGTGGGGCCTGCTTGCAATTCTCTTTCTCTCCCTTTCTCTCTGTACTTACCCTTCTCACATTGTCTCTGTCTCTCTCAAAATAAATAAATAAACAACAAAAAAGAGTTTTTAGAAGGAGCTGACTTTATGCCATGAAAACAGGAAATATTCAGAGTCAGTAGACCTCTGATATTTGTAAGTAGCTCCTCAGATCATTCACATCCTCAGTTTGGAGGATCTCTGTAACTTTAGGCATAGCTTCTTTGGGGAATCATTTTTCCAAGAAGTGAAGTTTTTAATCACTGTACTGTATAGTACAACATGAGTTACTGTACTGTATAACATGAATCAATTTTAATTACAGAATTCTTTGGCCCAGTACATTCAACTTGACCAAATAAACTGTTCCTATATATTAGCCTTGAAGATGGCACAGTTCAACATTATATTTAGACAAATTCTAAATTACAATGCCATGAAGCATCATGGTTGTTTTAAAACAGTCCAAAATACCTCAGATACCAAGAAAGATTAGAAAATAGTGGTCGATGCTTGCTTGTTTATGATATTTTAGAAAACAGAAGTAAAGCATTGCCATTCTTGCTATGTTTTATGCCTAATTGACAACGAACAAGTTAATGGTATATTCTTAAAGTGTAGGCAAAAATTGAATATGTAAAAAGACACTCTTCCTTTGGGGAAAAAAATAAATTTAATCTAGTAGATGAAAGACTATAAAGTTACCTCTAGGTAGGTATCTAGTAACTAAGGGGATCTTGTTTCAGTGTGGACTCAATGGAGATGTGTTGGGAGGGACAGATGAGTTTCCACCAGCCTCTCAAGTTGATAAATATTATTGTTTTGGAACTGCTTTAAAGGAGATTGTGTCTTTCGTAATAGATGAAGTCTGCAGTGGTTATTCTGAGATGCAGTCCAGCCTTTTGCAAGGAGTCTGACCTTGTAAATGTCCCCTGCTTGTTAGTAGATAAAGTTTGCCAAGGACTCCAAACACTTCCACAAAGGCCACCCTCATTCTCTAAACAGGGAGCAGTAAACACTAATCTGTTAGGTCTCTGTACAGCAACATTTTGTTTTTCTATGGGAAGAGAAAACTTTCTACTGGAGAGCCAAAGCAAGGAATAATTGTGTTAAAAGTGTAATAGATTTAAAAGTTCTCAAATGGCTGTTCATCTGTATGTATGCTACAGTATCTATATTTTCCCATCTGTAAACATAGCAGATACAACAGATAAACTACTGCATATAATCTCTGTGCATCAACTCACACCACAGTAGAGTTCAGCCAGGCTACCAGGACCGATTCCGGAGGTGGTTCTAATCTCACCTTTCTCTGTGCCAAGACACTGTGTACACAGACTCCCTCAAACATGTTATTTATTGAATTACCCTTATTGGGGAGTGGGGGGCACAAACAAGAGTAGGGACTTCATGGATCATCTAATTAAGAATTTTTCTTAACTTTACTGTTTTCTTGGTATGTTTCCCTCACTTTGTTTTGCACTTTAACTCTCTCTTTCAAGCATCACTAGGGGAGAAGATAGAACCCCATATGGGACATTAGATGCCAATTGTTTTATAAATTAAAAAAAATCTATTTTAGTGATCAACACATGTTTTATTCAGTTAAGCTCTCAAATCATATTTTTCCAGAGTATAAACATTTAGACATCAATATTTCCATTATTAGCAGTAATGAAAATACTGTCATTTATATTTTGTTCTATATATGAAAACACTGTCAGAAGCCAGTTTAGTGATTTTCCATAACAGTTCTCTGAAGAGCATTAGCAAGAAAAATCTTTATCTGAATTTTAGCCATGTGAGAAACCATTCTAGTTATTTTTATTTTCTTTGAAGAGTTCAATAATAAATTGAACTATAAGGATGGGGTATCATTTTTATACTATTTTTAAAAGATCAGTCTTTTCCACTCAAGGAAATTTTGCTCAAATGAAAAGGAAATAAATGCACTCACAGGGATATTCAGGGTTGCTCAAAATTACTTCCTGGTTTGGAAGAAATTGTGTGTTTTGGGGTAACAAAACTAGAAAAAAAAAGAACCTTAATTTTTCAAAACCTGGACAATAAATAAGAAAAGATACTACTATTCAACTTTTGCTTCATCTTATTTTCTGATTCATATTTAATCAACTTAGCTTTTTGATGCTCTCCTTATTAAGTATTTAGTGATTTATAAATAATGGTTACAAAGATGAAGCTAAAAGGGACCCTATGTTCCTTCTGCAGTGTGAGAAATCTTGTTGATTAATGGTGTCCTCTAATTTATCTGTTTACAAATAAAATGTTCAAGCACAAATGTTAAGTATCCTGCTTAATAATTTAAAATGCTGTCTCAGAGAGATTTAGATGTTACATCTGTACAGAAAAAAAATTTTTTAATATCCTACTATCCTTCTGGTGGTGTGGATTTTCATAAACTATATCTAGAGATGTGTGTATCTGTTTGAATGCACACACACACACACACACAAAGTTAGATGTATACATGTACATTACACGGCAGTTCAGTTGTTGCCAAACTTTTAGATCTCAACAACATCTTTAGTATCAAACATTTCTTCTTACCTGTGTGATAATAGCTGAAATCTATTTATCTATTGACTAAGAAGATAGAAAAGCTACACAGGATTAACTTACGGTGTTAAATACATTTCTTCATTACTAATCACAGCATTATGTACATACATTTGAATAGTCACTCTCCTTAGGTACGTGAAATGCACTATACTCTTTATTTAGCCCACTGATAATATTACTGTACACATGAAATTACTGTCCACTTGGTATAGCTCTTAGTACCCACTGAAATCCATGGCATACAGACTTGGGACAACTAGTGAAGAGAGACATTCAAGCAATTCCTTTTGAGAGCCCTATGGAATAACTTCCAAGAGATTCCATAATGGGAAAAAAGTATAAACTCATAAAACTAATATGAACTCTGTATTATCTTTTATATTTCTAAGAATATATTCTTTAGGATGTCAGGGAATTTTACCTAGAAAATTCTGAGCTATTCTCCTTTCTACACTGTGACTCCCTTGGAGTGTCATCAAGAGCATGAACAGAGAAGGGCGCCTAGGTGGCTCAGTCAATTAAGCATCTGACTCTTGATTTCAGCACAGGTCATTTTCTCACAAATCAAATCATGAGCCCTGCTTAAAGCCCTGCTTCGGGCTGTGTGCTGAAAGCCTGGTTCCAGCCTGGGATTCTCTCTCTCATCCTCCTCCCCCCACATGCTCTCCTCTCTCTCAAAATAAATACATAATCATTTTTAAAACAAGAATCTAATTATTAATAGAAAAGGAACAAGACTTGCCCATCTTTCTAAATTATCTTTCTAGAAACAGAACAGTCTCCTGTATTCTTCATTTATCCATTCCTATGCCGTTCTTTTTTTAAATTTATAATTAGTGTTTATTTTATAAAAAAGGAAATCAACCACTTATATCAAAATTTGAGAATAGAAATTAAAATTGTCTCAAATTTTCATTTTATTTATTTCTATTATTATTATTTTTGTTGTTTGTTTCATGCTTTTATTTAAATTCCAGTCAGTTAACATATCATGTAACACTACTTTCAGGAGTAGAATGTTAATGATTCATCACTTATGTCTACACCCAGGGTCATCACAAGCGCCCTCTTTTAATGTCCCTCACCCCATTAACCCATCCTCCCATCTCCTATCCAGAGACCCTCAGTTTGTCCTCTATAATTAAGAGTCTGTTTCATGGTATGCCTCTCTTTTCCTCCCCTATGTTCATGTTTTGTTTCTTAAATTCCACATGAGTGAAATCATATGCTATTTATCTTTCTCTGACTGACTTACTTCATTTGCCATAATTCACTCTAGCTCCATCCATGTCGTGGCAATTGTCTATGTGGTTTTTCTTATTTCTTAATGAACTACAGTATCTCTTTATTTCAGTAGTGCAACCCAGGGTAATGTTCTGCTCCTCTAGTAGGATTTACTAACATCTCGGTTAGCCAGATTTTACAATTCAATATAATTATGATTTCATTTCATGCTCCAGAATCTTAAGTGTTTATAATAGATTAATTTTTTTTAACTACCAATTAAACTAAACTGGCTGTAGAGCTAAGGAATGTATACCCTAAGATTCAAAAATCTCTCCCATGTATAATGCTAGAGGAACTTCCATAAATCAGTAAACAGATAAATGGGTGTACATAATTTGTAACAGCAAAAACAAAACAAAAAGTGAAATCCATTGACACTATAATGGATAAACTGTGATATATTTAATGCCACAGAATACTATCAATCACAAAGGAAAGACCAATAGCTACACACTACACAGATGAATCTTAAAGAAATAATAGAGAATAAAAACAGCAACTCATAGAAGAATGCATATAGTATGACTATTTCATACTATATATAAAATATTTTATATAATACTTTGTATAAATGAAATGACAAAACAGGTAAAGCTAAACATAACATTGTTGGTATATACACCAATCATAAAATTATAAAGGAAAACAAGGGAACAATTAACAAAAAACTCAGATTAGAAGTTAACTCGGGAGAATGTTTGGGGGATGTTATCTGAGAGAGGCACACAGGAGAATTCTAAGGTGCTCCTAACTTATTTCTTAAGATGGCTGATATGTACACATTTCATATTAAGGAGAGTATTGCTGTGTATATTTCACATTTTTTTTTAATATTTTTTATTTATTTCTAGGAGAGAGAGAGAGAGACAGCGTGAGCAGGGGAGGGTCAGAGAGAGAGGGAGTCACAGACTGAAACAGGCTCCAGGCTCTGAGTTGGCAGTCAGCACAGAGCCCGACGCGGGGCTCGAACCCATGAACTGCGAGATCATGACCTGAGCCGAAGTCGGACACTTAACCNCCACCCAGGCACCCCATATTTCACATTTTTAAAAAAGAATGCACAAGGGGAAACATGTACAAGTACGGTTTGTGATTTTTACTACCAACCCAAACTTTGATGATTAAAATGGAGACTTTTCCTTCCTATCAAATTTTTGTATGTTGGGGAAAAAATTTTACAGGTTTGGTGTAGGTTCTTCTGTTTTTATTCTGCTTTTTATGAAGTAATAATTTTAAAAGGTCCTTCTTCTAAAAGCCATTATACTCTCTCATATTGATTCTTTTTTTTTAATGTTTTATTTAATTCTGAGAATGAGAGAGAGAGAGAGACAGCATGAACAGGGGAGGGTCAGAGAGAGAGAGGGAGACACAGAATCTGAAGCAGGTTCCAGGCTCTGAGCTAGCTGTCAGCACAGAGCCCGACATGGGGCTCGAACCCATGAACTGTGAGATCATGACCTGAGCCGAAGTCGGACACTTAACCAACTGAGCCACCCAGGTGCCCCCTAAAATGCTATTTTAGCCGTTACGTAGTATTCCACTATTTGTCCATTTCACTAACTGGTTAGATTACTTCCGTGTTTTCATGGACCATAACAGAGTATTTGACCTACGTATAGATACATGCCTTTATATCTTGAAATATAGCTTAATTCTAATATTTAAGACACATAAAGAACAATCCTTCAGAGATACATGCTGACAGAGTGAATATGTTTTAAGATCAAATCTCAATATCACGACATATCTACAAATACAAGGAATACTCTTGTCCTCTAATTGACACACAGCCAATTTTCATGAAACATATTTGATTGCAAAGATTCATGAAATCATAGCATGCCAGTGATGAAAGAAATCTTAGAAAATATCTGACCAAAATCCTGATTTGTCAAGTGAGAGAGTTGAGAACCTCAAAGCAAAATTACTTGTGCAAGTCACACAATAAGTTGGTCAAAGGGTCTAGACTGTACCTAGAACCTGACACTCTGCTCCTGTAGTTTCCAGCAGCCTCTGAGGCCCACAGCCGGGGCCATGCCACAGAAAGTCTTTTCAGAGGTTGCGTTCAATAACAGAACATTTCTCATCTAATCCAATTATGAGTGGAGCAAGGACTGGATGAAAAAAGTAAGACAGATATCAAATATCAAATAAGTGGCAAATCTTGAACTGGCCCTAGTTCATATATAACTTTTCCTCCTTAATTTAATCCCAATAAACTTGCATCATAGTGAACTTGGTAGAACTACCATCTTGGGCCACATTTCCAGCAAAGATTCCAAGCATCTGTGGTTTAAGAAAACAGGGAATATGGGGCACCTGGGTGGCTTAGTCGGGCGTCCGACTTTCTTTCGCTTAGGTCATGACCTCCCGATTCGTGGGTTCGAGCCCCGCGTCGGGCTCTGTGCTGACTGCCAGCTCAGAGCCTGGAGCCTATTTCAGAGTCTGTGACTCCCTCTCTCTCTGACCCTCCCCTGCTCATGCTGTCTCTCTCTGTGTCTCCTAAAAATAAATAAAAATATTTAAAAAAAAAAAAGAAAGAAAGCAGGGAATAATGAATGAAATGGATTTATTATTGGGTGCTGAAGTTTTGACATAGGAAAGACATATGTCACTATGAAGAAGCTGTAAAATGAACAACACCTATTATATAACAAACACCTATTGAGATTCTGTTATGTGCAAGCCAGGCAGTATACCAAGTACTTATAATAGAAAGATGAATAAGAAAATAGTGTACTTAACTAGCATAATGTTGTATTTAGCTAAAGAAATTTAATAGCTCACGTGATATACAGAAAGACTAGGAGCTGGCTTTAGGCATTAATGTCTTTCTCTTAGGACTTAGATGATACTTTCAAGCACTCTCTTTTTCCCTTCATCTCTTATCATCCTCTCCTGTAAGCTTGTCTCATTATCTCAGGCTTTTCTATGCACAAGGATCATCTAAGTCACATCCTTGTACTATCTGACTTGAGGAAAGAAAGCACTTCTTTCTCACCAGACTTATATATAAAAGTCCCAGCAAGGGTGCCTGTGTGGGTCAGTTGGTTAAGCATCCCACCCTTGATTTTGTCTCAGGTCATGATTCCAGTGTCATGGGATCCAGCCCTGTTTCAGGGCTCAAACTGAGAAATTCACAGACCATATATAAGCTATGAACATTTCCTTCCCCTACCAAACTTTGTAAAAATACAAGGAAGGAGGAGGAGATATCTGTTTAAAAGTAAATTTAAGTGGTAAAGAGAATTTACTAATGTAAAAAACTAGTAGTAAAAATGGTAATATTGTATATTCAAAATAAATGCATTAATAAAGACTAAAAATTCAACACGTAGCAAGGAGAAATAAAAATATTTTAAACATTTGTTTCAAGTTTTCAAAAGATATTTCATTTTTGTGTTTAGTAATCAGAGAAAACGAGGTTAAAATCACTTTCACAAAATGCAGGGCTAAACATCAGCAAAATGAAAAATAAAGGATATAGCTTTTAAAATTGTAGGAAAGCCCAAAACAAAGGAACAAAAAAGAATAATGTATATATCAAAAGAGCAAAGATAGTCTGATGGGAGTGGAGAAGATGGGAAGAGGGGTGATGGGCACAAGGGAGGGTACTTGTTGGGATGAACACTGGGTGTTATATGTAAACCAACTTGACAATAAACTATTTAAGAAAAAAAACAAAAGAGCAAAGAATTCTCTAGAAGCAAAAAAAACCCAAAAATGAACAAAACAATACACAAAAAACTCAACCCAGTGATCTTAGAACCAAATGATAGAAAGTTTTAATATTTGTTTTTTTAATGTAAATAGCTTAAATATCCCTAACAAAGACATAAAGAAAAAAAAAAGAAACCACTCATACTGAGTCAAAAACAGTGTCTACTGATAGGCTAAGCATGAAATATATCAAAAAGTGATAACAAGCTATCAAATATAAGGATAGTAGGTAAAGTAAGAGAAAGAAAGAAAAAATTAATATCAGACAAAAATAATGCAGAATAAAAAAATGTTAACTATGGCACTAAAGTGGCTGTGTTATCATGACAGAGTCCAAATCATTATGTAGATGTAATTTTAATGAACATTAATGAACTGAATATGTCACATTGAGATACATAAGGGAAAAAAAAAACCACTAAACAACAGCAGAAAACATTTATAGAAATACATAGCTGGAAAGATTTTTAACACATTTTCCTTAATCTTTGACTAATTAATCTGACCAAAAATAAGCATATAACAGATATATAATCCAGAGCGCCTGGGTGGCTCAGTTGTTAAGTGTGCATCTCTTGATTTTAGTTCAGGTCATGATCTCATTGTTTGTGAGACAAAGCCTTGCACAGGGCTTTGTGCTGACAGCACCGTGCTTGTTTGGGATTCTCTCTCTCTGACTCTCTGTCCTTTCTCTCAAAACAAATAAACAAACATTAAAAAAAGGGAGAGGTATAACCTGAATAATACAGTTAGTAGATTTTAAATATCTATATTGAACTTTTACCATATAGCGAATGCATCTTATTTTCCACTGTCTTCAGAACATTTAAAAATTCTTAGTCCAGAAAAAAATCTTAATTCCAAAACTGAAAATGTACAGCCCAAATTTTTAGCACAATGAAATGAAAATGAAATTTTATTTTTTTTAAGGTTTAAACTCTGGCAAAAATAATCACTTGGAATTAATCAATAATCACTTGGAATTCTCCTAAACAATTACAGGATTATAAAATAACTGAAATGACAGACTTTTTAGAAATCACCAAACCAAAATACTATATACAAAAACATACAGCCTGTAGCCAAAGCTAAAGTCAGAAGAAAATATATCATTTAAATTCCTTTATTATTAAGTTATAAAGAATAAAAACAAGGGCACCTGGGTGGCCCAGTTGGTTGAGCATCCTACTTTCTATTTTAGCTCAGATCATAATCTCACATTCAAGAGATCAAGCCCCCAGTCAGGCTCTGCACTGGATACAGCCTGCTTAAGATTCTCTCTCTCTGCTCCTCCCCTGCTCTCTTGAGCTTGTGCTCTCTCTCAAAAAATTTTTAAAAAAATAAAATAAAATAAAGAATAAAGATAAATGAACTAAGCACTCAATCCAAGAAACTATTTTTATAAAAGCAAAGTGGGAGAAAATAATAATAATGATAAAAGAAATAAAAATTAGTTAAAAGCATAATGGTAGATTTGATCAATAAACCTCAAAAATCTCACTCAAAAGGATGATTAAAATAACCAACTCTTTATCATAGCAAATCCAGAGAAAGAGAAAGACCATAAGAACATTAAGAAAGAAAAGTATTAAACAACCACAGATTGAGAGCAGATAAAAGTTTTAGGAACATGTGATATATAGGTGTTGGCCGACAAATGTAAACAAATTGGTAAAATGGATAATTTTTCTAGGAAAATTAGCTTATATAGAAGAAGAAATATGAAATAAATTAGTAAACCAAAAAGAAGTGAAAAAAAGTTCCTCAAGAACACTCTCTTCCTCAAACATTTGGGTTCAAATGACTTTACAGATAGGTTTTAATTTGAAGAAAAGATGACTCCACAACATTTAATTAGTTCTGAAACATAAAATAGAAGGAAAATTCCCTATTCTTTGTATCAGGGGATTATAATGCTGATGTCAAAATATAATAAAAACCTGTCAGTTTAAAATATATAGATAAAGACCTCTCTCATTTATGAACATAGTTATAGAAACTCCTTATTTAAGAAGTAAATTATATCAAGACTGGTTTACCTGTCATGCATAGTAGGCATATATGTCCAGGGCCCATCCATATGATTCAGTGCTTGTAAAATATCTTCATTTAAATTAGAAGGAAAAATGAACTTTTAGGTTAAATAAAATGTTTCAATATATAATATAAATATATTCATCTTTATATGAACACCTTTAAATATAATTTTTAATAAATATTTTAAATTTTAATTATTATTATTCTTATGGAGGAAGGGGCCCACAAAGCCAAAAGTGGCTAAGGGCCATGAATGTCGTAATAAGCCCTGCTTGCTTAATGATGGCTTGACAATCATTCAGAGCAATATTTAGGCTTAGCAGAACTGTGCCAGAGAAGATTCCCTTTATTTATCAATGTGGAAATAAGAGCACCTGTTTGAGATTCATTTTCTCATTCACAAATTTACCATTTTCCCCACACATCTCAGTGTGTCTCTTTGAGAACCGACAATTTATAATTCTTTATAAAAATATCCCCAAATACTGGGGTATTATAATCTAAAGCACAATATGCTTTGGCATCATTCCATAACAGAGACTGCATGAGGTGGGGACTCAGGGGGATACACCCTTGAGGCAGCATCAAATCAGAAAGGCCTGGGAGCTTGCTTTGGCACACCGCAGCAGGAGACATTTTACTGCCTCCTGTTCTTTCCACTAAATCCCTTCACTGTCATTCATCAAGATGTCCCATTCACCTAGAAAATTATAGAATTAAATCTGCAGTTCATGGAGGGAAGTGCTTGCTCTCATAGTTCTAAAACAAAGAAAAAAAAACAGAAGAAATAATTTTTTTTTAAATTTATTTCTAGGAGAGAGAGAGAGACAGCGTGAGCAGGGGAGGGTCAGAGAGAGAGGGAGACACAGACTCTGAAATAGGCTTCAGGCTCCGATCTGGCAGTCAGCACAGAGCCCGACGCAGGGCTCGAACCCACGAACCGTGAGATCATGACCTAAGCGAAAGACAGTCAGACGCCCGACTAAGCCACCCAGGTGCCCCGAAGAAATAAATTTTTAAAGTAACAGGATTGCCCCCTTCTCCCTTAACCAACAGCATCATTAACATCTTTCAGCCCTAGATCCACAATTCTATCTTTGAGCTCTTTCTTCCAAATCACTGCTTTTTTGGGTCACATGTGTCAAATCAGAAGAATTCCTCTTTCTCCCTCTTCCTTAAAAGCCGTTATGTATCTTACATTGTTTATCTGTGATATTGTCTAAACTCTCAGAGAAGGAAAGAACTGCGACTAAAGAAGCAAAGAGGATGGGTCCTAGGCCCAGTGTGAGGACATGGGTGAAGCTGAAGCCAGTTTTTAAAGGATAAACAAGAGACAGTCCGGTATTTAGGTCTTTATCTACAAAACAGCTGGCAAAGAAGCCATGCACATATAATATGAACTAAGTTCCAGGAAGTATATCCCATAGTCAAAGGAGTAATAACGATAACTTTTCAAGGATGTCATAGAAGTTAGAGAAAGTATACTACAACCTCTTTGCAGAGGACCTAATATGTACCAGGTACTCCAGAAACAACAATTACTATCAGTATCACTAGTACTGGCATCAGACAAAAAGTCGATTTGAACTGAAATCACTTTCATGTAGTTGCTCCCCAACTTACAAGTCAATTTGATGTAAATACCCTGCACATATTTATCTCATTTCTTCAGACTCTGGGGGGGGGCCAGTATTCCCACCCCCAATTTTTGTGTTTGTTTGGATTGTTTTTAATTTTATTTATATTTTTTCCATCCTCACTTGGTTTTTACTTTTTTTTTAACTTTTTTTTTCTATCCCGACTTTTAAAGGAAAGAAACTAAGATTGGTAAATTGAAGTGACTTGTTCTAATCACCGGGTTCTTTTTATTCCAAATCCTATGTGTCCTTGCTTATAACAAGTTAGAGGTCATAATTTTAAAAGCCTGCTTAACATGCATTAAAATTGCTTTTATATTTGTTGGAACAATTGCCACTCACATTTTCAACTGAATTGTTGAAGAAATTCTGTAATGACTCTTTTTGAACATCTTGTACTTCCTCTTCCCAAAAAGAAGTGATTGAATTCTTAGCCATCAACCTAGTATTGTACATTTTGCTAAAATGGAGGAGTCTAGGTAGTGATTTTATTATTTTTTTAATGTTTATTTATATTTGAGAGAAGAGAGAGACAGAGCAGAGTTGGAGAGGGGCAGAGAGAGGGAGACATAGAATCTGAAGCAGGCTCCATAGAATCTGAAGCAGAGAGAGGGAGACAGAATCTGTCAGCACAGAGGCCGATGTGGGGTTCGAACTCACAAACTGTGAGATCATGACATGAGCCAAAGTCAGATGCTTAACTGACTGAGCCACCCAGGCACCTGTAGATTAAGTGTGATTTTAGAGTTTACAATGCAGTAGAATGAGGGGTAGTTTTTTGAAATCTCTACTCTTTATGTATAATGTTTCTAAATAAAACTGATATACCTTTTTTTTTTAACTTTTTTTAATGTTTTATTTATTTCTGAGAGAGAGAGACAGTGTGAGCAGGGGACGGTCAGAGAGAGAGGGAGACACAGAATCTGAAACAGGCTCCAGGCTCTGAGCTGGCTGTCAGCAACAGAGCCTGACACGGGGCTTGAACCCACGAACTGTGAGATCATGACCTGAGCCAAAGTCGGACACTTGACCAACTGAGCCGCCCAGCACCCCAAAACTAATATACCTTTTAACACTCTGTACTTTTACCTTTCATACAATGCTCGTAATAGAATAGATTCTTCGTCTCTATTCATTGGACTTAAGATTTTCCTTTTTGCAAGTATTAGATACAAACTGTTAGATAACAGTTAGATACTGATGCTCTCAGTACTTTTTATTGATTGCCAACTTCTAGCACTTATTTCATCTTCTGTTATTGCTTTCTTTCTTGCCTTCATTACATTTTATGTGATGACTGTCAATTTTCTAACATCATTTAAAATATTACTGATTCACACAATGAAATTCTGAATTTACGTGAAGACTGTAAACTAAGCATCTGAATCAGAAATGAAGACTTTGAGGGATTACACCTGGAAAAAAGTTAACCAACAGCTAAACCCAAATTGCTAAATTATAGTATGTTGTTTGTCCAATTACTGGAAACTGCCACAAAATCTACAGCAAGACCTCAGAATAATCATAGAATCATCTCAGAGAAAGTACAGATGTGAGAATCAGGTCTGTAAGACTAAACCTACCCAATTAGTTAGGAACAATTTACTTTTTAGCAAAGGAAAATGCTTCTTCTTTTTTCAATAGTTAGGGATAAGAAGATGTATTCAAAGATGGATGATAGCAAGAAAAGGTTGAGTGAATCTTGGAGCAGCTGCTCAAATTCAATGAACTGAGGAATAAATTACGACAATCAAATCAAAACCAGATAAGGCCACAAAGCTAAGGTAGTGAAACAGCCAACAGCTATGCCAATAAAGCAGTATGATGCTGGCCCCGAAGCAACAGTTGTCCCTGAAAGTGACATGTTCTGATTCTGTAATGCTAGCTGCACTGTGCAGTGACATTGTTCAGACATTTGGGGGCTTTAGTCTTGATACACAGAGCTGGTCCTTTTATTTAAAGGCAACAGATGAGTCCTAGTGATGTATATTGAAATATGCTCAAAATGGTACATCCTCAGAGTTCTAGAAGTCCAAGTGAGGCTCTGTATCATGTTAGAGCCATTTACAAATGGCTCCCTCTAAGCTCTGTGTCTCCTTCATAGCAGTGGCAGTTTGATCTGCTCCTTTGATGTGTACTGTGATGCAACCAAACACTGCAAGCTGCCACGGAAGCCTGAAAACCATTTAGGCTGCTTCTGTTTTCTTGATCTATAGGGAACAGAGAATAAAAACAGACACCTCCAAAGATTATTTATTTCTCCTCTTCTGTTTTACATGGGGGGCCCTGGAAACAGGAGCTGTGTGTGTTGGAACGGGTTATGCTACTAGTTTAGAAGGCTGAACCCGCGGCTGTGCCAGCTGCACTGTAGAGGGACCGCCAAGTCCTCAGAGTTGGTTAAAGCAGAGTTTTCAAGTCAGAGTTGTAGCCATGCCCTTTCATGTTTTCAAGTATGTATCACATTCTTCCTTTTCTTTGACTTTTTAAAATTCTAGTTTATTTAAGGGAGGCTTTTCTTCTCCCCCTTTGTCCAGAAAACTGTCCCTGTTATTTTCTAAGGTAGTTCTTTAGTTAAAGTGCATTTAGCCACTGCCTGACTTACTATAAATAGTTCAGTTTTACATGCCTGCCAGAAAGAAATGCAAACAGGCACACGTTCCATAACTCACTATATTTTCTCAAGCCTTGCAGGGAGTTCAGGCCTACACTATGTCCTTTCATGTATTATTTTACTGCCTCACCCATATTTTTCCACATGGTTCAAAATCACATTCTTTTAGGCACCAAAGTGAGAATTCTGGCATTTCTGTCATACAAACCGAAACCTTGTAAAGAAAACTTTTGCTCTCTTACTAGAAGATAGTTATAATTTTTAAAAAACTTCTTGGCTTAAAAAACAAAAACAAAGTGACTCTTAATTTCTTATATGATCCCTTGTTCCAGGAATGCTGTAAACCAGAGTTTGGCTAACATTTTCTGTAAAGGGACGGACAGTAAACATTTTTGCTTTTGTGGGTCAGAGGGTCTCTGTTCCAACTACTTGACTCTGCCATTGTAGCTTAAAAGCAGCCACATAAATGAATGGACATGATTATATTCCAATAATACTATTTATGGATGCTGAAATTTGAATTTCATATTATTTTTACATGTCATAAAATACTATTCTTCTTTTGATATTTTTAACCAACAATTTAAAAAATGTAAAAACCATTCTTAGCTTGTAGGCCTTTCATAAAATTTGGCAGCAGGCCAAATTTAATCAAGGGTTGCAGTTTGCTGACCTCTGTTATAAATGAGTTGGTTTTCTTTGTTGTTTTTTTTTTTTTTAATTAGAGAAAGGCTGTGCTCCACACAGACATTAGGATACAACATCATAACTCTATGGAGAAAGTATTTCCTATGAAAAAGCTATCAGAACAGCAATAAAACCCTATGGATTAATAGCAAAATACCAAGAAACTACATTTAATTCTTTCAACCTCTTGAGCTATATGAATGCCTGGTGAACATTACTTGAATAAATCATTAAGCAACATTTATGGATTATAATTTTTTTAACATTTTTATTTATTATTGAGAGACACAGAGAGACAGATCATGAGTAGAGGAGGGATAGCGATAGGGGGAGACACAGAATCTGAAGGAGGTTCCAGGCTCTGAGCTCTCAGCGCAGGGCTCAACACAGGGCTTAAACCCACAAACTGTGAGATCATGACCTGAGCCGAAGTTGGACGCTTAACCAACTAAGACACCCAGGGGCCCCAAAATTTATGGGTTATAACCAGTGAAGAGATTATGGTGATGAGATTTTGGAATTAAACTTTCTGAAGTTATGTACAGCCCTGATAGTTCAATAAGAAAGAAGGGGCACCTGGGTGGCTCAGTCGGTTAAGTGTCCACCTTCAGCTCAGGTCATGATCTCGAGGTTCATGGGTTCCAGCCCCGCATCGGGTTCTGTGCTGGCAGCTCAGAGCCTGGAGACTGTTTCAGATTCTGTATTTCCCTCTCTCTGTTCCTCCTCTGCTCATGCTCTGTCTCTCTCTGTCTCGAAAATAAAATAAACTATATATATATAAAAAAAAGAAAGTGACTCTTTCTGAATAAATACTGAATAAATCAGCTACTTCTGCCTTCCTGCATACTCACCACCAGTGCTTTTGTTTTTAGTGGAAAGGATTCATTTTACTGGCAGTATCCTCCTTCTGACTTAGCTGTATAATGAAGCCATCAGGGACAGCAAACAGCTCAATATAAGATTGATAGCTTGATTATAGCATGACTAGCCTAATTGTTCCTATAAATAATAATGTGCATTTCATTTGCTATTTCTTCAGCTAGTCTCATAGTTCATGGCCAACAGGCATATTTCTAGATTTCAAGAGACAAAGATTTTGAAAACATATATAGTTCAAGATAATAGTACCTAAAGACAAATCCATACTGAATCTTATAACTACAATTCATGATTGTTATTATTGTTATTATAAATACTTATTTATTTTTAAGAAAGAGAGTGTGATGAGGGAAGGACAGAGTGAGGAGAGAGGGGGTCAGAGGATCCAAAGAAGGCTCCACACTGACAAGAGAGAGCCCAATGCAGGGCTGGAACTCACAAACCACAAGATGACAACCTAAACCGAAGCTGAGTGCTCAACTGACTAAGCCACCCAGGTACCCCCATTATTGTTATTATTATATAAACAATGAGACCAGTTAGAGAAAACAGACTCCTTAAAGCAAGGTGGCTTGTTTCTGGATGGGATTCATTTAACCTAATGTAATTCAATATAATATTCATCTTTGCTTTTTTTCCCCAACAAGCAAAAACTTGATATCTGATCTTGAGCTAAGCAGGGACAAGTACACATTTCCTATTAGTGTTGTTATTGTTGAATGTCATTTGGCAATCATTAATAGGCTGTGTGTCTTTGGTATATATCACTTGCATTTAACAGTGCAATGAACCCTTATATATTTCTTCTCTCTCATTTTCTCTACTTTAAGGTTATCTATTACTTTTTAAGCTGACAGGTTTTATATTTTACTTAAAGCCCAAATCTGATCAATACGTTCCCTCTGTCTCAAAAATCCAATATCCATTCACTTTAGAAGAGAATTAAATTCACATTTATCCAGCTGCTCAAGTGTCTCAATAATCTGATTATTTCAGTTTACTATCTTCAGTTTTCACAATATTCCTCCTTCACCATCCTTTCATATCTCAATGCATCCATGACTTTGTCCAGGTGGTTACTTCAGGGCTGCAGGCAATGCCCTTCTCCTTCACAACTGCCTGTCAATCAAGGTACTATTCTTCTTTCAACACCTAAGTCAAATCTCCACTCTTCCAAGAATTCTTAAAAAAACTCAAACCAAAGATACACTCTTCTTCCCTTAGATAATCATGATTATTCACAGACTACCTTGGAAATAAATTTTATACATAAGATCGATAGATGGATAGATCCACAGATAGATCAATCAATTGATCCCTTTTCTTCCATGCTATAAGCCATGGAGGATAGATATCTCTGCATGTTCTAAAGCATCTGGTATGCTTAACAGCAAAGAAATAGTGATTTCTAGAGTAGGACTTTACAAGGATGCATCATTTAAGAATCTGCTGTCATCACTACATGATTTAGGTCTTCATTTAAGACAATCAGAGACTGCTGAGGAGAGAAGTATACAAGATCTTATAAGCAGTTTTAACTAAACGAAGAATTTTATTGGGGGGAAGAGAAGCATAAAATGAAAACAAAATAAAAACAAAACCTTATAATTTCAAAACTTCCAGTTATTTTCTATGTATAAGAACTAGGAACTGGAAATCTCTTCTGCTTAAGATGCTTTATTTTAGGTAACAGATTGAAATTAAAAAAAATATTTGGTGTGGGAGGGGTCATACTGTTTTGTTTTGCTTAGGCATAAGGGAAAACCCATAGCTAAAATGGAGATTGAAAAAAAATTTGTGGCTCTGAGAAGAAAAACATTTTCTTTAGAGAGAAAAGAATGGGATCAGTGAAAATCTGTTTTTGAGGGAGCTATATAAACTAACTCTTGAGCTCAAGGAAAAGAGACAAGGGGAGAGCACAGTATTCTCTCCATTCTTCACAAAACCCAAACTACTCTGACAAACCAAAGACTGGAAGCTTTGGAAACTTTAAGAGACACAACTTTGATATTTAGGTGTTCTCACAATGGGCACAGTCAACAACATCTGTGGATCTCCATGGAGATTCATGGCCAATGATAATGGATGAGTGGGAGCTAGAGCTAAAGAACAAGATGGAGAACATTGAACACGGGCTGTAGCTGATAGAACGGTTGCCAGTTTCATGCCAGTTTCATCCTTCTTTTGGAGACTCTAACCATTAACCGTTAAACCCTCTGAAGAGGATGATACAGTGCCATCACGAGACAGGGCATTTGGATCTTAAAAACTGATGACATCATTTTGTAGACAAGGGCCAGAATATATAGTTCTTTATTAAGTTTGTTTTTGTTTCTGTTTAATGTTTATTTATATTTGAGAAAGAGACAGAGCACGAGGTGGGTGGGGAGGGAGGAGGGGCAGAGAGAGACACACACACAGAATCTGAAGCAGGCTCCAGGCTCTGAGCTGTCAGCACAGGCCTGATGTGGGGCTTGAACCTAAGAACCCTGAGATCATGACCTGAGGCCCTATACTAAACTGACTGACTCACCCAGATGCCCCAGTAAGTTTTATTTAATAAAATTTTGTCAATTTTGACTTGAATTCTAGATAACCAGAATTGTCATTCTGGTATAGTTGCCTCACATAAGAAACTCAGTTGGTTAAGTGTCCACTCTTGATCTCTCTCTGTTTGGGTCACAATCTCATATGAGTTCAAGCCCAACATCAGGCTCTGCACTAACAGTGCGGAACCTGCTTGGGATTCTACCACTCCTTCTCTCTGCCCCTTCCCCACTTGCACTCTCTCTGGGTCTTTCAAAATAAATAAATAAACTTAAAAAAAAGTCTTCACCCATCATCCAACACAGACTACTGAGACATCCATAGTGCACTATTTTTTAGCTAAACAGAAATATGCAGGCCCAGTCAAGGACACAAACTGGTAATTTTGATATTTTAAAAGTAAACATTATACCTACTTAATCACTTAAATCTTCAAGTTTACACAAAATGTTCTTAGAGCTAGGGAAAGAAGCGCTTTGGTGACTACCTATGATATGTGAGTGTATATTATCCGTCCCATACTACCCACGAACACAACTCGTTTGTGTGTATACTTAAGTGTGTGAGTGAATGTGTGGCTGGCAATGAGCACAGCTACTCTCATCTGCTACCTCAAGTCCAGATCTGGAGTTCTGAGGAACAAGGCATTCATTTAGCCCACAGTATAGGGTAGACTGGGGGGCAGTGCAGTTTACCATTCCACTACAGTACCCGCCACCCGAGTTGCCAATGAGACAATGCCAACAGCCTAATTCCCCACTTTCAACACCGTATTTGTTTTTTGAAATTCTGGTCACATTAGATACATTAGGATTTAATTCCATTACAATTATTTTAAAATTCTATCCTACATGTTTATTTATAGGCATACACACACATGCACACACACATGCACATGCATACATGCATGCACACACCCCAAGGAAATAGGTTGGCATACAGAATTTTTATATGAAAAGAGATAGTTAAGAAATATAGTTAATTCTCAATGCTCCTAAATGCCTTTCACTTCCATTTCCCTGCCACTGCACATCTAATAGTAAGAAAAAGAGATCAGCCAGACATATCAATCTATTCCAATATGCTTTCAATTTTAATTTTAATCAGAGTCAGCATAGGCTATCAATATTTTTCCTCTAATTTTCTTTTCTTGATTTTAATTATGCTTCTTAGGGACATTTCTTTTTTTTTTTTCCAGAATATTCTCACATTATAAGTATTCTCTTCACATATTAAAAACAAATTTTTAATCCAGTTATATTTATGTACTCTCATTGGCCACTTAAAAAAAGACTAGTATTTGAGGAAGACAGAAAAGAGGCATAAGTGCAATGCTGATTTTTATGAATATTCAATCTGTTGTTTTTTCCTGTATATTGAAAACTTCATTTTTGCTTTAAGGGGCAAGTAAGAAGAAAGGAAATGATATTTTTCCTAATGGGCTGCTTAATAGGTATTTTTTTTCCAGGAAAGGAATAAAGCAGCTTCAGGGTCTCAGTGATGGATCAAGGTGTCTAAATCACCTTCCTCAGGAGGACTCCATAGGGTTCTCCTATGCTGGTGGGCTGCCTCCCTATATATAGCATGGGGCACACTGCTAGTGTTAGAGCATCTATGTTCCTTCTCCTTTCAGTAGCCAGTATTTCTGGATGAGATCATTAAGTAAACAGCATTCACTTCCTGGGTGTTGGGTCCGGCCACTTACCAAATGCTAATTCAGATGACAGGCTGTGATGAGCACAATGGCATTTTCAGTGTGGGTCACTTTTGTCCCCTTAGTCTCAAGCTGACTTTAGAAATGTTGTGCTTACATGGAGTGCTGGCACATGAGAGATGGAGAGAAATGCCAACAAATCCTTTGACTTTCTCCCTCAGGAGCATGAGTCATGATGGTTCAAAGGAGAGACTTCACAGCCTGTATTCACATTGTCTTCTTGTTGCACTCCTGCAGTGCCCTCGGCCAGGATCTGCAGCTTGCAAAGACCCACAGCTGAAGAGCTCCTCACTACTCTTGGCTTGGCTCCCACAAATCAATTTGAAAGCACAGTCAAGACTGATGTTAGAACTAATAAAATACAATGAATAAAGGTAGGGAAGATAAATAAGATTTCTCAATGTCTAGTTATATGTTAGTACAAGTGCTTGTAAGCAGAGCCATGCACACCAGCAGAGGCATTCACAGAGGATTTGATCTATGATTGTAATTTGCACTCAGACAGGAGTATAAATAGAAGAAAAACTTTTGTTAGGGGGACAGTTTTTGCACAAAAGATGGGAGAACATGTTGATTTTAAGGTCAAAATAGGAGAGAATATTGTGGGAGAAAAATCATCTTAACAGCAAGACAGGGCAAAAGCTTGGTTGGAAGGATATAGAAACACTCTTAGGGGGTACAGTAAAGTGTAAATTAAACTCTGAAAGTTGTAATTGATAAAGAGAAGGTTTTCTCTATACCTAACCAAATATTTTATTCAGAGTGACTATACTAATAAAAGATTACTGATGAGTGATATTACAGACTGATGTTAACCATTGCTTTGCCACCTCTGCTGGCCATTGCTTTAGACCATTTTAGAGGCTGTTTCAGAGCTTCAGGTTTCATGTTCATTTATAAATCCACAAAGTTATTGCTGTGTTATATAAGTTCCACACACTAGTAACTACTTTCATAAATGGGTTTCATGCTTCTGACAGAATCCAGATTTTTCATTTCATCATGTTACCACAGATTCATGTTTGATAGAAAAAGATGTTATCAACAAGCTTAGTAAGGATATGTTGTCTGAAGAGTATTATTGTTTCCATGGGAAAGCTTTTGAGGCTTCATGGACTATTCTAGGATAAAAGGGAATGGAAAAATAATATGTATAATTTAGATAAAGTCTACTCCAAGTAGAAACATAATCCTTTTATCTTATTTGTGAAGAGGGAGCATGTGACAGGAATTGATTTCATGGTTTTCCATGGGGTTCAAAATAGAAAAATAAACATATGCACATTCATTATGGTAATTATCTGGTGATACTGGTAATGATGTTTATTTAGCAGATGAAAACAGAGTTTCAAACCTGCAGATATAAGAGTTAAAATTCCAGAACATTAGAGTTAAAAGAGAACTTTGGGCCAATTTAACCACAATGACTTCAGGAAGTCGACTGGCACTCAAAGTCACACACTGAGTAGAGAAATAGCTGGATTCACTGAAGATGTGATTAGAGCCAATAGTTCACAAATAGAATAGAGTATGCAGATTATGAACTACCAAGCCCTTTTTCTTCTTATCTTTTCTGTTGATTTCACCCCACTTAAAGGGAGTAATACGGAAACACTGAAAAAATAAGTGAAAAGCTGTGCATATTTCTAGACCTATTTATTAGGGGTATCTATGAATATTTTGGTGTATAAAGAGGTTGAAACAGGCATCTAAACTGAAATCTTTAATTCTCTATATATTTAAAAAGAATTAGTAGTTGATTATACAACTACTTGTATTACATAAATACTTATGGAAGATTTATTTTCCAAAGATGGCCATAACAGTATCTTTCATTCCACTCTCTTCATCCAGAGGTGGGTTGATTTCCCCACCTGATCTACTCAACTTCAGCCAACCCCCCACCTTGTTCTACCTACAGCTGGGTGTTTCTTTGTGACTGTTTCATGAAATGATGCTATGCAACTTCAGAGGTAGGCCATAGAAGGCAATATAGCCTTTATATCTATGTTGAGATACTTGCCTTGGCATCAAGTTGCCATGTTGTGAGGGAAGCCCAAGCCACCTAGAGAGGACACTTATAGGTGTTCTGGCTAGAAGCCCCAGCTCAGATTTAAGCCAACAGCCATGTGTGTGAGAAAGTGTTTAAGATGACTCTGGCACTTGGGGTGCCTGGGTGGTTCAGTTGGTGAAGCATCTGACTCTTGATTTCGGCCCAAGTCATGATCTCATGGTTCATGAGATGGAGCTCCTTGTGGAGCCCTGCATTGAGCCCCAAGTACAGCTCCATTCTGGGCATGGAGCCTGCTTAAGATTCTCTCTTCTCTCTTTCTCTCTCTTGCTTTCTCTCTCTCTCTCTCTATCTCTCTGCCCCTCCTCAACTTACACTTCTACTCTCTCTCCAAAAACAGAACAAAACAAAAACAAACAAAAACCTCTAAGATGACTCCAGCAGCCAACACCATCTGATTGCAGCTGCATAAGGGACCACGGACAAAAACTGCCTAGCTGAGTCCAATTTCCCTGCCAAACAATGACAAATGACTGCTGTTTTTTAAATTATTAAGGTTTTGAGATGCTTTGTTGCAACAGACAGGGAAAATTCTATTCATAAAACAGGGGGAAAATGGTAAAAAAAAAAAAAGTTATTATTCTTCTCCTTTAAAAGATAAAATAAATTTAGAATCAATCAGACTCACATTCTATCCCAAAGAAACAAATTGATTTTGAAGAAACATGTGAATATCAAAGCTCATATAGTTTCTAGCAAAACCTATAGATAAAATATAATGGGGGGGTCTAAACAATATTTTCTAAGCTTAAAATGCTAAGTTATATAGATTCAAATATTTTTGTGCACACATATTTGTATTTGCTTAAAAAAAATAGGTAAGGTGACCTTATGCATCTTTCCACCTCTAACTTCTGTTCTTCTATCTTTATTGTGTGGGTGTTCAGTTTGCTGAAAAAGCCAGATTTCAGAACAGCTTTCTTTTGGAAATGATGTTTTTAAAGTTAAGAAAAAAAGCTTGCCACATTGTAGAAGTGGCAGCATTAAAAATAGATACAAATATAAATTGAAAATTCATAACAATTGTGCTGCAAAAGATGAATTGAGAATTGAATTACAAAATAAAATTAACAAAGTGGGTCTTTGATTAAATGAGTAAGCCAAATTACTTACAGTATGATAATATGTTGAAAATGGCTAGAGATGTTACAAAACAAATGAAGAAAGCATTATGTGTACAGTGCTAGGACTGAGCTAGCATAAAATAAGAATTTCAGAAAGTATGATCTTATTGTATAAGGCAGGGGTCAGAGAGTTGGGTTAATTCCTAGCCCTAAAAGAAAGAATACTCAAAATTGTGCTTGGAAAATGCAGAGAACTGGAAACCATGATATGTCAAAAAAAATTGTTTGTACTAGTAAAAAGATACAAGGTAGAAAACCCAGGGATTTGGAGGGGGTGGTATAAGATGAAAGTAAGTTCCTTCCTTCTCCTTGCATCCCACCCCCGCTGTCCTCAGACACATCAACACCATACTTTTTAAAAAGCAAAAGCAACTCCATGTTCCCCACTTACATCTGCACAGACGGCAACAATAATTTAACAGTTTCCTAACAACTCCTCATCACTTTCTAAGCAAAGGGTGGAGACCTTCACTGGACTGGAATTCTAATAAGGCAAAGGATTGCATTGGAGTTCCTCTAATAACAAGTAGTTTTGCTCATTTACTCAGCACGATGGTAAGCACTTTAGAAGAACACAAAGGTCTAAAGTCTATGAGCAGCTAGTTCTTACCTAATTGAGGAGACAGAATTAAATTAATAAAGAATAATGAGTCCTGGAAAAGTCCAAGTATTGTTTATGGGAAGGATGGAGTAAGTAGAGTTTGAAATATAGGTGAGAAATACTGACAGAGGAAGTCATCCCTGGTAAGTGCCTTGCTCTATACCCGGTATACAGTAGGTGTTCCAGCAATATTTATTTACAAAAATGAACAAGCAACATAAAACAGCTGAAAAAGGGGCCTAAAATTGTGTTAAGCAATGTTCCAGCTCAACTTGGATGCAAGGGCAAGGTTAGATATCAGGGCATGACTCGGTGAAGGAGGCCTGGGAAGGAAGATGATACATTCATTTTCTGTGGTAGGAAAATGGAAATCAATAAAGCTGCCTGCCTGATACTCAAGAGAGATTACTCTGACAGCAGAATGTGAGATGGAACAGAACGAGAAACTCAAGTGAGGTAGCGTCAATTTCAATTCTTCCCTGACTTGGCAGGCTTCTTTGCACTTTGTGCTCAACTGAAGTCAAACAACCTCAGGCAAAATATGTGTGTTGTGGGGAGGGGAGGTTGCTCCAAGAATGTTATGAAGGAGAGATGCAACTAGCTTTACAGAGATTCTAAGTGTATGAATGTGGAATGCTGAGGTATGGGCAAGTCAGTATGAACCAAGATTTCCAGGAGAAAAAAAAAAGGCTTATGAGAAAGTATGCAAAATAAAGCCTTAGAACTCAAAGGATGGAACACATTGAATTTACTGTGGAATGACTGTAAGAAGAATACCCTCTATATGTCATAATATTCACAAAGAATCAGGTTTTTCTTGTCACAAGAGGAAAGTAATCATATACTTAGCTTTAGCTAAGACATGAGGGACATACTTTATTTAAAACAAACAAATAAGCAAACTTTAATAGTCATTTCAACACTGATCTCTGCTGACCCACTAAATGTTTGATATTTCATGAGAACTTAACATCTGTCATTTCACTGCAAAAGCAGCAAGGTTTTTCATGGGCTTTAGAAACAGGTTGCCTGAGTTTAAATATATCACTTACTAGTCCTGAGACTTTAGGCAAGTTATTTATAACCTCTGTGTGCCTCCATTTCCTCATTTGAAAATGGAGATAATTCAAAAAGTTTGGATATAGGGTTATAATGAGGATTAAAACATTATTAATTAATTAAGTCTTGGATGAGAATCTGACTTATAAGTAGTAATCAATAAATATAAGCAATTTATTATTATCACTATTATTACTATATTATATTATTACTGTGCTATTACTATTGTTACTGTATTATCTTTGTCTTTTTGTGTCTTTTTGGCTAAAGAAGAAACAAATCATTACTACCCATCTTTGCATGGCAGCTTGTCAGCTTGGTGGCTTACCCTAAAGAACACAATGAATTATTTGATGGCATTCAGAAAGCACCCCCTTCTCAAATCTTTCTGGTAAGAGAACCATATTTTTATTTTTCTGGAACAAAGCTCAAAAGAAAAATATAATTACTGAGTTGAACAAAACAGAATCATAAATAAATTAGTTGCATTTTGTTTTTCCTGTCTGAGAAAACCTGAAAAATCATTTTCCTTTCTATCTGAAAGGACATCTAAAAGGAACCAGACCACACAATGACACCGAGATGTCTGTACCTGAAGTAAAATAAATCACAGTGGAAAAGGACGATATCTGACAGGAGGCTTTGGATATTGTTTTCATTATCCAGTTATTTTCTATGTAAAAGCCACTTGTGTCTTGGAGTGGACCCTGTCATCTGAAAAGCACTTTATCTTGTATTTCCAAAGATTTAAATGGAAATTGTTGCTTTTGGGAAATAGCCGTAAGGAGACAGTTGACTGCTTTTAAAAGCCTCGATCCATTTGCCCCCTAATACCAGTAAGTCCCTGCCTTGTGTTATAGGTTCTGCTTCCTCCAGAAGCTAATACTAATTTCATAATCATAGAAATAATCAAATCCTCAAAGCACATATACACTTAACATGTGTGTATGTTGTGTAGTCACGCAGAATCATATGTAATTCTAAACAGCAACCTTATAATGTTGAATGATCCTTCTAATTCCGCAGATGAGAAAACCAAGGCTACAAGGGTTAAGTCCCTTGTTCAAGGTCCCACAGTCACCAAGGAAAGGGATAGGAAGTCATCTCCACTCAGCTTCTTTGTTTCCACCTCTCAGTTATTACCACCATCCTCAGTGGATATGGTTCTAGCCTCGTCATTCAAAATAATAGAAAATTTAATAAAAAATGGAGCCATAGCCTCCCAGGATTCCTACCTCAACTTAGACAACTTAAAACAAGATTCAAAAGAAGACTTGTTCTATTGCTATATTTTGTGCTATCTGGACATCAATCAGTGTCATGCGAACTGATCTTACGCATTTCTAGTAATATAAATTCATTGGAAGTTCAGTATTTGGGGGGCTGGTATCCCATTTTATGGCACCCCTACTGTTTTGACATCACTGTGTTCTAGGTATGTTACTGATACAAAATGAAATGACTTTCCCTGTAAAAGATTCTTTAGAATGCTAAACAGGTAAAAAGTAAAACTGACTCTGTTTGCAATAGCATTAAGCTAAAAATGAATGTTCAGGTTAAAAAATAATGATTTCAAATATTACCCTTTGAGATTCCGTCTAAGGAACAGCACTGAATTTATAGTTATTCATTATAGATTAGTGTGTGTGTGTTACGAACAGCAAATTTTTCTTTCCCAGATGTATTAATTATTTACTGACATTCGAAATTCTAAAAATATGCTGTCTCTTGACTTGTGGGGAAAAAATACACAAAAATTGGACATTACCACACTGCTATGAACCTCTCAGATGAACAAAGTTGAAAAACCCATAGGCAGACACAACTGCCTCTTCCTTTTCTATCTTACCAACAGTTGCTTTAAAAGATTCTAGGAACATATACATACAGCATATGAAGAACAAGAGAGATTTCTAGTGCTGTTTGCGTAACTCATGTCTTCTTGTTCTACTAGGATTAAAATAGCATGAGATTACATTTGTTCTGTCATTTAAAAAAAAAGTCATACAACTAACTGCAGAATTCACAGCCTTTTCAAGCACATACTATTATTTAAAAAGATTGACCACAGATTGGCCATAAAGCATGGCTCGACACATTTAGAGGATTAAAACATTGCAGGCTATGTTTTTTTTGTATCATAAGGTATTTATGTTAAAAATGAAAAACCACCAGGGTGCCTAGGTGGCTCAGTAGTCAGTTAAGCATTGGACTTCAGTTCAGGTCACAATCTCACGGCTCATGAGTTCAAGCCTCGCATCCGGTTCTGTGCTGACAGGTCAAAGCCTGGGGCCTACTTCAGATTCTGTGTCAACCACTACTTCTGTACCTTCCCCCCTCACGCTTTGTCTCTCTCTCTCTCTCTAATATAAAACTTAAAAAATAAAAAAAAGATGATGGGCATGGAGGGGGGCACTTGTGGGGATGAGCACTGGGTGTTATATGGAAACCAACTTGACAATAAACTATTTAAAAATAAATAAATAAAAGAAAAAAGGAAAACCACCATAAAACTATAAAATATCCGTATGTTTGGAAATTTTAAAAATAATCATGTAAATAATACATAGGTTCAAGGAAAAAATCATAATGAATTAGAGACTATTTCAAATTGAATGATAATGAAAATATAAGATTTTATAACTGCTGCTAAATCATTACCTAGAGAATATTTTTATTTAAAACACAATTATTAGAAAAGAAGAAATGCTGAAAATAGATGAAATAAACAACCATGTCAAGAAGCTATAGAAAGAAGAGAAAATTAACGAAAGGAAAGTAAAAGGAAGGAAAAAAATAAAGGTAAGAGCAGAAATTCATAAAATAGAACAAATCATACAAGAGAGGAGACTAAAAGAGCCAAAAGTTGGTCTTGTTAAAAAATAAATAAAACTGATAAAACTTCCCAAAACTGACACAAGAAACAGAAAGAAAGAAAGAAAGAAAGAGCCTCAAGAATTCATCTACAACTATTAAAAGAAATAGTAACAAAAAATCTTATCAAAAAAGAAAGTCTAAGCCCAAAACTCTTTCAAGTAGTAAAAGGAAAGGGTAGACTCTCCAGATCATTTTATGAGGATAATATAACATTGATTCTAAAACTAGGGAAGCAAAATTATAGAAGTGTTTCTCACCAGTTGAATATATATGCAAAAATCCTTTGAAAATTAATAAACAAATACAGCAATTTACAGAGGACTAATATGTATAACTAAATTGAGTAACTTCCAGAAACTCAAGGCTGGTATGACATTCAAAAATCAATCAACAGGGGAGCCTGAGTGGCTCAGTTGGTTGAGCGACCGACTTCAGCTCAGGTCACAGTCTTGCGGTATGTGGGTTCAAACCCCACGTTGGGCTCCGTGCTGACAGCCTGAAGCCTGCTTCGGATTCTGTGTCTAACCTTTCTGTCTGCCCCTCCCCTGTTCATGCTCTGTCTCTCTCTCTCTCAAAATTAAATAAACATTAAAAAAAATCAATCAACAGAATTTTCCATTTACTAAGAAAAATTCTTAGTAATGAGGAAAATTCTAGTATTATTTTAATAGTTGCAGAAAATACATTTGGCAAAATTAAATATTAATCCATAATTAAAAACTTTAAAGTAAGAAAAAAATAAAAGTTCCTCGGGTTGAAAAGAGGACAGTTAACCGTTGAACAATACGGGGTTAGGGGTACTGACCCCCTGGGCAGTTGAAAATCTGTGTACAACTTTTCACTCCCTCGAAACTTAACTACCAACAGCCTATTGTTGACCAGAAGCCTTAATGACAACATAAACAGTCAGTTAACACATATTTTATATGTTCTATGTATTATATACCATGTCCTTACAATAAAGTAAGCTACAGAAAAGAAAATGTTATTAGGAAAATTATAAGATAAAATTAACTGACAGTACTGTATTTATTGATAATAAACACACACACACACACACACACACACACATTTAAGTGGACAGATACAATTCAAACCCCTGTTGTTCAAAGGGTCAAATGTATTTGAAGAAAAAATCTACAAGAAACATTGTACTTACTGGTATACTCTGACAGGAAACTAAGGATGCCACCATCACCACCCCCATTCATCTGCATAGTGATGGTTTTAGCAACTGCAGTAAGCAAGAGAAAAGAAACGTAAGAATTGGTAAAGAAATGTTATATTTCACAAATTTTGGAGAAAAAATTCAAATGAGCCCACAAAATGTTAGTTTTAAGAGAATTTAGCTAAGTTACTAAATAGATACCATGTTATTTCTCTATGACAGCATGTTATATCTGACAGCCATAAATATTAGAAAATAAAATTTATAAAGGATATATAGTTTATACTAACAAAATATTAAAGACTACCAATAAAATTAAGAGATGCATAAGACCTCTTTGAAGAAATTAATACACATTTCATAAGATAAATTTTATTTTATTTATTTTTTTAAGTTTAATGTTTATTTATTTTTGGGAAACAAGAGAGAGACAGAGCATGAGTGGTAGAGGAGCAGAGGGTGAGGGAGACACAGAATCCAAAGCAGGCTCTAGGCCCTGAGCCATTAGCACAGAGCCCGACATGGGGCTTGAACCTAAAAACCGTGAGATCCTGACCTGAGCTGAAGTCCGACGCTTAACCGACTGAGCCACCCAGGCGCCCCCATAGATAAATTTTAAATTACTGAAATAAATAGATATATACTACTCTGTGCATAAATTACAGAACTAATTTCGTAAAGATGTCAGTTCTTCCAATACTGATTTATAAATTCAGTGCAATCTCTTCACAAATTCCTACACAGTCCAAATCCCTATACAGATCTCCGTGGAACAAGACAAGCTTAATTCAGTATTATATAGGAATGGAGAGGCCTAAAGTAACATAGACCTGCTGAAGAAGAAAAGCAAACTGGGAGAGGAGGTTCTAATTGCTATTAAATCATATAAGGGTATAATCAGAGGCAGATTTACCATGGAGCTTACACTGTTCCTTTTGAGGACTCTTGGGAAGTGCCCTAACACTGTGTTCTCATGACTATGCTTCTGCAAAACATGTTAAGATATTTAAACACCACCAGTTAGGACTGTGGTATCTTTCCTCTCTAAATTCGCCTTCATCAAACATGTACTGATTTTAGCTGACTTTGGAACAGCTATAGGCATTCGAGGGATCTGAAAGAGGAGAAATAAGTTGGGGAATATATTTAATATTAGTTTACTGTGGCATATTTCTGTGCATCCCAGTTACTTCCACATTTACTTTATTGCTAGACTTGAATTATTAAAAAAATGGCTCCCAAAAATGTGCCTAAGATCTCTGGGGTAACTCACCCAGTGTTGTAACCTGAAGATGTGAAACCAGAAATTACATCACAATGTGTATTTGTCTTAGAACATTGCAGCCAGAGGTATATAGGTGGTGGGGAAGAAATCAGATATGAAAAGTGGTGCCAGAAGCTACTTTGTGGAAAAACTTTCCAATCATCAGACATGTAAAATACTACATGGAGAATTCATTTGTCATTGCTGCTTAAGTCAAGATGGAAGCTCTCTTGTTTCAGACATGTACTTGAGAACATAGGGTATACAATCATATAAGTTCACCATACATCTTTATGGGAACCATGCAAAATAGAAAGTATCAAAATTCTTCTCATTATAAGGCACAAACTTATCAGCAATATACAAATGGTGAGTATATCTATAAGTCAGTTATGAAAAATTTTGGTGGATGTTTTTCTAAATTTGATATTCTAAAATATTTACATCTTTATAAGCAATGATGAATTGAAAATTGAACAAACTTGCCTAAACTCACAAAAATAAATTTTGATTAGCTATGTTAGAAGACTGAATTTTCTTGTCATTGCTTTAATAGAGAATGGTATTATTAAATCATCATTATATGAAAAAGCAACAAAAAATACATAGCCAAAAATTATAGAAAAAAAACTTTTTAGCGGTATATTAAACGACATGAAGATCAAAGGGAAGAGAAAAAACTTTAAATTTTATTACAACTAATAGCCCTTGAGACAGGCAGAGTGACCTTTCTTTAGGAACTCAACTACTTGATGTTAATATTTTGCTAAAGGTAATCTTAACCTAACATCATCCTGGCCTCCAGGATCCTTTAAGTCTACAATACATATAAAAATTGCATTGGAACCTTCATCTCTATCCCCCCACCCCGCAAGATATACGTTAGCAATCATCTTCCAAGCACATGGCTCCTGATACATATCTGAAAGATCTCATGACTAAGGTTTTATTGGGCAGTAATAAATGACCTTTTCCCAACAATAGCTAGCTCTCCCAAGGTCCTGGAAACCTTGCTTCCAAAATTTCTTAGTGACTTACACTATCCCTAACCCCCTCCCAACTTGAAAGTATATAATTAATTGCTTCTCAGGGTGGCTCAGTCGGTTAAGCATCCGACTTTGGCTCAGGTCATGATCTCACGGTTCATGGGTTCGAGCCCCGCGTCAGGCTCTGTGCTGATGGCTAGCTCAGAGCCTGGAGCTTGTTTCAGATTCTGTATCTCCCTCTCTCTCTGATCTTTCCCTGCTCATGCTGTCTCTCTCTCTCTCAGAAATAAATAAAACATTTTAAGAAATTAAATTGCTTCTCACAATCCCAGTACAGCTCCTTCTGAACCTTGGGTCCTGTCCCCATACTTTAATAAAATCGTCATTTTGCACTGAAGATGTCTCGAGAATTCTTTCTTCACTGTTTGCTCTGAACCCCAACATTTCCACATCTTTAAGTGCTTAATTAATAAAATATGTTATTTTTCTGGGCTTCATGACACTTCATGAAGGTGTTTGTCAACTTCTTAATATTTATGATTTGCTGTGGTTTATTTTCTCACTCACTTTTGCATATCATTTTAGATTCACCAATTCTTTTTTCTTATAGAACAGCACAAAATTGTATATATTAGCTTTGAGCTCCTCAGTACCTAGATCTTTACCAATTTTAGCAACTAAGAACTCAGCAACTTATAACAAGAAAGTGCAGACTTGACTCCTGATTTCAGCTCACGTCATGATCTCATGGTTCCTGATATCAAACCCTGGGTCAGGCTCAGTGCTGACAGTGTTGAGTCTGCTTGGGATTCTCTCTCTCTCTCTCTGCCCCTCCCCTGCTTGTGTGCTCTCTCTCTGTCTCAAAATAAATAAATATTAAAAAAAAATTAAACGTGGACTTGGCATAAGGATAGATAAAAGAGCAATGGAATATAATAAAGAGCCTAGAAATAGACCAATAAATATATGGTCACCTGATTTATGATAAAAGTGGCACTTCAGAACAGTTACGAATGTAACATTTTCAATAAATGATGTTGGAACAATTGAGTTTATGTGGGGAAAAAACTGCACCCTCTACCTCACATCATTCACAAAAATAAATTATAGATATGTCATAACCATAAATATGAAAATCAAAACAATAAAGCTTTTACACAATAATACGGAATACTATCTTCATGATAGTTTGGGAGTAATTCCTTAATTAGGATCCAAAAGCACTATTAAAGAAAAACATTGATAAATTTATTCTTGAAGGGGAGAAATTTGTCATCCTAAAATATGCCTCTTTGCCATATGGATTATTTTCAGCTGGTTATTTTTTATGAAACTGCAGAAACTCTGAAAACCAAGTAAAAGTTACCCTTTTGTAAAAAGACATTTATATTTATAAAGGAAATCTCCATTGTAAGGGTATCTTCCCCTCTGTACCAGGAGGAGAAGGGTTACTAATCTCTAGAAACCCTTTATCAGTGGTGAAGTTAAGGACTTAAATGTGCACGAAACCTTATCCTTGTTTACTGTGCTTTTCTTTGTAACCTCCCATAACTGGCCTCCTCTGCCCACTCCTTTTGTCTTTAGCTGGAGATGTTATTTAAGGTGGTGGCTTAGGGCATTTTGGAGAGTAACTCAGTTTTCCTGGGTCTCTCCCATGTATACAGGAGGTATACATGATATTAAACCTTTTTTTTCTTCTTTTAATCTTTTATTATGGGGGAAGGGGTCTCAGCCAGGAACCTAGAAGGGTAGAGGAAAAATTTATTTTTCCTACCCCACAACCACATTAAAATTAGGAATTTCTGTTCATCAAAAGACACCACTGAAAGGGAACCTTGTGAGGGAAAATACATATGCAACACATACAACTGTCTTTAGGCGCACATCTAGAATACATTGATCCAGAATCAATTAAAAACAAAGAAAGAAAATGGACAAAAATCACTTCACAAAAATCTGAATGTCAAAAAAAAAAACATATAAAAAGGTGCTCAACCTCATTAGCCATCAGAGAAATGCAAATAAAAAACACAATGAGATACCATTATATTCCTAGTATACTGGCAAAATTAAAAAAAAAAAATTTTTTTTATAGTTTATTTATTTTTGAGACAGAGACAGACGGAAGACGAGTGGGGGAGGAGCAGAGAGAGAGAGGGAGACACAGAATCTGAAACAGGCTCCTGGCTCTGAACTGCCAGTACAGAACCCGATGCAGGACTCAAACCAACGAAACGCGAGATCATTACCTGAGCCGAAGTTGGAGGCTTAACCACTGAGCCACCCAGGCGCCCCATATACTGGCAAAATTTTAAGTCTTTATTTTTTTTTAATTTAATTTTTATTTATTTCTAGGAGAGAGAGAGAGCGTGAGCAGGGGAGGGTCAGAGAGAGTGTGATTCATATTCTGAAACAGGCTCCAGGCTTTGAGCTGGCAGTCAGCACAGAGCCCGACGCGGTGCTCGAACCCACGAACCGCGAGATCATGACCTAAGCGAAAGTCGGACGCTTAACCGACTAAGCCACCCAGGCGCCCCATAAGTCTTTAATCCTGTAGAGCAAATGGGAATGTTTTCTCACTCCCGGTAAAAGTATAAATTGGTACAATTTTGGACAAATGTTTAAGGGTAATGACTAAAACTTACTGTGTTAATACTCCATAATCAGCAATTTTACTCCCAAATATACATCCTAAAGAAATACATGGTCATGTACACTATGACACCTATTCAAGAATATCCACATGGCACTAGGTGTTACAGACCCAAACTGGAAACAATTCAAATATCCATCAACAATACCATACTGTATATGTTCCACTGTATAAATTATAGATTCGATCCTATACAATAATATTAATGCATTATAAAGGCATATTGTTAAGCAAAGACTATAAAAGAATTGTACAAAAACAGGAAATATTAAACTATCTTGTTTAGGGATATACGATTTGGTAAAACTTGAAAGTAAAATCAAGGATTGGTTATAGTAAAATATACGATATTGGTTCCCACTGAGAAGGGAAAGGACAGAAAGGAATTTCTGGGAGATGTCAGTAATACTTTATATGTGTATTTTTTTTTTTACTTGAGTATACTTTACTAAGATTTTTGTTTTATCATTCAGTAAGCTGCTAATTTATATTTTATGTACACTTAGGCATTTTATTTTTATAAATAAAACATTTATTCTGTGTCATTACAAGACTTTTTTAAATGCATAGTGAGTAAAGTTTTATAAAATTAAACATTATCCCAAGTAAGTATCAATTAAAGTATTAGAAAACTTCATCTGGGGGGTGACTGGGTGGCTTAGTCGGTTAAGCGTCCGACTTCGGCTCAGGTCATGATCTCACGGTTCATGGGTTTGAGCCCCGCGTCGGGCTCTGTGCTGACCACTAGCTCAGAGCCTGGAGCCTGCTTCAGATTCTGTGTCTCCCTCTCTCTCTGACCCTCCCCTGCTCATGATGCTCTCTCTCTCTTTCAGAAATAAATAAGACATTAAAAAAATTAAAGGGAAAAAGTAAACATTAAAAAAAATTTTTTTTAAAAAGTAAACTTCATCTGAGTAAATTTGAATATCTAATTGGTTTTATTAAGCAATTCATGAATTGTGGAGAATCCCATCTAGCAAGTAAAAAGGAGCTCCAAGGAACTATAGGCAGAAATGAGGTGAAACAAGTAGGTTACTGACGTGGAAATGTTGGGGTTTGGAGCCTACTGCCAAGATGAATTCTTGAGACATCTTTGGTACAAAAAAGGTGGATTTATACAGGATCTGTGGGCAGAAAGAACTTCACTAGGGTTGTGAAGAGTGGCCAATTACATACTTTCAACTTAGGAGAGGTGTAGGGATAGCACAAGCCTGCAAGGTATTTTGGAAACAAGGGTTATAGGGCCCTGAGAAAGCTAGCTATTATTAGGAAAAGGTCATTTATTTAGTTTAAGTAAAAGTCAGTCTTTAGGCCCTTTAGATGTATGCCTGGATTATGATTGCCAACATATATTTGGGGGTAGAGATAAAGGAAGTTTCCAAAGGAATTTTTATATGTTAAAGTAGACTTACAGGATCCTGGAGGTTGGGATGATGTTAAAAGATTGCCTTTTGCCCTTAGGAAAGAGTCATCATTGAGGCAGTTGAGTTCCTAGAGGGAGGTCACTCTGTCTGTTTCAAAGACTTGTCAATGGTCTATAAGTTGTAAGAAAATTTAATTTTTTTTTCTGCCTTTGTTTCCTGCATCAGTTATCAGCAAGATATGATTATTTCAAGTAAGGTTACCTTCTCTCAGGGGAAGGCAGGAGGTTTTATCTGGCAGGTTATCTCTCTAGTGCTGACCAGGAAATTCCAGACTGATTTATTTAAAATTCCACTCTGGAGGGAGGTAGATACCACAATTAGGTTAGGTACTAAGTCTTGGAGGTGTTTAATATAAGTGACACCATTTGGGGCCTGTTTCATTTTTTACCTTCCCTTTTTTTTTTTTTTTTAAATCAGTAAATGCTCGTTTATGTTTTAAAAATCAAGCAATACAAAAATATAAGAATGGAGGAAGTCACCTCAAAGCCCCTTACCAAGTGCCTATTTCTTTTTAACAAAGGAAAAGATGTTCTCTTCCCTGTCAAAATGAGAATCAGAGTCTTATCTTACTAACTTTTAATAGAAATTTCCATTTTACAAAAATGTTGATTAGTGTCCTATGGAAAAATATTTCATTGAACACTCACAGCCTAGCTGTGCTGAAAGTCTCCTTTTTGGTGATGAATTGCCTATCACTGCTAAACACTTCAGTGAAATAAAATATTGCTTTATTTAAATTTATACTTTGATAGAGTTCATATCTCTTAATTAGTGCCTAGACAAATAATTTGGGAAAAAGCAACCAAAAGCAAAGAACTATCAAACACTTAAGATATTTTATTTAAAAAGGTATTTTACATAATAAAAAATAACTTTTAAGTGTTCATTGTAATATACTTAATTACATAAAAACAGAATCACTTTAGACTTCTCTCCTAGACACATAATAAAGTGGAAAAGGGACAAGTCACTAGTGGAATTTGCCAAAATATATTTATTCATTTATTCAAAAAGTATTTATTGAGTGACTTTTATGTTAACCTCACACTACATTAAGTGCTTGGGTTATGACAAAGGACAAAACTGTCCAAACTCCATGCTCCCCTAGAATTTGCATTCTCATTTGAAAGACAGGTAATAAACAGTTAAAATAATGTCAGGCAGTGGTAAGTACTCTGAAGACAAATAAAGTAGAATGAAGGGACTGTGAGGACACAACCTCAGGTAAGGTAGAGTGCTGAATGCTGGTCTCTGTATACTCAGCTTGCTGGTTTGGGAGGTGGATGGGGAAAATTCCTCAGACAGCAGATGTATTTCACAACACCGGGAAAGTATCCAGTAGAGATGGTATTCTTCAGGTGTGGGAAAACTACAAAACCTGCGTATGGGGAAAATTTCTGAGATTCTTAAACAAACTCTGAAATAATCTGGTAGCTCATCTGCCTTTCAAATTGAGGCTTTCCATAAACTAGTTTCCAATCAGAGAGTGTGGGTCTCATTTCTATTCACATAACATCATGAGATTTTTATTTTCTAGGAGAAGTAGTTTGGAAATAGTACAATGTAGCTCAGGAGTCAGCTAAAAATGTGTTTGTTCTCTTACTATTGAGGTTCTAAATCATGTACTTTTCTTATTCCTGCATGAAAAAGAATGGTTAAATTGAGACAGTTAAGTGGTTTGTGGATGTTTGAGACCCTCATAAACTAGAACATCATTATTTTCAACAGCATTTATTCGTCATTATCTTTTGACATAATAAGGAGTAAACTAAATGTGTAAGAACCTCCTCTGAAAAGTGTCAATATGATCTCTTTCATAATGTGTCCCTTTCTCCTAAAATTGAAACACATCAAATAGAAACAAACAAATAAAATAAAAGCTTTCTCAAAATCTGATTGAACAAACGTTATTTATAAATGTAGCCCTTGATGTGGGACCTGGAAGTAATGCACATGAAACTTTAGATTTTTTTTTTCTTAAATCTCATTTGCTTTTCAAAGACTAGTTAGACTGATAGCCCTGTACCTTCTTGGAGAGTTTTTCATGACTTTACTCGAAGTCTAAACTAAACTAAATTCCACTAGATGAAACTCAAACCCATCTGTACTTTTTAAATTATTAATAAGAGTTATTTTACACAGCTATTTTTTAAAAAAATCATATGAAACTGAATACAATTTTGAGTTTATGTAAGCTAATGCATTTATTTTCTTCTTTCTCAAAAATTGCTCACTTTTTTTTTGTCTGCCTTACCTGTGGAGTTCATACTGAATACAAAAAATTGGTAGTTTAAAAACAAGTGGCAACTATTTTCAGTGAATATTATCTACTGTGTGATATCTGACAGACATGAGTTTTCTTAGTTAAAAATAGACTGCTGAACATTTATTAGAGTCTGAGTAATGCTGGATTGATCAAAGCTACAAGTGGCAACCAACGACAGTTCTCCTGTGCCAGATTATAAGAAATATTCCAGCCCCTCTGGAAAACAGTGTGGAGGTTCCTAAGGAAACTAACAATAGAACTCCCCTATGACCCAGCAATAGCACTGCTAGGAATTTACCCAAGGGATACAGAAATGCTGAGGCATAGGAACACCTGTACCCCAATGTTCATAGCAGCACTCTCCACAATAGCCAAAACATGGAAAGAGCCTAAGTGTCCATCAACGGACAAACGGATCAAGAAGATGTGGTTTATCTATACCATGGAATACTACATGGCAATGAGAAACAATGAAATCTGGCCATGTGTAGCAACATGGATGGACCTTGAGGGTGTTATGCTGAGCGAAATAAGTCAGGCAGAGAAGGACAAATATCCTATGTTTGCACGTATAGGAGGATTAGGAGGAACTTGACGGAGGAACAAGGGGGAGAAGAATGGGGAAAATGGTGGGGGAAAGGGAGAGAAGCAAACCATGAGAGATTCTTGAATGCTGACAAAAACTGAGGACTGATGGATGTGGGGGGGAGGAGGGATGGGCATGGAGGAGGACACTTGTGGGGATGAGCACTGAGTGTTATGTGGAAACTAATTTGACAATAAACTATTTGTAAAAAATAAAATAAAATACAGAAAAGAAAAGAAAAAAGAAATATTCCATAAGGCAGATATTTACAGTTGCATAGGTTGTGCACTGCACATCTTTAGCACATCCCCATTACCACTGTACATGACTGCTTTGACTTATGAGAAAACATCATAATCCTGCACCTTGAGACAGAAAGGAAGTAAGGAGCTACAGTTACCAGCATAAGAACAGAAACACTTATACTGCACTAGGGATATCCACTGGGGTAGAGAAGACTGGAAATTATGTAGGCTTAGGGAATCTACAGATCCACCTATGCAACAGTTCCATTAGAACACAGGTGAACAGATGATTCTTGCATAAACTGATATGGTCTCTGGACAGCTTGTCACTTTAGCCCCACGGATGCCTCTACGAAACCAACTTTTCACACTCCAATCCCTCAAAACAGTTCCTTAATCCTTGGACAGAGATGCTGACAGAGGAGAATAAATTTTTACTCATGGCTCCTGTCGAATGATTGGGAGGTGAGTGGATTAATTTATAACCAAAAACTTGAAAATGCATCAGCATAGAATTGGAGATTGTGCTGTGAATTGAATTTAAATCTTGCATTCTGCTCACACCTACAAATTGAAGTTCTCCAAGTAAAGGCATTTGAGGATAATAGAGAACAAAATTCATCTGAAAGGAAATAGATGCTTTCCTCAGCCACAGCATTTGGCATATTACAACATTTGGACAATGAATTTGGCTCCAAGCTTTCTTATAGCCAGGAAATGCACTAGGGTTCTAGAGTTTTTGGTTTATGACAACAGAAAACATAAATTCATTTGGAGTGGAAAAAAATCCTAAGTAGAAAAGACAGCAAGAATCTATAACATGTATAAGAGCATTTTTGGTCTTAAAGGGGTCTAAAAAACATCTCATTCTATCTATGTGAAAACTGATGCTTAGAAAATTGATAATCACAATCTTAGCACATATTCTTGATTAGTTTTTCATGAGGGAATTCTAAAGATGTTTGTAAGGAGGAAAAATTGCTGATTTATTAACAAGGTAACAAGATTTTTGTAGTTAGAAGAGGCACTCTAGATGAGGGAGCAAAAGGCATGCTAAGGACAAAACACAAGCTAACCTAACACCACCTCCCACCCCCTCCCACCCCACAGGTGGACTATACGGGCTATTTCTCAGGCCCTCCTGGCTGCCCAAGAACAAAGGAAAGGGCAGAAAACAAATGGTTAAACTGATGGAGTCTCCATCAGTTTACAAATATCTTAGTAAATTATAAGAAAAAGGCAATCTTTCAATAGCCTAATAATCTCCAGGAACTCCCTACTAGCTTAATGATAATGCTTTGTTAGAGGGAAAAACACCTTAACTTGATAATCTTTTTTTTTTTTTTAATTTTTTAGTGTTAATTTTCAAGAGACAGAGCATGAGCAGAAGAGGGGCAGAGAGAGAGGGAGACAAAGAATCCGAAGCAGGCTCCAGGCTCTGAGCTGTCAGCACAGAGCCCGGACGCGAGGCTCAAACCCACAAACCGCGAGATCATGACCTGAGCCAAAGTCGGACGCTTAACCGACTGAGCCACCCAGGCGCCCCTTAGCTTGATAATCTTGATAGTAGCCAGGCCTCCAGTAATCTGTGAGTCTTCTTTAGCTTATGGGAATCCCTTCGAGAAACTTTCTCTTGATTTTACATCCCCCAACTCCACAGCATATAAGCAGTCACTCCTTACAAACCCAGTGAAACTTTTTCTGCCCATGGGTCCTGTCCCTGTGATTTCATAAAATCACCTTTTTGCACCAAAGACTTCTCAAGAATTCTTTCTTGGCTTTCAGCTCAGAACCCCCACTGCTCCAAAACCCCATCATTATGAACTACATAGTCAAATATCCTTGATTCCCCAGATGAAGAAACCAAGACTCAGAGAAATTAAAACAGAACAGAATAAACAAAATAGCATTAGTTAATAGAAGAGGTAAGAAGAGTAACAGATTTGTGAAAAGGGATTTCCTGTTTAGCACAATGCTGGGACAGTGAACTTCAACCCCAAATCTTTCTTGATAAACACTCCCAAATGCTCTAGGGCTTCACAATCAAAAAGAGTCAGAATGAATGGACATCCTTTAGTAATGGAGACACTTACTTGGGGTTCTTGAAGGAGCAGCAGCAGCAGGTGGGCCAAGCTAGCTTTCAGGTGAGCCACCTTCACATAAGCCGCCGACTCTCACAAGCTTTACCCTCCAGCTGTGTTTCAAGATGGATCAAGTAGCTGACATTGCTACTGGTCCCCTGTGCTTTCCCTGGCCGTGCTTATCACAGCCTCGCTCCTGGAAACGTCCCAGGCCGATGGCACAGCCGAACCCGGGCACACTACTCCATGCGCCCTGCTGCCGACGTTTCTAGAGCGACAGCGAGCCCAGTGCAGTGAAGAACCCCACCGTGGTGCCCCAATCGTCATCGCCAGGGCACGCATTGCCCGTGTGCGCAGGGGGAAGGGGATTGAGTGGTTGGGATTCGTCCCCTGCGGCGCACCAGCGAGAGGTCTGGAGGTGCTGCTGGAAGCCGCTGGCTGCCAGGTCCAAAAGCGGAACCGGAAGTACCTCCCCAAGGCCCCAACCACGTGGCTTGGATCTTCTCCGCCCTCACGAGCCCAGAGCGGGTGTGGCACTCCGGGAGTTCTGAAGAGATCGTGGTGGCGGTGAGATTGGGGCAAGGGAGAAAAAAAAAAAAAAAAAAAAGGAAGAAAAAATGTTAGGACTTTGTTTTAACACATATGTGAGAAAACAATACTTAAGCATATAACTGTCACGTTTAAGTGGTCAATAAAAGATTCGCTATTAAATTTAAGTAAAACAGGCCATTTTAGAAAGAAATGAAAAGAAAGCCAGAGCCTGTGTCACTTATAATGAGCTTGAGAGCAAACAACAGTCTCCAATTCAAGTTTTCATTAGAATAAACAAATTTGATTTGAACATACTATCTCTAGGTGGTTGCAGCTCTGCAGGTATAAGACAGAGGGGGCATCACAAAAGGAAAAGAAAACTGTAATAATTGATTTAAGGAAGAGTAGATAGAGGAAGCAGAGAGAAGAGATAGAGACAGAAGAAGTAAGAGATGTGGATAAGATGGGAACCATAGAAACAGGCTGGATTTTATAGATTCATATAAAGGCCCACGGGCGGGGGGGGGGAATCTCTTTCTCCTTAGTTGATAAGTATTTCCTGCTATTGAAGGAAAAAAAAAGTCACCTAAGGAAAGAACACTGAACAACCACGATCTTACTACACCATGAAAATCGATGAGCTAGTGACTATCGTAGACTAACTTTTCTGGGTCTTTGCCCTTACGCAGAAGCCTCTGATTTCCTCTATTTTTTTTAAACAAAACTGAAATTCTCTTGGTAAATGATATTTAAACACCATAATTTTCACAAACGGTGGGTGAATGGGAAAATCTGAGAAGGACTAGTACAAACTCAGCACATTTTTAAAATAATGCTGATGAAAAATTCCTTTTCTGGCAAGTCTTTTTTCTAAGTTTACACCTTAACACCTTACTCTCAGGCTTGGAATCAGCAGAGAGGCCAGTTAAACCTCCTCATGGACCTGTTCCTCAGGCCTAATCTGAGGATCTGACTTCAGCCTGTCCCCAAAGCTTACAGCTTCTTTTTCAAGTTCCCTCAGGCCACAGGAAGGCCTGCTGGAAATTCAGAGTAAGAGAGAAACAAGGTGCTCAGCTGAGTGAATCATGGAGAAAATATGTTTTACTATAGTAGAGACAAACTACAAAGCCTCAAGACTGATACTACTCTTGATCATTGGATGAATCTTTGGAGTAAGAATAAATGTATTTCCAATGAAACCACTTAGACAGTACTCACCTGGATAGGCAAGTAGATTAAAGAAAAATATGCTCAGTACTTTAAAATTGTATAAAAGAATTGATCCTTGACAGTGGCTAAATTGAAATTGCTGCTGTTCACACGATTGTATACTTTTGTAAAGATGGGCCCAAGAGGAAAAGATGTCTGGTGTGATGATTTCAGGATCAAAATGAGCAGTTTGAGTTCGGCTATCATTCAAGCAAAAGTTTTGAGGACTTTTTATTAGGAATCCACAATTGGTGAAGAGCCACTATGTAAAAAAATGCAATGTACATTAGACAAGCTCATGCATTTTAAAGTCCAGTGTATCTTTCATAAAGTCAGGTACAAAGTACAAGGTGAGACTACTACAAGGTAGTGCTATATGAGATGGGAATATAAGAAAGTAAAAAATATGTTCTTAAAAACAGATTAGCAGTTGTTTTGTGCCTTTCACCTATTCTTGCAAGAGATGTCTGCATAAGGAAAACATGGGAGCAGACCCATCTGTATTTTTTTGCCCAAAAAATAGATTTAGTGGCTGTTTTGTTTTGGGAGGCAAATTAATGCTCAGAGACTGAGTTTCATCTTTGCCATCAATTTATTTAACATCAGATCAATATGGGAATTATAATAATTTCACAAGCCATTACTGTACAGGATAATGTCTCTTAATAAGATTTATAAAGGAGTAACATATTCTAAACCAGTGAGAGATGAATCACATTCTTCTTCCAGGCAAAGGGAGATGAAAGGAGTAAAGTCCAAATTTAGTTGAGGTATACCTTTATATTTGTTGGCACTTGGGAAGGATGGCTTAGCAGACCGAGAACTGATGTCCAGCTGCCAGTGTAAAAGTAAAAGCCTCCTGTTGCTGGAACACAATGCTAAGGAAGGATGGTGTGGGTGTTGACAGGCAAGAGGATTTCCTTTGTGGGGGCCACTGCACGATTTTTACCACTTTCTTACTGTGATGGGAGCTACTTGCCCCAAGGTCTTCAGAGAACTACTTAGATCAGCAAAGAGTCCCCTCACCCAGACTGAATATTCTCAGATAGTCCTCACAAACTCTCCGTATTTATAGTCTGAATGTGCCCTCGCCATAGTTGCTTCTTTATGTGTTTTTATTGATAACTCCATTGGGCCCCTTAGAAGCTGAGCTACTAAGTTCTTATCAGTGAAAACAGATGAGATGATGATATCCTGTCACAGCTTACTTCACTCATAGCAAAACAACTTCAGTCTTAAATAACAATTTCATTTTTGCCACAAACAAGTGGATTGGAAATTATATCAAACCAATATACAGCAGCGTCCCTAGGTCAGGTCTGCCTTAAAAAGTTGTAGACATCTGAGTTCTGTGGGCCAACGGAATATTTCCCTTCATGCCCTAATATATAGAAGCAATAAATTTGGAAGGGATGACTGAAACAGTTGTCCTAAGGCTGTTTCAAATAACAGAAACCCAGTCAAACTAACTTTTAAAGAAAACCAAAGGGTCAATTAATCATAAAGATAGAAGGAGTACATGGAAGCCTCAGAGGGATTGGAATCAAGCACTGGAAAGCCATCAGAATGTACTCACTAATTTCTCAGAGTTCTCACTCTCTGGGGCCACATGCTTTCTCATCTTCACTTCTCTGTATGATACCTTTCTTCTCTGGGGCCAAAATAGCCACTCCAGCCCACCACTGACTACATCATTTCCTGGTTAAGAGCCTGGCAGACACTAACTAGTTCTTGTATCCCTGATTGGACTAGGTTGTTTGGGTTTACCCCAGGCAATTGGCAAAAGTTTGGATTATGGGGGCACCTGGATGACTTAGTCGGTTGTGTCCAACTCCTGGTTTTGGCTCAGGTTATGATCTCAGAGTTCATGGGTTCAAGTCCTGCATCAGGCTCTGCACTGACAGTGGGGAGCCTGCTTGGGATTCTCTCTCTCCCCTCTCTCTCTGCCTCTCCCCTACTCATGCTCTCCTTCTCAAAATAAATTTTTTAAAAAGTTTGGGTTATGGAATTTAAGCATCATTTCCAGGATTCATCCACTTGTATAGGTGAGCTATTTGCAGACTAGTCTGGGGAATCAACCAAAAAAAGGTCAACCACAATAGTAGGTTAGGTTACTTCATCACATTAAATCGCCAGATAGTTACCAGGTTACCCTCTTTTCTCAAGTTGAATATATTTTAGAAAGAATCCATATTAATGGATTGCCATTCATAGTTTGTTAAGGAAGGCCTTTACTTATGTATATGAAAAGATGTATTTAAGTTAATGGTCAGAAGTTTAACCCCCTATTATATCAATGCATATTTGATAAAAAGCATATTTGATTTCTATTTGATTTACATTTAAAAAAAATTTTTTAATGTTTTTTATTTATTTCTAGGAGAGAGAGAGAGACAGCGTGAGCAGGGGAGGGTCAGAGAGAGAGGGAGTCACAGACTCTGAAACAGGCTCCAGGCTCTGAGCTGGCAGTCAGCACAGAGCCCGATGCGGGGCTCGAACCCACGAACCACGAGATCATGACCCAAGCGAAAGTCGAAAGTCGGATGCTTAACTGACTAAGCCACCCAGGTGCCCCCTCTGATTTACGTTTTAGTGCTGGAACAGATAATATAGATCGTTGTGACAGGGATAGCCTAAAGATTCACCTTTCTCTTCCATAGTGTCAAATTGTTGTTGGGAAGGAGCCGTCAACTGTGGGACTGCATACCGCAGGCACTGCTGCATCTAGGGAGAACTGTATCCTGGTTCTTGCCAATGTTGACACACAGTGCTATGATTAAAGCCACATGTTAAAAGATGACAGAGCCTCTGTCAGCCTGGGTCCCTGAGTGCCTGTGTGCACAAGAAACATTAAGAAAAGAATTCTGGGAGCACCTGCATAGTTCAGTCAGTTAAGCAGCCAACTTCAACTCAGGTCATGATCTAGTGGTTCATAAGTTCGAGCCCCACGTCAGGCTTTGTGCTGATAGTTCATAGCCTGGAGCTTGCTTTGGATTCTGTGTCTCCCTCTCTCTCTCTTTCCCTCCCCAGCTCACACTTTGTCTCTCTTTCAAAAATAAATAAGCATTAAAAAAAGAGTTAAAAAAAACAAACAAGAATTCTGCCCAAGGAAATACCTTAACCATATGCTTAGGACATACAGATATGCTTGGGAGAGGTAAGAATTTCTCCTAAAATCATATCAAAGTATACATTAGTGTTATTCAGTGTGTGATTAAAAACCGCACAAGAACTTTTTGTTGCCAACCAGTGAAGGATGAGAAGCTTGCCTTGGAATGTAAATTGGCTGCATCACTGAGCATACTGTTCAGTTCTGCTGACATTATTAATTTTTAGGGAGACTATTTTGCTGGAGAAGCAATGTGTTGATTTACATTCTGACGTAAGCACCTGAACTTGTCATAGACCAGTACTTTGAGTAACCCTGGTGTGAATGATCCATATTTGATTCATTCATGAGAGCAAGTTGATTTTATTCTTTAAACCAAAGTAACATATGGACATGCTGTAAACAAAACAAAACAAATGGAAACTAACAGTGAAGAAAGGAGGCATAGATGAAAAAAAAGACATTTCTTTTCTCCTTGAGCCCACTCAAATCCTTCTGCACAAATTAATCACTTTCTTGTGTATCCAGTCAGAAAATATTATGAGCATATCTGCATATAAAAATATCCAGTTTTAAAATATGCACAAATGGAATTAGAGTATTCAAACTTTTTGATACCTTGCCTTTTCATTCAGTGTTTCTTAAAACACTTGTACATCAACAACTATACATCTATCCCATCTCATGTGAAGGCTGTATAGTAGGAATATAACTGTATCGTAATATAACTAAATTAGTAATTCATTTGTGGGCATGTACCACATTTCTAATTTGTTTTTTCTATTAAAACAATATTTCAATAAATAAAATTATACATACATACAGAAAATTGTGTGTACTATTAAAATATGTAAGATGGAATCTTTGAATCAAAGGAATGTATATATTAATATTTACAAGATATTGTCAAATTGAAGAAATTTCCTTCAGAAAGATGGTTCTCTTTTGCAAATGAATATGAGAGTATTTTTCTTATATGTTCTCTACCTTTTGTTTTTAAATTTTTAATGTTTTATTTATTTCTGAGACACAGAGAGACAGAACATGAGCAGGTAAAGGGCGTAGAGAGAGGGAGATACGGAATCTGAAGCAGGAGCCTGAAGCAGGGCTTGAACCCACGAACTGTGAGATCATGACCTGAGCTGAAATCAGACGCTTAACCTACTGAGCCACCCAGGCACCCTATCTCTACCTTTTCTTTTACTTTTTCCTATTGCCTCACGAAAGCAACTACTGGACAGTAACATTTTAGCCAATCTGATAAGTGAATAATGTTTAGATTTGAACTGTTAGAGTGTGGGTGAGCTTTTCTTCCCCTAAGGAGTGATAAATACAGGACAAGCTCAGGAAAACCAATTGTACCAAGAACATTCAAGGAAAGAGCCTGAGAACTGAGATGCCATTTGGAAAAATAGATTTTTCTCTCTTATGGGTTTGAGGGTTCTCATTTCTGTTTCTTTCTGCATGTCTCACGCCCCCCCCCCACACCTCTCCTCTCCTCTTTCTTTCTCTCTCTTTTACTCTCTCTCCGTCAGTTTTCTCTGCTGAATTAGGCACTGGAAAAGATGATGATGCACCACAGCACCAGTGTTCAAGCAAAAGAGATTGACTAATATTATGGTTTTAGATCCCCAAGAATGAAAAACTGATGAGTCCAGTTAGTCATGTTCGCCACAATATGAACACAGGGTCCTCCATCCTATCCACTATGATTTCAGCAGTAAGAGAAGGGAGTGAGTCTAATAACAGAATAGCAGAAAGAGAAATTAAGAAAACAATTCCGTTTACAATTATACTAAAAGAATGAAATACCTAGGATTAAGGTTAACCAAGAATGTGAACAATCTCTACTATGAAAACTATAAAGCATCGTTGAAGGAAATTGAAGGTGACACGTATGGAACTCTGTGCTCATCAATTGGAAGAATTAACGTTGTTAAAATGTTCATACTACCCAAAGCAATCTACATATTCGGTGCACCCTCTATCAAAATATCAACAGCATTTTTCACTGGACAAGAGAAAGTAATACTAAAATTTTTATGGAGTCGCAGAAGATCCTGAATACCCAAAGCAATCTTGAGAAAGAAGAGCAAAGCTGGAGGTATCACAATCCCAGATTTCAAGATATACATCTATAATAATCAAAACAGTATTATAGTAGCACAAACGTACACATATAGATCAATAAAAAAAGATATATAATCCAGAAATAAACCCATGCTTATATGCTCAATTAATCTATGAAAAAGAAGGCAAGAATATAAAATGGCAAAAGGAATCTCTTCAATAAATGGTGCTGGGAAAACTTAACACCTACATGCAAAAGAATGAAACTGGACCACTTTTTATACCACACACAAAAGTAGACTCAAAAGGAATTTAAGACCTGAATATGAGACCTGAAATCATAAAAGTCCTAGAAGAAAACATAGGCAGTAATTACCTTGGTAACAGCCCTAGCAACATTTTTCTAGATATGTCTCCTCAGGCAAGGGAAACAAAAGCAAATGTAAGCATTGGGCCTACACCAAAATAAAAAGCTTTTGCCCAGCAAAGGGAACCATCAGTAAAATGAAAAAGTCAACCTACAAAATGGAAAAAGGTACTTGCAAGTTACATATACAGAAAGGGGTTAATATCCATAACATATAAATAACTCATACAACTCAACAGCAAAATAAGTAATCAATCCAATTAAAAAATGGGCAGAGGACCCAAACAGACATTTTTCCAAAGAAGACATACAGATGGTCAACAGACACATGAAAGATGCTCAACATCACTGATCATCAGGGAAATGCAAATCAAAACCACAATGAGATATTATCTTTCACCAGTCAGAATGACTAGTATCAAAAGCACAAGAAATTACACGTGTTGGTGAGGATGTGGAGGAAAATGAACCCTTGTGCACTGTTGGCGGGAATGTAAATTGACGGAGCCACTGTGGAAAACAGTATGGAGTTTCCTCAAAAAATTAAAAATAGAAATACTATATAATACAGTAATTCCACTACTGGGCATTTACTCAAAGAAAACAAAACACTAATTTGTAAAGATATGTATGCAACCCTATGTTTTTTGCAGCATTATTTATAATAGCCAAGACGTGGAAGCAACCTAAGGGTGTATTGTTAGATGAATAGATAAAGGATAAGTGATATGTGTATAATATGGGATATTACTCAATTATAAAAAAGAATGAGATTTTTTCCATTTGCAACAACATGGGTGGAACTAGAGGATGTTAAGTGAATAAGTCAGACAGAGAAAGACAAATATCATATGATTTCACTTATATGTGGAATATGAAAAACAACATGAACAAACAAAGCAGAAACAGACACATAAATACAGAGAACAAACTGGTGATTGCCAGAGGGGAAGGAGGAGGATTGGCAAAATGGGTGAGAGGAAGTGGTAGGTATAGAATTCCATTTATGGAATGAATAAGTCATGGGGATGAAAGGTACAGCATAGGGAATATAGTCAATGGTATTGTAATAGTGTATGGTGACAGATGGTAGTTACATTTATGATAAGCACAGCATAATTTACAGAGTTGTTGAATCTCTGTGTTGTATATCTGAACTGATTACCATGTGTACCATTGTATGTCAACAATATTTCAATTAAAAAATAGAGAGATAAGGGGGGGATGAATGGTGCATTAGGAAGATAATTGAAAAAGAATCTTCCCTCATGGGTCATACACAGTATTAACTCATGACCTAGAATTGGTCTGTTTCTTAAATGTTATTCTTCAGTATTCTACTCTTTATCACAAACTGTCTCCCTATTTTTTTTTTACTTCTTCATTACTATTACAAACATGTTCTTCAAATTCATTAAGCCCTTATATGTTTGACCCTTCCCCTTCCTCCCTGCCCATCACCTTCTGCCACATGTCTTGTTCAAACCTAAAAATACTGGCTCCTTGGTCTAGAAAAATTACACATGACAACAGAATTTATTCAACCATCATCTTTCTCTGCTTTGCACCTGGACTTCTGAGCACTGCCAAAAAAAGTCCCCAAAGCAAATGGATTGTTCAAAGCATTACAGTTTTCAAAATGGCAGCAATATGCTCAGTACTGCTGAACAGTTCTGTGCCTTCTCCTTGGTTATGCTCCTTCCTCATGCCAAACTTTTAGCCTCTGCTCAAGTCTCTCACTCTAGGAAACCTTTTCTCGCTACAGGGTGATCTCTTAATCATACACTGTCTAAGGTCATTTCTTTTGCTTTTAAGCATCTGAGGACTCGTCTTCACATTGATCTATAGAATCAAAATTCCTCAGCATAATATCCTTCATGGAGTGGCTCCTGCTCACCTCCCATTACACCTCCCATACTCCAGCCAAACCAATAACAGAGATCTCAGGATGCTCCAGGCTCTCTCACACCACTCTGTCTTTGCACTTCCCATTTTACTCTTTAGCATGTCATCTTCTCCTTGCTTGGCTTGGCAAGCTCTATTCATTTCAAGTGTAAGCTCCTCTGAGAAGCCTTGCAGGATGCCCTTCTACTCCCACACCACATCCTTCTCTGTCAGAGTCTGTGTCTTTCTCTTTGAACCTAGAGACCCTTTGGTTGTTTCTCTACTCCCACCTCAGTCCTAGTCTTATAATTCTGTGCCTCAGAGCAGAGGTTTTATGACTCAAAAACTAAAAATCCTAGCTGCTACTTAATAACCAATAAATGTTTCTAGAATGAATAGACAGATGAGTCTTTATGTGAAGAACAGGACATTCCATTTAGTGATTGGGTGACTGGGAGAAAGTGTGGGTAACATAGTATGTAAGATTATGCCCTCCTATTATATAATATTGTGGGGAAATAGGTTCTACTTACAAAAATGGGTTAGAAAAAAGCTTAGGGCAGAAAAGCCACCACCACAGAGCAAAAGCACCTGAGGTTAGCTAGCGAGATATTGTAATGGAATCACAAGTAACTTGTTATATCACTTGCAGGACATTACTTTCCATCTGACACCAATGTACATTGATCACAAACACCACTTGACTCCCAGGCCCTTTGTTTCTTACTCGCACAAGTTAATGATTACTATCTGATTGTTTTCACCACTTGTGTAAGATCTTGTTTTCTTCACATTCACCATGTGGGTAATATCTTGTGAGCTCCGTAAATATGGAGATGAAACCCCTGCTCAGGACTCTTGTCTCTTCCTGGACGTTAGCCCCTCTGGTATTCAATTCTGGATCTGCTCTCTTGTTGGACAAGAGAGAACTCTAGTTGCCTAGTCTGCGACATAATGTCATTAATACCAATAATCTTAACAACACTAAAAGGTCTCAATCTTCTTAAAATAGAGGATTGTCCTTTCTTGAAGTTAATTACCTTCAACAATACGTTATGGAAAAAACGGTTTTTAGTATTTGTAGATGTCACATGGGATTGAAACTGTGATATCTCTACTTTCTACTCTCCATTCCCAATAAGGGGATAAGGGAGAAATATCCTGACACTCTGAAGGGAAATCAATACCCAGAGATTCATCATCACCTACAGAGACAGAATTTTCCAGACTGACAGGCTTTACTGAAACCTCTGAAGGTGTTAACAGGCCAAAAGGAAGATTGTGTTAACCAGAGTAGCATCAATCAGAAGCCTGTGGAAGTAGAGGCAGAAAGGCAGATCAAAAGATAACCACAATTTCAGTGTTTTTGAAGCACCTGGAGCACTTATTAAAAATACTGGTGACCAGGGGTACCTGGGTGGCTCTGTTGGTTAAGTGTCCGACTTTGGCTCAGGTTATGATCTTGTAGTTCACAAGTTTGAGACCCACATAGGGCTCTGTGCTGACAGCTTAGAGCCTGGATCCTGCTTCTGATTCTGTGTCTCCCCCTCTCTCTGCCCCTCCCCCACTTGTGCTCGCTCTCTCTCTCTCTCTCAAAAATAAATTAAAATATTTTTTTTTTAAATGCTGGCGACCAAGCCCCATCTCAGTGCTACTAAATAAGAATCTCTGAAAGAGGAGCCCATGAATCTGAATTTTTTAAATTTTTATTTATTTTTTATTTCTTTAAAGAGAGGGAGTGTGTGCAAGTGTATGAGCAGGGGAAGGGCAGGGCGGTGGAGGAAGAGAGAGAGAGAGAGAGAAAGAGAGAGAGAGAGAGAGAGAGAGAGAGAGAATGTTAAGCAGGCTCTATGTGTGGAGGCTGACTCAGGGCTTGATCCCACAACCCTGGGATCATGACCTGAGTTGAAATCAAGCGTCAGATGCTTAACGGACTGAGCTACCCAGGCATCGCCATGAATCTGAATTTTTAAAAGTTTTTCTGGGGGCACCTGGGTGACTCAGTCGGTTAAGTGTTCAACTTCAACTCAGGTCATGATCTCACTGCTCAAAGGTTCAAGCCCCGTGTCAGGCTCTGTGCTGACAGCTCAGAGCCTAGAACCTGCTTCAGATTATGTCTTCTGTGTCTCCTCCTCTCTCTGTCCCTCCCCTGCTCACATTCTGTCTCTGTCCCTCAAAAATGAATAAACATTAAGAAAATTAAAAAAAAATTTTTTTCCTGATGTTTCTTTGGCCCATTAACCTGTGGGAGCATTGATTCAGACATGACTCCCCCAGAGCTGCCCTGGGGCAAAAGGAAGGATACCAATGTGCAGATGGGCATTTCAGGCTAAGCAAACCCAGATGCCCTTTAAATTGTCAGATCACAATGTACATCCCCTGTTTTGATTCCATCCTCACTAAGCACCCTCCAACAATTCACTTTCCACATAGCTAACCTACTTGAGGGGACTGTGAAGGTATAGCCAGTGTGTATTTTAGTTCTTTCACAGTGATGTTTCTCATTGCAAATTGACAGTTGTGGTTGTCCCATTTAATAATCTCGTATAAGCTCTGTACCCCTGAATCTGATCAATTCTTTAATAATTTTTTCAAATATATTGAGCATCTGGACATGTAAGGCTAGAGAAAGACCCTAGATTACCTCTGTGTGCAAAGTCTTTCTTAAGTAATATCTCTGGCCTCCTCCTCCTAATCCCTTCTCCTTTACCCCAACTGTCTTAACTTTCTGAAATATTTATGATGAGTTTGCAGTGGTTTTATCTGAAGAGATTAAATTCATATAAAATGTCTAGCCAAGTTCTTCTGTCTCAGTCAAACAGGGCTCAAAAATGATGCTTCTTGGGTGCCTGGGTGGCTCAGTTGGCTAAGTATCCAACTCTTGGTTTTGGCTTAGGTCATGATCTTGTGGTTTGTGAGTTTGAGCCCTGCATTGGACTTTGCTCTGACAGGGCAGAGCCTGCTTGGGATTCTCTCTCTCCCTGTCTCTACCCTACCCCTGTTCTCTCTCTCTCTCTCTGAAAATAATAAATAAATAAACTTTTTAAAAAGTGATGCTTCTTAAGAAACTTGACAGAATCTAGTTTCTATTTTTCCTGTAGGAGTAAGGCCAAACTCTGAAACAGTAGTTTTTAACTAAGGATGAATTTGCCCACCAGGAGACATTTGGCAATGTCTAGTGACATTTTTGATTGTCACAATTGGGGGCTGCTACTGGTGTCTAGAGTTTAGAGGCCAGGGATGCTACTTAAACATTTTACAATGCACACAACAACTCCCTACAAAAAAGAAAATTATGGTAGGCACAGGATATATGAGAACTGTCTGTACTTTCTGCTCAGTTTTACTGTGAACCTAAAACTACTCTAAAAAATAAAATCTATTTTTAAGAAAAGAGAATTCTTTAGCCTAAAATGTTGGTAGTACCAAATTTGAGAATCCTTGCCCTGAAGGAAGCTAGAAAAATTCTTTCCTACTTCTGAAACTTCATTCAACTTTTATGACAATGCTAGCTAGCTTTTGTAAAGGATAGAAATTTTGCATATAAGTGCTTTTAAAGTGAGTTCAGATGTATCTCTCTCTCTCATTCAAATCAGAAGATGATGTTATAATTGAGTAACATATGCTCTACAACATCACCCTTGAGACAAAGCCATTTAGTTATACCACAAATATGAACCATGCTGAGATGTGAATTGAATTCACTTTTAAAAGACACATTTATGTCAACAGAGGTAAACTAAATTAGAAGTATGAGATGTTAATGCAACAGAAATTTGGTCTTGGAATCTGGTTGTAAGGGATGACCTACTTTGTGGGGGGTTTTCATTTTTGATTTCCAGAATCTGTGTGTTTCCCTCAGCACATGAGCCTCCATACCCACATCTTGTGGGCCATATGGTGCTCTTTTGGAATGACTTTCATTTGATTTTCTCCCTTCTTTAGAAATATTTCCTTTGTCAGGCAATGTTGAGGTCCTTGAAGAAGGGTCTGTTGTCTTAATGTTCTTCTTATTAGTAGTGACCTTTGATGATTATAACAAGATTCTTATCAGAACATTATACCTTTTGGAAAAGAGCAGAAGTGTAACTCTTTTGGTGAAGTTTAGGAAAGCATTTCTATATAATTTATTTGGATGTAGAGAAATGAAAGAATCCACTCTTCATTTGGGATCAGCATGTCAATAATTGTGTGAAAAAATCACAGATTTCATTTGTGTGGTGGAGGAAATGGGCAAGAAGAGAAGTAAGTTAAAGGTTAGGGATGTGAGAATATAAATGACGCTTCCTGAGGATTTATCAAACTGCCTACCTCAATGCCATGGATGAAGGTCATTTGATAACATCATTTGTGATTTGAAGTTTCATTAGTAAAGATGAGAGAAAATGGTTAACTGCTTTTTACAAGGACAAAGGAAAAATGAATGGTGGAAATTAACTGTCTGTTAGTTTTAAAAGATGCCAACAGGACAGCAGGGGAGAATCAAGATTAATTAAATACAATTAAAAAGTGGAACTCAAAAAAAAAAAAAAAAGTGGAACTCACTGTACCAAAACAGAGCCTGGTTGCTTCCCAGAAATGTGGTCCCTCCCCCTGTTTTCCCTCCATCCATCTTCTCCTTTGGATGTCGTTGGTCAGCTTCAGTGTAATACTCAGTTGCCATTGAGGCTGTGTGGAAGCACTCTACTCTTTCCTTCTGCCAGGTCACCTCCACTTCTATGTCAACTGTTATATTTGCTTAGGACATTTCCACCATTGCATCTGCCCCCAAATTCCACATTCCCTAAAACTCCTGGTTGGGAAATTGCTTATCAGAAGTGTAGACCTAGTCATTATCTGTAGGGTGAAACCTTCTCTAATGTTTAGAATCTCAGATTAATGGAAAACCTTTCCCCGTTGATGGTTGCATATCAACTGTATGAAGCCAGGCAGCCTTTGAATAAGCTTACACATACTGTTTTAGCCAAACACACACACACACACACACACACACACACACACACACACACAAATCTGAAATGCAAAATAACTGAAAAGGAATTTAAATCTCTACCACAGTGGCTCAACCCAGTGTCAAAAGGGGTTTATGTTTGTATCACATGTAAAGTAATTTCAAAGCCTCTTTCCCCATCTCTTTCCAATGATCTCACTAGGAACACAAGCTTCTAGGGAATGTCCCTTCTCTAGCCCCCAAAACTATCTTCACATTCACTTTATGATAGACAGAGTACCTCCTACCAGCTTTTGTTCTCTTCAGCTATCCATCAAATCTATAATGTAGATTAATCTAGACTTTCAAGGTTTTTTCAGTTCTGCTTTATATCCTTTACATGGGTCAACAAACTCAAATGCCAAGCACCTGCCAAGCAATGAAGTCTTGCTACTTTGGAAGTGATATTAAAGACAAAGGTTATACAAATCCACAGTTTTCCTTTATAAAACATATATGCATGCACACAACAAGGCACTATTCTTTTTTTTTTTTTTAACTTTTATTTTTAAGAGAAAGACACACACAGAGCATGAGCAGGGGAGGGACAGAGACAGAAGACACAGACTCTGAAGCAGGCTCGAGGCTCTGAGCTGTCAGCACAGAGCCCGCTGTGGGTCTCAAACCCATGAATGGGAAGATCATGACCTGAGATCTGACACTTAACTGACTAAGCCACCCAGGTGCCCCAAGGCACTCTTCTTCTTGAAGGAGAAGACTATCAATTCGTATGTCAAATTGTAAAAAGTATGTCTATATGTGATTAGTGTTTTAGTGGCCAGAGCAAGAAAAAGCATTTCAGCATATCCCCTAGAAAGAATAATTCCATCCTATAATAGGCTACTCTCTGAGAAAGTTCTTGAAATGTTCTGATTGGTGCCGACTGTCAACGCCACAGAGTTTTCTCTTTCTTAATGTGTTAATGGGACTGCTCTCTAGGCAGAAAGAGTGGCATGTCTTCAGTCTTCTCAAAAAGGATCCTCTTTTCAGTTCTTCAGTGAGTTAACCCTGCAGATGGTTGCCTCCTCTGGGCAAGATGTTCAGTTGGCCTTTGGAGGATCTTTTCAACTAAGAGAGTCCTACACTGGCTGGGATTCTGAAGATAATGGTCAGCACTCATGACTGGGAGCAGATGATGAGAAGCACTGTTTTCCCAATTAGCAAGAAAAACAGAGGGCCTTGTTACTACAGGCACATCTATATGTGTATTTTGTAAAGGAAAGTATCATTTTGTTAACACATTATCTTTAAAATCACAAAATTGATAAGTGCTACATTAAGTGTTACATCTGCTAATGTAGGGCTTCAGGTTGCTGGGAGATCAGAGCAAATTGAGTCAGTCCTGAAGAGGGAAGGAAGCCCTGAATAATGACTTAAGGGAGAACTAAAGACCTAACCATGCTCCTACTTTTTTCAATTTGAGGGAAAAAAAACCCATGTATTGAAATTTTTGCTCTTTTTTGAAATTTTCAAAATTTTCTGTCAACCCAGGAAAAATGTTCTACACAGATATTTCTTCTTTTAATTATTTATTTTAGAAGGATTACGAAAAGAATATCATATATTTAGCATCAGAGGTTGTTAATAATCAAAAGTGAAGGTATGGCTTCTAAAATCTATAGATGTTCATTACAGAGATTTTGGAAGCTACAGAAAAGAGCACCTGTAATTCCACCACTTAAAGATAATCTCTGTTGGGGCGCCTGGGTGGCTTAGTCGGTTGAGCGTCCAATTTTCGCTTAGGTCATGATCTCGTGGTTCGTGGGTTCGAGCCCCGCGTCGGGCTCTGTGCTGACTGGCAGCTCAGAGCCTGGAGCCTGTTTCAGAGTCTGTCACTCCCTCTCTCTCTGACCCTCCCCTGCTCACGCTCCCTCTCTCTCTCTCTCTCTCCTAGAAATAAATAAAACATTAAAAAAAAAAGATAATCTCTGTTAACATTTCAGTGTTAGCTTATGTTTTTAAATGTTTTTCCTGAAGAGTGACTCCAGAAGTCTTCTAATATTTTGAACATTTTATTATGAAACTTAACCACCCATAAATATAATCATTAGATCATTGTTCTCTGGAGATGTATGCCAGAAAAGTTCTTTTTGAGTTGTAGGCACTCACTTGTGTTCTTAATAGCCCCATGTTTTCTTCTTTCCTACAGCCCTACTTCCATCTCCTAAAGACTCTCAAAGGGACTATAATAAGTGAAATGGTTAACTTTTGGGCGGGGAAAAGCCACCTGCCCTTATGAAGAGTTTCTGCAAGTCATTCCATGATTTCTTTTTAATAACCTCTTACCTCAGGTCATTTGGAAATTTACAGTATTCTTCAGTTGCAACCTTTTGGAGTTTTGAGGATATTTTTCTATTGCTAACATAAAATGTTAACAATAAGTGAACAGATGCTTTTTTTGTTGTTGACAAATAGGATGACTGTATTTTAACACCAAAAGGTCCATTTCCTCACAAGACTGTAAACCTTCCATTAGCATCATAGTTAAATTTAAGGACTGGCTTTATTTACTAATTATTTTATTTTTCACATGTCTAACATACCTTAAAAAATGAAACATTGGAGTTATAAAAACTAGCATATTTGCCAGTATTATATTTATTAATAAGCTATTTTGATTTAACAGCATTCTTCTTGCCTCACTCCTAAGTAATTAAAGGCATTTTAAAGACATTCATGCCATTCTCTATTTCCACTTCAGAATTTTTGCTTTCTCACACTTCTCTAAAAAAGCAGAGTTACTTTTAGATTCCTGTGTTGTGCAGCTCCACCACCCTCTGGCCATAAACAATGTAATCATGCACTGTTCTTCATATCACTGATTTTATTCTTTTATTCAGGATTTTATTCTTTTTTAAAAATTGTTTACTTATTGATTTATTTTGAGAGAGATAGAATGTGTGTGTGAGTGAATGGGGGAAGAGCAGAGAGACAGGGAGAGAGAAAGAACCCCACGTAGACTCCATGATGTCAGTGCAGAGCCCAAAGTGAGGCTCAAGCCCATGAACTGTGAGATCATGACGTGGGCTGAAACCAAGAATCGAATGCCCAACTGACAGAGCCATGCAGGTGCCCCCACTTTCAGAGTTTAATATTTGTCTCAGTCATCATGTTACCTCCAATTCCTGCCATAACCTTGGAAGAATTCAGTTTCCAAAGGAAACAATACATCCCATAGATGAAACTTAGTTTCATAATCATTTTAAATCAAATTACTTTTGTCTCATTAATCAATATTCTTTCTTGGAATTGTTAAGTAAAAACCAACTTTGATATTTCCCTCCACAACCACATCTTCCTCTTCTTTCATTTACTTTCATTAAATCTGCTCTTTAATTAACTGAGACCCGTAGGTCTTCAATTGTTCTCTCCAATTCCATTTGATCAGTTCCCTTTTGGCTTTTCTTCTTCCCTTTATGGCTTAAATACTATGGTCAAATTATTTCAACTAGTCCTTCCTAATGTTTCAAAGTCTTACCAACTGTTCTGATATATTGTATAGGAAAAAACCACTACTCCTGAATGTCGTCATTACTCTCTCACTGCAGCCACACTAGGCACTTTTGACACCAAATGTTTTTTCCATGCCAAGAAATTCTGGGATGCTAGCTCTGTGTCCTATGATTTAACTCAGTTCTAACACTACCTACCCAGAGATACCATCAGATTCCACAGGTTAAAAGCTCAGCCTCTCAAGACTGCCTTCCACCACTTCAGATGCCAGTTGCCAGTAGTAGGTCTCCAGGTTTCCCACAACTTCTGTCCAACGTGGCAATGGATTGGAGGTTTCCATGATCTCCTTCTTCTTGGACTAGATTATTTTCCAGGACAACTCATAGAACTCAGAGAAACATTGTATAAACACTGTTTATACAGAAACATGTATATCAGTTTGTTAAAGGATATAGATGAACAGTCAGACAAAGAGATACAAAGGGTGAGACCTGGGAGGATCTTGAGCTCACCAGCTTCTGTCCCTTTAGGGGTCAGGTGCACCACTCTCCAGGTATGTGGGTATATTCACCAACCTGGAGCTCTCCAAACATCACACTATTACCATTTTATGGACACCTTCCTTACGTAGCCATGATCAATTATGAACTCAATGTCTAGCCCCTCTTCCCTCTCTGGAGAATGGGATTGGGGCTGAAAGTTCCAAGCTTCTAATATCGGCTTGTTTTGTTGTTGTTGTTATTGTTATTTTCTTTTTTTTTGTTTCTGATGAACAGACCCCCCCTTTTGGGAGCCATCCTGAGTCGCTATATTAGAACAAAGTTTTTTTTTAAATATCAAAAACTTCATATATATTCTAATATTACATGTATACACACACATATATATTTAAAGCAAAAAGCTGTAATATTGTATTGGAGATTTATAATTTAAGAAACTATAGGGTACATGGGTGGCTCAGTCAGTTAAGCATCCAACTTCAGGTCAGGTCATGATCTCCCGGTTCATGGGTTCAAGCCCTGCATCAGGCTCTGTGCTGAATGTTTGCTCAGAGCCTAGAGCCTGCTTCGGATTCTGTGTCTCCTTCTCTCTCTACACCTCCTCCACTCATGCTCTGTCTCACTCTGGCTCTCAAAAATAAATAAGTGTATATAAATAGAAAAAGAAACTATAATACATGTTACAACTATAATGTAAAGTTTGAGGTGGTAAGTGGACTTATAGAATTGTCAGATTTTTACATTTTATGTGAAGTATAAAATATTAACTCTAAGCAGACTGTCAAACAACTTAAGAATGTATATATACTCATCACCCAGGAAATTACAAAGGATTTGAGAACCAGGGTCTCAAGAACCAGGGTCAAAGAGCAAATAGTAGAACAAAAGGTGCTACTAGTGTTCTTATCACTTAGGACTTTATAAAGTTTCAGGATCCCTATGTCAAGAATGAGGGACAGAGACCAATATATATATTTTTCTATTATCTTACATATGTGAAGCCACATTTCTCCATTATTCATCCATTTACCTTTTCTCCTCCTATCTGCTGACCTGGGAAGCTGGCTGAAAAAAAAATCCCAAAAACTTTTCAGATTGGAGTTTGTACAAATGTATGATTTCCAATATCCACTGAGCCTTTTATGTAGCCTTGAACTTCCCTTGTTCTTGGAAAGATTACTTTCCCACTTCCCACAACTATCTTCAACTCAGTACCTCACTTTAATTCAAGTCCCCCACCCCATCTTTCTTGGCAGATGGCCTTGTCTTCTACTTCCTAGTAAGAAGAAACTAACAAGTCCTCTCAGCTTCCTTCTTGCTTACTTCCAATTTCACAGGACGAAGTGTTTTCTTTCTAAAATAAATCCCTCACAATGACTATTGGTTTCTCCAAAGATTTGCCACTACTTACTTTTTCAGCTTTTTATAACATCTCTTCCTCACTAGTAAAATGCTTATTTCCATTTCCTCTGAACTGTTGCTAAAGTCTGTAATATAGCTTTTTATGCTTTTCTATGTTTTCCAAGTTTTTAAAATATATTTTGTCACTAGATACAAAAACAACTCAATTTAATACAATCTGTTCTGTCTCTCACCTTGAACAAATTTCTTGAAAGAATAATAGCATTCCATACCCAATATTTATATTTTCTCACCTCTAATTTGTTATTCAGTCCCATGTTACCATGTTTCTGCTATACTGTGTCTCCCTTTGTTCACAAAAGTCACCAAGAATTTTCTAAATAAGTACATTAACACTTATTTCTTCTTTTTTTCTTATTTCGCTTTTCTATGCCATGTATCATTGTTCAAGAGTCCTGCATTCTCTCCTGCTCTTACTTTACATGGTCTCCCTGAGTGATAGCATCCACATCCATGGCTTTTAGGGATGCAGTCACACTAAGGATATCCAGGGTTTGTCTTCTTTGAGCTCCCAAATCAGATCTCAACTGTCCATTGATTATCTCTTCATGGTAATGGCACACAGGCATCTCAAATTTAAAGGTTTAGAATGATACCAGTCATCTCCTCATTCAAATCTTCTTTCTTTGTTTTCTATATTGATGACTAGTAATCTCCTTATCCCATCTTCCAAGGCAGAAGAGCTATTCTAGTTAACTTTGTTTCCCATATTCAATTATACCAAATCTATGTTGTTTCAACAAACAAACACATGTAGAAAATGCTATGTAATTTTCCTTTTAATCCTAACTGTCCCATTTTAGTATAGAGCAATTGCTTTCTAACTCTCTTTGGTAGATGGCTACTCAATTTACTGCAAGTCACCAGTGCCAGTAGAGGAGTCTCTTAATGGCCAAGCTTCTATTAGTTAACCCCATCTCCTAAACATGAATGGTGATCCAAGTTGGGCCATCAGATTATTTCCTCTAAAAATCTGAAAATATTTCTGAATAAATGAACAGAAAGACCAAGAGTTGGTAGAACTGATATATAGTAATGGTGCCACTTTAGGTAGACTGCCCACAGTTCCAGCAGCACCCTTGGTTCTGTCCATTGTCTTAGTTGTTAATAATTTCCTCAAAGAAATGAGATAACATTTTACAGTAAATTTCCTTTTTTTGTTAATTTTAGCCCATTTTTTCATGTTCCTTAAAACCAAAACCTCCTTAAAGTATGCCCTCAAGTTTCTAATACTACTATTGGAGTTCTCTTTCTGAAAGGAGAGGTAGGTCTTATTTCTCTTCTTAAATTATTTCAGAGATACACCATGGTCTAGCATGTAAAATGCAAATTCCATAGCTAAGCATGAAAAAACCTTCAAAATCTGGGTTCTTCTTCCTTCCTTGTGTTATCATCCAATAATTTCTGTGTATAGTAGTAATTCCAGCCCTACCACTTGTGATTCTGGGATCTTCTGTGTTGAGCAGGCTGCTGAGCCCTGGTCATGCCTCCCTTTCTGCTTAGTACTTTGTGTCTCCTCTCTCCTCTGATGAATCCCCTCATTAACCTCTTCTAACACTATTGGGCACAGTCAGTGCCTTCTTCCCCTCTGCTCCCATAGCATGTTCTTACTTCTCTAAGTGCTTACGATGCCAGAGGGTCAGTATTGGTTTACATGCTTATTGTCCTATTAGACTGGAAACTCCTTGATGGCAAAGACATCTGGCCAAGGAGCACATGTGCCTCTGGAGGTATCCTCATGGGAAGGAAGATGACAAAAGATCAGAGACCCTTAGAAAGGTTGGAGAATGATAGTGGCCTTGTAAGCCTGTCAGGCAGATTCCAGGGCAAGATACACCCTGATGGAAAAATGTATCATGATATCAGAAAATAAATAAATAAAATAAAATAAAATAAAATAAAATGGACTTAATATAGTAGAAGTTTTAGCAACCAAAAGTAGTGCTTCTCTAATTTGGAGCTACAGGGTTAACAACACAGACAGAAAAATCCTGTATGTCAGTGTGGCAATAGCAGGAATGCAAATGTCTGTGGCATGAGCATGGGGGGTGTGAGGAAGAATGGGATGACAGTTTAGGGACATATGCATATGCAGACATACTAGTGATGGCTGAATAAAAATTAGGGCACCACTAATTAGGCTTCTGGACACCAGAAGATCTTTACCGTTACTGGGCCCATGTCACTGCTCTTTTTTGTAGCCATTGCTGAGGTGACTAAAGAAAAGATCCAAATATCCCCCAAATGATTTCTAGAAACAATGAGAACAGCTATTTGTACTTGGACCTCTGTTGTTTAAGAGTTATGAGAGATTGGTCAAGGATATTGAACAGATGAGTGAGTCAGTCTGAACACAAATGAGTATGAGTATATGACTAAGAAGCCAAGGAAGTACAATATGTTGAACAGAGGTTAATTAAAATATAAATTTGGCAAGCACTAAAATTTTGGACTGGCTTAAAACTTTTTAAATGTTGCCACTTTAATATGCCCTTAGGTTTCTACTTATTTCTTTAATTACCATCTGTTAAGTGAACAGGGATGATGAAGTAAAATAAAGTTTTCCCAGAGCTTTTGGTATTAAATCTGCTTTAAAAATTCACTCTTCTGTTAAACTTTATTTTTATTTTAAAATGTTTGGCTATTGCCTGTTCTGTCCAGGCCAGCTACTCTTGGGTGTTTACTTAATCCAATATTCTCAGTTTTATGATGGTCACTATAATCACCATTTTAATATTCCCTGTGATGTTGCAAATGAAAACTCTGAATCATTCTTATCTTGTGAAAATCATGCACTAGGTTTGATGATGAAAAGGAAAAGTGCTTTTAAGAGCCCAGTATGGATGTACTTGTGCATTTTAGCATTTTAATATCTACCAACTGTGAATTTGGTTTTGGCAGAACACACTGTCACCTTTATGGATATTTTAGTAGTGGCTGTTGATTACATGATTTGACATTATTTTTTCTACTATTATATTTATTAAAATAAACTATATTAAAATGAAGCAATCATAATGTTTACCACCACTCTGTAATATACAAGGTAAAAGAGATTTCTGATTATTTGTTTTTATACAACCTGGGTAGGAAACAGAGTAATATGGGTGCATTTTGATATAGCAAATTATCTAGGACAGATTTCCAGTTTGTCCTTTATCTACTGAAACCCTGCACCAAGGAGAAGTAAAAATGAATTAAATCCAGTATAACCAGATTATATTAAGTGCATGGAAGTCACAAGAAAGATCAACACTTTGGGTTCCATTATAAAGTAAAAGAGGTAAGCCAGCCGCTGAGGAAATGAGATACAAACCCCATGAAGACAGAGCTATTTTTTAGACTATGCCTGCCCTAAGGATTAGATTTAAATCAAATAGCTTGTTCTTAATGCCTTTCGCCAATCTTGCTAGCCTTCTCATTGACAGGCACTTTGTCTGCCCCAACTCCCAAGTCTTCAGTTTTCCCTAAGTATACAAATACTACATGTTTCTGATAGTCCAATTCAAACCTATTTCAACTGACCTTGAGTCTCAATGATTTCCCTCCCATCAGAATTATTTCACCAATTGGTAAACTGTGTATAACTAGCAGTTATGTATATGCAGTACAGTATTGCTCAGTATTGTGGCATGTGTCCACATCTTTAATCCCTATGTAGATTGTAAACTTTAGAGGGCAGGTATCATGTTTCATACTATTGCACTGTCCACCCCAAGAAAACCCTGTGCGTATGTCTGGCATCTACTTATTACTTGAGGTATAGCTTCCCACAGGCCTGCTAAAAAGAAGGGAAGAAGGTTATAAGAAGATGATCTGGATTAACTAAATTAAATCTCCCTGCAGGATGGATTATTAACACTCATGCAATTCATTTGCTGACACTTGAATTTGTACCAATTTTCAGGGATTGGGGGGAAGAAACAGGAATTAGTGGTAGTAGGGAGTCAACAGAGAAGATTTCTATATAGATTCCCATTAATTCTGACTACTTATCCTTATGAAAGTTCTTTCTGTCTTAAATATGATTTATAAGCTGCTATATACTCACTGCTGTATGAAAGCACAGTTTCTTCTGACCAGTTCATTAAATTTGCAGTTTGTTTATATTTTTCCTTCGTTTTAGCCAAAGCAAATAGTCATTATTATTTCTATTTCCTGTAACAGTTATTGCCACCATTAATCTTTCCAATAAGTGTTACAGAGAGGCATAAATCTGCCCCCAGTACCAGATAAGACAGATGCGCAAAGGAATAGATAGATACTTAAATTAAAAATGACACAATTTTAAGCTAGATTACATTCTTTAAAAAAATTGTATTTCAACTTACTTGACCATCCATGACTCCATTTACACACTTCTGTGCATTTATTTAAGAAATAATAAATAACATACTCTACAAGTTAAGTAAATGAAACTTAGGAATTCTGTTTAATCTAGCATTTCAGTTTTAAAATATGGCCTTCCAAAATTTGAAAGCAACCAAGATGTTCTTCAATATGTAAATGTATAAACAAACTGGTATATACAGTGGAATATTATTCCACTATTTTTTTAAATGAGTAATTGAGCCACAAAAAGACATGGAGGAAACTTAAATACATATTGCTAAGTTAAAGAAGCCTATCGGAAAAAGCCTATCGGAAAAAGTTGTATGATTCCAACTATGTGACATACTGAAAAAGAAAAAACTATGGAGATAGTAAACTAAAAAGATCAATGATTTCCAGGAGTTCACAGGAAGGTGGAAAGGTGGGATGAACAGGTGGAGCACAGGACATTTTTAGGGCAGTGAAAGAATTCTGTATGATACTATAATGGTAGATACTGGCATTACACAGTTGTTAAAACCCATAGAATGTACAACACAAAAAGTGAACCCTAATATAAACTATAGACTTTACTTAACAATAATATATTAATATTGGCTCATCAATTGTAACAAACATACCACAGCAATGCAAGTTGTTGCTAATAGATGAGACTGAGGTAAGGAAGGGGGTTAGGAGACATGAGAACTCTCTGTCTTTTTTTTCTTAATCTCTATTTATTTTTTAGGCTCTATGCCCCACATAGGGCTTTAACTCACAACCCTGAGATCAAGAGTTGTATGCTCTATCTACCTATTGAGCCAGCCAGGTGCCCTGAGACTTTGTACTTCCTGCCCAATTTTTCTATAAACCTAAAACTTCTCAAAAAATAGTCCATTAAAAAATATGGGAACATGATTTTTATTCTCATTTTATATGCAATGAGTTGTATTCTTTAGTTAAATATTCTTTTAATCTCTAAGATAACTGAGCTTTATAAAAAGGGCTAAAGTTGTTAATGGCTTGTTCAGGTAAACTTTTAAATCTGAATATAAAAATGAATGTTATAGTGAGTATGTTCAAAGGATATATTGTTAAAATATATAAAGCAGCGGGCACAGAAGGATGGTTGATAAATATTATTTGAGAATATGCTACAGCACACCCAGAATCTGCAAGCTATCATGCATGGTGCATCAACTCTTGTCTGCCATCCTTAATCTAGCCTCTCCTTCTCCAGCTTGTCAGAGCCGTGAATGGACTTTTGTTTGAAGGGAAATAAATGCCTCTTGTTTCATCTGTAGTTAAAGTTTTAAAAATGGATCCTAACTTGTAACATTTTGAGAGGCTAGTGTATATACGGAAAGGATTAGAAAAATGAATGAATTAATTATGATAATAATTCTACACTATTGAAATTAATTTTATACTCTTTAACATTTATTAAGTGCTCGGTTAATGACAAGCATTGACAAAATACTTTCATAAGCATTCATACAGCATTTACTTAACAAATATCTAATAGGTGGCTGCTAAATTATCTTATTTTTTCTAATAACTCCATAAAATGAGAGCTCTCATTATTTATATTTGCTGATGAGAAAACTGATATTTTCAGGTTTAATGAAAATTTTCCATGGTCATATAGTTAGAAAGTGGAAGAGCCAGAATTCTGACTTCAGAGTCCAAACTCTTAAATCAGATGTCATACTGCTTCATGTAATACATTAAACCTGGAATTTTGAAGCTATATTGCAGGGCATAGCTTTATTCTCATATGGGAAAACCAAAGAGATAAGTAAAGTGAGCAATAAGGAAAGAGATGAAAATCAGATCATTTCAGTTTAAAGTTATACTTTTTGCGGGGGATGGGGTGGGTGCTTCAGTGGCTCAGTTGGTTAAGTGTCTGACTTCAGCTCAGGTCATGATCAAGCAGGTTTCTGAGTTCAAGCAGTGCAGAGCCCACTTTGGATCATCTGTCTCCCTATCTTTCTGCCACTCCCCAACTCACTTGCACGTGTGTGTTCTCTTTCTCTCAAAAATGAATTTTTTTTTAAAGTTATACATTTTAGAGGAGCCAAGATGACGGAACAGCATGGAAGGGTTTTTTTTTGTGTCTTGTGTCCATGAAATACAGCCAAATCAACACTAAACCATCCTGCACAACTAGAAAACAGATTTAAGGAGTAACACAACAATCTGCACAGCCTGAACCACAGAACTCAGCAGGTATGCAGCCCAGAGATTTGACCTGGGGAAGAGAGAAGCCGCAGAGGGCAGAGAGCTGTTTTTGCTTGGGGAGAGAGGACAGAAACTGGGAGTGGAGGAGTACAGGAAAGCACCCCCCCAAAAAGCAGCTGAAGAGAAAGTGGAAAAGTGGAAATAGCCACAGGGACTGAACTAAAAAGGGAGAAAGGAGAGGGTTTAAATTTCATTAAGACTCTATAAACAGTGGAAGCATAGAGTCCGAAACTCTGCAGCTTGATCCCTGGCAGTGCTCTGGTGGGAAGGGCTAATCCCCAGGAGCCGAGTGACATCTAGGGAATCTTCCAGCCACATGGAGAGACATGGATCTCCTGTTGGTAGGACATTTGATAGAGGCATTGCGGCCTCCCCATATGCAAAGGTACCAGCAGACCCTGGAAAACGGCCACATCCACTGGTGTTAGAGCAAGGACATTAAGGGTGAAGCCTGGCATCACATATGTGTTGTGATTTGCTATAATCCCTGAAACGCTGCAGCTACAAGATCACTTGAACTTTTTCTGGGGCAGGCTGGCACCCAGCTGCAATCTCTGGGCATCAGCAGCAGCACAGTCCTGCGAACATTTCTGGGTATGGCCAGAACCTGGCTATTGCTTGGTAACATCCTCCCGCAGCGGGTCAGAATGGATCAAAGCCACACAGTCCTTCCGAAGTGAGGGGTCACATCTGCACAGGTGCTTCTGGGATAAAACTCAGGAGGGAGGTGCTGCCTAGGAATCTGACGGCTTAGTCACAGACAGTGTAAAAGCAGGAAGTAGACGGCAACTGAAGACAAAGAACGGGTGCTCCAACTGGAGACAAAGAACGGGTGCTCATCTACTAATTAGAAAGAACAGAGCTCTGATACTAGAGACTGGTTCGCTGGGTGTGGCCATTTTCACCCCTCCCACGCATGCGCATACACACCTACAAGCACCACAACAATCCACTCCAGTAAACTAAGCAGTGCCATCTAGTGGAAAACGGAACCATTACACTAAGCCCCACCCAAATGGTGAACCTCGCTCTTTAGGAACACCGCCAAGTCTCTCTGCCTGCTTAATTTATGGACTATAAAGTGCTTCATAGTTTGACTTCTAGGGGAAAACAATATAATTTCAATCGTATTTTAATCTGTTCGCTGGTCCATCTATTCAGTTATCTTTTTTCTTTTTTGTTTCTTTTCTTTTTTTTGAAAACAGAGAAAAAATTATTTTTATTTTCAATTTTTATTAAAAGTATTTTCTTTAATTTTTCTATTATATTTTATACTTTTTTGTACATTTTTCAAATTCTATTTTACTTCCATCATTTCATTTTATTCCATTTCATTGTATTCATTTTTACAAATTTTAAAATGTTTTTCTTTTTCTTTTTTTCTCCATCCCCCCTTTTTCCTCTAATCTACCAAGCGCCTTCAAAACCCAGATCAAAACACACCTAGGATCTAGCATCATTTATTTGATTTTCATGTGTGTGTGTGTGTTTAATTTTTAAGTTTTCTTTTTTTTTACCTTATTAATTCCTTTTCTTCCTTCAAAATGATGAACCACAGGAATCCACTCCAAAAGAAAGAGCAGGAAGAAACAACAGGCCAGGGACTTAACACAGATACAAGCAAGATGTCTGAACCAGAATTTAGAATCAGGATAATAAGAATATTAGTTAGGGTCAAAAATAGATTAGAATCCCTTTCCACAGAGATACAAGAATTAAAATCTAGTCAGGATGAAATAAAAAATGCTATAACTAAGCTGCAATCTCAAATAGATACCACAGTGGCAAGGATGAATGAGGCAGAGCAGTGAATCAGTGATATAGAGAACAAACTTGTGGAGAATAATGAAGCAGAAAAAAAGAGAGAGACTAAGGCAAAAGAGCACAATTTAAGAATTAGAGATGAATCAGTGACTCATCAGAATCATAGAGGTTCCAGAAGGTGAAGAGAGAGGAACAAATGTTGAAGGGTTATGTGAGCAAATTAAAGCAGGAAACTTTCCTAACCTGTGGAAAGATAGAGACCTCAAAATCCAGGAAGGACAGAGGACTCCCATTAGATTCAACAAAAACTGTCCATTGGCAAGGCATATCATAGTCAAATTCACAAAATACTCAGGCAAGAAAGAAACATGAAAGCAGCAAGGAAACAAAGTCTTAACCTACAAGAGAAGACAAATCAGGTTTGCAGCAGACCTATCCACAGAAACCTTGGAAGTCCAGAAAGGAGTGGCAGGATATATTCAATGTGCTGAATCAGAAATATATGCAGCCAAGAATTCTTTATCCAGCAAGGCTGTCATTCAAAATAGAAAGAGAGATTAAAAGTTTCCCAGAAAAAAAAAAAAAAAAAAAAAAAAAAAAAAAAAAAAAAAAAAAAAAAAAAAAAAAAAAAAAAAAAAAAAAAAAAAAAAAAAAAAAAAAAAAGACCAAAAGCAACAAAGACTAAAAAGTACCAGAGAGCACCAGCAGAAACTCCAACTCTACAAGAAACATAATGGCAATAAATTCGTATCTTTCAGTACTCACTCTAAACATCAATGGACTAAATGCTCCAATCAAAAGACATAGGGTAACAGAATGGATAAGAAAACAAGATCCATCTATATGCTGTTTACAAGAGACCCACTTCAGATCTAAAGACACCTTCACATTGAAAGTAAGGGGATGGAGAACCATCTATCATGCTAATGGTCAATCTAGACTTTAAAACAAAGACTGTAACAAGAGATGAAGAAGGGCATTGTATCATAGTTAAGGGGTCTATCTACCAAGAAGACATAATTGTAAACATTTATGCTTCAAATGTGGGCTTAATAAATCTATTAATCACAAACATAAATTTATTGATAATAATACCATAATAGTAGGGAAATTCAACACCCCACTTACAGCAATGGACAGATCATCTAAACAGAACATCAACAAGGAAGCAATTGCTTTGAATGACATACTGGATCAGATGGACTTAACAGATATATTCAGAATATTTTATCCTAAAGCAGCAGACTATACATTCTTCTCTTGTGCACATGGAACATTCTCCAGAATAGATCACATACTGGGATACAAATCAGCCCTCAACAAGTACAAAAAGATTGAGATCATACCATGGATATTTTTAGACCACAACACTATGAAACTTGAAATCAACCACAAGAAAAAATTTGGAAAGGTAGCACATACTTGGAGACTAAAGAACATCCTACTAAAGAACGAATGGGGTAACCAAGAGGTTAAAGAGGAAATTAAAAATTACATGGAAACCAATGAAAATGAAAACACCACAGCCCAAAACCTCTGGGACGCAGCAAAGACAGTCATAAGAGGGATATATTTATCAATCCAGGCCTTCCTAAAAAAGGAAGAAAGTTCTCAGATACACAACCTAATCTTACCCCTTAAAGAGCTTGAAAAAGAAAGCAAATGAAACCCAAAATGAGCAGAATACAGGAAATAATATAGGTTAGAGCAGAAATCAATGCTATTGAAACCAAAAACAAACAAACAAACCAAACAGTAGAACAGATCAATACAGCCAGAAGCTGGTTCTTTGAAAGGATTAACAAAATTGATAAGCTGCTAACCAGTTTGATCAAAAAGAAAAAGGAAAAGGACCCAAATAAATAAAATCAAGAATGAAAGGGGAGAGATCACAACCAACACAGCAGAAATAAAAATAATAATAGAATATTATGAGCAATTATTCACCAATAAAATGGGCAATCTGGAAGAAAGAGAAAAATTCCTAGGAATGTGTAAATTACTAAAACTGAAACAGGAAGAAATAGAAAATTTGAACAGACCCATAACCAGTAAAGAAATCGAATTAGTAATAAAAAAAATATCCCAAAACACAAGAGTCCAGGGCCAGATAGCTTTCCAGGGAAATTCTACCAAATATTTAAGGAAGAGTTAATACTAATCTCTTGAAGCTGTTCCAAAAGATAGAAATGGGAGGAAAACTTCCAAACTCTTTCTATGAAGCCAGCATTACCTTGATACCAAAACCAGACAAAGACCCCACTAAAAAGGAGAACTATAGGCCAATTTCCCTGATGAACATGGATGCAAAATTCCTGAACAAGATATTAGCCAACCGGATCCAACAGTACATTAAAAAAAATTTTTTCACCACGAGTGGGATTTATACATGGGATGCAGGTCTGGTTCAAAATCCACAAAACAATCAGTGTAATTCATCACATCAATAAAAGAAAGGACAAGACCACGTGATTCTCTCAATAGATGCAGAAAAAGCTTTTGACAAAATACAGCATCTTTCCTTGATTAAAAAAAAAACCTCAAGAAGGTAGGAATAGAGATCATGAAAGCCATATATGAAAGACCCAACAGTAATATCATCCTCAATGGGGAAAAACTGAGAGCTTTCCCCCTAATGTCAGGAACAAGACAGTGATGTCCACTCTCACCACTGTTATTCAACTTAGTATTGGTAGTCTTAGCCTCAACAATCAGACAACACAAAGAAATAAAGGCATCTAAATCAGCCAGGAGGAGGTCAAACTTTCAAGATGAAATAATACTTTATATGGAAAACCTAAAATATTCCACCAAAAAACTGCTAGAACTGATCCATAATTCAGCAAAGTTGGAGGATATAAAATCAATGCACAAAATTTGGTTGCATTCCTATACACCGACAATGAAGTAACGTAAAGAGAAATCAAAATCGTTCCAATTTACAATAGCAGCAAAAACCATAAAATACCTAGGAATAAATCTAACCAAAGATGTGAAAAATCTCTACACTGAAAACTATAGAAAGCTTATGAAAGAAATTGAAGAAGACACACCAAAAAAATGGAAAAATATTCCATGCTCCTGGATAGGAAGAAAAAATATTGTTAAAATGTTAATAGTACATACTACAAAGCAATCTACATATTCAATGCAATATCTATCAAAATAACACCAGCATTCTTCACAGAGCTAGAACAAACAACACTAACATTTGTATGGAACCAGAAAAGACCCCGAATAGCCAATGCAATCTTGAAAAAGAAAACCGAAGCAGGAGGCATCACAATCCCAGACTTCAAGCTGTATTACAAAGCTGTAATCATCAAGACAGTGTGGTACTGGCACAAAAACAGACACTCAGATCAACAGAACAGAATAGAGAACCCAAAAATGGACCAACAAACATAGGCCAACTAATCTTTGATGAAGCAGGAAAGAATCCTTGGAATAAAGTCAGTCTCTTCAGCAAACGGTGCTGGGAAAACTGGATAGCGACATGCAGAAAAATGAACCTGGACCACTTTCTTACACCATACACAAAAATAAACTCAAAATGGATGAAAGACCTAAATGTAAGTCAGGGAGTCATCAAAATCCTTGAGTAGAAAGCAGGCAAAACCCTATATGACCTTGGCTGCAGCAACTTTTTACTCAACATGTCTCCAGAGGCAAGGAAAATAAAAGCAAAAATGAACTATTGGGACCTCATCAAGATAAAAAGCTTCTGCACAGTGAAGGAAACAAGCAGCAAAACAAAAAGGCAACCAACAGAATGGGAGAAGATATTTGCACATGACATATCACATAAAGGGTTAGATTACAAAATCTATAAGGAACTTATCAAACTCAACACCAAAAGACAAATAATCCAGTGAAGAAATGGGCAAAAGACATGGAAAGACACTTCTCCAAAGACATTCAGATGGCCAACTGACACATGAAAAAATGCTCCACATCACTCATCATCAGGGAAATACAAATCAAAACCACAATGAGATACCACCTCACACCTGTCAGAATGGCTAACATTAACAACTTAGGCAAAACAGATATTGGCAAGGATCTCTTTTGCACTGCTGGCAGGAATGCAAACTGGTGCAGTCACTCTGGAAAACAGTATGGCGGCTTCTCAAAAAATTAAAAATAGAACTACCCTGTGACCCAACAATTGCACGACTAGGTATTTATCTAAGGGATACAGGTGTGCTGTTTCAAAGGGTCACATGCACCCTAATGTTTATAGCAGCACTATCAACACTAGCCAAAGTATGAAAATAACCCAAATATCCACTGATGGATGAATGGATAAAGATGTGATGTACATATATATACAATGGATTATTATTCAACAATCAAAAAGAATTAAATCTTCCCATTTGCAACAACATGGATGGAACTAGAGGGTATTATGCTAAGCAAAATTAGTCAGTTAGAGAAAGACAAATATCATACAACTTCACTCATATGAGGACTTTAAGATACAAAACTGATGCACATAAGTGAAGGGAAGGAAAAATAATATAATAACAGGGAGGGGACAAAACAGAACAAACTAACAGACTCTTAAATAAGGAGAACAAATAGAGGGTTCCTAGAGGGGTTGTGGGAGGGGGGATGGGCTAAGTGGGTAAGGGGCATCAAGGAATCTCTCCTGAAATCATTGTTGCACCATATGCTAATTAACTTGGATATAAATTGAAAAAAATAAATAAAATGGTAAAAAAAAAAGGTAGTTATATATTTTTGCCATATTTTGGTAAAATCTTTGAAGTTTCATTAGTTTCTCCTTCTCCCAGTTCTATCTTAACTGGCAGTATGTTGGTAAATGTTTAACAACTAGCTCTCTAATATGAAGAGCCCTGATTTATAGCATTTACCAACTTCTGTGGAATAAATACTCCTACCATGGCTGATACCAACATGACATAACTGAACACAGAGTTGGGAAGAGACATGCACCATTGGTTTGTTTAACCTGGCTTCAACATACCACTGTTTATATCCTGTCAAAATAGGCACTTACTAGTTGAGAAGTGATAAATTCCAGAAGGAAACTCTTTTGAGGATTGGAAGATTGAGGCTTTATGATATTTTTTGTACACTGGGCTTGTTCCTGAAAAAAAAAATCTAGAGAGAAGAAACAGTTTTTCCCAGGGGATTTTATGGTATTCCATTCAAGGACCTTGAGTAGTTTCTCAGGTGATGAGCTGATCTCAAAGTTCTGGAATTAAAAACAAGGAGTTTGTCTAGCTATATAAGCCAGAGGTAGATATTTTACATTGTTGCCAGATGATTTGTTAAATTAATTTGGACCGATTCTTTGGATTGGTCATGGCCTCTAACATCAACTGGTAGGGAGGAACAAGTAATGAAAATATGGAATAAAAATATTCCTAGAAACTCATGTATAAAGGGTAATAATTTATAATGTATATTCAGCATTCCCAGTAAGAGCTGATACTGGGAAAAGTGCCACACCACGCTGGCCTCTGCATTCGGGCGTAACAGTGCTGTGCTGGAAGGAACGGCTATCTGCAGCAACTTTCAGCCCTCTGTTTATATACTGCCTCAGGACTCAACAGCCAAGAGGAGTGCAAACACAGGAAGGAAGCACGGGTATATCCTGAGGTGATGCTTTGGGGTAGGGGGAGGAGTGTTTTGGAAGCTGCAGGAAACTCACCCAGGCCCCACCTCCTAACTACAATAAAAGCCAAAGCCACTTGTTCCTCACTTGGCTCAACAATTCCAGAACAAGCTTGGGTGCTTGCCATGCTGTCCCTAGAAAATCTCATTCTATGATTAACAAACCTCTTCATATCCTCTGGGTACATGTGTGTCACCATCAGTCTTGATGGTCAGACCAATGCCATGTTTGGAATTGATTTATCCCTTGACAGGGCAACCACAAAATACTCAAACTAAGTCTATTTATTAATAACTGTAGACCAGAAGATCTTTGGAATCTTTATAGTCACTCATTTATGTTATTTGCACCAAGGGAGGGAACACCCCCAGCTTTCTTACTGGCTTCTGAGTGGGACAGAAAGGGAAAGGGGAGCGTGGAGCCTGAAAGCTGCTAGTGGCCAAATACCAAGGTGGGGTCTTTGAATTTAGATATTAAGATAGTCCAATATAGTTTTGTTTGAATTTAATGTGCAGAAGGGTATTTAATGTGCATGGGTAGAGTATATCTAGATAATAGCCGTTTGCACTGGGTGATAAGTATGTGGAAGTCTACTGTTCTCTTTTGGTGTGACTGAAATTCTCCATAAGTTTTTGAAAAGTGTAGTCTAGTCTAATATCAAAAATTCAACCTCTCATCCAACTTAAGCTTCTCACTTTTTGCCAGTATGGACTTGATTCAGGCTCAGAAATCTACAGAACAGAGTGGGGGTATAATCCCTTTCTTTTCCATTTCTCGACTTGCTCTCTGTGCTGCTTTTGGCTGCTATATTAAGACCTGGAAGAGAAAGTGGGGGCTGACAAGGTTGTGGTCCAACACTGGTGCACTCCGGAGTGTGGGAAGTACCCAAATGCTGAGTGCTGGGTCGCTTTTATGGATGCACACAGACTTTGTGAATCCTTTCACTTGGGCCCTCTTGCAGCCCCAATTCCAAGGTGAGAATGCAATCTCTGGTTGGCCATTTACAACAGCCACACCCACCTCCAGCCCCTCCAATTGTAATCCCTTCCAGGGATGCCTACACCTGGAAGGAAGCACTCCAGAGCAGGGTCTTTATCAACAGAGACCCATGATAGGAGTGCTGTTTCCATCCTAAGCATCTGTGTCCCTCCTGCCATGGGGAAATCTACAGACTGCCTTCATCCCTCAGACTTCCCCGGGTAAGAGTCCAGTGCAAGTCTTTATGGCTGTACATTCCAGCTAACCAAGGGAATATCTGTAAGAACCGGGAAGCTGTGGGGCCAGTAGATTTCTGCAGCTTAACAAACATCCTTCAGGAGTGGGTGGCCACCCTTCCTGGTCTTGGCAAATGCTCGCATCGCCCATGAGTGGCTTCCTGGGAGCTCTCCTCACATAGCTTGTTGTGAAGCAAAGCCAGCTCTCTTTTCTTATCCCTAAAGGGTGATACACTGCATTCTGGCAACTGTCCCCAGAGAAAATCTTTACTCCTAACCTTCCCACAGTCCCTTTTTCATAAATAACCTAGAAGTAGAGTGTGGAGTTGCAGGTGGCCAAACTGTTTTGGATTACCACTTAGCAAATTTTGCCTAAATGCTCTGGCATCTCCTTTTAGACTGTGCAGACAATTAACACCCTTCCTTATCAGCTTTGGGGCCTCAGCCAAAATTCTAAAACAACAGAGAATTCACACTTAGTCCTCCCTCTTGCATTTGCGATCATTTTGAGGCAATGTTGCTCATGACATTTCAGGGGAAAAATGTATTATAAAATGTGGCTGTTGGTGGTTTTGCAAAACCTCTTAGGAATTAGTAAGAATCCAATTTGGGTGATAAACATTTATAGGTTGATGACACTGATAGACATGAGCATTCACAGAAACGGCCACAATTTGAAACTACAAATGACTGGACTCAAGTGATTTTAAAGTCTGGGAGCTAAAGAAATCAGTGAGAGTTGGGGAAAGTCTCCCTATTAGTACTCCACTGAATAATACATAGAAAAATCTTTGTTGCATGAAATGATGATCTAGAACTTCATTCTTTTCACACCAGATACAGCAAAAGAAGCAAAAACAAAAGGACCGGAGAGGAAGATGCTATTGCCCTGTGTCTACCACTGTTTGTCCAAACAAACAAACAAAAAAACCCTAATGACAGCCCAGATACTCCTAAAGATGAGAGATGTAACAGAAAGGTACCTGTTTGATATCACTCTTATTAAAAAGGGGACTTTCAAATTAATTTACATATAGCTCCTAACTTGTGTTCACTAAAAGAATTAGCCTTTTATCAAATGGTGTTTAGACATTTCAAGGCATTTTATGTAACACAACAGAAATCTTTTTAAGTTCTACCTTTCAGTCATGAATCTTAAATGGTTCAGTTGTGGTGTGTGTGTGTGTGTGTGTGTGTGTGTGTGTGTGTGTATGTGTGGAGGGGGGAGCAGTTCTTCTTTTCAGTGCCATCTGGATGGCACTGTTCACTTTGACTCTGGGGATCAGAGTATGAGGTGAACCATCTGGATTCTCTTCCCCTCCTGGTGATATGTTAGATGGTACTTGGCACAGAGGACAAATTTGCATGGAAGCAAAAATCAAAAGGTAAGAAATGAGAGACCCCGAGAGACAAGCCCTCTGCTTTCAGACTCTGCCCCATAGAGCATGCAGGGGCTGCCCCGGGACCTGGGCAGGGGAGGACCTGAGCTGAAGTGTACTTACCCACACAACCACCACCCAGGCCGTTAAAAAGAGCTGTTTTACAAATTAGGCTTTTGCTTTCCTCTGAAGAAAACCTGCTACTGCTGCAGATAATAATACTAATAACATTACTAATAACAATAAAATTAACAATAGTAATAAGTGTCAAAAACAATGATATGTTCCAGCTCTTATATGTCCTAGGACAGGGGTTTGGAAGGAGTGAATGATTTGCCCAAGCTTGTGGCAGGGCCTTACAGGAATCCAAACCTCCCGACAAGCCTCAGTGCACGCACATACAGTTGTGCTGGCCTGGCTGCCTCCTCAGGGATCTTCCAACAACCCTGTCTCTCCCACCCCCCTACCATGCAGAGGCCCATAGGAACAGCACCTTCTGAGGTGAACAGGGTTAGTCATCCCTCCTCATTCTGTCTTAATCCCTCTGAATGTCAGCAAAAGCCAGGAATGAGCAACAGACTCTTCCAAAACAAATCTCTCCCATGTCTTTTTTGTCTTGTTTCCTTTGTGTGTCTGTCACTGAATAATTCTTCCTGAGCCCTCTCAGATCTCTGAAATCCCTGAGCCTGTATTTAGGAAAAACAAGAGAGCAAAGCTGCCTGTGTGCACATGGATATGTGACTTCTGGCATTTTCACATTACCGGAATGAATCCAAATTGAGATCTTTCCAGTTGAGGAGTCAACTCCAGAGGCAGAGGAAGGGGAATTGAAAATCAGTTCAGGAAGCTTGTATCTTCGCTTAATAGATTGTTATATAGAAATCAATACAACAAGCGTGCCAATCAAATGAGATAAGGTCTGTGAATCGTTTATTAACTCTGATGCACAAAAACAAGAGACCCAGAAGCACTAGAGGGGGTGGTGCCAGGTTTCATGATACCTCGTTGTAGTCTTGGCTCTGCCACCACCTAGGAGTGTGAGAAGGTCGCTTCACCTTTCCAGTCCTAGTTACTTCCTCTATAAAATGAGTAGTTCCTGCCAGCTTTCGCAATTTAGGTTTCAATCACATTTAGGGAGCGAAACCAGATTTCTGGCACTGGTGCTTTGTAAGGCTGATTTTGACCTAAGCATTTGCAATGCTAAATATAATGTCTTAACTGCATTTCTGTCTCTGTTTATGGCTTCTTTTCCTAAGCCGAGATGAGTCTGTTTGGTTTAAGGCTAGATAGCCTGGGTATGTTGAGCACGTTCAAACTGTACAGCCCGTAACCTCAGCCCTTCTGGAATTGTCTATGGAAAAACAGCAAGAATCTCAAGTGGGGCTATACTCTTAATAACTAGATAAACTGCAAAAGCAAGGGTTCTTATTAACTGAGTGAAATGTATGAATATCTGGGCTGAAATATTTCTATTTAGAAAGTAATATCAACCAAACAGCAGGAAGTCTGTTTCCATCCCTGGACAAAGCTACTTAGGGACTGAATAGCCCTCTCTAGTGTCCTCTCAACATTCAGAAGGGGATTACCACAGGCAGACAGCGGGTGGGCCTAGGAACATAGACTCTTCAACAAGCTCACTAGTTTCCTTCTAACCAGCTGGGCAGATGATCAGTAGTATGCCACCAACAAGGATCACATTTGTCCCTCTGTGATTTGTCCCTGTAAGCCAGGCAGCTCCCCCATCAACAACAGATCTGGGAGCCAGAGCCTGCACACTACCCTCAGCACAGTTGGAGATGCTGTCAGGTAGTAATGATGGAGCTGCACAGGGAAGAGATCTTGGCAGAGCCGGGGTACGACAAAAGAACTGTAGTTTTGGTAGTTAAAAAATTTTTTTTAAATGTTTATTTATTTCTGAGAGAGAGAGAGAGAGAGCGTGAGCAGGGGAAGGTCAGAGAGAGAGAGAGGGAGACACAGAATCTGAAGCAGACTCCAGGTTCTGAGCTGTCAGCACAAAGCTCAACATGGGGCTCGAACTCATGAACTGTGAAATTATGACCTGAGCTGAAGTCAAACATCCAACTGACTGAGCCACCCAGGCTCCCCTGGTGGTTTCATTTTTAATTGCAGATCAAAAACCTGCCCTTCTATGACCTGTCCCCAGAGACTTTTCAGGAGTACCTGAACCCGAGATAATGAAGAAATGATAGAAATTTATTTGGAGAGTCAAGTGGGGAGGAGGATTGCCTTTAACACAAGCCATTCAGTGGAGGGGTAAAATGTAGAGTTTTTAAAAAGTGGACAATTTCTGTTCTTAAATTTGTTTGTAAAGAAAGCTGTAATGTCTTTAAATCACTCTTCTATAAATAGATTACTTTTTTGCAATGTTAAAAAACAAAATAAAACAAAACACTTGGGAGCAAAGCAAACCCAATTGCCCAAACGCTATGGGATGAAAGTCAGCAAGTTCTGCATCTCAGCTGTCAGGGGGCCCTCAGGAGGCCACCACCGGTCTAGAGAAGGTAAATTGTGTTCTGTGCATGTTACCAATATGTCCAAGTACAATGAACATTGGCGGTGGCATCCCCAGAACCCAGGTCTTATGACAGCGGGAAGAACACTAGAAATGCAGAGCTGTCTGTCAGTCACGTACACTTGTTAAGCACTGAGGACTAAGGCAGCTCATCTGAAGAGGAGGCAGAACCTTGGCAGCAAGTACTAGAAGAAGGCAGTTCAGTGGTGTGGGCTCCTCAGCAGGGCTGCTGATCGGCAGCTCATGGTTACGGAGTCCCCAGAAAAGCATGCATGTGGGCTACCACATTACTTGTGGATGGCTTCTACAGGGTAGTCTTCTATTTCTACTGGTGTGGGGTGAGGGGGTAGGGGAAATGAATTAGTGTGTGACAATGCATTTACAGAAATAGGAAAAAAATGCCAAAAATATAAAGAGAAGACTGAGTCCTTTAAAAAGGCTGTTATTTAAAGAGCTGTTTGGAAAGAAAACATGTTTTTCTCCTCTCCTGGCCCCTACCAAGCTGGAGGAGGCAATGGAAAGGTAAGGAGACCCAAAGGTTTTCCAATCTGTCCACATTAAATAGGGAAGAAAAATGAAAATGTTTTTGTGAATTTTAGCTGGTGAACAAGGAAGAAGATAAGAGCCTCTGGGTGGTACTCCTTAGTTTTCAAAGCACTTCCACAAAGTATTCTGCTTCCTTTCACAGATGTGGGAAAGATGTCAAATGACTTATGCAAATCACACAATGATTTGTTGGAAAGTTGTGATGAGAATGCCAACTGACCAGACAGAGTCCTTCCTCTTCTCTTGAGTGGCACCTTTTCAGTTTCTCTAAGTTTTTAATTTTTTTAATGTTTATTCATTTTTGGGAGAGAGACAGAGACAGAGACTGAGCGCTGGAGAGGGGCAGAAAGAGAAAGAGACACAGAATCTGAAGCAGGCTCCAGGCTCTGAGCTGTCAGCACAGAGCCCATTGCAGGGCTCGAACTCATGAACCACGAGATCTGACCTGAGCCAAAGCCAGACACTTAACTGACTGAGCCACCGAGGTGCCCCAGATTCTCTGAGCTTTTAAAGGAGTGATTTTCAAATGGTACTCAGGTGATGCTCAAATTTGAGCGGCTCCTTCAGCCTTTAAAAAAGCCCTTTTTATAATAAAAATAATATCAATTATCAGTATTATATATAGATGATTGCTCTGAAGAACAGTGTAAAATTTACTTGCACAAGGCTACAGAGCCAGCAATTATTGTAGCATGGATTTGTCCCCCAGTGTGCTTTGTTTGTAATTGTACTGGCATTATTAATCATGCATCACCTGCTCCAAGTGAATGCCACCCAACCTGATATCTTGCCTGATACCCTGTCACCAAGGATGTTTTTTTCACTACAAGAGTTCTGTGCTTTTTACTCCAGAGATACCATATGAAAGGCTCTACATGAACCTTCACAAGGTCCTAGCATATTCTGGCATAATGACTAAGAACGTTACTTTGCATTAGAGAGACTTGGGTACAAATGCTGTCTCAGCAATAGACTAGTTGTGGCACCTAAGTTACTTACTTAACCTTTTGGAGGATCCATTTCCTTTTCGATAAGTCTCAGCAACCCTACCTACCTTATACTGTTGGTGGGAACATGAAAATTAAATGCAGTGACTATTTAAAGTGCTGGCAACTAGTAAGTCTTTAATGTGGTGATTACGTTGTCTCTGCTTCACTGAGTTTTCTGAAAAACTCATCGTTGTGTGGAGGTTCCTCAGGAAACTAACAATAGAACTCCCCTATGACCCAGCCATAGCTCTGCTAGGAATTTACCCAAGGGATACAGAAATGCTGAGGCATAGGAGCACTTGTACCCCAATGTTCATAGCAGCACTCTCCACAATAGCTAAAACATGGAAAGAGCCTAAGTGTCCATCAACAGATGAATGGATCAAGAAGATGTGGTTTATCTATACCATGGAATACTCCATGGCAATGAGAAACAATGAAATCTGGCCATGTGTAGCAACATGGATGGACCTTGAGGGTGTTATGCTGAGCGAAGCAAGTCAGGCAGAGAAGGACAAATATCCTATGTTTGCACGTATAGGAGGATTAGGAGGAACTTGACGGAGGAACAAGGGGGAGAAGAAGGGGGAAATGGTGGGGGAAAGGGAGAGAGGCAAACCATGAGAGACTCTTGAATGCTGACAAAAACTGAGGACTGATGGATGTGGGGGGGAGGGGGGGATGGGCATGAAGGAGGGCACTTGTGGGGATGAGCACTGAGTGTTATGTGGAAACTAATTTGACAATAAACTATTTGTAAAAAAAAAAAAAAACAACTCATCGTTGTTTGGTTATGTCTGCTCCACCTTCTCTCAGACTTCACTAAGAGTTAGGTATTTCTTTCAAATCATTACTGAGGACCAACCATGTCACAGACACTGTGCCAGGTACTTGGAATAGAGAAGTAAACATTATCCTCGATCTTAAGGAAATTACTTGACAGGTAAAAGGAGTAGGCCTCAAATAGTTATAGTAGAATGTGAGAATAAGGGCTTGGATATTGTACTTGGGAGCACAGAGGAATAACTAATTCTATCTGGAGGCAGTCGAGAAGAGTTCATGGACGTTCAGTGAACAAGACAAATAAATGGCAAATCCAAATCCTGTATCTCCTCCAAGAGGAGAAGATACCAAGATACCATTTTTTTATCATCCTTTATGAGCACTCTGCTAAGACAAGGCAAAGACATGATCTGAGGCTGCCCGAGTCATGACATACCCAGGTTTGACCACAAGAGGAATGACAAGGCTTCTGTGCCAGGCAAAGACAGCGATTCCCCATAGAGCACACAGTCCAGGTTTGTACATCCTGTTTTCTGCTCCTAAGAAGGCTATTTCCGGGGCGCCTGGGTGGCTTAGTCGGTTAAGCGACCGACTTTCGCTTAGGTCATGATCTTGCGGTTCGTGGGTTCGGGCCCCGCGTCGGGCTCTGTGCTGACTGCCAGCTCAGAGCCTGGAGCCTGTTTCAGAGTCTGTATCTCCCTCTCTCTCTGACGCTCCCCTGCTCACTCTGTCTCTCTCTGTCTCTCTTTCCTAGAAATAAATAAAACATTTAAAAAAAAAAAAAAGAAGGCTATTTCCCTCATTGTTATGAGTTTCTATTCAGATGAGCTCTGTGGAGAAGGGCATGATTCCTTTCATTGGCCATCGTTTGCTTTTTCCCTGGTCACTCAAAGTACATGTCTTTCACATGTGAAATCTACTCTGAGCTCCACCAATCAACCAAGAACCTAGGCCACCCCAGTCTCTCCTGCAGCAGTTTCCTTGGCAACCAGGGCCCAGTCCCAGAGCTCACCAAACCTCAGTGAGACAGGGAAGCCCCGCAGGGGTGTCAGCTCCCTCTCTGCTTTTAAAAACTAAAAGACCACTTCAGAGACTCTCTCTCTGGCAAAAATGCCAACCCAAATGCCATCACGTCGTGTTTGTACAGCACCTTAAAGCAGAAATGCTTTTGCTGCACGGATCTTACCCTATTGAGAGGAACTTCGTCACTATTCCCATTGTTCCTGTAGGAAATCCGGAGCAAGAAAAAGCAAAAGATTATCCAGGGGGCTCTTTGCTTCTCCTTATCTTTTTTTTTTTTAACTATGTGGGTGGCCTTCCCTCGCAGTTACTTATACTGAGGATCGCCATTGAGTATCTGAAACTTTCCAAACAAGAGCCGGACTTCTCAAACCCTAGAGTGTATGTGCATCACCTGGGGAGCAGGGAGCTTGTAAACACTTGGTTCTGATTCAGTCTGAGGTAGGACCTGAGGTTCTTCATTTCTCACACGTTCCCAGGTGATACTCCTGCTGCTGGTCGGAGGACTGGACTTTCAGTAGCCAGAGCTCAGGCTCAATGTCTGTATTCCTGTGACTACATATGCGCCTGCACTTGTTATGAATATGGGAGAAAAAGAAAAATACACCTCTCATTCTTGCAGGGTTTTCAGCATTTTAAACACTTTAATATATGTTCCTCTAGGCAAGCAGTGTATGTAGTACCATCCCCCTTTCTTTCTTTTTTTTTTTATCTTTTCTGCAGTGACACATAACTAATGAGATTCCAGATCCAATTTTTCCTGTTTTATCACAAAAGACTAATCCAAAGAGAATATTTTTGTCATTATTATGGTACCTTTGTCATTATTATAGCATTCATAGATGAATTAGAAAAGCATCAGTATGACTGTTATTAAACACATGCATTCAATATTGAAATGCTCTAAACCAAAGAGGGCTTAGGCTATGAGGAAATTATGTCACCGATCACAGAAAGGTTCACAGAAACATCTCTCTGGGAAAGGGGGTTTCTTTAGCAATGATGCTTCTTCAGAAACTCCCATATTCATAGTCAAGTGAACTTTGATACTTTGGCCCGATATTTACTGGCTGCTGTTCAGACTGATTGAAATTCCTTAATTCTGGTGAGAATAATTAGATGTCAGGGAATAACCTACCTCCAAGCTGTAGTGTATTGATTGGTGTGCCCCCAGCCCCAGCTAAAAGTCCTCCTGGAACCTAAATGTGACTTAATTAAGGGAAGGATCTTAAGATGACATCAATGGTGATTTAGGGCGGACCCTAAATCCAATGATGACTGTCTTCATAAGAGACAGAGAAGACACAGAGGACACAGGAAAGGCATATGGAGATGGAGGCAAAGAATGGAATAATGCTGCCACAATCAAGGAGGCACCAGAAGCTGAAAGAAGCAAAGAAAAGTTTTTCACTAGAGACTTTGGGGGGAACTTGGGCCTGCTGACACTGTAATTTCAGACTTCTGGCCTCCAAAACTGTAGAACAATACATTTTTCTTATTTCAAGCCTTCAGATTTGTGGTAATTTGTTGTGGCAGCCCTAGGGAACTAATAAACAACTCCTTCCAGATCTTTCAAGGGTTAAAAATGGTCCCGCCTTAGAAAGCTGCTCACGGGGCTATTGATGCTCTGTCTTAGTGTCTCAGGTACTTGGCCTCAGCTTGGCAGATCTATATGGCAACTACAGGGGAGTGTGGTGGCACTAGCTGGAGATAGGCCCGTTTACTATTCAATAAGTGGAAACAATATTTTCTGAGCAGATATTTGTGGACTGAATTGAACTCACTGTACCCTTAAGGAAGGTGAGTCAGAATTCATTCAGCAAAATAAGACCTCTTAATTAATTCTTGAAGGAAATAAAGATGAGGAAGGCTTTGGGTATGTTTATAATTATGAAATATTTATACTCTTAGATATTTTTATTCCTTGAAAGAGGCTCTTTCCCCCAAGTCTTGTCTTTGACCTTAAGCTTTAGTCAGTCCCAATGTAAATCTTCCCCACTTAAGACGTCCACAGTGGTCCTGCCCCCTCCACAGGTACTTCTGCCTTTAGCGGCTCTCTTGAGCCGCGTGAAGCACTACTGCCATCTCGTGGCTGGATTGTGTCATCACGCCCATTTGTTTGATCAGATTTCAGTTCTCACCAACAGAGGGCAGGGATTGAGGTCCTGGACTGGAGACAGAAATCCTGGTTTATAATTTTGAGCCTTTGGAATTAAACCGTTATGGCAAGGTGAGATTTGAAATTGAATATTAAGAAGGTCCATATAATACAACTTCTGTTTTCTTGTTATTAAAGCAGTGGAAATTCACAAATATTAGCCTCCCTGGAGATGAAAACATTCCACATAGATATACTATTTTGAATTTCCAATTATTTTCTTAACCCCCGACCCACCCTATGCTGTAGTGGTAGCCGTCGAGCAGGCACCTGGGGTAGGAAGGTGATGAGGGTCAGGTTACATGAGGCTAGCTAACACCCAGTCTGCTACTGGGTTTCTTGTTATATTTGGAACTGAGAGGCCACCTATTCCTAAATTGTTGGAACTTTTGTTAGATTACTTAACTCTCTAAACAACAAGGGTTTGATGGCCTAATGTGCTAGGAAATAGGATTTCATAGTTGGTGTGTGGCTTCTGTTAGGTTAGAAGAATCATTCTCTTTGTTTCCATCTAACTTTTCTCAACAGTGGAACTTTCCTGATTGACCTATGCCAACAGTCCCTTTCCCCAGCCTTTAGAGAAATTGCCAGGCAGGTTAAAGCTCAGAGCTCTGGCTGGAACAAGATTGAAGGTTCTGGGATCTTCTATCTTTTTCTACAATTATCTGGAGACAAACTTTAAAACTGTCCCTCACTTCTCTAGAACATCATTTGAAAAGCTCTTGTCAAGAGAAGCAGGTTTCCAAAGGAAGGAGGGAAGAATTCCTAGACTGTTGCATCAGAAGTATCAAGTTATCAATTTTATTTTAATTAATTAATTTATTTATTTTTAAATGTTTGTTTATTTTTGAGAGAGACAGAGTGCAAGTGAGGGAGGGGCAGAGAGAGAGGGAGACGCAGAATCCAAAGCAGGCTCCAGGCTCCTAGCTGACAGCACAGAGCCTGATGCGGGGCTTGAACTCAAGAACTGTGAGATCATGACCTGAGCCAAAGTGGGATGCTTAACTGACTGAGCCACCCAGGTGCCCCTCAACTTATCAGTTTTAATCAAATGAATCAGAGATGTAAATGGTTGAAAAATCTTTATTGAGGGACTGTTCTTAGTAGAGAAAAAGCTATTGGAAGGGATAGCTAACCATAAAGTTTTGCTTTCTAGGCCTGGGCATTCGCACTTTTCTACTCAAAGTAAAATCCACCAACTCCTGCATCACCTGAGAGCAGGGTCGGCTTCATAGGTGTACATAAACTTGTGCAGTTACCTGGGGCTTTGCACTTGGAAAGGCCCAGCACTTGGCTTAATGCTCTGTTGCCACCATCTTGAAATTCTTAATTTTTAAACCAGGGACCCCTACATTTTTGTTTTGCATTGAGCCTTTCAAATTAATTAGTACATCCTGCCTGGAAGCTTTTTAGAAATATATTATATGGGGGTGCCTGGGTGGCTCAGTCGGTTAAGCGTCTGACTTTGGCTCAGGTCATGATCTCACAGTTCGTGGGTTCGAGCCCTGCGTTGGGCTCTGTGCTGGCAGCCAGCTCAGAACCTGGAGTCTGTTTTGGATTCTGTATCTCCCTCTATCTCTGACCCTCCACTGCTCACTCTGTCTCTGTCTCTCTCTCTCAGAAATAAATAAAACATTAAAACAATTTAAAATATATATATATATAATATGAGGTCCACCTCAAACTTCTAAAATTGAACCTGAATTATAACAAGATGTTGAGTGAATTGTTGCAACACTGAGGTTTAAGAACCACGGATCTTGGCTACCTCTGAGGTAAGTAGGGTCCAGATAGGATAGAAGGGCTCAGATGAGTGGGCAGCAAGTAAGTCCTTGGTGGAGAACACAGGGGAAGATCTGCATTCTTCTCTTTAGAGCAGAAGCATCAAGACATTTCAGACTGGAGGAGCTGTAGATGGGTCACGGGTGGGAGATAACTGGGGGACAAAGAGTTGAATATGGAAAATTACTTTATTGTATAGGAAATAGTATCTCCAAAATAATTTCTTTTAAAGCGTAGTTACCTGTCACAAAGTTTTGAAAAATTCAACTCTAACATTAGAGTACGAAAGGGAGGTTGAACAATGAATGCTCACGGGTGTTTTTTGACTTTGGGATATAGTCTGATCCGTGCTGAGCTATTGCTGTGTAATGGAATGGGGTAGGAATCTATGTCCATTATTAGGGTCAAGTTGCTTTTCATCTCCTCACTGGACTATTCGAAGAATGTCCCCCTCTGTTCCTCTTTTAGCTCTCAAAGTTCCTCTTCCTCCACCCCATTCCTCTGGACATGTGCACTTTTCTTTATATCATCAGAGGGTTTACATTTACAAAGGAACTTAGTGGAAGAGGTTTTGACCTTAGGCTTTAGTTACTTTCAGAAAACAAGAAGGAAAAGGCTTCAATAGGCACGTGCTAGCAATGTGGTGGTGGATTTATAGAATTTAAATCAATTTAAAATTTAAAAATGTACTGTGGTGATAATTAGGAAAATTTAATAGTGATATTTTGGATCTTGTTATCACAGCACCCTTTATATTGGTTATGCTTATAATTTTAGTGAACTAAACTACTGTATCTCCAGTGTAGAAGTCTTCATATTGGTATAAATAATTTGAGAAAGCAAAACAACATCTTTGATATAATGATACAATTAGATAAAACAAAAGCAAACCAAAACAAAAGTGTTTGTTTTATTTTTTTAAGTTTATTTAATTTTTAAATATTTTTTAATTTAAAAAAATTTTAATGTTTTATTTATTTCTGAGAGAGCATGAGCAGGGGAGGGTCAGAGAGAGAGGGAGACACAGAATCCAAAACAGACTCCAGACTCTGAGCTGTCAGCACAGAGCCTGACGCGGGGCTCGAACCCACAAACCGTGAGATCATGACCTGAGCTGAAGTCAGACGCTTAACTGACTGAGACACCCAGGCGCCCCATAACGTTTATTTATTTATTTTAGAGAGAGAGAGAAAGTGCAAGTGAGGAAGGGGCAGAGAGAGAGAGACAGAGACAGAGAGAGAATCCCAAGCAGGCTCTGGGCGGCCATTGTACAGAGCCCACAGAGGGCTCAAACCCATGAAATTGTGCGATCATGACCTGAGCTGAAATCAAAGTCAGATGCTTATACTGAGCCAACCAGTTGCCCCAAATCAACAGTATTGTTTTTAGAATATAAGTGGGAGAATAGCATACAAAACAAATCTTGGCTAGAAGCAATAAAAAAGTATGGAACTTTTAATTTGTTTCTCAACTGCAGGAAGGCTATAGACCCCTTGAACATTATAACTGTAGTCATGTTGGATGTAGGAATTGAAATTTTTATTTTTATCCAAAGAGATTGAGTTTCAATAGACTGAAAACAGTGATTTAGGAGAAAATAGAGTTCTCAATCTTCGTGTCATTTGTTCATTCTACAATCATTTTTTAAAAATTTTTTTAATTTTTATTTATTTTTGAAGGAGAGAGAGATAGAACACGAGTAGAGGAGGGTATGAGAGAGGGAAACACAGAATCTGAAGCAGGCTCTAGCCTCTGAGCTTTCAGCACAGAGCCTGACACGGGGCTCAAACTCACGGGGTCCTGAGATCATGGCCTGAGCTGAAGTCAGAGACTTAACTGACTGAGCCACCCAGGCACCCCTACAATTATTTTTTGTATACACTCTATGTACCAGGAACTGAAGTACTAGTTTATGTCATTGTTTTACCTTGAATAATTTCAAAAGGATTTACAAAGAGTTTCATCAAGCCATTTCCTTATAACAATATTGGAATAAAGCATAAAAAGGAGAAAAAATAAATACACTAGGCATGAGCTCTACTACAGTTGATATGAGAGTATAATTGTTGATCAAGCTAAACTGAGGCAGGGCAAATTGTAAGGTAATTGTAGCCAAGGTAAATTGAGACCCTGGAAGCAATTCAGTAAGTCTGTGAATTTGGATGAGAAACAAAACAAAACAAAACAAAAAACTGTACCTTCCTTTGTTTTTCTTACCTCTAATTGAAATTATCATTTCTTTCAATTGTTACTGCAGGCAACAAGCCATAGTCATAGCAGCACCTATGACTTGGTCATAAATAAAATCACAAATATTTTTATATCATATGACAGTTGTTGCAGATATTTTGAATTATCATTTATGTTCATCACTTCAAAAATACAGTAGCCTTTTGATCTGTCACTTTATTTAGCACATCACTAAAGGAGTCATATGCATTACTACATCACAAATCATTTTTAAAATATTTAAAATTTTTCCAATATAATTAGTTTCTTTTGAATCCTATGTACTTTTTAAATGAGTTTAACATTACTGTAAGGAGGAGTCCATAGGCTTCACCAGGCCCCACAGAGGTTCAAAGCATACAACAGATTAAGAACCCTATGGTAGAAGAAACATGTCCATAGAAGAAAATTCTTTTTCCAGACACTAAAAAATAAAGTGCAGATCACACAAACAACATCACATGTATCTATTTGAAAAAAAAAAAAAAGATATTAAGTGATGTATTGGAAACTAAATTCAAAATGGATGGAAGACCTAAATGTGAGACAAAAAATGATCAAAATCCTAAAGGAGAACAGCAACCTCTTTGACCTCAGCCTCAGCATCTTCTTATTAGATATGTCTCTGGAGGTAAGGGAAACAAAAGCAAACATGAACTATTGGAACCTCATCAAGATAAAAATCTTCTTCACAACAAAGGAAACAATCAACAAAACTAAAAGGCAACTGATGGATTGGGGAAGATTTGCAAATGACATAGCTGATAAAGGGTTAGTATCCAAAACATATAAAGAGCAATCAAAACTCAGGACCCCAAAAAGCAATAATCCAAAATGGGCAGATGACATGAAAAGACATTTTTCCAGAGAAGACATCCAGATGTCTAACAGACACATGTAAAGGTGCTCCCCAACATTCATCATCAGGGAAATACAATCAAAACTACAATGAGCTATCACCTCACTTCTGTCAGAATGGCTTACATTAACACAGTAAACAACAGTTTGACATCCTTTGGCAAGCAGGCAGAGAAAGGAGAGCACTCTTGCACTGTTAGTGAAAGTGCAAACTTGTGCAGCCACTCTGGAAAACAATATGGAGGTTCCTCAAAAAGTTAAAAATAGAACTACCCTACTATCTAACAATTGCGCTACTAGGTATTTATCCAAAGAATACAAAAATACTGATTTGAAAGGACACATGCACCCTTTCAAAGGGTACCCCGATCAAAGTACCCCGATGTTTATAGCAGAAGCATCAATAATAGCCAAATTAGGGAAAAAGTCCAAGTATCCACTGACTGATGAATGTGTGAAGAAGTTGTGATACATATATATATGGAATACTGCTCAGCCATAAAAATGTATGAAATCTTGCCATTTGCAATGACATGGATGGAGTTAGAGGAGTATACTGTGCTAAGCAAAACAAATCAGAGAAAGACAAACACCATATTTCTCTCATACGTAGAATTTAAGAAATGAAACATATGAATATAGAGGGGAGATAAAAGAGAGGGCCAAACCATAAAACTGGCTTTTGTTTTGTAAGTAGGTTTCATGCTCAGAGTGGGGCACAACACGGGGCTTGAACACGTGACCCTAAGGTGAAAACCTGAGCTGAGATCAAGAGTTGGACACTTAGCTGACTGAGCCGCACAGATGCCCCAAATAGACTTTTAGTTATAGAGAACAAACTCAGGGTTGCTGGAAGGGAGATGGGCAGGGGGATGGGTTAAAATGGGTTGGGTGATGAGTATTAAGGAGGGCACTTGTTGTGAAAGTGATGAATCACTAAATTCTTCTGAAACTAATATTACACTTTATGTTGACTAATAGGGATTAAAATAAACGCTTGGGGAAAAAGAGACAATGTCTTTGACCAAAAAATGTATAACTAATGCAAGAATTATTAATTAACACTTAATAAAAACCAAAAGCAAAAGATTACAGAAAAACTTAGTGACTGTATGGTGGAGGGAACAAGAACAAGTTAGTGTGATATGAGTGTATAGTTTCTGGTGATTTTACATTATGTGTTGATTGAGCTTGGAAAAATCTAGAGGAATGAAAGGATAGTGAAATACACGCTAATCAGAAAAGCCATGGGCATGTCTTGTGGATTGCACAACAGGGAGAGGGCTACTAGAATGAAGTATCTATGGAAGAAGATGAATGAGAGGCTCCAGCATCTAAAAGAAGAGGTCTAAACAGGGTGTACACAATAAGAGAAAGAAAACGGTGTTGATCTCAGTGAAAGGAAGTAAGTTCCTCTCCGCCTGGAAAAATTGGTGAAGATTCAGAGATGTGAGAACAGACTTGCAGGTAGAGTACAGACTGGTAACTCACATGGCAGAAGGATGTCAGGGAACATTGAAAGATTGAGAATTCCTGGGAAAAGAAAATTACAGGAATTATTAGCTAAATAATCCAGGAAATGGCACTAAAAATGCTGATGAGAGTAGTTCTGCTGGGCTGGGTCAGAGAGGGAGTTCTCTGTCTGCCTTCCAAAAAGTGGTGCTGACTAAATGCAATCACTGGCCTGGAAAAGGAGTGAGCCATCAGCCCCATTGAAGGTGGCCAGGAGTGGACTGAAGAAAGCTATGTGATATGGGGCATGGGGCATGGAAGTAAGAACTTCTGTGGCTCAAGTAGAAAAACAATCTTCTTCTAGTCTTATCTGAGGGTACAGGGAAAGAATATCCCAGCAGTGGTGGTGGACTGAGTACATAAGCAGGCACTAAGGGCTAGATTTGCCCTGGAGCTCTATGTTCATATACAGTCTTCACACATTTGATGAGTATTAGTATTTGATGCATAATAGTTATAATTGGTAACATTTATTGGGTATTCACTATGAATTTCAATTTTACCTAAGAATTCAATATTTACTACTTATCATAATTTTCAAAATAATGCTAAAAAGAGGGTAGTATGATTATTCCATTTAACAGATGTGTTCTATATTATGGAACACATTTAATAGATGTGTTCTATTTTATTAATTCAACTCTTAATACAGCTTTGTGATAAGAGCAGGTTTCCCAACTTTATAAATTCTCAGTTGCATGAGCAAAGGCAAATTATCAACTTAGCCTTAGAAGTTCTTATGTGAATCAAAATATATCAATTGCTATTGACATTATTACAATGGCATATCCCTCAAAATACTAGTCTGATATCCTAGAATATTTAAGGTTCTAGATGAGTGATTTCTTAATTTCAGAGTATCATCAGGGGGAAGGGCATGGTTGGGCATGGTCAGCCTTGAGGTCTCTTGTTCCTCCTTCCCCAGGTTTTGAGAGAAGAGAAGGAATGAACCTAGAGTAGACAGAACTTTACCAGCAATTCACCTTTTAATAGAATCCAACTTTGCTGTAGGGTACTATGTGATTTGGGTAGAACTGTTTGGACTGTGGATCCAGGGCTGGACTCTTGACTTAAGCCTGATCATCAATATATTTCATCTTGACCATAGATATTGATTCAGTGTTAGGCAATGACTCAAGATGGTCTAGGAAGGTCAGGCCTGGGATTTTGCTGGGATGATGGGAAGTTTATTTGCTTTTTTCCCCCCTGAGATTGTTGAACTCTGGGTTATGAATCTGGGACTGCTAGCTGCTATTTTGCTGTACCTTGGAAGTACTATTTGAGTGTGAAGCCAAAGAGAGGACATCAACATCAGGAGATGGAGAGAGACAGATTCTTCATGATATCTTTGATATACTAGCTTCAGCCTATGCCTGAAACAGGATCAACCTATAAAATTTTCACTAATGTGAGTCTATCAATTCCCTTTTCAGTTTATGCCTTTTCAACTACGTATCAGTCATTTGATTTAAAAGCATTCTCACACAGGATCTTAGCTTATTTTATATATCTCAGTTAGGAGATAATCTGGATAGCGGAAGGGTGGTGAACAGACTGTCGGTTCTCTGTGGACCTGGAGTATATCTGTAGTTGGTTCGGTCATGCCTCCCATGGTGCTTGTGACAGTACACACTGGGTCTACACCAAACTGCCTTTACCCAAGAAAGCACATTGACAGTTAAAGAACAGAACTTACAGAGAACAGGTGAACCTCTTGGGACCAGTAACTGAGAGCGGCTTGTGAAAGTGTCCTGAAGAACAGGTCATCCCAACATGAGCATGTTTTAGACAAACGATTTATGTGTTGGAGATTGTCATCCTTCTTTCGGGATGTTTTCTACTGTTTTCGAGTGTGTTAGTCATATTGCTGAAACCAAAAGGAAAGTACTCAAATCCAAGGACACGGGTATGGGCACTCATAATATGCTTTGGCCTCCATGTATTCATTCATTTTCTGGAACAGAAACTGCTAATTACTCATCAAAATCCATGTTCTCATATTTCTGGGCATCACATCCTCTTTTGCAGTTCGGAAAAGGCCATGTGACTGAATTCTAACTGCCAGAATATAAGTGGAAGCAATATGTCCCTCTTCAGACATGGGCCATAAACATCTTTTGCATGTTCTCCTCTATGTTTTGCATGTTCTTTTCCAATTTCTAGGTTTCTGCAATAGAGCCAATTTTTAGGGAGGTTTGGAAGTCATGTGTTAAAGATTCCAGAACATTCATCAAGCTGGGGGTTCCTAAACACTGTAGAAGAGGACTGTCCCTGTTCACTTGTTCACTCTCCCCATACAGTTGGCCAGGAAAGAGTAAATTTCTGTTGTACTTGCACCATTATATATTTTGGGGCCTATTTTTTAGAGTAGTTATTCTCCCTTAACTCATACATTTACCAAAAATGTATTGAGCACCAAGTATGTGAAGATAGATATATAGTTTAATTAAAGGGGTTGTCTGGTAAGAGCTGTAGAGAGTTATAAGCCCCTCTGGATTCTCAGAGAGGTTAAAGAGAACACAGCATGATTTATCCCTGCCTACTTTGCTAGCCTTTTTGTTCTCTGCATTTCATTCAAGGTGACCTCCTTTTAGTTCTTAGAAAGTGACGCATCCTCTCCTGTCTCTTGCCCTTGTACACATTTCCTTTGTCTAGAATGTCTTGCTCTTTCCTCTCTATGTTTCAACAGAAACTTTACTTCTTCAAGAAAGCCTTGATAGCCCAGACACACCACCTTCTCAGTCTAGGCCCAAGGATGGGCAAGATACTCGTTATATATTTTTATAGCACCCAGTAACTTTCCTCTACAGCATTAATTATAAGTTGCCATTTGTAATATCTTTGTTCCCCACTAGATTGTAGGTTCTATTAAAGTAGGGCTCCTTTTTGTCTTCTTTAATTTTGTATGATTGATTACTTGGTAAGGTACCTAGTGCAAAATAAATACTCAATTAAAATTTGTTGAAGGCATGGGGCGCCTGGGTGGCTTAGTCGGTTAAGCGTCCGACTTTCGCTTAGGTCATGACCTCACGGTTCGTGGGTTCGAGCCCCGCGTCAGGCTCTGTGCTGACAGCCAGCTCAGAGCCTGAAGCCTGTTTCAGTCTGTGACTCCCTCTCTCTCTGACCCTCCCCTGCTCACACTGTCTCTCTCTCTCTCTCTCACTCTTAGAAATAAATAAAAACATTAAAAAAAAATAAAATTTGTTGAAGGCATAAGGTATAAATGGAACCCATCTTCCTTTAATTTCTCATGGACTTTATTCATTAATTATTCTCTCACTATCTGCATCACCAATATCAATAATAAATTGAGTATTGGAAACTTGGAAAAGGTGATGCTCAACAGAAATAGGATAACTTTGGGGGTATGTGATAAAATTTTTGATTTAGATCTATTTAGTTTGAGGTGCTGAATCATTAAGGAGATATCTTGTAAATAGTTTAGAAGCCAGACCTGTTAAATGAAGAAATTGAAGTGCTAGTATTGAAACAAGGACAATAATTGAAAACTGGAAGTAGATAAGCTTGTTTAAGGAGAGCACAAAAAGAGAAAGTGGTAATATTATGTAGAATAAGTAGTTAAGGATTGTTAAGGAATCTGTGTCTTATTGAACTTTGTGCTTTACTCAGTGTCTAGCATGATAATTATAAATAGTGGTTGCTAATGAAGAGGAACTAATAAAGAAGGATGGTGTAATAGGCTTTGCTATAATGATGCTGCATAACCAACGACCTCTAAGTCTTTGTGGCTCATAAAATTGCTTTTTATCGTCCACAGACCTGGAGGTCATCTGGGGGTAGTCTGTTTCAACCTGGAAGTTGGGTTCAGGTCTGACCCACATGTCTCTTATTCAAGAACCAGGCTGAACAAGCAGTGCCTACCTGCAGAAAGCCTTTCCCATGGAGAATGGTCTCTGCTTGTGTCACATCCACTAACTTTCCCTGTTAGTGAGCTAACTAACACAGGAGTCATTTCGGCAGACCCAAAGTCAGTGGGATGGGGATATATGTTGTCAGCCTATTCTATTGTGAGGCACTGTGAAGTATTGTGGCAATGGGTCTGTGTGTGTATAATCCTTTCAGAAGGAGTAAAGAATTGGGGACAAAATCTTGCCTTCAAGTTGGAAAAGTAGGACCATGAGAAGAGGAGAGAAACATTTCCAACAAGGGACTCTAAAGCAGTAGATTCAGAGAGGGTCCATAATTATGCTGTGAAAAGACTGGTGTTTGTTTCTGGTTAGGTATCATTTAGGGGAGCACGTCAGCAAAGTGGTGATAGGGGTGCAGAAACCACATTAGCAATAGAGGTAAGGTGGCCAGATTTAGCAAATAAAAATATAGGATGCCAAGTTAAATGTGAATTTGTGATAGATACTAATTTTAAAATTATGTTTAATTTTAATTATTCATTTTTTATATGAAATTCCAGTGTAACTGAGTATTCTATATTTGATCTGGCAGCCATATGTTGGGGTTATGAATGAGCAGTAGGTGAGATATTGGAGTCAAGGTAAAGGAGACCACTTTTGAAGGTAGGTGATAAAGGGAAAAGGAGGGATAAACTAGAAGGTGTACGTTATTAGGAAGAGCTCTATTAGAAGTGTAGACCTGACCTACATTATCAAAAACCATTACACGTATACCCATGGTGGATGTGGGGGGCAGGTAACAGTGCCCATTTTGGGAATTAATGGGACAAAGGAAAACGTTTGAGCAGGAATTGGATTCAGTGACCCAAGAGCACTTCTTTGTGGCAATTTGAAAAAAAATAAAAACCCATAAAACTTTGTCCCAACCTATGAATTTAGAGTAACCTATGTGAGAACAACTAATAAAAATGTCATTATGTGATGGCCATGATATTGATCATGTTTTGTTTATACTTAGGAGTTGTGAAGATTTGCATATGTTGTGTCTTCTTGAAAGACACCTGAGGAACTAGCATGGGAGTACTATGTAGGGTATGGGAGCTGTGCAAGGCACTGATGACTTCTGAGCTCCTCTAAGAAGGGACTCTATGCATTGATCAGGAGTCATGGAATCTATTATGCGAGCAAATAACTTTGAGGCCGTATGGACTGACTCTGGGAGGACTGAAATGCTCTATAGGGCTGGGATTCAGGGCTCATCACTTAAATCCCAACATGCAGATTTTTGTGATGGCTGCATAATTGAGGGGCACTGCTGCTTTGGGACTGGGGATATGGAGTCAGGTAGAGGTACTCTGAAGACAATTTTACCTTGGAACCGAAGGATAAGTCTGGGGCTCAACTAAGGACAAACTTGTTCTATCTCCTTTAACCCTCTTCCTGAGAGCTGATATGATAATGAAAATGGTGAGTGCGGTCAGAGGAGGACACAGAAGAGTTACAGGAGAAAGTCTTAGAAAGAGAGTTCAGCGGATGGAGAAGCGGATGAAGAGTTCACTGGCTCCCTTTCCCTACTGGCCTGCTTCCCATGCTAAGAATGGCAGAGTGCTTGGGAAACGTGCAACAGGAGACCTTACTGGCCGGAATGTGTTGGGTATTTTCCACATAAGCATCTTTGCTTAAGGCAATTTTGCTGTAAAAGATAAAGCCACAAAAAATAAAAGAGGAAGATTCATTTAAAAGGACATAATGAAACATGGAAAATAATAAAATTGAAAAGTCTTTATCATGAAATTCAAAATATTTGAATACATTAAAATGTATGTAGATGCAGGGCACGTGGGTGGTTGAGCATCCAACTTTGGTTCAGTTCATGATCTTATGATTTGTGAGTTCAAGGCTCACATCGGGCTTGCAGCTATCAGCAAAGAGCCTACCTCGGATCTTCTATCCCCCTCTCTCTGCCCCTCTCTCGCTTGTGCTCCCTCAAAATAAATAAAACATTTAAAACATGTATGTAGATTCATTTGTATGTAGATGTAACTGATTTTATTTTGTGAATTGTACCTAAGTACTTGTTTTCGAAGTCCTTCATTCATAGTGTTACTTTTTTTTGCTTGTTGATAGGTCTCCTCAGCACATGCTTTTTTTTTTTTTTGCTACATCTTCCTTTGTTAGGAGAGGTAGTTTACAAATACTAGGATGCATATTTGTAACTGAGTTTTGTATTGTGTCATGAAAACCTTCTACAATGTTGTTTTTGGCGTATTGCTCTTGACATATTGTCACATGTCTATTAACAGATGCCCCAAAGTGCTATGGGTTCACAACTCCCCACCACTGCATAGGCCATTATGAGAGCTAAGACTGACATAGTATGAAAATGGGAATATTTGTCGATGGAGAAATGAAACCAAACTGGCAACCGGTTGATGAAACCAACAAACTGTTAAACCAAACTGTCAAGTTTGTTTGTTTTTTTAATCTTATAGGGCAAAATTCCCTAATAGCCAATTAGCTATGTGGTGAAAATGTTTGCAGCAAAAATACTTGTGGCAAAGATGCCTGTGGTAAAGGTGCTTATGGCAAAAGGACTTGGAACTGGCTGGGAGTTGCCTTAAGAAAGGAGAATGGTTTGGGGTCGAGTTCTTTCCCATCAGATGGACTCCTCATTCTTAAAGATCTAGCTCAACATCTAGTGGAGGGTGGAAAGTGTTTAGCAGGGCAGGCTCTGGAGTCAGACTAGTTCACGTCCCAGCCCCATCACTAACCACTGCTATGACCTTTGGTCTGTTGCTTAGCCTCTCCAAGCTGCTGATCCTTTATGTGAAATAGGGTTAATGAAAGTACGTAACTCTTAGGGCTGGTGTGAGAGTTAAAGGTAATCCCCAGAGCCTTGCGTATACAAATCAAAATAGGTTACTGTAACTATTTCTTTATGTCATGGCCTCCCTTAGTAGATAGGGAGCTCCTTTAACACAGGTCAGTTTTTTTGTTTTTTCATTTTTATACCCCAAGTAAATAGCATCTAGCACCCAACAAAGCCCTTAATAATGTCACCTATGTGTAATCGGATCATATCTCAAGGTGGGATTTCCAGATATTAAGTTGTCAGAGTCACCAGGAAACCATGAGGACTTAGCAAAATTACTTTCCCTCCTGTTCCTTTCTCTCCACCACTGCAGGTCCTCAAGTCAAAATTTTGTGCAGATTTACCTGATTTGAAGAGAGATTTCTGCTTTTCTGTGTCTAGACAAAGAAGTTAAGCTGTATTTAGCTGCCTATTTTAATGTCAGATTTGCCCCTGCCCCCCCCCCGGTTATATGCATTAAACAGCTCTGCTCTGACAGCTTGTTGTAAACTTAACTGATCTGTTGGTTTTTCTCCTCCTTGACCCAACCTAACAGATAATTTCATGTCTTGCAGACCAAACAATTGGTTGACTCAATAGGGTAAAACAAGTCAACTGCTTAAAAAATTTTAAACAACTTATGCAGTGACGTGCCTCACATTGCTTTATTGTCTCATATTTGATATTTAATTGTGTTTATTTTACTTTAAGTTAAAGCTGGTGTGGTCTAAAAAGTACTAAGAGCTTTTAAAAGGTTGAGATTAGATCTCAAAAGCAATTTTACTAAATATGTACTGCAATATGAAATTATTGCTTACCAAGTATTTTGTGAGGATGATTTTATGAAATACATGAACACGCTTTTGCATAAGAAAAAGAGTCATAAAATCAAGGAAGCTATTAATTTTTCTTTTAACGTATTGCTTATAGAGACTGATCTATGATACTTGAAGATATATTTATTCCCTAAGATTCTACTGAAGATAAATGGCTTGCTTGGTCTGTTGAGTTGGCCTACCCTAAGGCAAAGGTCTATCAGTCAGGGGTTCAGAAAGAAAAGAGGGAAAGAGGAGCCAGATGCTTTGATGAGAGACGCAGAAATTAATCTTTTGATATGTCACATAACTGGAAATGATTCAGCAATTGGACAATAGAGTTGTCTCTTTTATTAGTACACTCAAACAGCAGCAAAAAACAACCTTCCATTTGATTCTTACTGAGATTTATTGTTTTTAATAATGCCACTTTTCAGAAGTATAGTCATGTGCTCACTTAGACAGGCTGACAAAGTGAAAACTTGTATGTGATGCAAAGTACCCTTTGGGTGTAGATTAAGACATATATAGTGCAGTGACAAGTCAAGTCAAATGCCCACAGCAGACAACAAATCCCAGCCTCCCTTTCCCATGATCTGGCTCCCATTTTGCACCATAGAACCCACAATGGAAATCTGGCAAAACATAGAACACAGATGGCTACCAACTGACATGAAAAGTAAATTTTATTAAACATGTTTACATACATGAGTTGTTCATTTTAAAAGCACAGGGGAGTGTTAAGACAAGTGGTCAAAATAGAAAGGTACTACCCAATTATAATTAGTTGATTGTTGGCCACTAAGACAGAACGGAATCTAGTAGAAGTGCACCAATGCTTCAGTTCTTCCTGCTCAGCATGGTGAGTAGTGGTCAATCTGTGCCCTGTGGAATGATGGGCAGATAATTCTGGCATGTGTAAATAATAATAAATAATTCACTTGGTGCAGGCAGTATGTCTATGGATTAAAACCTAGTGTGTACACAGTGTCTACATGTGTTACAGCCCCACAGTAGGAATCTACACCAAAATATTTATTAGAAGGAATTTGGTCCATACTACATCACGTTTTCCAGAGGGTAAAAAATAAAGTCCATCTATAGACATTTCACACCAAACTCACATACAGAGTCTGGCTAAAACCTGCAAAATGTCTATAACAAAAATGGATGGCTTAGATTTCTTGGTTATTTCAGTATAGTAATTTACGAGCAAACTGTACAAGTACATGCAACATACAAGCTGTCCTAATGTGGAACTAACATACATTATTAAATAACCTTTTGGGTTTTTTTTCCTTTTTTTAAAAAAAAAAATGTGCATGCAGCTTTGAACAGTTCCAAGTCATGCTGCTCTATTTGTGTGATCACAAAAGTTGAATGACTCATAAAAGGAGGGAGAACGTATCAATGCACCTGCAGAGTCTGCAGTTTGTAGCACATATACAGAATGTCACAAGGGAAATTCAAGGCCAAGAAAAACTCAGATGAAGAAAATGCAAGTTGAAATTTGACTTTGTTTAATTTTCCCCCCAAAAGTAGGATATTTTGCGTTAAAAAATCAAGCTTTGTGCTTGCATCAATCTCAAAGAAATGTAAACTAAAATTTGATAAAAACATTACTTTAGTGCAGAATATTTCAACTGGAATTTCCAGTGGAATATTGGACAGCTCATACCATGCTCTTTCCAGGGCAGATGGGTATGTCTACACTGAGACATGGCCGAGAAGCCTGGGCATAGCTGAAAGTGTCTTAGGCTCAAATCCATTTCTAGTCACCATTCTGGGAAGTCAAAAGTATAGTTTATACACATGAGCATATACTTATTTTTTGGGATATCAGGAAGAAAAAGTTATTACAAGGAGTGTTTCCAAAGTACAATTATGTGGTTAGTTTTAGTTCCCAGCATTAGTTGCAGATTGACTTCTCTAAAAGTCTTCCATGAAAAATGATGGAAAAAATAAATTAATGTTTTAGAACACAAACAGATATGCTCTTCATTTTAAAAAAGTGTTTTAGAAGATGACTTTTTGTTTTCTGGGTTTGCACACATAGGACTTTGACAAATTATAAAATGAAAGCCAGTGAAATCCTTCATTGGCCTCATCTTGCCTAGTTGCTGAACACTTCGGGGAGATGCCACAGAGACTGTTTCAGCCCTTTTTTGGTGCTTTTGGGAAAAGAAAGGAAGGGTCTTTGTAAGCATCATGAGGCCTGTCGTGACATATCCAAAAACTAGTGGAAATAACAAATACAATGAAAAATAAAGCAAAAGAAATCAAGAAACCAAAACCCAACAAATAACACACAAATAAACAAAACACACAAAAAACAAAACTTCTCAAACACCAGGGAAATAACACTGCTTGTGGTCTGTGCAGTAATGTGTAAAATACAACTTTTCAGAGTGAGAGTTTCCAGTTTGTTCAAGTGTGTGTGTGTGTGTGTGTGTGTGTGTGTGTGTGTCTGTGTGTGTATTTGAAGTTTCCTCTTTTTCTGTTTGTTAGAAGCATCAGTGACTCTCACTAGCATGTTGACTCTTACTGTAATTTGATAGACTGCCTTGTTCTGTCATATGAAGCCAGGTTTTAAACAACAAGTGGGACATATTATTGAAAAACTACTACAGGCAAAACACAAGTTGATTGTCTGTCTCCAACAATGCTTTTGATCATGAAATATCTGGTTCAGATTATTATCCTGAAAGGTAGAGTTTCACTGGAATGACTCTGGTAGGAGTTCACTATGAGCGGATGCAGGGAGGCCCAGTTGAACTTTCCAGAGATGACTGGGAAGCCCGGCGGGTTAGGGGAGTGAGTGTGGGATCCACCAGGGATGATGGTGGGAACAACTTGTACCATCCGATTACCATACTGGATAGATCGAGTTCTTCCAACAAGATTTGAGCCACACCCATAAAGCATTTATGGTCCATTCTGCCATAGTCCCCCCAGACAATGACCTGCAGAGACAGAGAAATGCAATAAAACTCGGATGTCTCTTTCATATTTGAAGAATTGAAAGAAACTATTTTGCAAAAGTGGGCCAATGAATGAGAGGAAATGAATATAACTGACACTAAGGAGGAGGAACAGATAGAAAGATATTAACATTAAGGTGCTCAAAGAGATCCTTCACAATAATTTTTAGATTAGATAGAAAGCAACTAATGTTTCCATAGTCAATGAGGGGTATTATCTACATAAACTATGATAAAGAAATACATATACATGTTTCTTTATATATACATTTAATACCTTCTTTAGAAATTACTATCTGGTAAGTAATGTACAAATCAAAATTTGTACAAGTTAGGAAGGTAAAACAATGCAATTCGGTGTATGGTGGAGTGTGTACATGATGGAGTATGTATAAAGAATGAGAATATTCATTAAATTCCTTTTATATTATATACTTGTTAGTGAAGGTTGAAAAATAATTGTAATCTGGTTCCTTTTGAGCACTTGCCTGACAATTCTGATTTGATAAGATGATTAGAATGTCAGTGAGCTTACAGGCAGTTAGCACAATGTGGGTCAACTCCTGTTGGTATCAGATAAGCATTCATTCTATTACACTTACTCTTAAGGTTCTATTTTCCAGTCCTTTGGTCATCAGGAGATGTTCTCAACTGAATGCATTCGCCTGCTTCACACAGGCAAGAGTGGTGAAACTGCCTTTTCAATTTACTGAGTGACTTTGCCAAATTATTTAATCTTTGTGATCCTCATACATAATCTTTAAAAGGGGGATAATGATATTTTATGTACACGGTAGTTAAAATGTTTAAAAGAAGTTATGTATGTAATTATGTAACAATGCATCTGACATTCACCAGTCCTGAACATTCTCTTTTTCTTTCCTTTCTTCTTTGTATCCCATGTCTGGCACATAGTAATGCTCAATAAATTATTATTATTTGCCTTGATTGTCTACCTACCTACCTACCTACCTACCTACCTACCTACCTACCTACCTATGTACCTATCAAGAAGAGGGGCTTTGGGAAGCAGGGCAAAAGCAGAAGGAGAGGATAGAGAGAAGGAAAAAAAGAAGGGAGAGAAAATAAACATTGTATTATCTATTAGATCCACTAGATATTTTTAATACTGCATATTATTTATACTGTAAATTTACTGTTTGTTTTTTCTACTCAAGGATGTTACACTGCATTTCTCCTTACTGAAATTTATTCTCTTCATGTTTGAACACTCTTCGGTGCTTATATAGATAATGTGAATATTACAATGTAAAAAGTCAAACAAACTTTTACATACCTGAAGAACTTTACCCTGTGGACTTTCGTCAAAAACCAGGGACTGTTGATACAAAGGATCAAGGGTTTTTCGTGCAATTCTTGTCTTCTTCTTGGCTATACAGGCCCCATTTTCCAAAAGATATACTTTGACGTATGGAGCTGAACAAAGGTAACATTAACATATAAGAAGTTAATCCTTCAAGTTAAACTGATTTTATTAGAGAATGCTTTATTAGAGAATTAGAGATGCTTACTGAAAGCCTTCCACTGACTATTTAAATCATTTTAACTTTTCAGTGCTCCATGAATTCTATTCCTTAAAACCCTTATGTTACCATTACTGCCATTTTCCTCATTTCAGGTAAATGTATGTGAGATTAACCTAAGATTGACTGACTTGGAGTATAGCTGGCTTTATAGTTCACATTTACTTATTTATTTCATGTTTCTATTTATTTTTAAGAGAGCACAAGCAGGGGAGGGGCAGAAAGAGAGGGAGACACAGTATCTGAAGCAGGCTCCAGGCTCTGAGCTGTGAGCACAGAGCAGGGTTCAAACTCACAAACCGCAATAACATGACCTGAGACAAAGCTGGACATGTAACTGACTGAACCCGTACAGTTCACATTATAAATATAATAATATATAAATATGATAAAAGCACATTCGTTTTTATGATTGGAATTAAAAAAATTTCCTTTTCATTTGTAAATGTGCAAAAAAACTCAATTTAATTTTATCATACTCTTACTTAGACTTTCTGACAGTATAATTGCACAAGGAAAACCCAGATCCATTTTTACAGAATCAGAGAATACAGAAAAGCTGCCTTTTTAATCAATCAGATGATGCAAAGCATATATGATTCGAATGCAACAAATATTGTGATTTTTGCTTATGTCAGATTCTCTTGTCCAAACTCAGAACCACCTTTCCTTACCAGGTGTAGACTTGGAACCAGGTTTTTGCGTGAGGCTTCGTGCTCTAATAACTTCAACTTCCAACTGGCCTTTTTTATCCTCCATTCCAATTTGTATGTCACCTGCAAGTGGAAGGGAAACAAAGTGTTTCAGCTTCTTTGCAGTTACATACAGATAAAAAAAATCAGACGTACGTAATAATAGACTCCAAATTATGATCTTCATGATCTTGATAAGAAACTCTAATATTTAGAGTTCCCTGATACCGTTTTTCTTCCCCTTCTTCCAAATCAGGTTTTGAATTGTTTCTTTTCATTTTTCTGGTACTAATCCATGTTATGAGAGTTCTATATTAGTTTATAAATCACTTAATTATAACAATACTAGATTTAACTTATTCTTCTATAATAAGCTTTCTTATCCTTTTTGTCATCTAATATATAATACTTCTTAGTATAAAATATAATTAACTGTATTTCCATTATTTAGAGAAAATCACTATTAATGTTTTAGTGAATATCCCATCTCAGAAGTACTTTCTCTTTAACTAACTTCCTCCTTTCCTCTATTCCTTCCTTCCTCTCTCTTCTTTCTTTCTTTCTTTCTTTCTTTCTTTCTTTCTTTCTTTCTTTCTTTCTTTCTTTCTTTCTTTTCTTTCTCTCTCTCTCTCTTTCTTTCTTTCCTTTCTTTCTCTCTCTCTCTCTATATATATATCTATCTGTCTATATCTATCTATCTATCTATCTATCTATCTATCTATCTATCTATCTATCTATCTATGTCATGACCATACATCCTTAATTCATTGACTAGAGGGACTGGTGAATGAGTATGTCATTACTTATTTAACCAATTCTTGTGGCTACAAATATAGGCTATCTACATTGTTGCTATTATAAATAGCACTGCAATGAACAGTTTTATAGAGAATTTTTGTACACATGGTCATTTATCTTTTGAGCACAAATTCCGGTCTAATTGAATGGGCATTCAAAAATGCCATGTATATTGCCAAGTATCCTTCAGAAAGATTGTGCCAGTTTGTACTACCACCAGAGATATCTGTCTTTCCATATTCTGTAGCCACTAATAGTGGTATTAGCAATATGTCTAATTTTTGCCAATCTGATGGTTAAAAAGTTATAATTTGTATTTCTTTGATTAATAGAGAGGCTGAACATATGTCTAAATATTTTCAGTTTGTATTCTTTCTCTTATGTCTTACGTCTTCATAACCTTTGCCCATGTTTACTAAGGTGATCATCATTTCTGGTTGATATGATACTTTATTTCTTAAGAGAAACATAATTATTTCTAATTTTTCTTAGTGAAATAATCATTTACTCCATTGTGAATTCTCTTTATTTGCTAAGTCAGTTGATCAGCTTTGTGGTTCTGGATTGAGAACCATTAGTTTTATAACCCTGTTTTAGACTCAGCTCCCGGATTTCTCTTTGGTTTGGTTAATCACACACATAGTTTAAAGAGTCTAACTGTTCTATAAGCCTAATTATTAGTATAAAAGATTCCCATTCTCTCTCTCAACTCTTTGCCTTCCAAAGGTCACTGCTTTCAAGATTTTTAATATTTTTATGTGATTTATTTTTACTGTTTGGCCTTTGCCTCAGTATTTCTAAGTACTAAACTTATAAGGTATTTTCCTATGTTTTTTTGCTTTTAGATATATTATTAGTTTCTAACTTCAATGTCTCTCACTGCCTTCCTTCCCCCACCATATACTGACACTTTCTGTCATTCCATTTTTCCATTATTAGTTTATATAAATATGATTACATGATATTACTTAGAAATGAGTGAATTAGAACACTGGTTACTTCTCAGTTCTTGGAGAGCTCGTTCTTTTCCCTATACTTAATAAGTGTCTTTTTAAAAAGCATTTGTTTACATTTTTATGTATGTATCATTAATTCAACCCCTTATTTCTCTCCTGGTTGTTTACTTCTTCCATAAAATCTATCACATTAGGTATTCTTAGATTTTATTTTATGGATTCTGACAGGCTACCATTCGGACAAACTGCTTTTAAAGTTTGCTGCAACTGTTATCTTTAGCTTTTCCTTCACTATCATCTTGGGTACCCCAAACATTTCTCTCTTGTGCTGAAGCATTCACTTGCTGGATCTTTTCTTCCTCCTTTTTCAGTTCTCAATTTTTTTTTTAATTCACTTAGTTCATTTCATTGAAGTATATCTTCCAGCAGCTTTCTGAGAAATGTTGTGCATTAGGAAAGTGTTTTGAGACCTTTCTTGTCAGTGTGTTTTTATTCCAGCCTGAAACTTACGTGATAACTTGGCTGGCTATTGTATTCTACATTGGAAATCAATTGTTACTGAGAATTTTGAAGGTAATATGCAGTAATCTTCTGGCTTCCAATATTATTATTGAAGAGTCCAATGGAAATCTGAATTTTTTAGTGTTTATTTATTTTTGAGAGAGAGAGTGAGCAGGGAAAGGGCAGAGAGAGAGAGGGAGACAGAGAATCTAAAGCAGGCTCCGTGCTATCAGCACAATGCCTGACATGGGGCTCGAACCCACAAACTGTGAGATCATGACCTGAGCCAAAGTCAGATGCTCAACTGACTGAGCCACCCAGGAGCCCCTGACTTTTTGATAGTTTTGTACAGAATTATTTTTCCTCTTAGGAAACTTGTAGAATTTACTATTAATCTCTGGTGTTGTGAAATTCCATGATGATGTGCCTTTGTGGTGACCTATTTTCATGCATTTTGCTGAGTATTCAATGGGTCCTTGCAAGCTAGAATCTCATGTCCTTCGGGTGAATATCTATTATGCATGTTACATGTAATTTTCTCCATTCATCATTTTTCTTTTAACTTAATTTAGGGTATATTTTGCTAGTAGAGGTTTTCAACTTATCTAGCTTTGGTTTGATCCTTTAGAAGTTCTTCCCACTCCAAGAGCATAGAAACATTAATGTAACTGTTTGTCAGTATTTTTTAGTGTCTTTCTCTACCCAATTTCTCCGTTATAATTTAGCCTAAAATATTTTTTTTAAGTCTTCAGTAGGAGGCAATTTCATTAATCTTTTTTTTGCTTAGTGGAATAGTTATGCCAACATCCTTTACTGGAAAATCCACCATCTTGCCAGGCTGTGAAATCCTACCCTTATCCTACGTTTGGATCTACTGTAGACTCTCTATCTTGAGGGTGTTTCCTGATAAATTAAAAAATTTATGACTTTATTTTGTATAATGTCTCAAGTTAGAAATATGCATTAGAAATTAGAATAGTCATTTGAAACCAACAATATCCTAGCTAAAATGCTGCTTCTTACTTATATTACTATTATGATACTTTAAATGACCTTGTCAATCACGAAACGTCTGTTTTCCTGTGGGGGAAAAGTGATTCTTACCCATTGCAGGGGTGGCAAGGGTTTGGCGGCCAACAAGCTGAGCTGGTCCCAGTCCATCAAGAAAATCACTGAATTGACTGTCTGCTCCTAGTCGTACTCCAGGAAATATTAAGCTATTAGCAAAAGTACAAAAATCAAAGCATTAGATCTCCTAGAATTCATTTCATTAGTGTCCATCTGACTACTAATTCTGATCATGAATCATAAACATTGGATAGTTTACTTAGTGATTCTATGCATTCATTGCCTCTGAACCAAGCAAAGCTCAGCACTAATTAAGAAAAGGTCTAAATAAACTCTCAAGTTAAGAACTGATGTTCTATTCAGGAGGGCTTAGGTTATAGTTCTTAATATAATAAGTTTTCTGGACACTTACAAACACAAGTTCCTACATAAGTATATTATTGACATAAAATATAAGATGCAAATATTTATATGATGAACTTTACATAAATAATTGCTCATGAACATTAAGAAACCATGCTCAACTTTAAAAAAATGCCTGATAATTTCTTCAATAAATACCAAAGTTCAAATTCTTATTTACAAATAAAAATATTTAATGTATTCATTTTTTAATGAACTACATTTTTATATTATCTGAGATTTTTATTTAGGTCAAGTAGAAAAGAATTGATTAGAATACATCTGTTTCTTACTACCCACGACTACCTGAACTCCCTGGGCTGTAAGCTCCAGCAGAGAGTAACTGTGCCCTTTTGTTTACTGATGTATCCATGTACCAAGAACCATGGTTGCTAAATATTTGGCCTTCAATGAGTAGTTTTTGATAAGCACATCTCTGTAGGGATTTATTATTTCCAATGTGCTTTCTCATATACTACCTCCTCACAATCAAGGAAATTAGAGAGGGCACAGACTGTTATCACATTCAGAGACCACGAAAATCAATCTATGAGAGGTTAAGTGGCTTATTCAGGTAAGTATTATTTGATTTATTAATTTTATATCACAAAATACTATCTCTAGTCTTTCATTTGTACACATTACAATATTTCATCAAATACTGATATTTTGTCAGCAAGTTTATTTCCATAACTTTCATGTCTGCTGATTTTTGCTCTTAACTATATGTTGCCAGGAGGATTCATACCAATCATTTGATCAAATAAACAGACTTAACAGTTCCAGGAATGGGTAAGCATATCATGATCATTAAGTTGGCATAATTTTATTTCATTTTCTAAACAGAATAAAACAATTCCAGTAAAGCAAAATAAATTATTACTATTAGATTGGTAAATGAGGTTTTTGAATGGCAATAAATGAATAATTATAGAAAAATTTCCACAGTCAATCCCCAAGGAACCCACTGCAGAATAATAATTACTTAATTGTTAAGATCTATCACCTCAGTAAAAGTTTGGTTTTACGAGAAAAATTCTCAAGCATAGAAAAATGCAGGATTTTTTTGCAGGATCTATATGTAAAAGCAGATCAAAAGTAAGTAAAATACAAATCTAGCTATATTTTTTCAAAGTTATTTTATTTTATTTTTTCTTTAATGTATCTTATTTTGTTTAATCCTCATAACAACCATCTGTGACAATTATCATTTTCCCTATCATATGGAAGCAAATTTAATGAATTTTAAAACTAACTAAAACTGTTTAATCACAAAGATAGTAAGGAAGATGAATTTTGGGCTCTTTTCCTAAGGTTGAAAAAAAGTGATGTTTTAAAAACAAAAAAATTTAAGTTCCTATTATGAGAGTAAGTCCTATTAGACTTACTCAGAACCCAAAATAGTTTGGAGAAAAGTAGGAATGTGGAATATTAATTGTTTTAAATGTTTATTTATTTTGAGAGAGAGCCTGAGTGGGGTAGGGACAGAGGAAGAGAAAGAGAGAGAATCCCAAGCAGGCTCCATGCTCAGTAGGGAGCCCAATGTGGGGCTTGATCTCACGACCCAGGGATCATAACCTGAACCAAAACCAAGAGTCTGATTTTTAATTGAGGGGTGCCTGGCTGGCTCAGTCAGTTAAGCATTCAACTCTTGGTTTCAGCTCAGGTGATGATATTGTGGTTTTGTGAGTTTGAGTCCCACATGGGGCTCTGTGCTGGCTTGGGATTCTCTCTCTCCCTCTTCTCCTGCCCCTACCCCACTTACACTGTCTCTGTCTCTCTCAAATAAATAAACTTCAAAAAAAATCATAATAAAAATAAATTTTAATTCAGATTCTGGTGAGTGAGCCAGACAATGAGTTTCCCCATATGAAATAACCCATTAAATGTAGCATTTCTACAATAAACATCCAGTAATGGACTATTATGAGCTTTTCTGGATTGATGGAGATCAGTTTATTTATGTTTAACAGGCTTCTCTTCCTACCTTTGAAAGGTCTGAGTGACCAAGTGCTGAGGTGTGTCCATGTGTAGGTATCATAAGAGGTAAGGCTGTTTTAAAATAGAGGGTTGATCTTCTAGTTAAATAAATAAGCTGTGGGGTGTGTGGGTAGCTCAGTTGGTTAAGCATCTGATTCTTGATTTTGGCTCAGGTCATGATCTCACGGTTTGTGGGACCAAGCCCTACATGGGGCTCTGTACTGACAGTACTGAACCTGCTTGGGATTCTCTCTCTCCCTCTCTCTGCCCCTCTGCCCTCCCTCTGACAATAAAATAAATAAACATTAAAAAAGTAAGGTGCACCATAACCATTGGTGGCTTTGTTTTACCTGTGACTAAAAACCCATGGTTTTTAATCCATACAGATGTGCTGACATCACTTACTTTCCCTCGGAGCTATAACTGTTGATGCTGCCGTCAGTAGACTCTCGACTTGGTTGCCTTACCATCTTCCTCATTTCAGCTGCCATTCCTGTTTCTGTGCTTCTTTGTATGGTGCTTTTTAACTTCTTGTGGCCTGACTCTGACAAGAGAAAATACAAGAAACTCTAAGTCTTGTTTAGACAATTTCTCCCTGAATACTGGTTGATTCTGCAAATTAAACAATTATGCATATAATTAAAAGTTTACTCAGGAAAAGAGTCTAAGAGAATAATCAGATTAGCTAAATCTCTTTGCCAACAACATTCTTTGGCCAAGAGGGGTAGCAGTGGAAGGGACACCACTGTTCTGTTCCAGAGACTACCTGAATCTCAGTGAACCAAAATGAACTCACTGCATTATTGCTGCTCAAGTTAACCACTTCAGTGAAAAGTTGGATTTGGTACTGCACTGCATTATGGGGAAATATAATGCGGAACAACCAAAAAGGAACACTCCCAATCTGGAATGTTCCAAATGTGTGGGAACAGAACTAAATGAATGGGTCTTGTCCTTTAAAGGAGAACAAGGCACAGGGAACTCATACCAGTTTTGGCCATGTATTAGCAATCCTATAAAAAGAACTGTTTGTTTAATGATTTTTGAAACACATTGACATACATGATCTCATTTGAGATGGCATATAAGGATACCTATGTAGGTAGAACAGGTATTAACTTCAAGTCTTTATAGCTATCTCCTGGCTTTTGGACTGAACTGAATGACTTCTTACTGGCAGTTTTGAGTGTCTCTTTTTGCATTATGAATTATAATGGCTGATAATTTTCTTAAACTCTAAGTTCATGGCAACTTCTTCAAGCCACTTTGAAATGCACTAACCAGCAGTCTATTCTTACCATAGAAACGAAATTCGAAAACATTTATTTGGTTAGAACAATACCAAAAGGTTAGACAGACTTTTAATACCTGCCACACTTTTTCCATTTACACATTTGATATGTATTTCAGGTTTTCTTTCAGGTTTTCACATAGTATCATTTAATGCCCATTAATATATGAAAAAATGTTCTATCTGTATAACCATATACATTAAGTACTATATTTGTATAGACACATAAACTCTACAACCCTCACAAAACCTCTGTGAAGCAAGTGCCCCAAAACACTCCTAGACAAACCATATGGAAAATTGCATGTTTTCCTCTCATTTTTGGTCACTGCAATTCTTTTATAGATTGTCTAAAATATATAATTGGTCTTACTATATGGACTTAATGCTGAATATTCTCTACATAAAAGCCACAGCAGTTTCTTAAAAACACAAATTTGAATATATTATTCCTTGCTCAAGATCTTATGGTTTATCATCAAAATTAAAAGAAAAATCTGAAATTATTACAATGGTCTATAAAATGCCACATAATCTGGCCCCTGGCTACCTCTCCAATCTCACACTCTGCCTCTGCTCCCCATGATCATTGCTCTCCAGTCACATGGTCTTCCTGCATTTTCTTGAATACTCCAAGCATGCTGCTTCAGGGTCTGTTTTCCTTAATGTCTTTCCCTTCTGATTTTCTTGCTGTGCTCCCTCACTTTATTCAGGTCTCTGTGTCGATGTCACCTCCTCAGTGAGGCTTTATCTGGTCCTCACCACTTTTTAATCTTCTTGCCATACTTTATGTCTTCATAGTGCTGCTCTGCCATTAAACTTCTATTTGTTTGTTTGTTGTCTGTTCCTCAATTAGAATTTAAGCTCTATAAGGAGAGGAACATTGTGAATATTGCTCACTGTTATCCATAGTATCTAGAAAACTGGTATAAACTCAATATCAGCATCACACCACACCGAGTAATGTGCAATTTCCGCATTCCATTTAACTATAGTACAAACATGTCTATATTTATTCTTTTTAATGGCTGCACTGTATTGTGATATCATAATTAAACCATGTCCTTATTGATGAGCACTTGGGATGTTTCCAGTTGTAATAGGAGAGTTTTTACAGAACATATTTCTAGGAGCTGAATGCTAGTGAAGGGGTACAAATCTGTTTAATCTTAATAGCTTTTTATAAATTGCCATTTAAAACATTATAGTAATTTAAATCATTGCTACCAACATTCATATGGATGTACCTATTTTGCCCCCTAAGGCTCATAAATTCTCTACCTTTCCCCTTTCTAGTCTCTGTCTTGCCTACATGACTTGTCATTGTAGAATTTGTACACTTACTGAAGGCAGTGACTTCATTTATTGACATTCTAGTGCTGTTTTTATTTATTTACATATTGATTTATTTATATACTCTGCCTCCTTTTCAGATGTAGTTCCCTTGTGAACTATGGCCGAGCAACACTTCATTCATACACACATATGGCTGGATCCCACCTGAGGGGTAAAGGCAAGAGTCCCAAGGCTGTATTACCAAACTGAGCCAAGTAGAGTTATGCAAATGTTTACCCAAACCAGCAGGAGGCAATAAACCTGGGGTGGAACACCAAATTCTCATTGAGAACAAGTACTATCATGGCTAGAAAAATGAGAGCAAACTTTACATCTAAATGGTGAGGTGATGCTGGAAACTAGAGGAGAAACAGTGAAGAGGATCAGTAGTGGGGAAGTTCAGGTTATTCGCTCATTCAGTTTTTCATTTATCCATCCATCCATCCACATCCATCCATCCATCCATCCATCCATCTATCCAACAAGTATTTACTAGGCTCCTACTATGTGTCATTCACTGCTCTTGGTGCTGGGGATATACTGATGAATGACAAATTTCCTGCTATCATTGAGCTTACATTCTAGCGTACATGTGTACACAAGCAAGGCAATGAACAAATAAACAAATAAATATATGCCTGGTAATAGGTGCTATGGAAAAAAAAGGCAGGATAAGGGGGATTAAAGGGTGACAGGGTAGAGCAGCAATGGCTTTATTATAAAGGGGTCAGGGCCTCGTTAGTCATCAGTATGGAGGATGACGATATAGGCAGTGAGGGAACAGGAAAGTAATCCCCATGGTGGGACTGGTCCTGGTGACTGTGGTTGCTGTGACAGGGAGCCTTTGAGTAATGTTGGTCAGGAGGGGGCCGTTGTCTTCCCAGTAGCACACAGGTTCCCTCTGCAGTCTTTCCAATGTTGTTGACCCTGACCAAGAGGCTCCTGCACCAGAGATCTCAGGGCTTGGTGTACAGCTGGAAGTGCAGGTGACACTGGACGGCAGGCTATCAGGTGGGCAATCATTTCCTAACACAGGTTTCAAACGGTTGTCACTTATTACATATTTGTTCAATGAATGAAAAAAAATTAAAAGTGAAGTCTACTAATTTGTTTGTACTATGTAATTGGAATATCAGATATTCTTAAAGAAGGGTTTATTTACAGGGTGTCTTAACTTTCTTAGAGCAATTTTTAAAACTTAATAGCTTCCAAACTGTAAATGCTGCATACTTTGAGGAAACATTTGAGAAGTTGGTTATTGAACTTCCTTTTACACTTATTTCATTTTATGACTTTGAATAATACACTGTTAATTTTAAAGTTTTTGTTTTAGTCCTTTTGAAGATAGCAAATATGGGCTGATATCTAGCTCTTGTCTTATTCATGTTAATAAATATTCATTGAAAAGAGTCTTGATGAACTAGACAATTTTATAAAGGCCCAGGTAAAAACTGAGTAAACAGGTCCAGCTATGAATCTGTCTTACTTAAATTCATAACAGCTTTAATATTATTTAGAATACAAGGGTTGGAAAGAACATTGTTTTGTAGATGTGGAAACTAATTTTGGAGAAGTATAATTCATGTAACAAATTATTTGTTCAGCTATTATGCTGAGTCCAGCCTTTTCCAGATGCTGGTGACACAGGAATGAACATAACAGACAAAAGTCCCTGCCCTAAAGGAACTTCCATTCTAGTGAGTATAATGATTTGCTCAATGTCAGGCTGGATTAGATCTTCTGAATCTCAAGTCTTGTGATCATTCCTTTATACTCCAGTTTAGGAAAACACAAAGTCTAATCTTATTCATTTCATGAACAGAACAATGGTTTAGCTACACATATATTTTCATGTACACATTCTCATACTTAAAAACTTCATTAAAACCACCAAATTTCTATACAGGTGCAAATGTATACAATTATCTGTATCTCTGTATATATGTTGTAATTATAGCATAGGTATACGTTACATATACATGATTTTAAAATATCAATATAATGCATTAAACCACTAAATAAAATTCTCATTATTCACCAATTATTTGTATCCACTGAGGAATCATTAGCCTGGTGAAAATATGAAGTCTCGTATCAAATTATGACACGAAGCCTTTGACTTGAAACTGCTATCCCAAGTATTACACAAAGAACAAACAGATTACAAAACTATTTTAATACTCTATATTCACAAACACATGAAAAATTAGTAAAATCTATATCATTTGGGAGTAATTATTTTCTCTTGCTTTGAAGAAGAAATGTTCTCTCAAAGAATGTTGAAAAATGTGTCAAATTTACATATTCATTATTTCTCTTTTCATATTAAAAGATGTATGCTATATTTAGAAACACCCCACTGACTTATTAATTTATTCTGTAAATACTCATGAAGCAGCAAGTATCTATAATCTAATAGGCATTTTTCTATGTGTTATAGCTATAACAGTAACAAGACCAGATAGTGCATATAATAAACAAACACAAATATAATTTTAGAATTGGTAATCATCATAAAAAATAAAGCAGAAGAAACTGTTCCAGTAGATGAGTTACTTTTGATCAGCTGGGCAGAGAAGCCCACTTCTGAGAATGCAAAATAGGAGCCAGCCATGCAAAGATCTAAAGGAGGTGTTATCTAGGGAGAAAGAACAAGTGCAAGACCCTGAGGAGTGAGTGACCTTCCTTGGCTCGTCTGAGGAAGCTACAGAATACTGAAGTAAGATGGACAAGGAGAAGATGGAGTGTAAGAGGCTGCAGGACTAGTGGGGTACAACCTACTGGAAAATAGCCTGGAATCTGCGCTGAGTGTGGGGGGAAGTCATAGAACAGGGCATCTGATTTACATTTTCAATGGATCATTCCAGCTATGGTGTGAAGAATGAATTGTAGGAACTAGACATGCAAGGAGAGGCGGACGGGAAAGCTACTTTCCTACCTGAGAAGAGATAAATAGTGGCTTGGGTTAGGGAGCAGCAGTGGAGATACGGGAAGAGGGTACACTTTATACTGTGAAGTGGAATGGACAGCACTTCTAGATGTACAAGTCGTTAAAAAAAAAGAACAAATCAATAATTTTTAGGTTTTTAGTTAGGATAACTGGTTGAATGGTAGTGTCATTTACTGAAAGGAGGAGGAATTCATTGTGAGTGGTGGAAATTATGAGTTCTCTTTTGGATGTTTGAGGGCTTCCTATATAGCCATGTGGAGAGCAAAGCAGGAAGTGCTTGTATGAGTCACGACCACTAGGGTTGGAAAAAGATAGGTTGGTAATTAGACAGACTGATAGACAGGATATATTGGCATACAGACAATTAAAATTCTGGCATACAGATAGTAATAAATGTAACAGGTAGGAATTATAGATAGAGATAAAAAGGGTAAATAGAATGGAGTCTGCGGTATTTTCCATATTTAGAGGTCGAGAAGAAAAGACTATTAAGGAGCCTGCAAAGGAAGACCTTTTAAGACAGGGGCAAAAATAAGTGTCATGGTTCAGAAATCAGAAGAATAAAGTGTTAGAAGTAAAAAAAAAAAAGTGTTGTTTAGAATTTTAGTAAGAAACAGACACAGAAGTGATGATAGAGCTCAACTCCATGGAGATCACTGATTTCAAGAGGAGTAGATTTCGTGAAGTAGTAGGACTGAAAGGAATGGCCAGTCAGAAGACAGAATGAGAGGCAGTATTTGGAGAGTCACATGCGATATGGGAAGGTTGTCTGTTTTTGAAGATATGTGACATTAAAGCCTGTTTCTATGCAGATGGGAATGATTAAATGCACAAGATAAAACATTTTTAGATCTAATATTATTGGTTGGAAAGGTAGATAAACATAGATAATGTCTGATAAATCATCTTTCAAAGTATTCTCTAATGCCAAATGAAGTCAATTTTTATTCAATTAATTTGAAAAATCAGTAAGAGAATATCACTTAATTAAACAGTTCAATCTAAAACATATATATGCAGTAATGTCCTATTACCTCACAAACAAAAACTGTAGAGTAGTTTTGGTTATTCTGAAAGTGAAGCTGAGATCAGTGATAAAAATTATTTTTTATATGTACAGGACAAAATTTAGTTATTTTTTAAAAAGAAAAGTTGTTGTAATTAATATGTTTTGGTCATTCATTTCCTTGTTTACTTATTTATCCGACTATTCTCTGAATGCTTTGGGTCCAGTACTGCATATGTAAGAGTGGACAGGAAACAGGCACTGCCTCCAACCATGCCACTGCCTAGTAGGAGAGACTTTCAAACAAAAGTTTGTGATTCAGCATAAGTACAATATAGGCACAGAGGTCTTATTTTATATTATTTAGCTTTAGGTATTTGTCTTATGTCTTATCATGTGGTGAGAGGTAGAGAAAGGGAAGAGAAGGAACAATTTAAACAGTAAGTGTGAGTCTGCTGCTTGCTGTGCTACTAAATGAGCATGTAACCTGGTGAGATCCTGAGGTGGGAAATGCAAATCTTCTCTTGCTTTACTTTGTTTTAGTTCCTGAAGATAATTCTGGTGTTTATGATGATCTCTAAAATAGGCTTCTTAAAAAGCAACAACAACAAAACAAAAAAACAAAACTGAAACCAACCAAACACTTTATCTGGTGTTCAAAGATGCAGCAGCAATACAGTCAACTGACACTATTGGATACCCCGAGACTACATTGGTATCCAAGGGATTTTAAAGGGAAATTTTAACTTCACACAGATGGTGAAGATGGGGGTGTGTGTGTTTTATTTTAGGCCAAGAGAGTGGCATATTTAAAGGTTCTGACATGGTAAAGAACATAGTGCCTTGAGAAAACTGCATTTTCAGAATGACCAGCAGTCAGTAAATGGTGAGTAAAGACTGAGAGTTGAGGTGGGAGAGCTGGCAGGGAGGGCTCGCACAGGACCTTTTATCTAATGCTTTCAAGGCTTACCATTACATATCATTTGGGTGGCTGTTGTGATTTATTAACGTGGTTCGTAATGATCTTGGGGTCTCAGTCTTCCTAATACCATTATTATCCACATAAAGTTGTGTGTAATTTGCATTATACGAAATATATATGATACACCAATATTGGCAAAAGACTTCAACAATCACTCTTAAAAAGAAAATATCCAGCAGCTCTCCTTTGTTGATATCAGATGCTTTCCAATGTTGTCATAATCATGTAGAAATTTTTATTAGGTAGTCTGTTCCAATAGTGCCACAGTTTTTCTTTCCTAGTTTTTAAACAAACAAAAGTATTCCTTTTGTGTTATACCAAAGTTTTTAAATATATTTCAACCCAAGCCAGATTAAGTATAACTTGTAAAAATTTCATAGATCTGAAGATTACTTTTAGAAAATTGCATGAGGGGTCTTTGACTTCATGGTTTCCCTTGTTTATTATTTTCCAAGTTAATCCTATAAGCCACAAAGTCCCCAATTTCCTTTTCCTCTTACCATCATCCAGAGAGATTTATAATGAAAGAAGTACAGTGGTCAAGAAAATAAAAACAGAATCATTAAGAATATTTTTGTGAGATGGATCAACCCTTGTTGATATTCAAAATATTTAAAATCTTTTTTCAATGATGTGACTATACTTTTTATTTCACTGCCGTAACCCAAAAGGGGTAAAATGTTTTCCTTGCTGCCATACACTTTAAATTCTCTACAGATACGACTTTAGAAAAGGGGTTCATCTGTACTGAACAGTGACCTGAATTTTTCCAGTTCTTCTGTGGCTAACAGTTCTTCTCTGGTAAGAGACCTGGTATTGTTCTGAGCGACTATAATGCCTGCTGTCATACCTGTTCAGTTCACTCAACCACACTTGATCTTTTCAGCAAAACGTTTGCTAATGTCACATTGATTCTTCCTCTTGCCTGGCCAGTGAAAATGTAAGCAATAGCAAGTTCAAGATGTTCTTTTAAATAATCTTCATATTGAATTTAGTAAGACTGCCAAAAAATACTTAGATGAATTTTTTCATCTAAGTTTACTATAACTGATACATACTACCTGTACCGTATCCTGTTTTGGCCAAAGCTATAAGATGGAAGTAGTCAAATTTTGAACTTCTCATGGTTGCTAACTGTTTCACACCTTCAGTGTTTCTGAAGTGTTTCTGTGTTATGGACTGAATTATGCTCTCTCCTCACCAATTCACAGGCTGGAGTCCTAGTCCCAGGTACCTCAGAATGTGACTGTATTTGGAGACAGGGCCTTTAAGTAGGTGATTAAGTTAAAATAATGCTCCTAGGGAGGCCCTAATCCCCATCTTTTGGTTTCCTTATGAGAAGATGGCATTAGGACACAGAGAGAGATCCCCATGTGAAGAGGGCAGCCATTTGCGAGCCAAGAAAGAGGCCTCAGAGGAAAGCAAACCTGCTCCTACCTTGATCATGAACTTCCAGCTTCTAGAACTGTGAGAATATAAATTTCCATTACTTTAACCACGTAGTCTAGGCTATTTTATTGTGACAGCCTTAGCAAACCAATGCATCTAGGGAGTGGATACAGTTATCTTAATACTCTGAAGTTATCTTTTTTTTTTTTTTAATATTTTTATTTATTTCTAGGAGAGAGTGAGACAGCGTGAACAGGGGAGGGTCAGAGAGAGAGGGAGATACAGACTCCGAAATAGGCTCCAGGCTCTGAGCTGGCAGTCCGCACAGACCCCGACGCGGGGCTCGAACCCACGAACCCCGAGATCATGACCTAAGCGAAAGTCGGACGCTTAACCGACTAAGCCACCCAGGCGCCCCTGAAGTTATCTTCTTACTTAACAACTTATTAACAGCTGTGATGATCTAAATATAATTATATAATCACCTAAATGGTCTGAGGCTGAGATTAAGCCCCAAATGCCAGGATGAACTTGTTTTAGGTTGCCTTGATCAAAAAATGGTCTAAAGTATTACATGGATATATCTAAATCTTTTATTAACAACCACTGATGTTCAGAATATAAGGTCTTAGATTTATTTTCCCAGGTATATCTCCTTAGTAAATATGTCACATTTAGATTAAACCTGTTTGTTTGTTTTTTTTTTTTTACTCTTCTTCAGACTAAATTAATAGCTTAGAAGAATCTGGTTTTTATTTATGGGTTATAAACCTAGAATATCTCCTTACTATCTACCATCCTGATTGTAAAAAAAGTAAAACAATACTTCAGGCAAAACCTTGTTTTATTGTATATTTCAGGTTTTGTTTTGATTTTTAAAGTTTTGTTTAAACTCAAGTTATTACCATTTAGAGAATCTTTCTTCCTAGCCTGTTTCAAAAGGCAGCCTAACATTCCAAGTGTTAGGAAGTGGTTGAACAGGAAGTAGTCTAAGAGACAATTCTGGAATCTGAATGTCTGAATTCAAGTACCAGCTCTACCCCTTCGTAGTGCTGTGCCTGCAGGCAGCATACTTGGCCTCTCTATTCCTCACTATATGAAATGAGAGGGACTGTGATACCTAGGACAATTTTTGAGTAGTAAATGAAATAATCCAAGTAAAGCACTCAGGACCTTGTGCACCTATTTAAATTATATATTGTTACACAGTAAGATCTCCAGTATTTTGCTCAGATTAAGTCTCCAAGTTGAATAATGTTAATTCCCCATGCTCCACTCAAAATACACCTTTTTGTGCCGCCCATTTAATTCAAAATTAATTCAGAGTGAAGCATAATTAAGTTGTAACAGAGACTATGCATGCCCCAAATACCCATTCTTAGCTTGTTCTCTTAGTGATAGAAATGCCCCCATCCTCCCAGGTAAAGACCAACCACATAATCACTTTCCTTCTTCTCTCTTGATGGTATGGGGGGCATAACGGCAGAAACAACTACTGTTATCTCAAGACGGAAGCACTTGTTGAAGGACCCTGGTACAGCCTGAGTCCCTGACATGATGGAGCCACTATACCAGCCCCAGACTAGACTGTCCACCTGGGCTGTTTTGTGATAGTCTTGATTAAGCCACTAAGGGTATCCTGTTACAGTAACCTATCCTATATCATAATATGTAGTATCCCAAATACAACCCAGTGTGTATTTAAAAAATAAAACAATAGTTTTTTGAATAGTACTGTTAATTCTTTAGCTTTAGATAAGATAGTTGGGTTAAATTGAATTGTTCCTCTATAGTTTTGTATTTGCAAGAATAAGGCTCTTGTTCTAATAATAAAGTTAGTGGAAATTTTTCTTCCTTATGAGTTCTCAGAGAAGGTTAGGAGGGGAGAAACTAGCAATAAATAAATAAATAAATAAATAAATAGTATCATTATTGTAGACAGGACTTCCAGGAAAGATGATGGAGTAGGAAGATCCTAGGCTCACCTTGTTCTTTGGATACACCTAGATAACACCTACATCAGTGTAAATAATCAAGAAAATGACCTGAAGCCTGGCAGAACAGGCTCTCCACAGCTCAATGTAGAGAAGAGCTCACATTGAAGAGGGTAGGAACGGTGGAGACCGGTTGAGAGTCAGGCGGACACACAGGACTGTCCATGAGAAGGAAGGGTGCTGCAGACATTGAGAAGGGGGAGGAGCAGACCTCACACCAGGCACCCCAAATATGGGGCCCATAGTGGGAAAAGGAATGCCCATAACACTTGGCTTTGAAAACCAGTGGGGCCTAACTTTCCCAGTTCTTACAATCAGTGGGGCTTCACATCTAGAACTTTAAAAATCAGTGGGCTTGGCTCTGGGAGAGCTGGAGGGAAAGAGAAAACCGAGTCCTTACCCTTAAAGAGATAGCTCAACAAACAGCTCCACTAAAATACGGCATAGAAGCAGTAGTTTGAAAACCGCCTAGGATATATAGGAAGGAGATTTATTTACTAATCTCAGAGCATGTGCTGGAGTGGCAGAGACCATTGAGAGACTTCTTCAAGAACAAGAGAGCTGGTGTGTGGCATTTCCCTTAGCCAAGTGATAAACCACATAAACAAGAGAAAGGATAAAAACCATGTGATCATCTTAATAGATACAGAAAAAGCATGTGACAAAGTACATGCATTTTTGATAAAAACTCTCAACCATGTAGATTTAGAGGGAACATACTTCAACATGATAAACTCCAAATATGGAAAATCCATAGTGAACATCTTTTCAATGAGGGAAAGAAGAGCTTTTCCCTTAATACAATGAACAAGAAAAGGATGTCCACTCTCACCACTTTTATTCAACATTGTACTGGAACTCCCGGCCACAGCAATTAGATCACAAAAAGATATATAAAAGCATCTAAATTGGTAAGGATTTGCTGATGGGATACAAAAACAGTAAACCCAAAGGACTCCACCAAAAATTTCTAATACTCATAAATGAATTCACTAAAGTCACAGGATACAAAATCAATACACAGAAATCCACTTCATTTCTATACATTAATAATGAAGCAGCAGAAAGAGAAATTACAAAAACAATCCTATTTACAACTGCACAAAAATGATAAGATACTTACAAATAAACCCAGGGGGTGAAAACCAAGGAGGTAAAAGACCTGTACTATGAAAACTATAAAATACTGGTGAAAGAAACCGAAGATGATACAAATGAATGGAAATATATACCATGCTCATGGATTTTAAGAAAACTGTGAAAATGGCCATGCTACCCAAAGTAATATACAGATTTAATTCAATCTCTATCAAAATACTAACAAAAGCAAAACCAACTGTGAAAAAGGACTATTAAGGTGGCTATATTCTCCCTAAATATTATCATCTGGAGGAAATGTTTCACTTCAGTTTGTTATATCATTAATTGGTGATTTATTTGGATTTCTAATTACCAACTAGCTCTCGTAGCTACAAGTTAGTTCATTAGCTTAGTCTGTTTTAACACTTGGCTGATATACCTCATCAAGAGGATGGGATCAAAAGTTTAAAAATAGTTCTATAGTGATCAGAAAGGTAATTTATGGTTTAAGGAGAGGGAGACATAAAGAGGTAGCAGGCATAGAAAGAGTTAATAAATTCAGTAGAAAATTTTCAGATTGTGAGTGGAGAGAAGAGGATAAATTAAGTGAAGGTGGGGGAGAGGGAGAGAAAGAGAGACCAATTTTCCTGTGGCAATAGAAGACCACAAGAGTGAGGGTGGCCTGGAGCACAGTGTGTTTCTGTGCCTCTGATATTTGTAGAGGAAAATGCTCTAACTACTTCATTTCAGGCTGGCACTGAGATCAAACCATACCTCAGAACACAATAAACAGCAAAACAGGCAAATCAAATAAACTGTGGTAATCTGAGGTAAACAGGTCTTGAGAGTAATTTGGGGGTGGGTTGTGTGTCACTGATGAAGAATGATTCTATGACCAGCAAGATTACAACTTATGCACAAAAGGGTTAATTTGAGTCTGTGTGCTTGAGAGATTTGAGAGACTGCTGGTTGGTTGCTTCTCTGTTGACTGTGATTAGAATAAACATTAAATAAAAAAAGATAAGGTTGAATATACATAAGAGCCAAAGAAAACCTTATGAAATAAACAGAAAATGTTGGTGGGGAAAATTGGTACAACATAATATTCAAATTTTTGTCTTTAATATTTACCTTTCTGCCTTCCATATTTAGAAAATCAGGCAAGCAAGAACTTGAAATATACAACACAATAAAAGCCTAAAAGTATGCTAGTGAAGGGGATATCTAGTGACAAAGATTTACCAATCTCCAGAACTGTATTTCCTGTATCTCAGGGAACAGAAGGAATAAACTCAACTATGTCAAGCAGAGTATTTAAAGATCTGTAGGCATACAACAAATGTGCTTACCCAGACATCTAAGCATTAATGGAGGAACTATCTTAACAAAATGGGGGCTACAAATGACGCACATTTCTGATACTAATTTGACATCCTTAGCAAAGTCAACTACTATCTGCCTATTATTTTTTAAGATACTGCCTATTACTTTCAAGATATTGTCCTGGCTATCTTGGTTGTAAAACAATGAAGAGTCCTGATAGTTTGAAGAGTTAGAGAAGCTTTAGGTGCTGGCCACACAAAAATGTTTGATTCCTGTTCAGCTACATGCTATAGACTGAATATTTGTGTCTTCTCTGGTCCAATTCATATATGAAACCCAATACCCAATGTGATGGTCTTAGGAAGTGGGGATTTTGGATTAAGTCATGAAAGTGAACCCTCACAAATGGGACTAGTGCCCTATGCGAGAGACCCCAGATAGTTTACTTGCCCTTTCTACCATGTGAGTTTATAGTAAAAAAAAAAAAGGCCACCTATGAATCAGGAAGCAGATCCTTACGAAAGCCTGATCATGCTGGTACCCTGGTCTTGGACTTCTTAGCCTCCAGAACTGTCAGAAATAAATGTCTGTTGTTTATAAACTGGGCTGCCTATGGTATTTTTATTATAGCAACCAAACAGACCAAGACATTATAGCTTTACGAGTGGGAGCAAATGAACATAGCCAAGATTGTAAAATTCATACCTCTTTTCTAGAAGGAACACTATGATATAAACTAAAAACAAACCTGGCATTTTTTCATTAAAGAAGAAGTAAATTTATGAGAACATTAAATACTTAATATATTTTGAGGTTTATGCAATATTAAAGCAGTAAAACAATTTCAAATTGGCAACATTTACTTTCAGTCCACATCAGATGAAAATTAAAATAATACTAAAAGTAAATATGGAGATGAAATACTGAAATGTGTACGATAGGTGGATTAAACTGATCCATTTGAGAATAGATAGGGAACTTAGCACTGGAGCTTTAAAAGTAAGTGATCTCATCTAAACTCTTTGTTTAAATCACAAAAGGTGCAGTAAAGTTAAATCCTTAGCTTGTGGTCGCACAACACCGTAATGCCACCGTGAGGATTGGAGGCTGAATCTTTCTGCTCCAAAGTGTCTCTGTATGGCTTTTACTGTAGATGAAATGTCAATTCCCATTTTGTTAAAAAAAAAAAAAAAAAAAGTCTCATTATCAAGGCAGTAAAGCAGTGAGTGGAATGTATCCTTTATTCCTATTTGTTTCAGAAAGAACACACATTATCACACTCAATTTGTTCACACTTTAACAGGCCACCTCCAACCTCTAGTGATTTTAGCATTTCTCTCTGCTACAATAAATTGTTATGTAACAGGTGGTTCAGGCTGGATGCAGCCATTATAGTGTCCTTGCAATGAATAGGAATCCAATCACTGCAGATTAGACACAGTCCAGAGAAATCACTCTTAGTTCTGCTGTTCTCCTTGGAGACAGGAAGGCTTTGTTTCCAAATCTAATTCTGTATGTACTATAGTAAAAAGCTTTCAATAATGCTACTTGAAATTGTACCTTTAGTACAAAAGGAGAAAAGTACTGTATGCCACTAGTTCTCCCAATTTTTGATAAGTTGATTTCAGCCATGTTTCTCAATAAAAAAAGTAAGTTCATATTTTTTGATAGAAAATAAGCAGTCAAGTTCTAAATCAATCTGAGGGCGAAAAGCATGTTTATGGATTTCAAAGCTTCATCTACCATTTGCTAAATTAAAGGCCAAAATGCATGAAAAGGTTTAAAATATGGAACTCTGGAAGGCATAGGCAAAAATAATAACAGGAACACATTAAACAATTCTGATGAGATGATACTGAATTCTGTAAAGTTAAATACCACGGAAATATGTGCCAGCAATTTCAACTGAAGATGCATCTTTTTACTTTTACATTTTCCTCTCAAGAACACTGCAATATAATGTTAACATGCAAAGTCATCCTCTGGTTCTTGCAACTCATAATTACAATATAACTTATTTTAATAGTTATATTCATAAAGGATGTCACCATTTGCAAAATAATTTCAACTGATTAATGTGAGAACCATATTCTGACTTACTAGTATTTGTAATCAATGCCAGAGTAACATATGGCTAGGGGGAAAATAAGAGGTGAAATGTCAGTTTATATAAGAACTACCCATAATAGACTCTCAGATCTCTCTCTCTCTCAATCTCACACACACACACACGAAAAGAAAAGGAATAGCAGCTTTCACTGTTATAAGTATTTTAAATGCTTTAGATCGAAGTTAAATTGACAAACGTGTAAAAATGTTGCTTTTCACATCAAGAAAAGTCTCTTCTTAGGGGAAGGCATATTTTCTTTCACATCCATTTGTCTTTTATTTTCCTGGGAAGACAAATTTCTCTCATCCTTCCTCCTTTTGAACTAAATCTTTATGTACACAAAACCTCTCCTTTTCAGTATTAGAATAGTATTTCTCCTCCTGCTTTGCGTTTTCACCATACACTTTCCCTCCTCTTCTCCACCTTATTCCCTTATATTTTACTCGGTAAACCCCAAAACTTCAAAAGTTCTCCTTCCACACACTGTCTATAAACATATAGTCTGCTTCTTCACACTGTTTTCTCATACACATGCGTGCATAGCTATCCTTCCTTTCCCAACACTTAAATGGTATTGTAACAGATGCTGTCAACTCAAAATTGAAAGGAGCTTACAATCTGGTGGGGGAAGAAAACATACAAGCAATTCTATTTCAGCAGAATAGGAAGTATAAAATATGCCTAAATGAGTGATGGGGCAAAGGATGAAGTCAACATCTCTGTTGGCATGAGTTAAGGATCTTCCTATAGAGAAGGAGATGCTTGAGCTATACCTTGAAGGTCAAATAAACATTTTCTAGATAAGGGTGCCTGGGTGGCTCAGTTGGTTAAATCTCTGACTCTTGCTCTCGGCTAAGGTCATGCTCTCACAGTTCGGGGATTGAGCCCTGCCTTGGCCTCTGCACTAATGGCACAGAGCCAGTTTGGGATACTCTTTCCCTTTCTCTGCCCCTCCCCCATTTGTGTGTGTGCACACACACACTCTCTCTCTCTCAAAATAAATAAGCTTTAAAAAAATTGCTAGACAGATGAGGAAGGGAAAGAACAATCAAGACTGTGGAAGTTATGGTGTCTGAAAGACCTCTCTATTAAGTAATTGGAATAGCTCTACCTTTAATTCCTTATTATCTACAATATCTATCTATTTTTTTTTTTTTTTATGTCTGAAACACCTGCAATCTGGAGTGTTTATCTATTCTACTTAAATTGTACTTTCAAAGCTAGGAGTAAAAAACCACTGACCTTTTCTCAGTGTAAATTCTATTTGGATCCTTGGCAGCAAGATCCTCAAATCGCAGGAGGAAAGCAGGGGAACCACAGCAATACTGTCTACTGGAAATTTTGGGAAACTAATTTGAAAGTGTAGTGAAGAGAGGGACAGCCAAGGCTATATGCTATTGTGTTTTCCTTATTACCTCTTTAATCTTTTTATTTTCTTTATCTTTTAGTTAATTCTTTCTTCTGCCCCTTTAAGTGGTTTTATCTTATAATTTATCTCTAAAGTAGAAGTTTACAGCCTTTTCTGGGGACCTCCCACTTGACTGGCCTGGGTCTTTATGTGGATAATGCCTATCTTGGTATCTCCAATCTCAATAACTTTCCTGAGTTTCAATTCTGAATTTCCTATATATATAGGCCAGTTTCACCTAAGAAATCCTACCAGTACCTTGGAGTTTATATAGCACTTTGGAGATTTTTGATGGTTTTATGATTTGTCAACTTGGCTATACTACAGTCCCCAGTTATTCAATCAAACAAATCTAGGTGTCACCATGAAAGTATTTGTAGGTGTGATACAGTCCATAACCAGTTGACCATAAGTAAGGGATACTATTTCAGATCATGTGTATGGGCCCAATTCAATTGTTTGGGAGTGTTTAAGGGCAGAAGTAAGGCTTCCCCGATAAAGGCATTCCACTTGTGTACCACAGCATCAGCCAGTAGCTGAGAGTTCAAGGCTGCCCTTCTCAGACATGGATTTCAGACTTGCCTAGTCAGCCCCATGATCACATAAGCCAATACCTTGTAATAAATATCTTCTTGATATACATCTCTCACAGATTTGGCTTCTCTGGTTGAACCAGGACTGATAGAGATTTATAGACTCAAACTGGCCTTCTCTAGTAATTTCCCAATTCCGTTTGAGATACTGCCATTTTTCCACTATGAAACATGGTTTATTACCTCCTCATCTCCTGTACATATTCCTTTCTTTTTGTTTTATTTGGTCTCTCCACGTTGAGATTCTTGTTATTTCAATTGGGTTTGTACCACCACAACACATAAAGATGTTGGCCTCCTGCTCCAATTTTATTGGCTCTCTCCACAGCCTACATGTAATTTATAGTGCTCCTATGTTATATTCCCACCAACTCTGCCATATTTACCTTTCTACCAGATAGCAGCCTTCTGCTCTGACCGTGCTGGTTACATCCTATTCCCTCTTCATGACTTTACATTTTCTTTTATATATATATAAAAGAAAAAATACATATGTATTTTTATATATATATTAAAATATGTATTAATATTTATATATGTTTATTTTTGAGAGAGAGAGTGCACTTGTGAGAGCAGGGGAGGGCAGAAAGAGAAGGAGACAGAGGATCTGATGCGGGCTCCGCGCTGACAGCAGAAAGCCCAACATGGGGCTCAAACTCATGAATGGCAAGATCATGACCTGAACCAAAGTCAGACGCTTAACTGACTAAACCACCCAGGTGCCCCATGACTTTACATTTTCTGCGTCCACATTTTCCCTTATACCATCCTGCCTACTTGATCTGTCCTTGTCTTTTCCCTACCAGTGCTCAAAGCATCTCTACTTACAACCTAGTCTGACCAGCCTACGCTGCAATGATATTGCTCTCTAAACTCCTATACTGATTATTTCCCTTTACGTGAATTGGTAATTGACTATTAACTGCTCTATGAAAATATTTAATGTGACAGACGTTTAATGAAATCTCACTTATATGTAACATTTCACCTACATACATATGCTTTATACCTCTCCCTCCAGCACTTTCCTGTCAGAATGCTTTGTGAGAGCAGTGCTCAGCAAATGTTTATCAAATGAACTGCTGACTGAATCTCAGTAACTAAAGCTTAGAGCATTAACTGTGTATATATCTTCATAGAAACCCAGAGTGGTTCCTATTAACTGGTCGGTCAGATAAGAAAAATATTCTAGACCACACTGATTCTATACTCCTGGTCTTATCCTAAGTTTAAAGTGTAAGGGAGAAAAAAGTAATTTTCTTTTACTTAGTTAGAAAAATGATTTTTTGAAGTCTACTAACAATGAGCACAGATAAGAAGCAAAGGGACATTTCATTCAGTTGGTTAAACAGGAAACATCAAATGATGTTAAGATTCCTTTTAAGATAAATTACTTAAACTAAACTAGGAATTAGGGGAGGAAAAGATATAATTTACCAATGTATCACAGCTATCCTAAGTATATGTATGCCTTTTTTCCATGGATGAGCCCTGTTCCCAAAATTAAATATTAAGTGTTAAAAAAATAAAAATAAGGAACTAAGTCCAAGTTTCACTCAGAGTATAAGACAAAAATAAACACAATAGCAATATATAGAATACTCTTCTTTGCTACTGTATAAAAACCTTCATATGCAAAAGTGTCCTCCATCAGATTTTGATTTAGAGGTTTTTTTTGGTTTTGTTTTTAGAAAGAAGAAAGGGAATTCCTGATAAGTGTTAAAGATTTTACCATACAGTTTATATGCTTAGGCTTCAGAAAACAGCTCTGTTCTGGAATATATACAAGGAAGACTGTGCTTTTCCAGAGGGATCTCAGAATGGCTTTGGCACAAACTCTATTGATAACAATACTGCATTTATAGTTTCAGCCAGACTGTGGTGACATAAGCATATGAGTGACTAAGAAAATGAATTAGGAAAAAAAAATTACCAGATTATACTTCTTCTCATAAATTATCTGAGAGATTAAGTCTCAGATAATTTTTGTTTTGAAATTTCTCAAAATTCTTAGCATGTATGTTTTCTTCTGATCTAAAGATAATTAAAACATGTTTATCATTTGAGAATCTTAAGTAGTTTCTCTGAAATACTGCTGGGAAAGATCTTCATAAGTAGGGAGTCTTAGGAAAAAAAAGTACAACCTATTGTAAGCAACACAGTTGATATAAGTCATCCTAAGTTATTCACACAGAAAAAGTTACATTTCTCTGGTCCCTGGCTGCACATAACAAAATGAAAAGCAAAATTTTTGGTGCCTAAATAGAAAATATGATTTATAATTTCCAAATGCAAATTAAATATACTTCTTAATTTCTAAAATAAATGTCCATATAAAGTCTTTGCATTGAATTGTCTGTAAAAGGCCTATATGATATACAATGCAGTTGATATACTTTTAAATATAAATGAAATTGTTTTAAAGAAAGCTATAACTTTGTGATAACATTAACATGTATGTTTTGGTACTAATGAGTTGAAGCACTGCTCGATTTCAAATCCAGCTTTAAAGTATAATAAATTAATCATATTAGACATAATTTTATAAATATACCTGCAACATCTTTCTATAAGTAATTCATCCATCACCTAACAATTTTTACATTTTTTTCTTTTCATTCAATTATTAGTAATCTCAAGTATAACACTATCTTTGTTTGAAAACTAACAACAGCACTGAAAGCTTAGATGAACACAGAAATTTTGCTTTTGGTTTTAGTTTTACTAAAAGTTATAAATTAACTGGCAAACTCCTATTAGAACTCAGTAAATTCGTATGTGGAACACAGACTTACCTGATTTATCTTGGAAAAGTTAAGAATCGGCATTAAGTTCTCAGAGGAAAACTAAAATCCAAATAATATTTGACCTGGTTTAAATGACTTGTCCTGTCTCTGGGTGGAATATCGGAGCTCTCTGCAAAGTCTTTACTTTCTCTTTCCCAATCTCTGTCTCCCTCTCTCTCAGCCTCTCTCTCCTCCCCTCTCTTTCTCACACATACACACAGTATGATTAAATTGCTTCTGTCAAGAGTGGTTTTTCTATAGCTTATAATAAGACCATGAAGCGAAAAATCACTCTGTAAATTTACTCTGGATCATCTCATAAATATGAAAACTGCTAAATAGTCACAATTTGAAAACGGCTACATAGTCACAAAATCTCAAACTATATGATGGAGACATGTAAATGAAATGAACATATGTTGCTTACTTTATAAAATACTATGTAGCTGCTCTAGTTATGTAAGAAATACCAGAGAAGTAAAGCTCAGGGCTAATACATGATTTCCAGGGTAAACCTGTTTAAAAGAGCTTTACATGGGCAAGAGGAAGGCCCAGATTGATTTCTGGCATCCCACTTGGCCTTTGTAATACACATGTAACACTTAAAGTGTCAAAATTATTACTTTGAAAATGCACTTATTAAGCACTCACAGTGTTCAGCCGCTTTCCCTCACACGCTTTCACATCCCTCCCTCCTGCAAAGAAACAAGCACTAGGGTCAGGGAAATGGTTTATAAAGCACAGAACAAGAAAAGGACCTAACCTTTGTTGAGTGCTTTTTATACAACATGCTCTATGCCCAGTGCTTTATACACATTTCCATTAACCCTCATCTTCAGTCGCTGGTATTGGTGTTGCTCTATTTTACAAGGGTGAGACATGGATCTCAAGAGCTAAGAAGCAAGGATACCTTGGTAGCTCAGCTGGTTAAGCGTCCAACTCTTGATTCTGGCTCAGGTCATGATCTCATGGTTCATTAGATCAAGCCCTGCATTGGGCTCTATGCTGTCAGTGTGCAGCCTACTTGGGATTCTCTGTCTCCCTCTCTCTCTGCCCCTCTTCCCACTCATGCTCTCTCTCAAGAATAAACACTAAAGAAAGAGTTAAGAAGCAGTTAGTAAGTGGCAAAACTGTCACCATGTGCCAGGTTTTCCCCACCCAAAATAAATTCCAAAGCCCACATCCTCTGAAGCCTATAATTCCGTAAGTTCTTTTCATGACACTATGTTGAGGAAGGGAAAATGGCAGCCAAAAAAAACCAAAAACAAACAAAAAAAACATTTTACCAAGACAGTGTTTTCCCTATGTTTCCTCTAGACCATAATGGCACTGAGGAATCTGAATCCAGAGTGTTCTGCTTTTTTGTTTTCTTCCCTCCAGTGCTGTGTCAAGAGCATGAAGAGGTAAAAGGAGGTAGGACAGTCACACTTCTGGTTAACTCAGGGCAATCATGCTTCATGCTGGTTATTCTAATGTATTATTACTAGTGTTCCCCTTTTACCCTTAAAGATATTCCAGTCTGGATGATGATTTACATAGTCAGCATATATTTAAGGAGAAGAGCAATACAAATTAAACTAAAGCTGCCTCAAAACAGTTACAAGGTGATATTCTGCAATTCCAATTAGACTGTTACCAAAATTGAACCGGCAAGGAACAGAAGTTGATGTAACTCAAAAGTTTTTGTCTTATGCTACCTGGTAAACAATGTGTGTCTCTTTTAAAACTTGAAGTATTTATCTGGGTTTATTTTTGCATGAGGAAACATCTATGCATTATAGAGAGAGGTACCTTTGTTGGCACAACTAAAGCTAGTTAACTTGGTACCAGAGTAATTGAAAAGGGACAAGGTCATAACATAACTTTCAAATATAAAATGGCACATGGTCAGTCTTTCATTGTCAGCATGTCTCTAGCTGCCATTTTTATTCCTTTGGATGTCCTTAAGATGGGTGGTAGAGTGATAGCACATTGTGACACCTGAAATCGTACCAAGAGAACTTTATACCTCGAATAAAATGCAGATTACCTCAAAAGGAGTAATATGAAGTCATTGGAACTTTTAACAATTTAATAGAGCAACTTAGAGAATCTCTTTAACAAGATGTATACCATGTGATAGCCCCAAATTAAGAATATATAGAAAACAAAGGGGTTTTGAAAATAGATGGACACTTAACATTACTGTGCATCAGAGAGTGATGTGGAGGGTGCTCACAGAGGAGGGCAGCCATGTCCATGTGGAATGCTCTGGACAAAGATGAAATATCAACAAGAGAGAAGTCCTGCCAGAAAGCCCTAATGGAGAATGGAAGGCACACAGAAAGAAGGCAAAAGAGGGATCTCCACAAGCAAATACTGCACATTTGAGCCAATTAGAAAAAGTGGAGATAACCTCATAGAACTTGTGGTTTGGTACATGTTGCACATAATTAACTGTGGTGGTGCCTGCTCCACACCTGCTGACCGGGTACCTTCCTCTAAAGCCTAATCTGTGCAACTGTCAGTGGAGATCCTGGGTAGAAGGCTACAGTAGAGGATGCTCTTGGTGCCCTGCCCATATATCCCTGGCACTCATTGCTCCTGTATGTGAGGATGGCATATCTCTGCAGCCACCTGCAACTCTCTGCTGAGAGCTCCTTCCAACTGGTGTATTGAGCTGGGTCCATGTGGAAAGGAGGCCTGAAGGGCCAGAAAGTTAATGATCCTGGAAAGAGTCCTCAGCCAGTGACAAATGTAAGTCATTGAATAAATGCTAGTGTCTTTACCCTCAGGGAAGACACCTTACACTGTCTCCCAGAGAACCCCAACAGAATCAAGCTCCAATTAGCCAGAGCACTAATCTACCACATCACACACCTTATATTGATTTGCTTTCCTATCTCATCTTTCATTTCATACTGGTGCTTCCCTAGGGTCAACTCTCAAATACAATACACCCAACATTTGTCTCAGGGTTTGCTTTTAGGGGGGGCCCAACCAATATAGTTGTCAAAGAGAAGCAGACTACATTATACAAGGCTGGACAGCTACAGCAAATATTTAATGTTTGGGAGATGTGGGAAATTTTTCTTACTTAGTCAAAAAATTAGTATTTTATAAATATTAGAATGATGTGTTTTACTTGATGAACTTTCCATTTGAGAAAAAGAAATAGTAGAAACTTCAAATACTCATTCTCTACAGATTGAAAATTCTTGTATGGCTATCCGTCTTGACTATTTTTTTGGTGTTTTATTTATATATTTTGAGAGAGAAAGAGAGAGAGCATGAGTGGGGGAGAAGCAGAGAGAAGGAGAGAGAGAATCTTAAGCACACTCTACTGTCAGTGCAGAGATTGATGCAGGGTTCGATCTCATGAACTGTGAGATCATGACCTGAGCTGAAATCAAGAGTCTGACGCTTAATCAACTTAGCCACCCAGGCGCCCCATCATCTTGACTATTTTTAAAGGTATAATTATACCTCCATCAACAAAGAGACATGATACGTTTCCTTGTCATCATGTAGTAAGCAGAGATAGAAACTATATCAAATGGGACATTAGAATGTGGCAAAGTTAAAGATATGCAAAGCCATACAGAAAACATAAATTATGCCACTGGCAATCTTAGGGCAGAAAAATATGGGATCCAAAACTGAGTTATATTAATAAAAGCAGAGTAAGGGTATTTGGTCAATGGCCAGGTTTGAAAAGGGAGAAGGAAACACCTAGAATAAAGGTGCCAGAAGACTGGACTGACGACGAGATATGTTCCTTGAAAACTGGTGAGGAATGCACCTGATTAGAATCCATGATTGGTAAGTCTTAGAAGAGGGTTAAATTCACAAGAACGGGAGGCTGTATGAGGATTCCTCTCTTGCCCATCACGAACAAGTACTAAATTAGATAACCTTTCAACCCCGGTAAAGAAGGCCTGGTTTGAAGGCCTTTGAGAATGAACTCTTTCTAACTCCTCAATTATCCCCTTAACCAATTTGTTGATGCCTGAAATGCCTGTATTTGGGAAACTGTTCATTATACACTTCAAAGTAAAATGCAAACACCTGGTCAAAGAAACAGTATGAATGTGTCTCTCAGCCATAAAAGCAACCAATCAGGTTTGCTTTCTACTTTTCTTGTATGTCTTAAATAGTGCTTAATGAATAACATTTTCAAAAAAAAGTCATTGTCAATGAAAAGGCTTACATACCAGAATCCTATTGAAGAGAAGGTAGTTAATAACTCATGCCTTTATATTTCAATTCCAAATACTTCTCTTTATCCTCTCATTTCCTTACATCTAATCTAGCTTTTTTCTTCTTCCCAGCCCTATGCTCCAAAACAAACAGGAAACACTTTAAATCTGCTTATCAGATCATTCCACATTTTTGTTCAGAACTCTTCGATAGCATGCTACTATATTAAGATGAAGCCAAAATCTTAAGCTTGGTCATAAGCCCCAACTTGCTCTCAAGAATGTTCCTACACTGCTCTTTCCCTTTGCCCCTGTATATTCTGACCTTCTTTTAGCTCCTCAAAATTAGGATCAGCTTTCCCATGAGAGGTCTTTGTCCATAACAGTTCTGTTGTCTGGAATCTTTTCCTTTCCCCTGCACTAGTGACTTCCCTGGACCACTTGTCTTATCCCTCAGGCCTTGAAGTAAACCTCACTACCACCAGTCTAGGTGGAGCCCCCTTGTAGGGCTCACTTTCATAGGCCCTTCCCTTATTCGTTAACATTTAATGTTTTTGAGATGACCTTCCCATGTCTGTCTGGGGGCAAGGATCATATCTATCCTGCTTGTGACTCTGATCCCAGAACAGCACCTGGTAAATATTAGCTTGTTTAATAAATGTTTGAATGAATGAACAGTTACTTTATCCAAGATCTTCTGGCCCCAAATTCTATATTCTTTGTGTCACATCTCCCAGAACACAAGGAATTGGACAACTAAACTGAAGGAAGGAAAATGACAAATAAAATTGAACAAAGATTTGGTTAGAAACCAAACTCTAAAGGCATAATTTGGCAAGGGTTCCACCTATTTATTTTTAATTTGCTCAAAACAAATGGAAGTTTTGAAAGAGGCATTTTTATCACAGAGCCTTTTGTTTCATATATGGGTATATTAAACAACTGAGGACAAAATTAGTTCGGGTTAAGTTGGGATATATTTATGCCGTTTGCCTTTTTAGAGGTATGTATTTGCTGTCATCTTTTTTTCTCATTATACATAAGTATGTGTGTTCGTGTTTAATTTTGCATTTGTGGTTTTGTTTACTTATTTTCTTGAAGAGGGCTATTCATAAAGTTCACACATATAAAACCTAAATTGGCTTTGATAAGTAGTGTAAGTGTCCCCCCACTGAACAATAATAAAAATAAGTGTTCCTAGTGTCTAAAATGTATACTTCATGACATGGCAAGGGGAAATCATGAATGCAGTCTGAGTTAAGTTTGCTAGCAACAAATCGTAAAATAATGAGATTATGTTGGATTGTCTGGGACAGGGGCTATGTAATCTTAGAGGCCCTTATGAGAGGAAGAGAGAGACACAAAGGTCAATGTAAGATGTAATATGAGAAAGACTCCATCCACCATTGCTGACTTTGAAGATGGAAAAGAGCTGCTGGCCAGGAACAAGTCCAGTCCTCAGAGCCTGGGAAAGCAAGATGATGGATTCTCTCCTAGAGTCTTCAAAAGGAAGACAGCACTATTGATATCTTGGCCAGTTTTGGACTTGTGACTGCCAGAACTGCAAGGTCATTCATTTCTTGTTACTTTAAATCACTACATCTGTGGTAATTTGTTACAGCAGCAGTAAGAAACTAATACACTGCCCCTACCAGGAGATTATTCAAAAACCTATTACTCTACAGAAGAATTCCCTAAAATTTCCTTTTATTTATAAAATGATCTCATGATCCAAATACTGCAGATAATTATAGACAGTTTCCAAATAGTTTTTTTTTTTAACTACCATATATAAGGAGGATTTCTAAGGCCAGGAGATATAATTTATTATAAAGGCAATTATGATCACACCTATAGAAAACAGTCATTTGTAATTAGAATCCATTTAGTCAAATACTTATTAAGCACGTTAGGAGAACTATACATAGAAATAAAATACTGCCATTTCTCCTCCCCTTAGGTACATACACACACACACACACACGCACACATATTTTATCCTCATTAAGACTCTCTACAAACTTACATTAAATCGAACCACTGTCATTGATATAAAACAAAACAAAGTTATTTACCTTAAGTTCCCTTTTATGTAAAGTGGAAACAGCTTAGTTTTCTGAAGAAATAGAAATGACATATAAAGTATCCAGGGCAGGATCAGACACCTAAAAAGCTAGTAGCTATATTAATATAATAATAACTTGGAGGGCACCTGGGTGGCCCAGTTGGTTGAGTGTCTGACTTTGGCTCAGGTCATGATCTTTGTGGTTCAAGCCCCACGTCGGGCTCTGTGCTGACAGCTTAGAGCCTGGAGCTTGCTTCAAATTCTGTTTCCATCTCTTTCTGCCCTGTCCCCTCAAAAATGAATCAACATTAAAAAAAACAGTAACTTGGTACTTACAGATTTGTACACTGAGTAACATTGTACTGCAGACCCTCTGTATTTTCTTACAAATAAGGATTTTGACTAACATTTCCCTATATGCTTGAAAGCGGTTTTAATAGGAAGATGTTTTATAAGATAAAGACACCGTGCTCTGGTTAGAAGGTAGGTGATAAGAGAACACCAGAGGAGCTGGAAAACTACCTCCTAACTTGCCTGAATGTCGATACCATCATGCAACCTTGGGTAGCCGTCTTCAGCCCCATACTACTTCTGACAGATGCTGTAGTTTCTTATGTACAAATGAATGGAGTGGTGAGTCAGTCTGCCACTCTCTCCTGCACTTACTCGACAGCTAATGGAGTCACCACCATGTGTTGGGGCAGAGGGGCATGTCCTGTGTCCCAATGCTCAGATGCAATTATCTGGACTAATGGATCCCACGTAACCTTTCAGAAGCACCCGCGTTATAAGCTAAATGGGAGTCTTTTAAAAGGGAATGTGTCCTTGACCATAGAGAATGTGGCTCAGATGGACCGTGGTCTCTACTGTTGCCGTGTTGAACACAGGGGGTGGTTCAATGATATGCAACTCACCCTGTCATTGGAGATAAAGCCAGCTGAGTTCACCAGTGTTCCAACGTCACCTAGGGTCTTTACCTCTACTTCTTCAATGCCAGCACCCATGCAGAACCTCAAGCCAGCGACTTCATCTTCTCCAGTGCAGACAGCAGAAACCCAGCCTACTGCACCACAGGAAACGAGCACAACACAGCCCACCCAATTCACCATTGTACTCTTGCCCAACAGATGGGAATATCACTGTGACACTATCTTCAGATGGCCTTTGGCATAGCAATCAAACTGTGTTGCTAGCACAAAATCCATGGATGACCACCTGTAAGGGACTCTACATTGGAATCTGCATTACTGCTGTGGTATTGCTCACTGTGTTGGTTGTCCTGATTACCTAAAAATATTTATGCATAAGAAACAAGCTGAAAGAACTAAACTTGGTTTCGTTGAGTGACCCTCAGACTGGAGCTTTGCAAAGTGCATCTGAAGTGGGTATGCGAGCAGAAGACAATATCTACATTATCGAGGACAATCTTTACGTCATGGATTAAGACCCAGTGGCCCTCTAAGGGTTTATGCCCTTGACTGCAGAAGACAGTGACAAAATATCACCATGTCAGTGTTCTCTTAAGCTCTAGAATGAATTTTCTGTCAATTTCAAATGATATTCCATTATGTCAGTTTTGATGGGTAGACTGAATTTGGTTCCTCTGTGTACAGTCAACCTCACTGGTCATATAGTCCATTTTTTTATACTATAACTGGTACAATATTTCTGGTCATTGCAGAGCTTTCTCTCAAACATGAAATGAATACTTTAGGATTGTATATTCTCTTTGGACCCTATGAACCATATATCCATCAAGAATTCTCACTGGTAAGACAGGAGAGGAACTATTACTTTGGTCACCAAAGCTGTCAAGAAGAGCAGAGAACTCCAAATGTTATAGTTCTTAGGTTCCCCAAAGCTTTCAAATCATGGGGGTACACAGGCTTTTATTTCCCCTATGGGGAAATAGAAGTGAATGTTATTTTGCCATTGTGGGTAAATCCAATTTCTCATAGCTCTGGAAATACGTGGTATTAAGGCTTTCAACTAGAGCCAATGTGGGTATTTTACCAGTTAGAAGAAACTAGGGTAGTGAGTGAACTAAGAAGATATCTGGGCAAGAAAATCAGTTGATTTATTACATGCTATTTCTGCTACATATGTTCCATAGTTCCAAGCATTTGTGTAGACAATTGTCATGCTCTCTGAACTAATTTTTAGAATGAAGCAGGGTAGAAACAAATAGAAGAAAAAAAAGAGAGAAGGCTAAAAGGCTTTCTGCTTTAGAAAAGTTATTTTGCAAATATAATAGTGTTATTTGTGAATGTTACCAAGTTTCAGTCAAAATTCTAAATTGTCACCAAATTACTGTGATTTTTAAAATTGTTTTGGAAGGATGAGAGTTTCTTTTTTAATAGCAAATCAATTCCAATACTATTCCTTTTTTTTTGACAATTCAGTGAAATTTTTGTTTTTTTTCAAGAGAGTTAAACAAAGGCTAAAAATAAGGACTTTTTAGTATCCAGAGGCATTTCTACATGAACAGTTAACAAGGTTGGATGTTAATTTCAATCTGAGTAAACCCTGAAACAACTCCTTCTTGGGGTTTAGAGATAAACTATAGTGGTTGAGTAAGGCAAGATGTTTATTTCTAAAGGCAACATCCTTGACATTGTTCTGCAGAGTTCTAGGAAATTAACACGACCTCTGAATAAAAGTTGTATCGGCAAATAATATTGTTACACATGTTATCTTGGGTTTTCCAAGTGCAGCCAAGATCTGACCTGGCCTAAGAAGTTTTGTTTAAACTACAGTGTTTTCTTTCAAATTCAAGACAACATGCATAAACATGGAGAATTCAGATGAAAGCCTGGATTTCTGTAGTTTCTCTGGAAAGACCTTGCAATATTGAGCTGAATTCTATAGTCAGGACCCTATTATATGGTGCTACATCCCCTCAGCCCCTAGTCCTTGGCTTTTCTGCCCAGACACACATTTGCTACCTGCTTTGTGATTGGGACTTGGAATTTATAACACCTTTGCTCTCTTTCCCCTTCCTGCAGATTTATGATGGCACATTAAAATTTCTGAGAATCTAGTTAACTTTGTTAATCCAGCATTTCCAAAACTTGCTTGAACCCCATGAATACAAGGACTACTGCCATATCCAGTCACATTCTGTGAAACGATGTGAAGATGTGTGGGAAAGAAGGTGGTACACAGAATTAGGACTAGGACCTGAGTTCTATTCTTAACTCTTAACAGAAACACTGGATGCCATTAGGGCGAATGTTTCTTGATGCCTACATTTTTTAATCGATCAGGCATAATTATTCCTATAATTATGTCAGTATATAGCAGTAATTCCATGTCATGTTACTCATGAGAGGTCTTTGAAAAGTGAAAAACACTATAGAAATGCAAAAAGTTTTTTTTTGTTGTTGTTGTTGTTTTTTTTTGGTTGATTTTGTAATAATATAAGATTTAGATTTAGTGCTCAGTAAATAATTTCAATGGTGTTGCATTCATATGTCTTTTGCTATATGGTACATTATTGGGGGGAATAATGTTTCCTTTTGAAAAGTTGATATAGGGTAATTCTGCTAACTTTATACTGTAGAAAAAATTGCCAATAACTGAGGATGAATAGGTGAGCAGGTATGAGGGGGAAGTATTTAGTTAATATTAAATTCTTTTCTGTGCATATATCCATCTTATAGAATATATTGACTTGTTTTCACTGCTTGGGGACAACTGAGGTTCCATTTTCTACAAACTGTCTTGACAGTTTGGTTTAGGACACTGGTGTAAGATATTTAAACTTGGGAAATTGTGCACATCTTTAAGAAGTAGCAGAAATGTTGTTTCACTAAGGGCTGTGAAGATAATCTTGGGAGTACATGAAAGTATGAGGGACTCTTTGGGACTAGTTTCATTTGTATGTACGCTCATTAATAAAAGAGATTTTTGCTTTTATTTTGAAAAAATAAAGGTAGGGGATAAAATATAACATAAGTTAACCTTATACAAATGAAAACTTCAAAGTAACATTGAGTAGCATTACTGAAAGAGTGTTTATAATCTATTATTTGACAAAGTTAAAATATTAGGAAAGCTAGATGCTACTTGTAGCTTTGACAGAATGTGAGGGGAGGGATGCAGTACAGAAAAGCAGCTTACTAAGACCTAATAATCCTCTGCTTAGGACTCTGGGATGGCTATGACATTTGAACCTGGAAGGTGAACAAAACTCTGATGTGTAAATTATTCTTTTTTAGCCCAGTCACTGCAATTAAGGCAAACACACCTGAAAAAATTTTATACAAATTATGTTAAAAAATATATGAAACTATTGCACATTTAGTGTCATATGTAAAGGCTGACATAGAAGAATATAAGAATATAAGATGCTTCCAGAAAATTAGGAAGACAAATATTTTGTATACTGGGTCATTTTCGTAATTTTTAACAATAAATTCTTTCAGATATGTGCTCATGGGATGACAATTACTTTACAACACATTAACATATATTTGGAACCGACTGTGGAAAAGTACTTTGCCTTTTTGATTTATACCCTCTGAGCATTATTTATTTCACATGACCCTTGAAGGAAAATTCTTGTCAACTAGTCATGCAACCTTTGCTATTTTATACATTTAATGAAACTAAATTCATGTCAAAATATAATGTCCTTGCCTTCAGAAGGTTCTGGTGACTCCATGGACACTACTACCTGAAATGCTCAGTATATTAAGAAGGGTCATTAAAGATTTGCCTAGCCAGCTCTGTGATATTTGGGAAGGTCATTCATTGGGGGTAAAAAGGTAAATTGCTTTCTAATGATTTAACTTCAAGTGGATACTAAGCTCAGGGAGCACAGAAGAATGGGTGGTGGGCGAAACCTTGAGGGGCTTTCTAAATGGCTTAGGCAGCAGATTAGGGTTACGATGTCTCAACTCATCTGATATTTATGGCTGGGGCTCTGTTATGCACGCTAAGGACACTTAGTGTTTTATCTAAAGACCTATCTATGGGTTTCAGTGGCACATAGGTAGGTAGTTGGAGCCTTGATGTGCAAGGACATCATAGAGCCCCTAAACTTTCATATCCAATTTTCTCTCTTCATCTCCTACCACAGGACAAAGGGGGTCTCTCTTCTTACCTTAATTTGATACCATCTCTCCCTTCCGCCTTCTCAAGGACCAAGCTCTGTTTAAAAAATTATTTTATTATTATTATTATCACCATCATTATCATGAGAGAAAAAGAGAAAGAAGAGAGCAGGCATGTGAGGGAGGGGCAGGGGGAGAGGGAGAGAGAGAGAGAGAGAGAGAGAGAGAGAGAGAGAATCTCAAGCAGGCTCCGAGCTCAGTGCAGAGCCCGATGTGGGGCTTAATCCCATGACCCTGGGATCATGACCTGATGCAAAATCAAGAGTCATATGCTCAACTGAGCCACTCAGGTGCCCCCCTCACCCAAACTCTATTAATTATATTCTCTCTCCATCTTTTTATCTTAAAATGTTGCTTTCATTAAACTATTTCAAAACTGATATTCTTTTCTGAGAAACTTAATGGGCTCCTCTTCTGTGTTCATTTCTCAGAGAATTATATTTAAATAATTTTTTCCTTATCTGTCCCCACATAATCTCCAGTTGAGTTTAATGTTTTGAAAACAAGAATTTCTCCTGAATTTATCAAAGTAGGCTTTGATAACCAGAAATTCTGGAATGTCAGCAGCCACTTTTGAATATTTCTTCCAGTTCTCATACAAACTTATACCTTTATTTTGCATTAGGAAAAAGACTCACTGACTGAAAGATTTTTGAGATGATGATCCTTATACCAGAATTGTAAATTCTCCATCACTTCAGTATCCTACCTTGTCTGTTAGACATGGCCTTTTTTTTTTTTTTTGACATGGTCTTTAATGATATTCTTTTCAATTACATTTTATGATGCCCATACTTCTTATCATCCACATTAGCACTACTGTTTTCTGTTCTTCACTCAGTTGAATGAGGGGCACAAGGGAAGAACATGTTTATATAACTGTACACATCCAGCAAGTGCTTTGGTCCTTTACTGTGCTGTAGGGGCCAAGGTGGTGACATGGCTGAAAGGGAGCTGTCTCCTATCAGGCAGCTGCTGTGCTGTGGGCTAATCAATGGAGGAGCTGTGAGAGTAGGGCCACACACAAGTGAAACATAAAGGAGTTGAGCATCACTCTTAAATAAATAAAAACCATGAGTGGTTTGTTTTCCTTGATTTCTCAATCTCTGTAAGCAATCAGACTCTATATACTTTTGTGCTTAGAAAAAAAATTAAAATGTGACATGACCTTTAGCATAATAATTGTCAATTACCAACTTCAGAAAAGTGAGATTATGACATATGGTTATTAGTGAATTTTGTTTCAGGTTTAGAGAAAAGCTAAAAGTGAATATTATATATACATACAACTCAAGTATAGAAAATCTGGATTGAAGTCATGGTTATACAGAAAAATGGATAGAACCCTAGATTATACAGCTTGGTAGTAGTAGAGTCCATGTAAAACCCATTGCTATTATCCTGCTGCTGGGAAAACTGAGGCTGAAGACCTGAAATACATTGTGGAAGGGCACATGGCTAGTCTCTGGAAGAGGGAGCCCTATAACCCAGGCCTGCTGACCCTCAGTTCAGTCCATCTTCAGTCAACATACTTAACTTACAGAACAATCCTGTACATTGATTGTTTATACTTGAAAATACTCTACCCATAAAGTACCCTCTCCCAGCCAGGAAGCTGGTGTGGTCCTCCCTGTACTTGCACCACTTCCTAGTAAAACCTGTCCTTCATCTGAGCAGAGAGGGCTGCTCTGCAGGGTGTCCTCAGGCTGCTACAGGAAGCCTTCAGCTCAAAGTGCTGAGCACTCAACCCACTAGCCCTGTAGTTGAGCCTAAACATCAGAGTAACTGAGAACCAGAAAGGCTAAAGACCTGGATCTCTGGGGTACCCAGGGAAAAGAATCTTTATTCTCTAGCCTACAAGCCAAACTGAACTCGTTGTGAATTACTGAATATGTTCCGACAGTTGGAATTTGGTGCTAGATGATTATCTCTGGTTTGATATCTCTGCTGTCCAATTAGCTGTGTTTTACTCTATAGTCATGAACTGCACTGAAAATCTGCCGTTTAACAGACATATGGACATCTGGCCTTAAGACCATGGCTTATGTTCCTGGAAGGAGTTAAGCAGTGTTTCAGAGAATATTTGAAGATAAGTGATAAACACGGAATTTTGAGAAGAATGCCCTTTTACATTTACTGGAAGATTTTGGAAAATTTTGTAGTAAAATGAACATGAGTATGTAGTAAGTGAAAGGCTAAAGTCTCATTAATTTTTAAGATAAAACTCATGACTTCAAATAATCCTTCTTGTTTGGTTGTTGTTTAAGTCCTTCTGGAGAGAGATGCTACTTTCCTTTGCCATTAGAAGTGACTCAGTGGAAAGGTCTGAGAAACATGGATCATTTCTTTCTCTTTCCCAGCAGCACATTTCCAAATTCCAGAAGGCAAATGACAGAATTTCAAATCTTTTTGGAGCTCGGTGATTTGGAGTTAAAGTTGTTCATAGTTCATGTATTTCACAGATAGGAAATAGTTATATTGTGAAGATAGCATTAAGGCCTAGAATCAGCTTAAAATGGCCATACACTGAGATCAATATGACAATTCACTGGATATAAAATGTCAGACCATCTCTGAGGTATTGCAGGATGGCTTGGTATTTTGAACTGGGATCATCTTTCAGATTATGTGGAAGAATTATGTCAATGATGATACTCAATTTCCTTAATGAGTGTTGAGACCAAGCTAAAGAACTGTCTAGGACATATCCATATAATCTTCTGAGAATCAACCAGAGTGTCAAAAGTATTTTATTAGCATATTTGAGCTCATGTTCATTACTCAATTCCCTTGAAGGGGGAGAAAAAATGGATATAAATAATGGGTATAGAACTGAGATATAAGAAAACTATACACAGAAAACCCAAGCTTTTTTTTAACCATAGCAATCAACTACTGGAAAACCACAGATGGTAGACATATACAGTCATGAAAATGTCATGCAATCTGAGAGGTGGAAATATCCAGTGACAGTCTCTAACCTGAGACCATAGCTGCTGCACAATTTATCAGTATGAAAAACCAATTGTTTATTATAATGGCATTTTCACTAATCTTTATTCATATAAAAGAATAATAAAAGAATTAGGTTTTTGTGTATAAAGGAAAAAAAACAAGGAACAATAATTTTAAGAATGAAAAAAAGATTTTCAAGCCCAAATAAATTATAATGCCATTATAATTTGGGTTACTTTTGCTTAAGGTATTTGAAGTGTGAATACATATATTCTCTTGTTTACTAAAAATCAAGGTTTGATAATAATATCTACACCTAGAAAATCCTTTGCAATAAACTAATGTTAAAAAGGACATACTAAACTGTAACACTAAAGGATTTATGTAGAAGTACTGAACTGTGTCAACTTTGTAGACGGCATGAAATCCAGCATCGATTGACCAGAAAATATCCTCAGTCTTCTTAAGACTCATATTTGTGCTGTCAAAAATTATAAAGTGACACATAATTATTATTTAAAATTTTAAAACAAAGCTTTAGCTAAGCATCCAAAGTAAAAGTGTTCATTCTTTCCATATTGTATTGTCTTATCTTAGGAATTGATTGGTGACACTCTGGATGCATAACCACAACACATAATAATTTTTCTCCTTCCTATTTGGCTATAAAGGTTTGTGAACTTCCTTAGATGTTTACTATTTGAACGTGCCATTGAGCAAAAAACAACGAATTTTCATAACAAAGAACAAAAGTCAGTACTGATAGCTGGATCCCATGTACAAAGTAGCAGCAGAGATCTTAGGTGGTGTGCAGACTTACTTCTGGGCTCTGACCTGTGTGATAAGCCCACAAAGAGTCTAAAGAACTTGCCAAGTACACTGGGATGTGGCTGTGTGCTTTATGGGTGTACATATACAAGCTCTACAACACTAAGTACATCTGTCAAAATCTTTATTCTAATCAGCAAAAGAATACTAGGAAAAATTACAGGTAAATCTCTTAGAGTTAAAACAATCAATCAATGGTAACTTCAGCACTCTTAGGAACTAACACTGAGCATGGGTTATAGAGCATCTAAGGAACAAAGCATAAGTAGTATCCAATGAGAGATTGCATAACAATTTTTTTTATTTTTGTTAAAGTATAAGAAGTGCTATACGATCATTACAAGTATTTTAACTATAGCAAGTACTTAATAGTTGGATTAAAAATTAGCTTAATGTCAAAAGTAAACTTAACAAAATAGAATCCTACTGTAGAAGCTGGTACCAGAATTTTCCTTAGTGAAGAAGCTGTCTCCATCGAGAGACAGAATAATTCAGTGGCTAAGAGGACATACTCTGCAGCCAAACAGCCTAGGTTTAAATCTTACCTCTGCCAATCACCACTTATTCTACTTTAGCTTCCTCACAGGCCAACAGAAAAAAATGATAGTAGAACCCACCTCATAGGTCTGTTTTGAAGATTAAATAAATTAGTATTGATAGAGTAACTTGAAGAGTGACATAAATATACTTGTTCATCATTACAGATATTGGCGGAATCCAGGAGAAATAACTGAGGAGTAGTAAGAGAGGAGAAGAAAAATCGGCAAAATACTGTGTGCCTAGTGATTATAACCACTTTCAAACCACCTCCTTCCCTCTAATTTCCTGTTTGCTCCCAATACAATCTTCACCGAAGTCTATTAGACTCATGAATGCTGGGCATGCACAAATTTTAATTTTGTTTTGTTTTAAAAAGCACAGAAATGGCTTCTATGTGGTATAGGACAGAGAAATTTGGACTGCAAGAGTCAGAAGAGGCCAGGAAAATTTTAAACTGAGGAATGAATAGCAATCATGGGGATAGTTTTGGAATTTGACAAGCTTTGAATAAAGAGGCTCTTAGATTACAGTGGCAGTGCATGAATTTTAAAATAACATAAGAAAGCCAGTATTTTCAGACTCTACTAAGAAAAAATTATTTAAATTCTTCAAGGATTTAATTAAATAAAACAAAAGAAATTTTAAGTCATGTGTATGAGAACCACTCAGCTGCTCATTCAGGTCCATTGTATAAAATTGACACTAAGCAGTTGTTAAGCCAGGATTGTGTTTCCCAGTCTCCATGTCTAGCATGTAAGCATGGTCATGTGATTCATGATGCGTGGTGCTTCCAGAACAAGGCTTTTAAGAAGCAGATACACCTTCCCCATTCTTCTTTTATTCTTCTGCCACATGGACTCAAATAATAATAATAAAAAAAAGCATAAAATGTAAAGAGCCTGGGTGCCCAAACCACTACATGGAAGACAGAGGATTGTCAACTATGAGTATCTGACCAAATTCTTAAATGAATAATAAACAGAATTTTATTGAACTTGAGGCTATATATTTTAATGTCAATTATTATAGCAAGTAGAGTTATTTTAACTAATAATTTATCAAGTTACTTGAGGATAATGGCATAGTATCATGACTAAAAATAGAAATGTTAAGCACACAGAATCTACTAGCAATTGGCTATGTGATCTTGAGAAAATTATTTAATCTTTCTGAGCTGAGTTTCCTTATCTAAAAAGTGGTGATAACAATGGTTGGTACCTGTTTTAAAATGTTAGAATTGTGCTAGTCTGGCTCACAGTAAGTATCCAATAAAGTCAGCCTTTATTAATTTTTAAATAATTAAATTAGGCTTATCTTTATGGATAAATGAATCAGTTAAGTGAACAGAACAAATGAATCTACTTCTATTATATGCATACAGTAGCAGTCCTCGAGATATAAATGACTTGCTTATTGCACTTTCCCATCTTCTCCCCAACACGACTAACTTGTTCTAGACTTAGCACTGTTAGGAGAACCTTGTAGACAACTGCCTGATACTTGCCTTATTCCCCTCTTATCTTCTCCCTCGGCACCATTCTTCTGCTGGTGCCTCACTATACACAGTTCGGACAAAATGGGCCACAGGGAATCTCCCACATGGATGTACACAACAGTCTTTTATCTCTCTTCTTGCTTCACTTCTCTTTTACAACTCATCCTCAGTTAATCTCAAGGAAATACTTCCTTCTTTTGATAACCTCTTCAGTGCTCAGAAAGCAGTGACATGGTTCAGAGAAAAAGGAATACCATTCTGAACATGACTTATTACTTTGAGAGAACACTATATAATTTGATATATGATCCCTTCTCAACATACTCTCTTCTCTACAGAAAAGCCTAGTAGAATTTACTGAACCCAGAGATGCCCAACAAACTCCTTTTTTGTTAAATGAAGAAGAAATACAATCCTACTGTGTTTGAGCCTTTGCACATTTTAAGACAGCATTAGGATCTAGTCCACCAAACAGCTGGAGTTGCAGGACGGTATCATGGTCCTGGGGCCAGAATGCTGGCTGACAGTGTCACTTCCCGGGCCAGCTTTGATGACATGCCCCACTTGCAGCACAGACTCTGTAGCTCGACTCCTAGGCTCAAATTCTAGCTCTGTTCTTACTAGTGTGAACTCAGGCAAGTTACTTTCTCTCTGTTTCACTTTCCTGACAGGTAAAATAGGACTAATAATATGGTAAGGCATAGCACTGAAGAAAAAAAATAGTGGGGTGCATTAGCTTATTAGTCTTAGTGTATAAAATTATTTGAAGATACATTATATAGCTTTCTCCCTGTAAGGAAAATGAAATCCAAATTAAATATTTTTCTAGTTATATAAATTTCTATGAAAATGACAAAATGCTAACCACTGACACTGGATATTCTGGATATTTATAGATAATTATACATTTAACTAACAATTAACAGTACTTTATTTATTTATTTATTTTTTAAATTTTTATTTATTTCTAAGAGAGAGAGAGACAGCGTGAGTAGGGGAGGGTCAGAGAGACAGGGAGACACAGACTCTGAAATAGGCTCTGAGCTAGCAGTCAGCACAGAGCCCGATGCGGGGCTTGAACCCACCAACCGCGAGATCATGACCTAAGCGAAAGTCGGACGCTTAACTTACTAAGCCACCCAGGCGCCCCACAATTAACAGTACTTTAAACATACCCAGACCATGTAGCACGATAACAAAAATACTATAAACTAGGTGTCTTATAAAGAGCAAAAATTTATTTCTCACAGTTCTGGAGGCTGGGAGATCCAAGATCACGGAACCGGCAGATTCAGTGTCTCGTGAGGACTTACTTCCTGGTAGACGGCTGTCTTCTCACCATGACCTCACATGGTTGAAAGGGTAGTTAGCTTTCTGGAGCCTCTTTTATAAGGGCACCAATCTCATTCATGAGGGCTCTACCATTATGACCTAGTCACTTCCCAAATGCCCCACCAGGACCCACCACCATCATATTGGCCATTAGGTTTTGATGCATGAATTTTAGGGGGACACAAATATTCAGCCTGGAGCAAGGACTAAAACTCTGAGTACAGACAAAGATTCAAATTCTCTCTTCCACTTACTTGATGTATGACTTTGGGCAAGTGACTTAACTTGTCTCAGCCTTTGTTTTTTCCTTGAAAATCCAGAGAAAATGACTGTATGTCATAAATTCTCATAGCAACCACACAGAATTGTTGAGAGGGTTTAATGTGATAATGCATAGCAAGTAATTTACACAGGACCAGTCACATAATATGGCTGAAATATGGTTTTCTCTAGATAATGGAAATATAGATAATTATACTTTTATACTAAGAAGTGTTATATATTAGATGACAAAAAGGAAAGAAAGCTTATTATAGAAGAATAAGTATTCACCATTCTTATTAATTACTGATAGCCACTTGATAAATGTTTGTGGGGTAAATGAAATGTTTGGTACCACATAAACATTACTGCCAGTGTTAGGTGGGAACTTAAGTTCAGTGGGGGGAACAATTGCTGGTTAGAGGCACTACTGACCGAAAGATTTAATGGTAGAAAAAAAGGGGAAAACTTAAAACAAAAATGATGGCTTCCTTTTACTTTAGAGAAGGGAATAAGACATAACTGAGAATGACCCAGACAGATGATATTATAGTAGCTACTGTTTTAAAGATTAAAATTCAGGTGATATGTATATAAAATTTGAAATGTTTGGGCTCTTTACAATTGTATTTAATCTCATAATTATTTCCTGAATGGAAAGAAAGGAAAATTATTAATAATACATTAAATTTTATGGAAATTTTGAGGACTAAAGAACATATGTTTATACTATATTTAAACCTAATGTTCCTCAGGAATCTTTCCTTAGCTAATTCATTCCTAATTTTTCTTAATATGATCAGGCTTTTATTTTAAGAGTTTCAATAATTTTGCATTCATGACATGGTAAGCCTGAAAGGCTCTGTAAACTGTAAATTTCTATAAAAAGACAAGACAGCCCTCTGCCTTTTACTAAGTCAAAAAAGAGCTTGTAAACAATTTGAGGGCAAGGAAAATGCCTTCTATTTGTGTGTTCCATGAAGAATACTCACAGCGGCATTCTAAAAGGTATAGGCTTTTCTCAAATGCTTAGCTAGGGGGTATGCAATGAGTGAAAACTATGAAATATAAAAGCAGAACAAAGGAACAGACAACTGGCATTACTTTGAGTAACGTCATTAAGCCATTTACAGAGTAAAAGGATGTGCACCAAATTGTCAAACTGTGCTATCCAGGCCAGAGAATCTAGGACATGCTCAATAGGAACTGAAAAGCACTGGGAGAGATATTGAGGAGATGGCTTCCGCATCCAGCACCAGGAGCAGAAGGGAGCCAACAGACCTGTTATTACAGAGCCACTTTGATTCAGGAACTCTCACCAAGGAATCCGGAAGTAAGGCCACCTACACCTTGGGAATTAAAACCAATATTTGTAATTGTACTTAGGCCAAATTTAAAAATATGGAAAAAATATGCTTTTTTTATTCCGGTCAATACATGTAATTAATTACGTTAAAACATTTGAAATCAGCTGTTTTTCCTTCATGTTTCTGTATTTATAACTTGGATTAGATTTTTAAAATTAATTACATGGTTTATAAAAGTGGATTGTTTTTCTCCACAGAAATAGAATGTTTTTCAGTCTTTACTCAAAAAAGATTTAAAGAGATAATAAGGAATGCTTCCTGAGAAGACAGAATTGTTATGAAGCATTATAGAAAGTCAAAGAACCAAAATGAAAGTAAATTTTTACTTTTAAGGTAAAAGTTTCCTACTATGATCTTGCTATCCCTCATTAGAGGCACTGATTCTTTTTTTTTTTTTTTGGTATTTCTGAGGCTTTATTTTGTTTTATTTTTTAAGTAGTTGTCAGGTTGGTTTCCATATAACAGCCAGTGCTTAACCCCACAAGTGCCCTCCTCCATGCCCATCACCCCCATTCCCCCTCCCGCACCCCCATCAGCCCTCAGTTTGTTCTCAGCATTCAAGAATTTCTCATGGTTTGCCTCCCTCCCTCTTCCCCACTATTTTCCCCCTTCTTCTTCCCCTTGGTCCTCCATTAAGTTCCTCCTACTCCTCCTATACGTGCAAACATATGGTAGCTGTCCTTCTCTGTCTGACTTATTTCGCTCCGCATAACACCCTCAAGGTCCATCCATGTTGCTACACATGGTCAGATTTCATTCTTTCTCATTGCCATGTAGTCTTCCATTGTATAGATAACCACATCTTCTTGATCCATTCATCAGTTGATGGACACTTAGGCTCTTTCCATGTTTTGGCTATTGTTAAGAGTGCTGCTATGAACATTGGGGTCCATGTTCCCCTATGCATCAGCACTCCTGTATCCCTTGGCTAAATTCCTAGCAGTGCTACTGCTGGGTCATAGGGAAGTTCTAGTGTTAATTTTTTGAGGAACCTCCACACTGTTTTCCAGAGGGGCTGCACCAGTTTACATTCCCACCAACAGTGTAGGAGGGTGCCCGTTTCTCCACATTAGAGGCACTGATTCTATTTTCAGTTTCCGTAATTCTGTTAGATAGATCAGAGATTCTTTCTAACACTTTCTGAGTATAAGACTGATGAAAATTCAGAGTGATAAAAATATTAAATTAAGATATTGATTTATTTATATTTCTTAATTAATATACTTCTGCTTCATTGGATAGCAGCAAATTGTTTCAATGCAACCTACATATTTATTTACAAATATAAATTTATTTAGATATTACATTTATAATTCTTTTCGTTTGAAACTTTCCTAAACATAATATGATTATTTACTACTCGACTGTCAGAAGTTTTATAGTTTAAAGTATAAAAAGAGTATAAAAAACTATATAAAACTATAAAAAATATATAAAAAGAAATGTGCTATTTCAGCTTACACAAACATTGTAGGGTACTGAATTTGAATCTGGAATACTATTATTTCTCCTGTAGTCCTAGAACATAAAGTCTGTTAAGCCTCACCAAAACTATGACTAACCATGTTGTGTACCACATCCTGTAGTTATATGAAAAGAATCCTTACAATGTAAATGATTACTTTAATAAGTATCACAATGTACTGGCCTGATATCAGAAATTTTATTTTCCACATAAGAATTCACTAGCTGACTTGTCTGATAGTTTTGGTAAATCTATTCTGACAAATATCCTTTGTTTTTAACCCTAAGACAGATTTCCAAAAAATATAGGCATTTTCACATTTCTTAACTAAATATTTTCACAAGGTTAATAGACACTTATTGCATCAAGCATTATATATAAGGGGGTGTTGAAAACTGTTAACATCTTTATCAATCATTATCAAGACAAGTTTTATCTTTTAGTAATTGTCTAATAAAATGTTACTTTCACTTGTAATCGTAAGGACGTAAAATAGGAATCATGTATTCATGTAAAATATAAAGCAGACATTTTTTACCAGTATTTTTCCATTACACACATCCCACTGGTTTCATATGCACAATACCTGTGATCTCATAAGTTGTTAAATTTTATCCAAATCAAATTCATGACTATGGCCTTTCTGTGACCTTAACAAGAACAATCTTGGGGGGGGGGACGAGAGGAGAAGAACTCAGACTGGGGTGTGAGGAGGACTGAGTGGCTTTTGAGGAAAGAGACAGAACATGGAAAACTTTCAAAAAGTTTCATTCTTTCAAAAAAATCTTTGCATGCCTAGTACAGACATTGTGCTAAATTCTGGGGAAGTAATCATCACTGAAAGAAATACAACCCCAAGTTCCCAACTGAGAAAAATCACAGTTGAACAAAGTGGTTTCACTATTTTACATAAGCAGTTAAGTCAAAGATCAAGTTTTAGGGCAAGGCTGAAAAGCTGAAGGTTCTTATCTTTGGGGGATAATCCTTCATTCTGGAGAATCATTTTGTCTAGTGAGAGATGATGCCAATAGGCAAACAGTATATACGTAAAGGCTGCAGGAAGAAGGGGACGGGGTTGAAAATCACAGTGGTAATATAAATTAACTTCTGACTCTGAGAAGCAGAGAATATGTTTAGGTAACTATAGAAATGATCACAGTTCTCTAATGACTTCATCTGCATTCTGCATTGCAGGCACCAAACTCTTGGCCTAGAGCAAAGGTCATGAAACATTCTCTTTAATAGGCAGATGGTAAATATTTTTGACTTTGTGGGCTATAAGGTTTGTAACATGAAGGTAGCCATGGACCACACATAAATGAATGAGCATGACTTTATTTTTAAGAGAGAGAGAGCAGGAGAGAGGTATGGGGGAGGGGAAGAAGAGAGAGGAGAGAGGAGAGAGGAGAGATAGAGAGATAGAGAGAGAGAGAGAGAGAGAGAATCTCAAGCAGGTTCCATGCTCAGCACAGGGGTCCTGATGTGGGGTTTTATCCCACAACAACTGGGCCATGACCTTAGTCAAAATCAAGAGTCAGACAGTCAACCAACTGAGCCACCCAGGTGCCCCAGCATGGCTGTATTTCAATAAAGCTACTTATGGACACCAAAACTGAATTTCATATAATTTTTAGTGTCACAATATACTATTGTTGTGACTTTTTACAACCATTTGAAAAAAACAGAAAAATCATTCTTAGTTCATGGGCCATAAGAAACAAACTTTAGGACAAAATTTGCTGACACCTGACCTAGTATAGAAAAGTACAAGAAGTGTTGGCTAAAGGGAGACCTGGATCACTCTCTGGCAGATTATACCTAACACAGGATAAACATATGGACAACTGCCTTTTAAGTGTGCCGGTTGCCTTAGTGCATACTGTGGTATATGTGACCACGTGTAATTTCCTGAGGTCAGGGCTGATGGATTTCACCAGATCTTCAAAGGGGAACTTGACAGGAGGAATTCTGAGAGCTAGTGATTTAGAAGAACTCAAGTTAGATCTTAAGAATTTGTATTCCATTAACCACTTTACACCTAATGAGCTGATAAAAACATTGGCTGGGTTAGCCTACCTCTCAGCACCATTCATGAATAATTTCACCAATATCTTTCTTTTACTTTTTAATTTTTTTTTAATGTTTATTTCTGAGAGAGAGAGAGAGAGAGAAAGAGAGAGAGACAGCGTGAGCAGGGGAGTGTTAGAGAGAGAGGGAGATACAGAATCTGAAACAGGCTCCAGGCTCTGAGCTGGCAGTCAGCACAGAGCCCATGAGGGGCTCGAACCCACAAACTGTGAGAGCATGACCTGAGCCAAAGTCGGACACTTAACTGAGTGAGCCACCCAGGCTCCCCTCACCAATATCTTTCTTTAACTACCACCCTTTTATCTGGTTTCTCAGAATTATTAAAATTGCTAATTAGTATTACTATTGGGGACACCTGGGTGGCTCAGTTGGTTGAGTTGTCTGACTTTGGCTCAGGTCATGATCTCATAGTTCGTAGATTTGAGCCCCGCGTAGGGCTCTGTGCTGACAGCTAGATCAGAGCCTGGAGCCTGTTTCAGATTCCGTGTCTCCCTTTCTCCCTGACCTCCCTTGCTCTCTCTCTCTCTCAGAAATAAATAAGACACATTAAAAAAAGTATTACTATTGGACCCTTCCTACATGGCAGGTACTTTGATAGAAGCTGTTCACATAAATTTTCATTTAATTGTCATAACAGTCTTCTGAGGTAGGTACCATTTATTATTCCATTATATAGCTAAAGAAACAGAGGCCCAAATAGGCCTTTACCTTTTATTTTATTCAGGAGTCTTCTAGATCCTGTCTCCTTACATTCTGCTCTGCTTTCCTAAGCAAATCCATTGGTCCCAATTTCCATTTATATGCTGATGATGCTCACCTGCCTTAAAAACCTATCCAATGACCATCCCAACATCAGCATGAAGTGCCAAATAATATCCTTACCTAGGAGTCTCTCAGTAAATGGCAATATGCAGCCTTTTCAATGACATTCCTCTCCTCTCTACTGCCGAAAGACTCTTCCATACAAAGGACTATAATCTCCTTCATACTCATCCACCTTTTTCCAAATCTAGTCTGATACACACTTCTGCAATGGTGTCCTAAAAGGTCTTCCTAAATACATATTTTTTAAAAGTAAAAAAAAAGTAGTATTATAGGACAAAATGAATTATTATGAATATGTAAATATTTGTAAAAAGCTATATAAAGACGTATCTCTAGGAGTACATGGAGTTGAATGCAATCATAGTGAAGTGGTTAAGACATAAATTCTACTTCAATTCTAAAGGTTGTGTGGTCTCAGGCAAGTCATGGAACATATAAAATGGGGATAATAACAGTGCCTTTTATGACTGTTTTGAAGACTAGAGAAATTAATACATGCAGGCAATTAAATGGATGGCATGCAGTAATTAATAAATAATAGCTGTCACTGCTGATGGCTTTATCAATATTAATAACACAGATGCATAAAAAGATTAGCTAATAATTATACTAATATTTTCACAGCGAACTTGCAATTAGTGTTAGCACTGCAAGAGTTTTATATATCTTCTTTTTGTTTTTCTGTGCTTAAAAATCTGAAAAATATTACAAAAATAAATCAGCAAAATATCTATATAAAATCACTCTGTTAAGTGAGGATGCATTGAAAGTGGTCATCTGTTGTAAAAAATTATTAGACACACTTCTTGTTATATTTGAGCTACCCAAAATATTTTATAATATCCATTCTGAAATTGATCTCATGTTTAAAAAGTATAGTTAACAATAATTATCACCATATATAATTATTTGAGTACTCAGTATTGTGCTTTGTAGGCACTTAAGAAATGTTAGTTTCCTCTCCTCCTTCAAATTATAAACGCAAATTAATTATAAAAATTAATTCCACTCAAATAACTATTTTTTCTGACAAATCGGCCTAAAAGTATATATTATATTAGCCAAATTCAAAATTTATAGTTCAGAGCCAAGGAAAGAACAAAAACATAGCAGCTGGCATATGTTTGAAAATAGTAATCCTTATTAGGGCATCTCTTCAGAAGATGAGTTACTATAGCTGAATAGTAGTGAATTCCTAAGACAGACAGCAACAGTAAATAAAAAAACCCATGCTTACATTTATTTGATCGTTTTGCAGACTTGAGAATCATTTCTGGCACCATGATTTTGCATTCAGGAAACAAAAAATAGGAAACATTATGTTCCTCAGAATGTTTCTCTTGTGCTATTAAATGAAGCAAATAAATGAGGCACAGACAAGGAATCTGGATTCCAGCAAGAGTTTGATAAATGTAGCTTTCCGTTTCTGAAACTGTTAGGGGGGACACCTATCCTTTGTGAGAACTTTTTGCTTCCATTGTTAACAGAACCAAGAAAAATTTCTTAAAATGTTCACAGAGAATAACTTAGCCTTCTTTCCCTGTAGCTACAACTTACTTTTATAAAGGAAAAGACTGATAATATTCACAAAGCTGGACTAGACTTAAAATACAGAAAATATTATGATAAACTGGATTGGTTGGAAGGATACAAAATAAGTCCTATGGCAAAACAGGATATACGTTTTCTCAAGGTAAATAAAGTATAAGGTCCAAGCCGGCAATCATTTGATTTATTTTATGACTTTGCTTTACCTGTATGACTTTTGGGAAGAAAATGGGAAAAAGATTAGCAGAAGGGTAATTAATACCTTGGATATTTTCTTGAAATTATTATTGTCTTAAGGGCCACATGAATTTTAAAATAATGCCCTGAACTCATAAGGAGATTAGTTTATTCAAGAACTATCTTTTTAGGTGTCAGTGGGTTATAGTTGGAGTTTTATTAGTATATACTATTTTCTTGACATGGAACAAGGGTAATTTTGTTAGTTTCTATTTATGATTTCTTCTTGAGAAATTGGAGATATGCCTTGGAAATTCATTAACTCTTATTAAGCTATTTTGAAATCAAACATACATATATCTACCCCAAACTTCCTGGAATACACGTTTTTACCTATATAATCTTGTAGGATAATGAACACTATATAGTTTTTTTTTTTAATGTTTTATTTATTTCTAGGAGAGAGTGAGAAAGAGAGAGAGAGACAGCGTGAGCAGGGGAGGGTCAGAGAGAGAGGGAGTCACAGACTCTGAAACAGGCTCCAGGCTCTGAGCTGGCAACCAGCACAGAGCCCGACGCGGGGCTCGAACCCACGAACCGCGAGATCATGACCTAAGCGAAAGTCGGACGCTTAACCGACTAAGCCACCCAGGCGCCCCGACACTATATAGTTTTTAACTCTACTATGAACCTTCTGAAATGTTTCATTCCCATGATTATAATGAAAGAATTATTTAATTTCATTGAGATAAGCTGCCAAAAAAAAAAGCCTTTTAGGAGGCGCCTGGGTGGCTCAGTCGGTTAAGCGTCCGACTTCGGCTCAGGTCATGATCACATGGTTTGTGGGTTCGAGACCCGCGTTGGGCTCCGTGCTGACAGCTGGCTCAGAGCCTGGAGCCTGCTTCTGATTCTGTATCTCCCTCTCTCTCTGACCCTCCCCTGTTCAGGCTGTTTCTCTCTCTCTCTCAGAAAAAAAAAAAAAAAAAAAAAGCCTTTTAGGCCCCTATTCTGAGTAAGTATAAGAAAAATATCTGCTCATTGCCTTAAGAAGAAATAATATCAATAGATAAAAGAGGGGGCAGAGCTTCAATTTTCTCCAATGAGACAAATCTTTGTACTGAGAAGAGTCAAACTAAGTAGTAAATGGTGGCTCAAGACAAATGAATTTCCAAAATGAATAGATCTAGAATTTATTCTGGATCTGGATTCTATTTTAGATTATAAAATAATTCTATATATTATATAGAATTATATTAAGTCTATATATAATTCTCTATATAAAATCCATTCTAGATTACAGACTAGAATACAGATCTAGATATAGATTAGCAAAAATCCTGGTGTGGACACTGCAGATGTGCACGGTAAGGGATGACAGTTTTGAAAAACAAATGAAACTAGTATGAACCAGATACCTGCAAATCCCGGTAAATGCACTTTAAAGTTACCTTGCAGAGATTTTGCATTATCCAAACTCAGCTGGAACTCCAATGCTGCTCAGCAGTACTTTTATCATAGTCATTTCTTATGACATTCTTCACTCTATATCCTCACTCTATTTGCTCTCGCCTCATTTGCACGGAGAAGATCAAAGGCCTCTGACTCAAGTCCCTTCAGCCTTCATATTCCCTTTGCAATACTCCTGTGTATTCCAACCATTTTCTTGTTTCTATCAAACTCAGGGAGTTTTTCTTTTCTCCAAGAATAACTTTAGTGTCCTTGAATTATAATAACCTCTGTTCTCTAGGACTTTGCTCTGCTAATTAAAATTACTTGTTATTTGTATCTTTTAATCTCTCCATCTAGAGGTGCTTTTTCCACACCTCATCCTGGAAAAAATGTTCATATCTCCTTCATTCTGAGACACATAGACGTGAATGTGCACACTCACACGCGCACACACGCGTGTGCACACACCTTATTTACACTTAGTACTGCCTCCATTAGAGTCTGCTGTATAAAATGCTTTATAAATTTTGGTAGAATGAAGGAAAGATGAGCTATTCATCTGGTTTTCCTTTTCTAATTCTAAGCTTTCTGAAGAGAAGTTAATAATTACTTTTCAGGGGCGCCTGGGTGGCTCAGTTGGTTAAGCGTCCGACTTTCGCTTAGGTCATGATCTCGTGGTTTGTGGGTTTGAGCCCCGCGTCGGGCTCTGTGCTGACTGCCAGCTCAGAGCCTGGAGCCTGTTTCAGTCTGTGACTCCCTCTCTCTCTGACCCTCCCCTGCTCATGCTGTCTCTCTCTCTCTCTCCTAGAAATAAATAAAACATTAAAAAAAATAATGACTTTTCAGCCCCAGCCTCATATATATGAATAGGCTTTGGGGTGCTGGGGGCAGCCTCATGCTACCCCGTTGTAGATCTTGTAACTCCATGCCCTTGAGCTCTTACCCACAGTCTCTGCTGTTCTAGCTCCTTCAACCTATGACAAGGCCCCATCACAAATGCAATGGGGAGTAATTAAATGGGCATGGATGAGATGATGATTACAGACAGAAAGCTGAAATGAATGATGACTGGAGAGTGGGCTGGGCTGTAGCCCATGTTGGATCCCACACTTGAGGCATGCTCTCTATCTTCACCCCTTCTTCTCTAGTATAATCAAACTTAAGGTCAAGTGTGGGGAATAAGCTTAGGGATCCCCCGGGGTTATACCAATGGGTTTAAAAGGCATAAAGAAGTACAAAGCCATAGGATGCTCACACTGAGTTTGGGTAAATAAGATAAGGTAACCAAGAATAGGGAGGTGCTAAGGCACCCCAGAATCTAGAGGGAGGGGTAAACCCCAGTATAAAGTAGGGAGGGGCAAAGGCATCCAATTCACAGGTATATGAAATAAAAAAGATTAGGCATTCAGGGTAAAGCGTCCCCTCCACCCCCCCCTTTTCATACTATAGCAGAAAGCTGCTTTCACAGGAAGAAAGGACCAGGTTAGGTAAACAGGCAAATTGGGCTGTACACTGCTGCACTGCAGGTGAAGCAGTCCAGAGCAGGGATGATTAACAAAAGAAAAGGTGCCTTGTTAACCCTGAGGTTATTTCCCCTATCTGCCTCATCCCCTAGGCTAGCAAAGATAAACAGAGACGGTGTCCATGTCCACAACCTTCTGCCCAATTGCCCGGCTCCAGATTTTTTGTATTAACCCAAACCTCTAACCCTGAATATCTTCAAGACCCCCTTTTCCTCACGTCCACCAGTTAATGTTCACACATTCATTGTCTCTTTGTGCACGTCCCTCGCCATGTTTGTAAGCCTTCTGATCTTATTAAATATGGGGCAAGGACCCTTATTCTGGGCTCTTATCTTTTCCCATACATTAGCCACCTCTCTCCCATTTTAATCCTGCGTCGGCTCTCTGGCTCTCTCGCTGCCCTGGCCGAGAGAGAACTTTAGACTTAGAGTCTAGACAGTCAGGAAGAATCCTTCTGTTCCAAAATCCAATGAAAATCCTATTCTCACTCCGTAGCTTCTTCAATCTTGTAGGATTAACTAGTCTCTCTCTAAAATTCTCTCCTACCTTGGAACTCTGTTTCTCTTCCTCTTTACTCCTTTTTTTTTTTTTTTTTTTTCCTGGATCCTGCTTCCCCACCACACACACTTCTTCTTCCCTTAGTAGTTACTCCCGAAAAAAGGGAATTTCATCTTATCTTCTCTTAACGTCATTTTCAGTCCATTCCTTTCTCTGAGTAAGCTCATTCCTTTCCATTTCCATAGCTCCTTCTCTGGCTCACTGTGTTATCATGTCATTTCATCTATTCGCTCACACTGACCTCCTTGGTTCCTCACTGAGTTTGTACACCTGACTTCCCTTTAAGCTTTCAGTAGCACAGCTTTGTTTCTTCTGTTCTCTTGATTAAAATGTCTCCATCAAGTAGTGAGCAAAGCTCCTCACAGGGCTTCAAAAGACTTGGACCAAACTTTTTTCTAAATGTATTTCCCATTATAGTCTTTTCATACACCTTTGTTTCAGGCAAACTGTATCCATGGGCTGGGATAATTTATTGAAATATATATTTGCGTTTTTCTCCCAGTATTTTTCCTTCCCCCTTTCCAAAAAATTATTAGCCTTTTAATAATTTCCACAAAATTATTTTATGTTTCTTTGCTTCAGGGAGTCTTGCAGGAATATAGGGCAGCCAGAAAGTAGTAGTGACTCTTTCATCCTTCTTAAAGGCCTAAACTCTAAAACATAATGCTAAATATGCCAGCCAGATCAAAAAAGGAGGAGAAGGGCTTTGCAGGGCCTAAAGAGAAGAGCTGAGCTGGTAGGAACCTAGAAGAAGCCCTGTTCCATGCACCCTGCTGAGACACAAAAAGGAGGAAGAATATGTCAGGAGCTTAATGTAACTGAAAGGTTTTTTTTTTTTTTTTTTTTTTTTTTTTTTTTTTTTTTTTTTTTTTTTTTTTTTTTTTTTGGTCTTGAGTTTTCTGAGTTTCTTTTACTCAGACGGAGTGTGCATCATTTCCAAATCACGGAAATTTTTGTTTACCATGTCCATGTGAGATATGCTTCCTTATAAAATATATACCTATTAGTTTATCCATGGCATTAGCCCCAAATTTTTGTGCTTGAAGCAACCTGCAAGTAAAGTCAGATAGCCTGATCTAACAGGAATTCAGAGAAAAGGATACTGGTAAAGGTTGAAGAAATGGGAAAACTTACAGAGTTATAGAGTCTTGAGCAGGGTCTTGAGGGAAAGGATTTGGACAGGGGAAAGCAACATTTGGAATGGGGGAAAAATTCAGAAAAATACAGACTATTATCAGAGAAACAGAAATGGTTTTTTTAGTACATTCTTGGTACATGACAATTGTTAATTGTTTGAAAATTATAAAATAGATCTGCAACATCTCCATAATTTAATCAGTAGTTTGATCATTAAACATGATATTAATCTAGCTAATAAAATATCTTCAGCTATTAATGATATAATTAATAATTTTATTAAATGGTTACATCATAATTATTTACTAATTCTGCATGTGCTCTCATCCTGAGACATAAATCTTAGACCCATCTGTCTTCCCACTTCTTTGGTAACATACATAAATGGGATGGGTTTTACTACATTTGGCACTTGTTTTATATTTTCTCATTTAGTTCTTTGGTTCACGTTTATTCTGAGTGTGAATAATTTCCTTCCACTGGAGATGATACTTTTAATTTTGAAATACCTACTGTGGCTGGTATAATACTGGATATACAGTTATTCAATAATTTAAGATAAAGTGAATTGAGAACTTTCTAGTCTGTAAAGCTGATGATATTTTACATTTATAGATGTTTTCTTCTTAAAAGCTAAAAGTTGTAAGCAGAAATCAGTCTCGGATGCACAGTGCTTCTTTGATGTAAGATCTGTCCTGAGATGACCTGTCTGTTGCAGTGAGGATAAATATCCATTAGTTACAGAAATCTTTTATAGGATTTTAGGATGCATACATTTCCCAGGGGAATAAGCACTCATCATTTTCAACATTTTATCAATGTGCTGCAACCTCTGTCCTGGAACGTGCTTCCCTATATAATATTTCTGATTGATTGATTGATTGATTGATTTTTTAATGTTTTTTACTTACTTCTAGGAGAGAGAGAAAGAGACAGCGTGAACAGGGGAGGGTCAGAGAGAGAGGGAGACACAGACTCTGAAACAGGCTCCAGGCTCTGAGCTGGCAGTCAGCACAGAGCCCGACGCGGGGCTCGAACCCACTAACCGTGAGACCATGACCTAAGCGAAAGTCGGACGCCCAACCGACTAAGCCACCCAGGCGCCCCTCCTGATTTATTTTTTAATGTTCAGTCTCACCTCTTCAAAGAAGCTTCTCAAGATTGCACGTGAGTGTGAATCACACTCTGTACTTCCTCTGTACCACTTTGATAAATGGATAATTGCCCTTTCTGAGCTGGAATATTTATATGTAATTCACCCTTTTCTACTGTGACATCTGTGAAGCCAGAGGCAATATTTCATTCATCTCTTTAGTATTCCTAGCTCCTAGCCCAGTGGCTGGTACACTGTCTATCATGTACTAACAACAGAATTGTGCTTAAATGTTTGTGGAACCTTATTTCAAACTCTTCTTTTTTGCATAGTTAAGGGCATAGGCTGTGGCACCTGGAAGCCTAGGTTTAAATTCTGGCCCAATCACTTACAATGGGAACTTAAGAAAATTACCTAATCACTCTATACCTTAGTTTCTTCGATTTCAAAATGGAAATAGTAATGATAAGGGTACTTAATAAGTTTGTTGTGACCAATAAAGGCGTGAAATTATATGGACACACACATGCATGTATGTAATTAAGAGGGCATGGAAAAAGTTCTAGAACTGTAAATCTATTATTAGTTTTATTCACTTAGACACATGAATAATCATTTTTACGATACTTACTATTATCTTACATTTTTAGGTAATTGCAAGGAGGTTATTTAGTGACGATCCTTCACAGATGTATACACCCTTTTCAAAAATGTCTTTATTTATAAGTAGGGAGGGGATTATCACTGCGAGAATGTCATGTAGTTAGTCTATGTGTGAGTGACCAAATCCTCACATTACATAGGCTGGGCTAGCTTTAAACCTTTAAAAACTAAAATCTACTTCAAGTTCTAAAGACTAGCCCTAAGTTTATGCTGAGTCTCAATTCCAAATTACTGCTACATGAGGAGCTTTTTCTCATAAATTTCACTTTTCAATCTAATTTAGCTACGACTTACTAAATAGATTGTTTGCTATATGCATGATTGCTTGAAGACATTTTCCAGTAGTAGCACCTAAAGTCATTGGAAATGTCCTGTTTAGGTCACTCTCCTATTTAAAAATACATATTTGAAGAAGTTATGCCTATTTTTATTAAGAATAAATAGTGTGGTAAAGGTGGTTTTAAAATATTAACATTATTTATAATTCAAATGTCCTGTAAAAATATATAATTGAAGAGACTAGTAAATTATATACAATAACAATTTTATATATAATTAAAGAGCATAGTAAATACTCTTCATAATAAATATATATATATATATGTGAATGTATATGTGCTCCTTAATTTGTTGAAATAAATTTTACCTGATTTCAAACAAAGACTTAAATATACTCCTTTAAGTAAACTTGTGGCTATAAAAACAAAAACAGGAAAGCAATGTGCTTGTTATCTATCATTCTTAGAAAAGCTGATCAAACTTTTATTTCTAAGCGTTTCATATTTTTCTGATTATCTCTTATCTATATTGTAGGAGAGAGAAACTGTCACCCAGACTGTATGGATTAGTGGTTCACTAAGAAAAGCCCTTTTCTTCTACATTAAAATAAACATTTACATTACATGTAATACATTCTACTCCACAGAATACACAGCTTGTTTTAAAATAAAAGTAATGTTGTTTTCCTCTCCATAACACTTGTAGAAGACAGAAGAGGGAGAAAAACCAGGCCAAGATCCGAAACAAAGAGGAATGATAATTGAGGTTTGTCACCATCTATCATTTGCTTTAGAAAGATCAATAAGAATGAGAATAGGTTATCAAATAAAAGGTAAAATTATGATATAGAAAAATATACATAAAATTTTGTACCTGGAAATATTATAGGAGGATATCTAGTCTAATCCCCCTCCTCCCCCCACCCCCACATTATATAAGCAAACTGAGTCCTAGAGAGATAAAGTAACAGGTGATTGAGTTACTTTGGAAAATAATTGTTTTGTTAACTTGGCTTTGTAATTCAGTGTCTTTTTTGCTTCCTTACACAGTAACCTAATTCTCTAAAGTAGGGTATTCTGTGGAGGTTATTAACAATGCAACTTTTGGAAAGGTAAATATTATTTGAAATTCAACAATGACCATAAACGGAATAAAATTTAAATCAGTAAAGCAAAGAGGTGAATTAAGTGTTTCAATGACAATCATTTGAACCTACTACCTATAAAGCTATGTAACAAGTATAGTTCCTATGTAAAATTATGATTGTGTTTTATTCTAAGAAAATGTAATTCTACTTTAGTGAGTAATAGGAAACTATAAGGGCAAAATAAAGAAGAGAGACTGTGGATAGTCAGCAGAAGAAGATAAGCAGTCTACTAAATCTGCAGCCTCACACAGGAAGCATTGGTTCATCAAGGAATATTTCCATTTCATCCAAGTGATGAAGGATTTTCAAACCTGATGGTAAAAGCCTTATCCACACCCCACACTGTAAACTATCACTACATCAATACCAAAAACCAAGAAGCGTCACCATCAAAAATAAGACAAATCAAACAAGCAAATGAAAAATGCCTCCTACTACTCAAGGAGAAAGCCGACCCTCAGGAAGGTAAAAGATTCTCCTCTGCAATAAGCAGCTCATCTTAGTGGGATGGCACAGAGGCAGATCCGTCAGAGATGGTAGGATTTTCAGAAAGACAAACCTCTGTTTAAATAGCTGTACACTCGAGTTCAGTTTCTGAATAGTCCAATTTCCTACCTTTAATTTATTTGTAAATATGTCCACTAGAAAGTACATTTTAAAATAGATACTCTCCAGGACTCCAAGTCAACTACAGAAAGAATTCCATGAAACTTTTCTGGCACAAGTAAAGGTTGTTACAACAAGACTTTTGCTGTTAAGGAACAAAAATATGGAACCAATGGTTATAACAGAAGCAAGTGCTGACAATTTAAATCAATTCAGTATTTCACTTACCTTTGGTTTTCCACAGTACTGAACATAGTAATGAATTATCTCATATGTCTGATCAGATATTATGTAACTTTGGGCAATTTAAAAAATATTTTATAGTACAGAAATAACCATTCTCCCTTCTGGGTTTGCTTTTCTGTATATACCTTGAGGACATAAAGCTTTTAAGATTTATAAGCAGTAGAAAATATCCGAAACTCAAATTTCTATTAAGACATTATTCTTTGAAGAAATCCACTGACCCATTTTTTAAAGTAAAAATAACGGCTGGGTTTTTAACTTACACTGAAAATATAACAATCACAGTTTAATAATTATATTCATACAGTACTTTGAAGACTGTATTTCAAGTTGCACAACTAACATTCTTTTCCATCAAAATATAGATAGAGCCTAAATTATAGGTAATTATATTATGGAACATTTTGAAAAGGAGAATCCTGTTGCTTTTCTTGCATATAAATCAATTTGGATCTTTAACACTTCTTTGCATTTCCTTGCATATTTATAAACATGGCTTCACTTTTTTTTGTAACTTGAAGGAAAATATCTGGCCACTTTACAAATTGATAAATTATACCTTGTTAGACAGTCGCACAGAAAAAAAAAATAAACATGTGCATGTAACAGATTTTCAGAGACAGAAAAATAAACTTCTTTTGCAAAAAAGAACCAATACGCTCTGCCATCAGTTCCAAGCCACAGCATGAGGATCCACTTTTGTCTCTCCAGCAAGAACTCGAGGTGTCTAAATTGAATTCACTTCACTCACCTGTTTGGCTTAGTTGGGATGTGCTTCTACTCCTTCTAGACACTATGGCAACCACTTTGGCACTCAGGCTGGATCTCCTTTTCTTTCCACCTGCTCCAACTGTACCCACAGCTGTGTCAGACTGACTGCCGTCATTATGCTCCAGTGTGTACATCTCCCCACTCACACTGGTGCTCTTCATGATGGCTCTTCCAGAAGTCCCCATCCGTCTGCCTTGCATTTTAGGGGTAAATGAACTATATTTACAAAGTAAAAACATATATGCATCCATAAATTACAGGTCAGCAAGACTGAAACTCTAAATCTAATTTATTTTGAAATAATCCAGGCAAATTTTTAGGGGAAAAAGCCAGTTGTGTAGTAGTCTTAAAGCTATATAGCTCAAAACAACAGTATTTCAACACAGGAGTTCATAAATGTTTAGTGAAAACAAATGCAACCAATGTTATCCACAAGGAGGTGAATGTTACTAATTTTTTATTGTGTTACTTTCAAAGTAAAACAAGGATATTTAAATCAGTAAGACAAGTTTATTTACATTTCTGTGGAAAAAATATAAAAAATGGATACTCTGAGCTTGCCACACAAGGTTTAAAAAAACGAAAACAACTCTGTTTTAGTTCCAACTAACAGACATCTCTTTTGCTACCTGAGGCTTAATGAGTCTAGGAAACACTGCTAATGAGGCAAAGAAAATTGCATTTCCCTCCTACTTCCTTATCCCCTCATGCTCCATCTCCTCCAAATTTCATCCCATTTTTCTCTTTCTGTATTTCAAATTCATATGCTCAGGTTGAGATTTTTTTTTTTCCTATCAAAACTTGTCTATGTTCCCAGACTGTACTAATTTATCTGAACAGATTACTGCCCTTCTCTCCTAAATGAGAAAATTATTGTTGAGAATTTCAGGCACCATTAGTGGGGAAAAAAACACCTTTATCTGCCAAAGTAAATGTGTATCTATGAACTGGGGAGAGAAGTAGGGCAGGCAAGTTGGGAGCCATAAATGTTAAGATTCTTTAAATCTTATAAATGACATTGCATATGCAGTTATGTACCCATCTAGACCGGCCCCTTTTGGTCCAATAAAGATCTAGTTTGAGAGATCTGAAATGACCCTTGTTATTTTATGTTTCCTTAAAGCAACTGCAAAAAATTGGCTTACATGATACTTAGCACCATCTTGACTTTTGATTTTTCTATTTCTTGTTTTCAAGTACAAAATACATTAATATAGCATTTATTTATTTATTTATTTTGAGAGAGATAGAAAGAGAGAGCAGGGGTGGGGCAGAGAGAAAAGGGGACAGAGGATCTGAGGTGGGCTCTGTGCTGACAGCAGAGAGCCCAATGCGGGCCGCAAACTCATTAACTGTGATATCACGACCGAAGCTGAAGTTGGATGCTCAACTGAGTGAGCCACCCAAGTGCCCCTTAATATAGCATCTTTTAACAGTGATGACATTTAATACTCATGTTGGGATAAATCCTAATATGATTAGAAATATGAAACAAATTCTTGGGATCATGTAACATATTTGTGGACACATATATAATGAGTGTTTTAGAAGAAAGGGAAATTAATATGGAGTGAGTTGAGAAAGGTGGAAGAGTGAGACTGTGGAAAGCTAGAAGCAATGGAAAAGAAACAAGACTGTTTGATCTTTAGGATCCTTCCATGAATTGAATTGAAAAATGAAACCCTTCTTTGATAGGTATCATTTGGAATTTTTAATACTTAGTTGTATTACTTTAATTGGTCCATATCATTAATAATATTTATATTCTTTCAATCCATTCTAATCAACTTTTCATTAATTCAAAGTCTTTAAAGCCATTTGCAAATCTGATAATTTTGCTATGCATTTTATGAAAATTCTTTTTCAAAACATGAACAGTCAGTCCAAAACTGATTCCTGTAGGGTTTATATTCCCAACTCCAGTGGAGTTTCTTTCCTGATAAATGTTCCAGTAAATTTCTTCTGATTCCTCAGCAGTTTATTTCAATGCATTACCTAAGTCTGCCACCTCTCCTTAAGTCTGCTCTTGCTACCTGCTTTTTCTACTATTTTACTTGCAGACTTCAGCTGAAGGACACAAAGTAATGTCACAATTTGGTCAGTTTTGCAATCATCATTTTCATCTGCAGTTAAACACCTGTGACTGAGAAATCAATAGTTTCTTTACTTCCTCATCAATCTTTTCAGCCCACTCCTCACAGGAGTTATTGGAAACCACCCTTCTAATGATTTTATTTTTACCTTTATAGTAAAGTATGGGTAAACTAACAGGTACCTTTTTTTCCCCTAATTATTTCCATGAAAATGGAATTCTATTACAACTTCAATTTGTATTTTAAAAGTTATTTCACAAAAAGTATTGTAAAAGTTTCAATAGTGTTCTTTAGGCTCTAGAAAAATTTAAAAGTATAGGGAAATGTTTTCAATAATATTTGTATCATGAAAACGTATTCAAGATGAGCTAAGAAGATTTAAACATTTATTTTTTCATGGATATTTAACCCCAGCAATGAAATGCTCTCCTTTGTTGACAAAAATTTTGGACGGCAGCTATGCTCACCATTATACCACCAGCGCATATTATGCTGACAAAATTTCTGAAAAAAATTAGGTAAATCTTTCTATTGATTACCATTTAGGGGATTAAGAAGTTGTGTTATAAATGATTTTGTGAATAAATGGTATACCTTTTCCTCAAAAAATATTTTATTTAGGATCTTAAAAACATTTTTAAAAAATGTTTATTTATTTATTTTGAGAGAGAGAGAGAGAGAATAACAGACAGCAATCAGCGAAGGGGTGGAGAGCAAGAGAGAGAATCCCATGCAGGCCCTGTACTACCAGCACAGAGCCTGATGTAGTGTTTTATCCCACAAACCATGAGATCATGACTTGAGCCGAAACCAAGAGTCAGACACTCAACTGACTGAGCCACCCAGGCACCCCAAGAATCTTTATAATATTCTTATATGATATTATGACTGTTCATAGCTTCCTAAAGAATCTAGAATATCATAATCAATAATAACATGTTAAAGCATTTTTAATTCTGTTTACCTAATTGAGGGCAGAGGTTTCTGGGGTCTAATCAGTCAGGGTAGTTTAATCCATGAGAAGTTACCATTTTAGTACAAATATGCTTTCTTTTTTTCTTTTTAGAAAGAGAGAGAGTGTGATCTGGGGAGAGTGGCAGAGGGAGAGAGAGAATCTTAAACAGGCTCCACATACAGCATGGAGCCCTACACAGGGCTCAATTCCACAACCCTGTGACCTGAGCCAAAATCATGAGTCAAATACTCAACCTACTAAACCACTCAGGTGCCTCAATATGCCATTTGCCTATTTTGTAGCCTTTTATTTGTTCAACCTCCATTGCCTGGAAAACTATTCCTATCATTTAGTTTCATTTAGCGCCAGAATTCTTTAGGACATTACTTTAAGGCTTTCTGCTTCATAAGCTTCTAAGAGTCCCTCTATTGTCATGGCTATTGTTTCCCAGCCCCTTGTTTTCTTTTCTTTCATAATTTTTTAAAATGTTTGTTTATTTTTGAGAAAGGAAGAGAGACAGCTTGAGTGGGGGAATGGCAGAGAGAGAAAGAAGACGACATAGGATCTGAAGCAGGCTCTGTGCTGACAGCAGGGAGCCTGAATGTGGGGCTTGAACTCACAAGCCGTGAGATCATGACCTGAGCCAAAGTCGGATGCTTAACTGACTGAGCCACCCAGGCACCCCCAGCCCTTTGTCTTCTATTTTCTATTAGTTATTTTAGATCACCATGTACTTTCTACATCACTAAATTTGCCACACAGTACCATTCCCATTGCTGAGTGAACTGAAGATTTATGAGCAGGGAGCAAAAAAAGTGATGTCAGTATACAAACAGACTATGACATAACCCATCTGGCTACTGACTTTTTGCTTAAAATCTACTCAAACAGTTGTCCATACATCCTCTCTTCCTATTCTATCCTGAACTAATTTAAATCAGGCTTTGTCCTTGCTACTTCACCAAAGCTGCCTTTTATCAAAGTCACCAATGACTTCTTCACATAGCAAAGTCTGATCGTTGCACAGTCCTTATTCTTTTGACCTCCAATAAATCATGTATATGACAAAGTGTTTGAGTCTGTTGATCTTGAAACACTTTATTTTTATGATTTTCCTACCCAGTGCCTCACTGGCAAGACCTTTATCCTCTTTCATCACTAAATAGTGGAGTTCTTCAGTGCTGAGCCCTCTGACCTATCTTCTTCTGTATGAGACTACTTAGCTAGATGTCTCCTCTGGTCCCAGGTTTTACTTATTATCTATATGCTGCAAATTCCAATTGTTTTTCTCCACCTGTGTTCAGTACTCAGTCTGAAACTGCAGATTTATATAGCTAGCTGTCAAGTGACATACTTGTTTGGATCTGTCTCTTAAAAATACATGTTCAACACAACCAAAAAACTGCTCTATAGCTTATCTTTCATATTACATTAAATACACCCCATTTCCCAATTGTTCAGACTAATAAATGCTCCCAACCAAGGAAAAATCTAATGTGGATCTTAGACCAAAAAAAAAAAAAAAAAAAAAAGCTGCCTTACTTTTTTAATGCCATGCTTGAGCATTATCTAACAAGCCTACTTACAGGTCATTTGACTCTCCAGGGGAATGTAACATTTTTACTTACTATTTACTCTTATAATATTCATGCTACAAATATTTTACAACTCTGTAAAGCTAGATGTTAACTTGAATAAAACTGATAAGAACAAATGATTACTATTTAGAAGAAGTGGTAACTCCAAAGGGTTATGGTTTTATTGACCTACAGAACATTTATCCAGTTTTGAATCTAAATTTATAATCTTACACCAGTATTCCTTTTTTTTTTTTCAATGACTATATATATGCACATATAAGTACACAGCTTCTAGGACCATCTTTGGAACCAGTATATCACCCTGTTGGTTTTCTCACTAAGTAATTAAAACTTCAATATTTGCTACGTGTCTTTCTTACTACTGTGTTTTAATTTGGAGAATTATGTTTACTTATTTATTTTTGTGAGAGAGTGAGAAACAAAGAGAGAGAGAGAGAGAGAGAGAGCGAGCACAGGTGAGGGAAGGGCAGAAAGAGAGACAGAGAATCCCAAGCAGGCTCGACACTGTCAGTACAGAGCCTGATGTAGGACTTGAATTCACGAACCATGAGGTCATGACCTGAGCCCAAGTCAAGAGCAGGTGCTTCGCTGACTGAGCCACTAGGCACCCTGAGAATTATGTTTTTTTTTTTTTTTAATGTTTTATTTATTTCTAGGAGAGAGAGAGAGACAACGTGAGCAGGGGAAGGTCAGAGAGAGAGGGAGTCACAGACTGAAACAGGCTCCAGGCTCTGAGCTGGCAGTCAGCACAGAGCCCGATGCGGGGCTCGAACCCATGAACCGCGAGATCATGACCTAAGCGAAAGTCGGACGCTTAACCGACTAAGCCACCCAGGCGCCCCAAGAGAATTATGTTTTGATTATGTTGGGAGTCCCAGCAAAATGCCCAAGTGGACATTTTGCTGGATCCAACTAAACTTTGTTGGTGGAAAAGAGCACCTCATGAACTCCTTAAGCGCAAGGCTGCCATTAAACAAGTGCCAAGAAAACATGACTTTCAGTCTCTGCTTTCTTTTTACTGACTCTGGTTTTCCATGTTTCTTTGTTCATTTCTGGTCCTTGGTAAATATGGCTCTTATTTTGTTTGCTTGTGACTAATGATACATTCCTCACAAATGGCAGCAACAACAGGAACTCCATCTGTGGAATTAAATCTGCTAGATGGCAGACATCAGGATATATTACAAGTTGGATGGTGAAGGACAGAAAATCTGGCTTGTTAGTCTTTTTATATGTCTTTTTGCTACTAGAAGTTCACATCACTTATGAAAATGGCTTGTGTGTACTGAAAAAAAGAACTGCCCTTAAAAGTCTGGGCTTTGGTTTCCATGTTAATTTTGGCCCTATGGCTAAGTGGTAAAACTCAAGTTGCCAGTTCCCTTGGAATGCTTAAAAACAGTCTTTATTATTGAAAATAAAAACCTCTTACTCTTTGTGCACCCTAGGATAGCTGTCCAGGCAGATAGATATTAGATCCCAAGGCATCTGAAGTTTAAGAGAGCTCCTGTTTCTGACTGATCTATACAGATAAGTAGGTACTTATGTAATTCTAATATAGGTAATTGAAGAATCTCTACAGAAAAAATAAACTTAAATTCTAATATTTTGAATATGCTTGCATTTTAAGAAAAAAATTTTCAAGGAATTGCTAACCCAGAAGAATTGTAATATAAGATTTTAAATCCACAAAGTGAAAACTTAGAGATATCAAACTAGTTCAATAAATTTGGCTTAGAAACAGCCTTATGAGAACAACAAAATGCCACTTCATACACACTAAGATAGCTGTAATAAAAAAGAGACAATAACAAATGTTGATAAGAATCTGAAGAAACTAGGATCCTCATACACTGCTGAGGGGGAAATAAAATGATGCTGCTGCTTTGGAAAAGCCTGACAGTTTAGTTAACTTAGATAAGGTTCAATGAAATTCAGAGTTACTGAATGACTCAGTAATTCCATTCAAAAGTTAAACATAGTTACCATATGACCTAGCAATTCCATGCCTAAGTATATACTCAAGAGAATTTAAAACACACATACACATGAAAAGTTATATATGAATACTCATCAACATAATTCTTCATAGCTAAAAAGAAGACAACTCAAATGTTCACAAAATGATGGACAAACAAAATGTGGTATATCCATACAGTGGAATATTATCAACCATAAAAAGGAATGAAGTACTGATTCATGCTATAAACATGGATGAAGTTAAAAACGTTACACTATGTGAAAGTAGCTAGATACAACAGGCTACTTATTGTATGATTCCATTTAAGTGCAAAGTCCCATAGTCAAATCCACAGAGACAAATGTAGATTAGAGGTCACCGGGAAATAGAAGAAATGGGAAGTGACAACTAATGGGTATGGGTCTCTTGTGGGGGATGATAAAAATGTTCCAGAATTAGATAGTTGTGATGATTGTACACCTAACTGTGACTATATTAAAAACCATTAAACTGCATCATTTCACAGGGTAAATTTTATGGTATGTGAATTATATCTCAACTTAAAAAAATAGCTTTATGTCTTCTTACAGATTTAATCAGCATGTATATAAGCACAAAATCTTTTTTTACTTTTAAAGACTTATGTTAGTTTTCATAGACAGACAGATTAATCTAGAATTCCTAAAGTTCCTATACTGGTTTTACTTAATGGGTAAATTAATATTTCTTCCAATAATGTTTGAGATTATAAAAAAGGTAAAATTATGTAATAACTAAACTGAACTATAATTGTCATAAAAGTCTGATGATATCAATAGTAATTAAGCTGGTTAGAGTGTCAGCTTAAAATTTCCAAGTGATTAGTTAACTTTTAGATTTAGCATTAGCATTATATTTCATCAATTAATAAAAATGTCTTTGAATATCTGGATAACTGTTAAGTAAATCAGAATATAAAACTTGGTTAATAACCAAGGAATATATATACATATATATGTACATTAAAAATGCCTCTAATTTTCATATGGTATCCAGTAGCTTTGCCTTTGATAAGGTTTATCTTCATTTTTGCAACTTTAAGAGAATGTCTAAGGGATATTGTAGGTGCAGGATGCTCTGTTATATGTGCTATGTAACTTGCTAGTGTGCTAAATTTCTTGCATATGACAGCCTGCTATGCTGAATTTTCTAACTCTGAGTTTTCTCTATAAAATAGAAGCTTGGCTTAGAATTGTAACTGGGGTGCCTGATTTCAGCTCAGGTCATGATCTTGTGGTTCGTGGGAACAAGCCCCCTATAACTGGGCTCTGTGCTGACAGCATGGAGTCTGCTTGGGATTCTCTCTCTGCCCCTCCCCTCTCTCCACTCAAAATAAATAAAAATAAACTTAAAAATAAAATAAAAGATGTAATTAATATTAATGGTTGGTCTACACTAGAAACTAAAGCAGCATTTATTGCAAAATATACGGATACAAATTCAAGGTAACAGATGTGTTTTTATTTATCAAAGGAAAAGAAAGAAATCATTTCTTACAGTAAAATGCCTAGTCTGTAAATGAAGATACTAAAAGGGCAGAACTTGAGTAGACACATTAAATTGTAGATGTGAAGAAAAGTGAATTATTTAGCCTGTTTTATTGTAGTTGCAGACAGTAAGCCTGAAGGGCAAAAAAATAAAACTTCGACAAACTGGCTCCATTTGATATAAATATTCACAATATAATGAGAGGTCTGTGAGTCATTTGTTGACAAAGTATAATAATGCAAGATTAGAATCTGGTTTTCAGTTAAAATGACTAACTGATCTTAAGAGTATTTAGTTGAGAACAAATTTCATTTAACCAGAAGTGGCAAGCTGACCATTAGGAACAGGAAATCTACTTTATATGTAGAACCAGTACATGCAAAGCCTGCATAGGAAACTGGTTCAGTATCTGTTCTATGGCTTATGGGATCCTTGAACTACAGATAATAAAAAAAGTTCATATACTGAAATCAGCACAATTTTAGGGATCTCATAGGTACTGCAAAGGATGTCTGGTGGTGATTACCACTTAGGCTCACACTGTAAGTAATACATATGACTTGGGTGTGATATAGTTCACATAAAATGGTAAAGGTGGTAAAGAATAATGTGTATGCATTTAATAAGTTCAAAGATATCATCAATATTAAGGTACATTATTATTTTATGTGTTTTTAAGAAACAAAAATGCTTCTAATTAAACTATGGCATGTTATCAAATGTAAAATACATACCAATTTCATATATAGCAAAGTATAAGCAATTGTGAATCAATGAAATCATGGTAATAGCCAAACTGGAAACTCATTTCAAACAAGAATTAAAAAGAAAAGATTGATAAATTATAATAACTTTATAAATATTCAATACACTAAAAGAATCTGGAGGTCTGCCAAGATTCTAAGATAAGCTTGAAAAGGGACCATAAGGCATATTAAAAGATGGCTGTAATATACATAAATTCACACTACTGTTTACAAAAATGATAAAAGTCAAGCCAAGCTATTTGTATCAATACACAAGTTACTAATCACAAATTGAATACAAACAGAAACTGGCTAATTAACATTAAGACACAATTCCCAGGCATCTATCTTAAAATTTTCATTAGTTAAAAGTACAGGACTGATGATTGACAACCAGGATGGCATCAAATACCTCCTGACCATGTCTAGTGGACCTATTTAGATAACATACATCAGTTAGAACTAAGGGATACACTTAAATTAGATCACTACTTACATTCTATCACTTCAAATATGCCAGCTTTTCTCAAGTAATTGCCTCTGTGCAGTTCTTATTGAATTTCACTCATACAAATAAATACACATGGGTGGGGCTATAAATAGTCTTTAGTATTGAGGACACATATATTCCTAGGTAGTAGACAAATTCCTAAGTATTTCTTATTTCTGATCATATTGCACTAATGGTATTTTACAAATTTAATTTCCTAATGCTTGTTGCTAGTTCATAAAAATACAAATAATTTTTGTATATTCACATCATATCCAGTGACTTTGCTAAATTCATTTAATAATTCTAGTAGTTGTTTTATAGATTCTTTTGGGTTTTAATATGAACAATCATATAAACTGTGAATAATGACAGTTTAAATTCTTCATTTGCAATCTTTATAGCTTTTATTAACTTATTTTTTCTTGCTATATTGGCTTACTGGCAGGTCCAACACTGGCTAGGGCCATGTGAATAATGTTCAGCGGAAGTCGTGAGAATGGCCTCAGTGGAATTGGAGCAAAAGTGTCCAGTGTTTCCCCATTAAGTATAATGCTTGTTGTAGGGTTACTGTAGGTAACTTTTACCATTTTAAAAAAGTTCTTAGTTTGCTATGATAGTTTATCATATACATGTGATGAATTTTATCAAATACTTTTTTTATGTTTCTATTGAGATGATGAGATAATTTATTTAGTTCTGTAATGAATTACATAGAGAAAATGATAAATTTTGCATTTATGGAACAAAAATTTTTGCCATAATGTATTTTCATTCTCTCAAAATCAATCTATCCATCTATCCATCCATCCATCCATTATGCGTCTATCTTGATTCAATTTGCTAAATTTTGTTTAATCTATTTTAATGAGAGATTTGGGTTTATAATTTTCCTGTTTCAAATTTATCAAGGATAGGCTGGCTCTACAAAAATATTTTGGAAGTGTTTTTCAGAGAAATTGGTATAAGCCTAAGAGAATTATTTTTTAACTATTTGGAATAATTTATCAGTGAGTCCACCTGGGTAAGGAGTTTTCCTCGTGGGAAGCATTAAAATAATTACAGAATCAGTTAAAAAACAGATATAGGACTCTCACAGGATGCCTGGGTAGCTTAGTTCGTTAAGTGTCCAACTTTGGCTCAGGTCATTTCATGGTTCATGGGTTTGGTCACCATTTCAGGGTCTGTGCTAACAGCTCTGAGCCTGGAGCCTGCTTCAGATTCTGTGTCTCCCTCTCTCTCTGCCCCTCCCCCTCTCATACTCTGTCTCCTTTCTCTCTCAATAATAAACATTTTAAAAATTAAAAAAAAACCCGGATATAGGACTCTTAAAAGTTTTTATTTTTTCTTATGTCATTTTTGGTAAGTTGTGCTTTCCAAGAAATTTGTACATTTCATTTAAGTCAGGGTTAGGGAAACTTATTTTGTAAAGGGCCAGATAGTAAATATTTTAGGCTTTGTGGGCAAGACTGTCTCTGTTGCAATTATTCACCTTTGTTATTTGGTGGGTAAAGATCCATAGATAATATATAGGCAAATGAGTATAGATGTGTTCCAATAAACCTTTTTTTTTCCACAAATAGGCAGTGGAACAGATTTGGCTTGTTGGTTACAGTTTGGCTAATATCGATCTGAATTGTAAAACTTACTGGCATACAACTGATCGTTCCATTTAAATATTTGTGTATTCTTCACTGAGATCTTCCTTTTTTCACTTTATGACAGTGGATATATGTGTTTAGACCATTTACTTTTGATACAATTACTGATATAACTGGAACTGACCATTTTTGCCTAACTAGATTAATTCTGTGCCTTTTCTCTTCACTATCAGAATTTGAGTTATGTGTTCTTTTATTATTTAATAGTGGACACTCTAAGGATTAAAATATGTACCTTGACTTTTTAGAAACTTCTTTAGACATTTTACCACTTTCAGAAGAATGCAAAGTTTTAAAACAGTTCAATTCTACTTTTTCCATTTCCACCTTGTTTTATATATTTTACTTCTACATATGTTGTAACTACCACAAGATGCTGTTGTTATCATTAGCTCTTTCCAGTGTTCATTCTTTCCTCAAATTTAGTGTTTCTGACTGGGGATATTTTTCTTCAACATGGAGTTACAGGTCTATTTGTGATGAATCTCCTACGGTTTTTTTTCTTCCTTCCTTCCTTCTTCCTCCTTTCCTCTTTCCCTCCCTCCCTTCCTTCATCTGTGGGATATTTTTGATGGGTAATATTTATTAAGCATAAAATTTAAGCAGGAAGTTTTTATTTTTTTCCTAAAGCACTTTTTCCTTTGGTCATTTCATTGCTTTTTGGCTTTCACAGTATCTGTTGAAATTTCAGCCAGTCTTACATTGTTGCTTCAGTGAAGCAGTGAACAATAATGTCTCTTTTTTTTTCTGCTGAGATTCTTCTAAGAAATGTTTTTTTCTTTTCTTCAGTTTTCAGTACTTTGATCATGATATTGATAGACTTTTTTTCTCTTTATAGACCTGGGATTTTTAAAGGATTTTGGACTTATAATTTGATGTATTTCATTAGTTTTGGAAAACTCTCAGCTAGTACCTCAGTATTCAAGTATTGTTTATGCCATTTCCTCTCCTTCTGGAATCCCAACTTCATGTATATTAGAAGACTTTTTCATTATGCTCCAAATGTCTCTATGTCCTTCTCCAGTTTATTTCTTATTTTCTCTTTGTGCACAAATTTATACACTTTCCACTGACCGGCTCACGAATTCTCTGTTCTATTGCTTCTAATATGCCATTAAACCTATTAAATTTTTTTGTATCTTTTAGTTTTAGGATTGCTGTTTAACTTTTTAAAATGGGTTTCAGGTCTCTGTAGAAAACATCCATCTTTCTTTGTTTTCTGGAACATATTAATCATGGATATTTTAAGGCCTTATATAAAAATTGTATTGTTGGTTTTAGTCAGTTGGTCCTTTTTTATTAATTTTTAAATCATGCCCCCAAAATTTTAATTAGATGCCAGACACTGTAGATGTTTACTCTCTTAATTTCCTTCAATAAGGGTAACATTTTGTTTTGGTTGCTAGAGAGAAGTCATCTTGATCCTGGTCAGAGTTGATTTTAAGGCTTTGGTATTACTTGTAGAGTATTATGCTTATTCTTGGGGTTTGGCCCTTCCAGAAATCATATAAGAGGCCAAAGTATTTTTTCATTTTTTAAATGAAATTTTTGAGAGAGAGAGAGACAGAGACAGAGACAGTGAGTGAGTGAGGGGCAGAGAGAGAAAGGGAGAGGGAAACACAGAATCTGAAGCAGGCTGCAGGCATCAAGGTGTCAGCACAGAGCCTGATGGGGGGTTTGAACTCCAAAGCAGTGAGATCATGACCTGAGCCGAAGTCAGATGTTCGGCCCACTGAGCCACTGAGGTGCCCCCCACCCCACAAGGTATTTTTCAAACCCCTCTGACTATGGAAACTGAAGGCTATCTGTGTCTCCAGCATTGGGCACTGCTGGAATTGTTGCTCAGCTCTTTAATTTTCTAGCTGCTACTTTTTGTTTGGTTTTTTGGAGTCTTTCCTTGTGCATGCTCACATCAGTAGTGAACAAATTTCGTTAGGGGACTCTAGCAAATCCTGGAGCCCTTCATGCACAGTTTACAGCTCCTTCGTTAGTGATCTGTCTCCTTAGCCCAGTAAGACTGCTGCTTTCTGCTTGGGTTCTATTATCCCATGTCACTGAATTGGAAAGTACCTTCAAATAAAACTGGGGCAAATTTGGCATTTATTTCATGTTTTTCTCTTTCAAAGATTGAAGTCCTTCAAATTTTTGCCTATTTCAATGCTTCCAAATACCCTGAAACATTTGCTTGTTCATTTTTGTAGTTTTAGAGGTAGGAAGGTTAGTCTGATACTATGTTGTCATGCCTGGAGGTGGATGGATTGTGTCATCTTATTGCTTATTTTTGAATAATGGTAGAATTATCCAGACCGGTGATGTTTTCAAAATTTCCATAAGGTTAATAATAAAGATACATGTATTATAATTGTGTTATAGAAATCTATTTCTTTGTAAACTACATCAAATAGCTTTTGCCATATTGATCCCTCTCCATCCCCCAATAGACTCTCTGCCATAGCTGACTCGTGAGGCTTCTCCTCTGAGTTGATGTCATATGCTACTCTAAGGCATAGAACATTCTTTCAGTGTTTTCCAGTGATAAAACTGTCCCTATTTCTCACAGATTGTAGATGGGATTTTTTTTTGATGGGGCTTTCCAAAGCCGTGCCATTTAGTTTAGAGAGCTCCACATTCTGCTCAATAGGTGAATAAGTCAGGATCTACTCTTGGTGTTTTCCCTCATTTTAGTCCAGATTTCACTAAATTTAAAAGCTGTTTTCTATCATTTATAGGTTAAAGATGTAGTTGTCTCCTAGGTTCATGGTAGGAGGTTTTTAGTCTCTTTCTTAAAAAATTCGGATAGTTTTTGGCTGGCAATTAGAGGGGAATAAACACCTCTGTTCTCTGTAATGTTCATGAGTTCTGTTTAAGAAGTAAAATCAATAAGTCTTGATGACTCATCTCAACATGCATTCTCAATGGGAGTGATATGCTTCCAAGGAGTAATAACTGGTTCATGGCAGAGGTAAGAGGAGTAAACATTTCTTAGATAATGTAACAGTTGGTGGTTCTCTAAACAGTCACAGTATATAAACAGATATAGAGTTATCTGTGATATTACAATGTCATGGGGGAAGGACAATTAGGAAAAGAACATCTAAAAGGCTTCTTAGGGGGTTGATAATGGTAAAAACATTGAGGAACAATGCATTAGAAGGAGGACAGGAGGAATTTAAAAACTAGGGTTTTTTTGTTTTTTTTTTTTTTAATTTGGGAACCAGGTAGATAATAAGGTGGGAAGAATATAATTATTCTGTTCAAATACTGGGTAAGCTAACATGTTTTTATATTTGTTCTAAGAAATAGTTTAGTATCTTAATGGCTGCAAGTAGCTACTTAAATATATATCCTCATGTATTTCAAGGCTATTATAAATGCAATTAAATGCATGTTTGTAACACACATACGCACACTGTTCAACAAAAGCGGGTGTATAATATTCAGTGTATAAAAGCTGGAATACAAAAACATTAAAAAATCATCCCATATCACACATTTCTTATCTGTCAATATGACTATCTGGATGAAAAACTTCCTAAATACATTCTGTAGACAACTTGCATTGATTGCTTATGGGTACTTATCTAAGCTCTAAATCTTTTCCAGGGACATGTATCTGTTTCTACCTCCAAGATACCCACACATATCTGTTCAGTGCCCTGCTGTCCATGAAATTCTAATTACAGTTGATTCTTGAACACTGTGGGGGCCAAGGGCACTGGCTCCCTGCACAGTCAAAATTCTGCATATAACTTTTGATTTCCCCCAAATTTAACTAATAGTCTATTGTTAACTAGAAGCCTTACCAATAAGCATAGGTGATGAATATATTTTGTATATGTATTATATATTGTATTCTTTCAAAAAAATAAGCTGGAGAAAGGGAAGTGTTAGAAGAAAATCACAAAGAAGATAAAATACATCTACAGCACTGTACTGCACATACTGAAAAAAAAATCCACATATAAGTGGACCTGTGCAACTCAAATGCTATTGTTTAAGAGTCAATTGTACTTGTGGTACAGTGATCATTCTCCCCAAATATTTTGTATCAGTCTGTGAATTGAAGACCTATGATAAATTTTTTATTGTTTTTTTTTTTTGTTTTGTTTTTGTTTTTTTGCTTTTCAGCAACCTGTACTGGAAATGCCTCCCAGTTACACTGCTCCCTTTTGAGTAAAAAAAGGTCATACACATTTACTTGTGTTCAGTGTGATGGGTCTCGTATCTTGTCATCTTGGCCACACCTGACTGAATAAGATTGGCATCTGAATTGAAAGTAGCCTCTAAGGGCAGGCAGACAGCCTACAGACCATCTGGGCTTTGGGACTGATTACAAACTGCTCTCTATTTGAGGATTACCAATTGCTCCTTTGATCAGAGGTCAACCCATTTTCCTTCCTTAAATTCCAATATCCTCTGAATTCCCAGAATCTCTTCTTCCATCTTAGCTGTAATCTCTCTTTACTCTTCATGTTATTTCTCCATTCCCTAGCTAACATTCTTCCGTACATCTCCAGTGGTTCTTTTTCTGCTGAGCTCCTTTCTGTCCTCATTTTCCTGGCCTCAGCTCCCCCAACCTTCTCCCTTGATGTCCCCAACTGCTATTTTCTCAACACCTTAGATCTCACTGTCAGCTCAAGATGCAATTCTCCTTGGCCTGCCCTGACACCTGCTCTCCAAGTTAGAATAAAGTCCCTAGGGAGATAGGACTTATTGCTTTTTACATACACGATTATTTTCTTATTCATTAATTTCATTTTAAATATAATCATTTAAGTGAGTAGATTTAAAAACTCAAGAAAATAGTAATGCGTTAAATATTAAACACCTCTTCTAACAATGTGGTAGATGATACATTCTGAAAATATTTTCACTCCCAGATGCCTAGAAATTAAGTGAAAATTGCAAAAAATACCCATTACAAATAACAAATCCCAGTTCACAAGAAAGCCCTTAGACAAAAGACCAAGAGAGAAGTGAAAACAGATTGCTTATTGGATTATGAATGTTTTGGGAGGTTCTGCAGATGAGAAATTTAGAGCAGGCCCAGTGGGGAGTTAGAACTGAAATCCCTGCAGGAGCCAAGGCCCTTAAAGAACAAGGAAAACCTCGGGTCCCCTCTAAGCCTTAATGGCCCCCACTGGTGACATTCTAATGGGTGTATTTCAGGAAGACAGGGAATATTCCCAAAATGAAAGTCTTAAGACATAAGGATGGTTAGCAAAGAAACTAGAAAACATGTGGGCCAACATAAAGCATTTAAAAGCAAAATAACATCTGATAAAGGGAGAAAGAAAACAACATAATTAAAACACTGGAAAAAATATGTAAATGGCAGTGGAATGATAGCAGAGCTAAAGTGTACTATAGTAACTTTTTTTCCTAGGAGGGAATAGAAGTACTATTAACTTTAAATGTATTATTTAACTATATATATGAAACAGTAAACTAGGCACTTAAATCATAGAAATGGTATAATTTACAGAATGGTAGAGGGGAGAAATGAAATAAATACAATTCAATTAAAAACCATTTGGAAAGAGGAAACATAATAATAAAAATGGAAAATATAAAATAGGATAGTAGAACTAATTCCAATATTTAATAAATCAAAATAAATGCAAGCTGATTAGGTGGCCAATTAAATGATAGAGACCATCAGACTAGAAGAAAAAAAAAAAACTAAATCCAGCTAATGTCATTTATAAGAGAGATAACTAATAACAGTCACAGAAAGGTTGAAAGTAAAAGGATGTAAATAGTTAGACTGAATAGTAATAAAAATTATGTTTTCATATAAGACAAAACAGACTTTAAACCAAAAGAATACTATTATTAGAGATAAACAGGTTTACTACATAATGATAAAAGGGTTAAAATACCAGTTAATTGGTAGTTTCAGATCAATTCTAGCTCTACCACATACTGGCCATGTGCCACTTTTATCTTTATTTGTAAAATTAAGTTAATAATTACACTACATGGCTGTTTCAGTGATCATGATCTTGCATGTGAACTATCTATCAAAATGCCTGGTACACAAAAAAGACACTTAATAAATCACAGTATTTATAATACATTAAAAATATTATAGGGGCACCTCCGTGGTTTAGTCGGTTGAGTGTCTAAGTCCTGGTTTTGGCTCAGGTCATGATCTCAGGGTCGTGAAGTCAAGCCCCACATAAAGCTCCATGCTCAGTGTGGAGCCTGCTTAAGATTCTCTCTCTCTCTCTCTCTCTCTGCCCCTTCCCCCACTCGCAAGCATGCATGCATGCTCTTTCTCAAAAAAATTAAAAAGTAAAAATATAAGAAAATACATGTTACATAGTTATGGCAAAATTATGAAAGTAACACATGAAATAGGTATAGTTTGAAAAGAACTGTTTCAAAGTAAAAGGATATTGTATCCATTCCAAATAATAGGATAATTGCCAAAGAAATATTAATATTTACCCAAAAAAGAGGCTATTTAATGTTGATAACTAGAGTTCATGCCTGGTGACCAATAAAACAATTAGCTGGCAGCTGACATAATACAACTAAGTTTATAATCCCCACCTGGTGCTCCAATATGCAAATATAAACATGTAAACATACCATGTTCAATAGAAACTTGGGAATCTGTTAGAAATTTTCCATATATATTTTTTGGCATGAAAATACAGTAACAATTTGCAGTCCTTTCAAAAAGTCCTCCTGCCATGTAGTATGCCGTTGTATATTTATACATGTAGTATTCCATTGTGTATATATACATGGAATACTACATGGCAATGAGAAAGAATGAAATCTGGCCATGTGTAGCAACATGGATGGAACTAGAGGGTGTTTTGCTGAGCAAACTAAGTCAGGCAGAGGACAAATACCATATGTTTGCACATATAGATGGATTAGGAGGAAGTTAATGGAGAATGATGCAGGAGAAGAAGGGGAAAAATAGCTGAGCAGAGGGAGGGAGGCAAACCATGAAAGATGCTGAGAACAAACTGAGGGCTGATGGCGGTGGGGAAGAAGGCAAGGGGGGTGATGGGCATGGAGCAGGGCACTTGTTGGGATGAGCACTAAGTATTATAAGGAAACCAACTTGACAATAAACTATTTAAGGAAAAAATTAAAAAAATAAAAAACAAACAAACAAACAACAACAACAAAAACCAAAACAGTCCTCCTGCTAATTTGGTAGCTACTATAGCACTGGGCATCCTTAATATAGCTGCTCTGTGTGGTAATTACAATACATCAAAGACAGAAGGGTGACAGAACTGGCCCCTGAGGAAGTCCTCATGTGCTATGAAAATCAGCCCTGAAGCAAAGTCAGTCCACATCCTAGCAACAGGTGGGGTTTCTTATACCTAAACCTGATCTTCTATGGAAGTAGAAACTATACCTGACATGAATCCAAAAGGTGGCACTGCTGGACATCAGTCATAACCTCAGACTAAATATACTCCTCCTCACCTCTGTGTCAATGGCAAAGATCACAACTGCAAACGAATCCTGTACCGTGAAGAGGAATTTGAATTTTGGGGATGGATTTCTCTTTCTTTGAAAAATATTCTCAGGGAATAAAATGGCTGGATTTGAAAGTTGCTTTAATATTAGGATCCATAACTTGTGTTATTTTCCTGGCACTTAATAAATGTATATACACTTTATACATCTTTATTAATATGTTACACTGAAGATGCACTGTTAGCAGCATGTAAGTTAATTTTTCTTATAGACTGTGGGGAAAATAATTAAGTAGTGAGAATTATCATTCTTATTTAACAAAAGAATATTAAATTAAATGTGTAATTTCATTTAGGATAATTAGAAAATTATTTAAAAACTTATACATAATCATAAATAAACTTGAATAAATTTTTCATATTATCTTCCAAAGACACAGTGACTTCTTTTTCTATTAAAGAAAAATTTCTAATTATCATTATCTACGATCTCTGTTGACCATGCTCTTTATCTATCTATTCATTCATTCATTTATTTTTAAGTGTTTTTTTTTTTTTTTTTTTATTTAAGAAAGAGAGCACAAGCAAGAGAGGAGGAAAGAGAGAGGGAGAGAGAGAATCTCAAGTAAGCTCCATGCTGTCAGTGAGGAGTCCAACGCAGGGTGTGATTTTACGAACCATGAGATCATGACCTGAGCCAAAGTCAAGAGTTGGATGCTTAATCTACTGAGCCACCCAGGCTCCCCAAACATGCCCTTTAAAATATTTTAAATTTAAAAAGAATCTATAATTCACTCTAACAGAAGAAATACAATAGGAGGTAAGTAGATTTCTATAAATAACAACATGTCACAATGTACTTTTAAAACTCTATGTACAGTATATCATTACTTTTCCCCCACATGAGTAGCCACTAAGATCTAATTATAATAATTTCTACAGACAATTCCATCTTCATAAGATATTTTGGGTTGCTATTAACTTTTGATAATTTATTATAACTGACCATTTTAATTGTGTATTATGCAGTAAGCATTCATCTAATATTTAACTGACATTCCCAGAATTTAACTAAATACATCTTAGTAAATCTATAATGAATTGGCAGAGTAGAAAGATAAAAACTAAGCAGGCTAGTGCTGTTTCAAACCAGACCAGTGCTGCTTTACTTCAAACTGCAGCAGTCTTAAATGGTTTGCAAGGAAGAACCCTACCAGGAAAACCTACTCACCTGTCTCAAGAGCTCTGTAAATTGCTGTTATCAAGACTGCTGTGTTACTTATAGTCACAGGTCAAGTAGTATTTTGTTTATGTTATGAGTATCCCATGGTATAATAATTTAAATGTATGGCACATTCATTCATATGGTTTATTAATAAGAATGGTATAGTAATTTTATGGTACCCTTTTTAAAGGGCACGTGGCACATTCTTTCCATCTCTTTATAGCTTTAATCTGGTCATAGGAAATAACAGTGGTAATGACCCATCAATCTCGGACTATTAAAACTAAGATGATACTATAAAAGAAGCCACTAGAGGATTACTAAAATAGCTTTCCTTTCTCAGATATTCAATATCCAGTATCTTTCACTATGTTCTAGTTCATTCTCTTCCCTACTAAATTTCCATGATATTTTCCTCCCTTTCTTTTCGGTACTTTTGTAGATCTCAATAGACTATTTTTCCATAATACTACAGGCAAGCATGCAAAATTAAGGGTAGATAGCTCTAAAAAATTTCCCTCTTGATCTCTTTTAATACATTCAGTGTCATTAGGCATAATAATTAGTAAGTATATAAAATGAAAGTTTAATTTTTCTTCTAAGCTGTTAATGTAGAAAGTGATTTTGCAGTTAAGTATTTCTCAAATGTCATTACAAAAAACATCTGAAGGCTATTTTTAAACGTTATCCTGTATTTCCTTATGGAACTAAAGAACTACTGTGAAATAAGGTATATTTGAAATTTTCTGTAACTTTTTCCAACATAACTGTAGTATCAGTTGATGATTTCTAGAAGATATTAACCTGTCCATTTATTTTCTATCACAATTAAAAATACCAAATAATTTAACCTATGTTTTAAAACTCTCCCTAAAATATATACCTATTTCCTTCAGTATATGCTTACTAAATATTATCCCTACTGACACCAAATGCCAAATTTTAGTAAATTTATGGCTGCAGGATTACTATTTGTAAATAGAAGATAATGTTTCTTAAAAATTTTTTTCATGCATAATAGGTGCTCATATAAGTAGCTTTGAAGAAATGAATGAATACATGAATCAAGTCTCCTACCACCTTAAAAAAAAAAAACAAAATCCTTTCATGTCTTTCAAACTATGAATGAAGAAAACAAAGATTATTGCTTTTGAAAGTATTCTTCTGAAAGGATAGGCCGAAAAGGTCAAAAACTATTTACATCAAATTTGCTCCTCAAGTTTGTTTATTAAAATCCAGCTTGCTCTAGAAAGCTAACTTTGTAGATCCAGGAGAACATATGTTACAAATGTGAATGCTGTTGGAAAATAGTTTTGACAAAGCTTCTAAAATTCTATAACATCTGAAAACAACTGTAGGATTATGGTTGCATTTGCTGCGCGGTTTTGTATTAACATCTGAAATATGTCTGGCTGGAAAAAAAACTGATTGATATATGATAAAGATGAAAAACAATTTCAGAGCTATACCAAGAAAATTCGTCTTTCTGTGATGAACATCTTCTGCAGATTTAAAAGTGAACACAGAAAACTCAGAAACTCAACATATTCTTTCTGGCTTCTACTATATGTGCATTTTTTATTGTCAATTGTGTCACCTCTACCAAGATACTGTGCATATTTTGTGGTTGGATGGGAAAACATTCTTTGAGGAATACGTAAGCAAATACTAAATTAAAATTATAAGGTATATCAAGAAATATCTGAAAAACTAGGAACCTCAATCTTTATTGATGCTTGCTATTTTAAAGTATTAAGTGTTGATTTTGTATTGTAAGAATCACACTAACAATTATTTAAGTTTTAAATTGTTTTAATTCTTGAGAATTAAAAAAATAATAATGTCACTCATTATATGAACACAAGGCTATTTACCCTAAACACAAACATCATAGTTCATTTTTTTCCTACTATAGTTCCACTGCATATGTAAGCTTTGAAAACATGAGAAATACTTTGGACTATTTTGAATGAACTATTCAGAATGCATCTGGGGGAAGGGATACCCCTTCTCAAGTCACACAGAACCATGTGGTTCAGCCAGTGGTATACTTGAGTGGTAAGATATTTGGTGCATAATCATCTCAAAAACAAAAGACTCAAGTGATGGCCCATGGATCTCTACTTTTCTTTGAAATGATACTTTAGAAATTGTTCATCTAAACATATTTATATTTTTCAACCTACAAACATCCTTATTATAAGTGCTTAATTCTATTTATCCTCAAACAGGCTTTAAAACAAATATATAGCCTTCTTATCTTTAAGGCAGAAAAAGATGCTAATTAACTAAAAAGATTTTTTCAAATTGCTCACAAGAACTTTTCAATATGGTAATTGATATTCTATGGGAAAGAGCCTTGTGGAATTAGTTAAGTTTCATATTGGAATAAGTACATACTGGACTAAGCAAAGACAAACTGCTTCAAGAGAAAACCTCCTAGGACCTTAAAACAGTAATGTGTACTGTGAATCATAAATAGGAAAATGTAGTGAGGAATGTTTGGAAAACTATAAATTATACAGAAGGTTGTGCCCATTGTTCATTTCACATGTGCTTATTTCAACATTTTCTTGGTTTATAATATACTTGATTAGAGGAAATCAAACTGTACATGGTATTTTAAGTACCTACATACTATGAATTTGTATAATGTGGATAAGATCATGTCATATAGTTTCCTTCTTAGTTCTTTGTGAGAATACGAGGTATTTGGTTGACTTTTAGGGTATTGAATACTGTCTTTGGAAGTGCTATAATTTCTTCTCAATCCTTGTGTTGACTTTCAGAATGAAACTCATCCAGTTTTATTCATATAATTGTATAGTATCATATAATAAATTACATATTGTATAATAAACACATCATATAATTAAACATTTATTGTGTTATAGGAAAATTTGAATACATAGGATTCATTATGTGATATTGTATGAAATGGTATATATGATATTATACAAATATGGAATCTATATATTCAAAATTTCCTATGGAATATATATTCAAATCTTACTATACATATATTCCACATATAATATATAATATACATGGAATAAGTCTATAAAAATAGATTTAGAGGCATCTGGGTGGTTTGGTTGGTTAAGCATCTGACCCCTGATTTTAGCTCAGGTCATGATCTCATGGTTCGTGAGATCAGGTCCCGAATCTGGCTCTGCACCGACAGTGTGGAGCCTGCTTGGGATTCTCTCTCTCTCTCTCTCTCTCTCTCTCTGTCTCTATCCCCCACCCCTGCTCATGCACATTCTCTCTCTTTCACTGTCAAAATAAATAAATATACATTTTTTTTAAATTGAAAAAATGAATTTAAACTATTAAATAGATTATAATCCCCTTGAGGATGTAGCAAGGCATTATACTTTAAGGTAGTGTTGGAAAATAATGGTGTCTTTATGCATGATAGGAATTCAAAAGTTTGCTGCTACTTATTATGACATATAAATACATTCTATCATCATAATTGATCAAACTTGTTCACCTTTTATCCATGAACCTGAATAAATAGAATTTTAAAACCTAAGCAGATGTTAGTTAAAAAAAAAAAAGAAAAGAAATAGAAACAGTATTATACTGAGAACAATCATGCCTCACAATGTTAGTTATGACAGTAGGGAATATTTAAAGGCCGAAGAGCCTGCAGCCATTATTCTAATCAGTGAGACACAGCATTTCTATATTGCTATCATTCTGTTCTTTTTTTTTTTTCATTCCAAAACCTCTTCTCAAGATTTTACCACATGGTTGATGATGGATGCAAAATGTGTGTGTGTGTGTGTGTGTGTGTGTGTGTGTGTGTGTGTGTGTGTGTATGCAGGTGTGTGTACTTGTGAGACTATGAAGATATGTGGGGAGAAGAATGTATAAGAAAAGATAATTAGACTGAATGTCAGAATAAAGAGCTACCCATATCTTAGATTTCCTCTCTCCTCCTCCTGAGTATTCTAAGAAATCAAATGCGTACCACATACAGAGAATCACTGGCTTAAAGTATGGGACGACAAGAAAAGTAATTCTTCATATTACCTTAAGGGGAAATTTGTTTAGCCATTAGCTTTAGGGCCTAAATTTACATAATCCACTTATATGTAAAAATAAACAAAAACTCTCTCAGCTTATATGTGTTCTAAGTTTCAGAGAAGGAAAAGTGAGCTGAAAACAGAAATGCCTAGAAAAAAATGATTTCTCACTAGGAAATTATTTGCACCCTTCTTAGGTCCATGCCTATCCACATCATCTTCAATAAGTAAGAAAATCTGTATGACTCAAGGAGACATACAAGAATCCTCTATCTTTTGTTTACTATCTTGATATAATCAGTGTTGATTTGTTAAACTGGCATTTTTCCACAAAGAACACTGGTTCCAATATCCTACCATGTAGTTCCTTCTGAACCCCTTTGTATGAAATCATAGTCCCTTGTTTCACTACCTAGTTTCTGTTCTTTGCTTTCTTCCTCAAAAATCACAGTCAACTTTTTCCTAAACACCAAGGTTTGAAGGATACTATTCTCCTGAAATTTCAAGAGAATAAAAGTGGGCCCACAAATTATTCCTGCAATTGACTAGTAATATGGATTCTATTAAGCAGTAATACTCTATAGCACAGGACTCACTCAAGGTACTTACTTCTATTGTGAATATAAATACAAATTACTTCAAGACTTATGGCTTTATAATTATTCACTAAGTTGTTTTTAATGATTAAATGTGAAAAAGTCCTTGTTCAAGTCCTACTTACCAATACTTTTGCTAACTTGAATATGTTGTGAAACATAATATCTTAATATTTCAATTGAAAGGAATCTATTAGAATAATTTTTACCTCTTGACCCTAAGCAGCTCAATGCGGTTATGTCTTTTAGCCCTTTTAATTCTATCTTAAATTGTAGAGAATGTCATATTCCATTAGGACCAGATGCTAAGAATCATAAATAGAGATAAAGCATGTTCTATTAACATCTTCATCAGTTGAAATTGCTCATGTAGATGATCAGAATATGACACTGTTAATTAACAGTAAGATAATTACTCTCGATTTGCTTCAGCAGATGAGCTAGGTATAGGGAAACCTGGGAAGAAGAAATCCTTGAACATATTTTATTTCATATCATCAAACTGTGTGACAATAGATTTTCAGAGTATTAGAAGGTAATTTCTCCTATTCTGAACATTTATGTCTCTTGGGCCATTCATCAAGCCCCAAATTCCCTCAGCGAAACTTCTAATTCTGGAAACTAGTTAAGAAGAAATATAAAATACGCCTTGCCCATAATGAGTCTGCTTTACATAAGATGGCACTTGAATTCCTATAGTCTTTTCCCTTTCACAGCAGGGTATTTTCATTGTAGGAGACAAAAGCACAATTGGAGATTTAAACAAACCTCATGCAAATTTGTTACAACTCATGTAATGGAAACTAGGGATGTATATTTTGTATCACATCTGGTCAATCCTACTCTGAAAGCAGATCAACTACTACGGGACTAAAGAAGTGATCAGCAAACTATGGCCCATGGGCAAAATGTAGCCCGCTTCTTGTTTTTATAAATAAAATTTTATTAGCATATACCCATGCTCATTTGCTTGCACAGCTTTCACACTACAATGACATCATAAAGTAAATGCAACAGAAACTGTCCTACATGGCCTAAAATATTTACTATCTGGCCCTTTACAGGAAAGGATTTCTGGCCCTGGACTAAAGGATGCTCTGTGGATTTAATCATATTAGAAAAAACTCCTGTAGGGGCCTTTGAGTGGCTTCAGTTGGTTAAGCATCTGACTCTTGATTTTGGCTGAGGTCATGATTTCAATGGTTTGTCTGTTTTTGAGCCTCATGCTCAGAGTGGAGCCTGCCTAAGATTCTCTCTCTCCCTCTCTCTTTGACCCTCCCCTGCTCATGCTCTCGCGCTCTCCCTCTTTCTTTCCCTCAAAATAAATAAATAAACTTAAAAAAATAAGAAAGTCCTGTAAATGTGACTCTAAGCAATCTTTAAAATTATGACTATGGTTATAAGCTAGACAGTACCAAACAGTCTATAGGCGATATTATACAACAGCGAATAAATGTTCCACCCACTCCAGTCCCAATGATATTAGTGAAATGTTTCTGTCACTTGACCTAAACTGTATTTTAGCAAGAACATTAAGAAAGCTAGTTGCATTTTTATCCCCTCGATACAAACCTGGTTTATATAGAGAGTATTGCCAACTCACCTGATTCTACCCCTGGGGTGCTCAGATTGCTCTGACATAAAGCTTGTGCTGCTGAGGCGTGAGGCACTGCTGGTTCGGGAAATGGCGGACACATCACTGACATCACTATCTGATGATTTGGCAGAGACGTTATCACAGCTTCTGTACTGATCTTTATGTATGTTATACTAAAGATTAAAAACAAGAAAGTGTGAGCTCCATCATCAGGTTGTGGGAAAAGAGACATACACGGTGAGGTTAATGACTACTTAGCCCACACCAAGTAAAACTGGACCTTCATGAAAGTAGGTGTGGAATTTAAAATAATCCAAATATTAATGTAATATATGATTTTCAGTACAAAAATCCTACATCTTCAGTGGTAAAAATAAATAAATAAATAAAATGGCTTATGAAGGCTGAATTAGAAATCAAACAAAAACTTTAAATGCTTGGGTGGAAATTTCACTGAATAAATTATTGGCATATACTTGAAACCTCAAAATTGTATTATGTACTTTTTTCTAGTGTACCGGTTACTCTATTCTTGCTCTAGTTTTCATTATTACCCATTTTATTCACCTCTACTCAAGCATGGTATAGACTGCTTCTATCTGTCTGTAGTTTTGATTCTTTCCCAAACTATTCAATTTACCTACACATTTTCCCTATTTTTAGACATCACATTGTTTCAAATTACTTCAAAAACTGTATCTCTTCACAAAGAAGGGCAGTGCCAAAAGCTGAGGGGATGTGCCAACAAGGAGAGGAGCCATGGAGGTAAAGACTGGACTTTGACTTTCCACTATAATTAATTAGAGATTTTCAGATTTAAACTATCAGCTCAGGATCAAAAGTAAAAAAAAAAAAAAAAAAAAAGAATTCCTATTAAAATTTGAATTTACACTGTATGTTGTATTTTTAAATTTGTCTTTGGTATTCATTACTGAAGATTTTAGAAATCATTAGGTAAAAGATTAAAACAGGCAAAGTTGTCAGAGCAGTTAATAAACTCTTCTTTCTACTTGACTCTTACTGCAGTGGGTCACACCACAAATGGCTTTATATATTATTACTTTATATATATGTGTTTTTATTATAATAAATAGTTACATTATAACCACTTAACCTTAATTGTATACAATTTTGAAATACCTAATATACTCAGTGATTCTCTTATTTTTGGTACTGTAATTTAAGATAATACAGCTTATTAACAAAAGAACACATAACTAAAAGGAATACACGACTAAACACTGGGTATTTAAGTTGTTTATTAAGTAATTTAATTTTACATTTATGCATTAAAGTGTGAAAATGTCAAATGTTTATTAAAGTTGTAGAAAAGCTCATCCAATCTCTGATGTTCCATATCAAATGACTTTTAATGAACCTAAAATAATCCATTCTGTTTATAAAAATTTGTATAATTAATTGTCTTGCTAAAGTACACTAAATAAAATGATGCTAAAATCTTGGATCTGTATATACAAAAAGAAGTTTAAAACAATACTACCTTTAAAAAATGTTAGAAAAGATTATCATGTTCATTTAAAATTTTCTCAGATAAGAATAGTTCAGGCATGAGATATTTACATGTTAGTTTTAATTCTTCACCTCTCATGTGTATGTACTGAGCAAGAATTTTCACGTCAAGCATGAAAACAATTTTGAATTATAGAATATCGATGAAATTATCTTTCTCAAGAATTTTTTCATAATTGTATGACTTGTTTTTGAATGCCATATGTCAAATTATAATCCAAGAAAATATTCATATATGTCCAGAATTTAGCTATTTATACAACTTGATGTATGCTCTAACATTAATATGATTTACGATAAGGTGCATTTTAAATTAATGTGGAAATGTTTCATCATCAAATTCTGTTACAACTGATTAACATGATCCTGACATGATTCATTTAAATCAGAACTATTTTTTTATTTACAGAGTAGATGTGGTAAATAAAAATGCTGACAGCAGGATCTGAATTTAATACTGGTAGTGGGATACAAACACAACTCCTATATTTCCTGTCTTGGAAATGATTTTGCTAGGTATATATATCATGTAATTATTATGTTGTTTCCAAATATACTGAAATGATAGCTTGTCCAAGAGAGAATATGAAAGAATTGGGTTCTAATACCAAAAAACCCATACACGGCAGTAGGAGATTTTTTGACATCGTATTGAACCCAGAACAAATGTTCCCCTTATTTGGCAAATGCCCATAATATGGCAGTGTAGACTACAGCATAAGGGTCTGTGAGTATATATGGAACTTTCTCCTAAAGAAATCTTTCTTTTCTGTAAGCTATCTCTTCAACATTTTTTGTATATAGACTCCTGCTATTTCAGCAAAGTGATAAGACAATGGATCTTAAATAACTATAGATCATTTTAAATTTTTTTATTTTGGGCTAAAGAACAATCCATCATTCTCACACAAGATCAGTTTTCTTTGCATTTAGTTATTTGAATGAAATGAAAGACTTTTATATCACCTTTTACTATTATATTTACTTATTTTCAAAATCTGCTGGAAATTTAAATCATCACTTTGACTTTTAATCAGGCATAATTTGTTACATTTCCTATTTACCAATTAAATATTTTAATGGAAACACATTAACTATGTTTTTAGAAATAATATCCATAGGAAGAATTTATACTAATCACACAGCAGGGAAATAAGTCATTGATGTGAAGGGAGGCTCTAATTCTAGGGCAGCTATTTTTAAAAATAAGTAATAATAAACACTTAAGAGCTACCTACAAAACCATCACATTAGTCTTGGTTGCTGTTCCTGGGCTATAGAAACACAAACACTTACTTTTTAAAATGTGAGTGCCTAACTCACCCTCCAATTATGAATTTCACCTCATCACTAGGGAATGTAAAAAATAGCATGGTATCACATTTCAGGGATCCTGAAGCAGTTTGTGTTTTTTCAAAAGGAAAGTTAGTGAGAGAAAAAGAAAAGGGATGCTTGTGCAAAGGAGGGAGCAAAGGCAAAATATGATGGTTTAATTGCATGCAAATTAAAAGCCCTAGAAGAACTTCTGAATCCAACTGGAATGATGCGTACATTTCAATGATGCAAGACACAGAACAGTAGTACCTAAGTTTCAGATAAGGAGTCCTAGGGCTCATCACTCCACAGAAAGGCTTTACTAATTCTTGGTTAGCCCTCAGTTTTCATAAACTGGGTAAATAAGAGATCTGGAATAGAAGATCAAGTTCATGCAGTTCTAAATTTCTACGAAATCAGAGAACTTGGATTCTCCCAACCAAGATAAACCTACTTTTGATTTATCATGAATATTAAGTATCAGTGGTTGTTTAGACTTTCCAGGGCACTTCATTTTTAGATTTTTTTTGATCAATTGATTAATGATTAGAGTCCTAGTTCAGAAAGATCCAGAAAGCTTTTCAGTGTTACCTTGATTGTTTACCTCTTTCTTGCTTCGCATACTGGCCCTAACTCCAACTTGATGTTCTATTTGACCTTATCCTTTAACATGATGCTAAGACATCAATGAGGCATATCCAACTACAATGAAGCATTTCCAGTTTTAAGAACTTTTCTAAATAACTTCATCCAACTGTGGAAGCAGAAAACGTAACTCATCCTGTCTTCCAATCTCTACCGCATTTGTAGTAGAAGAAAATAAAGATGATGATGATATTCATAAAGAAGACAAACAAATGAGCTAAGTGAAAATAATTAAGAATGAACCGCAGGGAAGACTTGTGGAGTAGAATCAGCAACTCTATGGAACATCTAGATATTCTGCTTACTGTTTTGTTTTAACAATTTTAGAGTTTAAAGTGTTGTTTCAGACTCCTAGGATATTGAGCCTCACTTAATCACATCTCAGCTGGAAATCCTCCTGCAGCTAACCTAAAATGTAAGTAAAGTGATAAACTGCATCCGATACACAGGACTCTATTGGAGTCTGATGACAAGTCATATTTTGTAACCAGTTGATTTTCTTGCATTAATCTCTGAATATCTGACTGAGATCAACCTCTAACATTTAAAAATCAGTAGGCTTTTCTACAGTCATATTTCAAATTAATAATGTTGATGTAGTAGTTTTTTTTTTATTTTTAATTTCTAAAGAGTCATTACTTCCAAAATGGCTTCTTGACACGAAATTATAACACAGGTTGTTCTGTAATGGCTGGTGCCACTTTTGTAGTTATTTAAAAAAAAAAGAATTTTTAAATAAACCAGATAATATATTTAGAATTGCTTCACGAGGTATACAATTCTATGCATGTTTTAATTAAAATTATTAGGTGCTAGTTAGCAGTTTATAAATTCCTAGTGCATCCTTACAAAATGATGCTGAAATATAAATTAAATGTTTTAATGGCACTTGAATTTGGGTGAGTTTCAGTTTCTAAGAATTTGCTATCATTTACTTTTCTTACTAAAGACGGATCAATGAGAAATCCCACGTTGCACAACTTATGTCATTCACTAATAAATCTCAATAGTAAACATCAATCTAAAATAATACTTAAGACCATGAATCTACATCTTAATATTTTAAATGCAATTTAAGCAATAATATGGCTTTATGTCTTGCTTATTTACATGAATTTGACTATTGACAATAAATCATTGAGTAACTTTAATAATATCAAGTATTTACATTTTCTTTTTAGAAAAAACATCAAATCCAAGTTAATAAGTAACATTTTAACAAAGTTATATATCTTGTGAAAATATCAAAAGGAGGAGGTTATGATGCAAGACCATTACGTGAATGATAACTTCTCTCACAGAACCTGGTGCTTGCTAGTCCTACCTGCTATATATATATACACTGTACATTTTTAAAAGGGAAACTATTGGTTGGATACTACTAGTTTTACCTTGGAATATTGCTCGCGATCAAGTTCTTGACTAGAACCAGACCCTGTTGTCTGCTTAAATCGATGCACTTTCATTTTCATCTGTCTTGTTCGCTCCTCCACTACTAAGCTTGCTGCAAAAACACACAATGGAAGCCTATTAACACAGGTGAAGCACCTTTTAGGAACTGAATGGTTTAAGATTTCAATTATTTTGATATGATTTCAATTAAATGAAAATTTAGAAGTAACACATGACTAATAAACAAAATGCAGAATATACAATGCTAGCACCTGTTAATTTAAAGATGAACACGACTCAAATCACACAAAATGGGGAACACAAATGTTAGTAACAAAATATAAGTACCCTGCTGATTCTTCACCTGATATGAAATATTTTCGTTCCATTAAAAAATGACAATGTGAAATCAGATTTAATTGTGAAAATATGCTTTCCATTTAATCAACTGGTTGTTGCATGTACATATATAGAGAAAACAAATATGCATACTAAACACATCACGCATATATGCACATGCTTAACATGCATGCACACACCCACTTAAAATCCTTAGCTAACAGCAGTCACCTAAAAACTATTTTAATTGATAAGCACCTGCTTTGTTGAGGCACTCTTATTAAATCATTAATTTCTACCTGTAGCATTTCATGAATATTTTCCAGTTTTAGAAAGGACTAAGAGAAAAGATTGGATTTCTATTTCTGGTGGCTCTGTCTGACCACATATATGAAATTTCTATGCTTTGAAAATATGATATAAAATTTTTAGCCCTTTGATTTATAATTTGTAAGGAACTGAATTGCATTTAAGTCTTTATTAATCTCTTGAGTAGCAAGTGTGACTGTTTAGATGGGAAAATTATAGGCTTCAATAAAGTACAAGTTATTTTAAGTCAGAATCCATCAGAAGCAGCTTAGCTTCAAAAGCAGGCCGTTAATTTAGACATTTTTACAAATGAAGGGGAAAAAAGAGCCAAGAGTGCAGAATAAACTCTTCAAAACATACACCTGTGTTGTATGAGACCTATGTTTCTTTTTTACAACTTATCTTTTGACAATTTCCTGGACTATTCAACTTCTGTAACCAGTGCTAAGACTTATTTTTAAGTTATGTATATAAATATATTTATGGAACAAGACCTGTTTGTGTGTGATCAAAGTATTGGAGCTTCTGCCAAGAGGGCCTAATGACTTAAAAGGATAGTATAAATATTGATATATGTGACTTAACTTGGCTGATTATTTCATCTCTTACAAGGAGTTTAGAAAGAAACTTGCTGGCAAATTTTTCCAGTGCAATGATTAAAAAAGGCCTATCATCCTTGATAAAAGACACTGACACCAATTATAAAAATTAAGGAAATATGTAGCTTTTATTGTGTGTTCAAGTACAGACTAATAGCACAAGAGATAAATACATAGTTTGAAATGCATGGGTAAATGTTTTAATTATACTTTTAGCATAAAATTGTTAGATGTTTAGCTTTGTTTAAATTCAGCAAATGTGATAGACAATATCAATCCCTGACATCACAGTTCTGTGAATTAAGCAATGATGAACACTTGCTGTGGAAATGTTGATCTCAGAGACAGGAAATGATGACTGTATGATTAAAAGATGGCTCTATGGAGATTTTGAGAAAAGTAGTTCAGAAATTTATTAAATACTTGACAATATTAAATGATTCAGAAGGAGTACTAAAAAGTAAAAGGCTACTTGAGATTAATTAGAAATGGAAAGTTATTTAGAAATATGAGATATTTGCAGAAAGTCATATACAATACAAGAAAATGGATAAATATCTCTTCTCTGTCTTCTACCTGTTTGTGGGTGCCTCTGGACACTTGCTCAGTCATTTGCTTTGAGCTTTGAGGAAGTTAAATGAACTGTATGTAATCAGCTGCGCTCTACACTTAAAAACTTGAAGTAGCTCAAAGCCATCTCTACTTGTGATAAAAGCAGATTTAAATTGTATAAGCTTAATATTCTACTAAGTGATATTAATTTTAAGAAAAATTTTCACATTGGTTAGCCCAGAGCTTTGTAACCTTCGCTTTTAGTATCATGAAATTCCTAGGGAAGACAGTTAGCTTGACACTGAAAAGATTATTTCCCAAGAACTACTGGCCTGAAGCAAACAGTTCTGATTTTAGCCTGCCAAGACAACACCTTGTGTTTCTAAATATGACATGGCTGCACCTAAATCTTTATTTTGCAAAACTCAAAACTAAATCATAAGGAGACAGTGGTAGCCTAGCTAAAAGGAATCCTAAAATGGTTTTAAATGACTTCACTTTGACCTTCCCAAAATGATTAATATACCATCTTTATTCTTAAAGGAGTGAAAGTTGACATCTTTTAGTGTAAGAAAGAAAATCCCCAAATTTTGACTCAAAACCATGAGTAGACTCCCTTGACTGGACAGCAAAAATGTAGTTGCCATGCTGTCTTCACTGCTTGCTCTCAGATTTCAAGAATAGAAGCAAAATGCAAATAGCTTATCATTTATTACTCATATCAAAAGATCAGATAATTACATAAAATTTACATTTTTTAGTAGTTCCCATTATTTCCTTATGGTTTGTAGATTAGTGTGTATTCTGAAATGACTTTATATAAGTTACCATGTTTCAGTAAAAGTTTTTTTCATAGACATCAATGAAGAAGCTTCAGTGTGAATTTGGAGAGTTCTTACAACTTTTTATAGAGTTTGCTTACTTGCATTTTATTTTTAAACCATTTATTGTGAAATGAAATGACATTATTTGTGAATTATTGGAGCATATATCTAAAGAAGAAAAACAAATATAAGAATTAAAATAAAATATTTATCACAAGTTTGAACCAGATGACATGATTATTAATGTACATGATTTATACAGAATAATAGCTACTTAGTAATGATAAAACTGAATTGAATTCTTGGAATCTCATTACCTGTCGAGTATCCCAATATAATTAAAATGAGCCACAGCCAATAGAGCTCAAATATCTTACTTTAAAAGAATGATTACTAATAATCATTTAAAATTTTTGTATTGACTTTTAAAGCCAATAGCATAATTAAAATATGAAATATCTTCCAATTCTCCCAAAAATCCTAGCATTAAATTCACATTTTAGGAGTATCCTGAATGTTGATAGCATTGTAAACTAACAAAATTTTTAAAATGCCAGTTGCTATTTCTTTATAAAGAGAATTTAAAAATTGGAGGACTTCTGGGTTTTAATGTATTTTTAATTTCAAAACTGTCACATACCAGAGTAAAAAAAAAACCCTCTTATTTTCTACAACAAATGTAATTATCATGCAATTGCATTTAGTCTTTGAATGAACATATAGTCATCAGATACAATATACTCAAAAAAGAAGGATGTTTGCTATAAGCTGTTTCAGCAATAACTTCAGATAAAGTGACAGTATAAGCAATTCTTCTCTACCTCTAAGGTACAATTAACAATATAATTTTATACAAAATTTCTTTAAGCTTGAATTATTTACTATGCCTTCCAAAAGATGAATGCTGACTGATGTTGAATAAATTGTGCTGTTTAAAAAAGCAGATAGTTACATAACCTAAAAAATATTTATTGAACTTAAATCCATTTTCTTCAGAGCCACTTTTTTTTCAGTTATTTTTAAACTCTGGCATTTTAATCAAGTAAATGTCTATATATCAAATATCAATTCAACATTACAATTAAGAAAATATAAAACTAGAACTTTTTTACAGGTTAATTTAAAATCATACTTATGAAATCATTTCATCTAAACTCAACAGGGCCTCTGATTAGAGCATGAAAGATGAGAAAAATAAATATGATTTTAAAAGTCTATAATTTATTACAATTTTCTAGTGTAAAGTATTAAATATTATACAAATTAATTACTCTCTTTTCATTTTCCATATTTTGTGATGCATACTTATTTTAATGGTATGGATGATCTTTGATGAAACCATAAAGAAGCTGAAATCATTTGCAAATACTGCGCTTGTGTCTACATGCATTTCTTGTAGATCTATCTCTTTCATAAGACTATTAAAGAGGCCTGTGACTTAAAAATTAATAAAAAAATAAAAAGCTTAACAATCTTTAATAAGTCTTCTTCCTTAACTCATCACTGAAAACTATATGTATATAGTATTACCTCTTCCAAAGAGAATGTAATTTTTCTGAGAAACTCCTTGACTCACCAGACATTTGCAATTTCCTTAAAAATATTTTCAATATTATAGTTAGGTGTAATTTAAGATAATTATAATTTAATTATTATACTTTCTTAAATATATTTAAAATTTATTTTATAAATTTATAATTATATAAAGATAAATTTGCTCTGAATCTTCATTTCTTTCTATGAATTTGGAATTTCAAATGTTTGTGTTTACAGGCAAAAAAGAAAATCCATACCATATATTGTTAAGTCTTCAAGTACTTTTGAGTATTCTAAGTGAAACAAAAGCGTAAAAGAGAACAGGAAAAATAAAAATTTCTATATTACTGAATATATTAAAGTAAAAACATTATGAGTATTTTACTTTGTAACAAGGTTATAGCTAGTACATCTAACAATGGTGACACAGGATAATATTTGGACAGGATAATAAATCTTGTCAAGTCAACTACGATGTTATACCTTGTGAATAGAACAATTAACGTCTTTGTTTCACTGTTATTGAGTAGTACAGTGAGTCCTCAGTGATAATGGAGCCCCATCTTTGCTCCAATGTATGTCTCAGAGAGAGCAATGATAAATGACCATATATCTGGAATTTGTCAGGTGGAATGAAATAAATAAATGAAACACCTACAATGTCTCAGTTATTGACAATATTGAAAAAAAATTTCTTCTCTGAAGCAGTTAAAAAAATCACTGATAGTGGGGACTCAAACATAAGAAACAATATAATATGTGACATGGAGACGACAAAGTAATAAAAGATGAAAAATATTTAGCTGATTTTATAACCATTATAAACTATACACAGCCTGAGTAGAAAGATGGGTTGATGCCTGAAAATTCTGAAAATGTAATACTAGTCTCTAACAGGTTTTTAGGCTTTAGAAGGACACAAATTGTTAAGATGTATAAACATTCTCCAAGCATCTGGAAGCAATGTGGCAAAATGGTAAATCCCTAGGATGTGGAATGACTAGGCATAGATGATAATCTTAGACCCATTACCATTCATCAGTTCATCACTGCTGCCTTGATCAATTCCTGAGACATTTCTTCATTATGGAGTTTTTATTTATAAAGTGATTAAGATTACTCAGTGTAACCTCCAGTTATTGTGGTTTATGATTTTGTATAATTTCAACAGGGTTATTAGTAAGGTATTTTTTCCATTTTCAAAAAATGGAAAACTACAACAATGACTTTCTCACTTGCTCTAGTACCTAATTTCCAGCATTTAAAAATCTGCCAACTTGCTACAACTACAGATATTAGGGGGAAAAAATCACCAGTGTATTTTATATTACTGTTTATTATCATGGTTTCTTCTCAACTGAAAAGTATTCCCTTGCATGTTCATCCTGTTTTTGGAATCATACAAATGTAGTAAGCAACTGTGATGTAATACTAATATGTCCTCTATCTTCCACATGCATATACAGTATGTGTACATGAAGATTAAATGTTTAGACTATTTAGACTATACAGAAAGGCCCAAATTCTAGATCACTTTCCCAGAATAAAATGCATTTCAATTTGCAAGGGTAGAAATGTGTCAAATAATTTCTCTTGTGCTCTTATATGCTTCTCAAATATGAAGGATTGTGTTATACTAGTATGACCAATAAAAATACAAGATAACATCTATCCAGCATGAGAAACATTAAACACAACAAGTAAATAACATGTTAAATGTTATTTAACACATTACCTTTAAAGGCTTTTAAAGAAAATAACCTGTGTTTTGGCATTGATCATTGAAATGCAGTATTGGCATAGGAGAAATAGGTAACTTGTACATATAATCACTCAAATCTCACTGCAGCCAAAGGCACATACCATCCCTTGTAACAGCATGCTGATTTTCACTGAACTTTCTAAAACAAAGTGCAGGATTTCCAACCCCAAACATCACCTTCAGTGTCAAAATTGTCAGGACCAGAGCAACATTCAAAATACTAATCAGACACCTGACAGATAAGAAAGTCAGGCTCTTGATGAAGGAATCTGCCATTTTACCTGCCCTTTTATGTTTCACAGGGATAACAGGCTTTTTAAAATGTTTTTCTCTTCTGAGAGGGGACACTGTTTTCCTTATGAGATACTTCTTAGAACACAGTCTTTGTGAAAAGCAGCCCATGTAGGTAAGGCTTCTCTGGGGGAATAACAAAATCATTCCTTGAGGGGTCATGTTGTTTATTCCAACTGGTCTTCAATATATATATATATATTTTTTTAATTTTTTAAAATTTATTTCTAGGAGAGAGAGAGAGAGAGACAGTGTGAGCAGGGGAGGGTCAGAGACAGGGAGACACAAACTCTGAAATAGGCTCCAGGCTCTGAGCTGGCAGTCAGCACAGAGCCCGATGTGGGGCCCGAACCCACGAACCGCGAGATCATGACCTAAGCGAAAGTCGGACGCTTAACCGACTAAGCTACCCAGGCGCCCCTGGTCTTCAATATATTTATCCATAGTTTTCATTATTTCAGTTACACTGACAGCAATAGTATCTGTCTTGAAAGGTTTGATGTGGCATAACTGCTAAATTCAATATCAATTTTTTGACAGTCTCTTTCCTTTTGTAAAAAATATTTACCAGCCTTAAAACTTGTTCAAAAATACAATATTTAAGGGAAATACATATTGTTAAAAAAATCAAAGAGCTTATGCATGGCTAGACCTCTGTCTGCCTTTTAGTTTCCCTCTGTACTTTCCCCACAAATCCCGAGAAGAAAGGTAATAACGTTCTTCCACAATGAGGCATATATTGCAAGTTGAGCCTTAGCTGATATAAGTGTTAAATACTTTGAAGTTTTAAAAGTCTATATACTATTGTAAATAACCAAATATGAATCAGTAAAATGGGAAAATAAAGTTAAAACCAAGAGTTCTGGGGTGCTTGTGTGGCTCAGTCAGTTAAACCTCTGACATCGGTTCAGATCATGATTTCATAGTATGTGATTTTGGGCCCCACATAGGGCTCTGCGTTGACAGCTCAGAGCCTGGAGCTTGCTTCAGATTCCGTGCCTCTGTGCCTCTCTCTCTTTCTCTGCCCCTTCCACGCATGTTCTCTCTCTCTCTCTGTCTCTTCTCTCGTAAATAAATAAATAAACTTAGGGGGAAAAAAAACCCAAGAGTTATAAACTATTTTATATGAGCTGCTTCACTTTTTAAGTGAAGGGTAGAATGACAAGCATATTTATGGATTTATGGCAAAAAAGAAATGGATAAATTAGACACTTTTACTATTATGAACAGCCCTTCATAAATATTCATCAGTGTTCAAGAAAAGCAAAGCCCTAGAAGATAAAGAAACTTAAATCTTCAAAGTCACAACATGATAGGATAACTGGAAATGAATCACCTGGCCAAATATGCATCTAATAAAAATGTTAATAAAATCAAAATCTTTTTTTACTTAGTAGTAGTTAAAATAATGCTGCTTCTGAAGGATACACAAATTAATTTACTTGTTTTAGCAAAAATGAAGTTAGATGATTTTTTCCTACAATGTATTTTACAACTATAGTATACTCTTAATGTGCAAGTATCATCTGTAAAATAGCTAAGGTAATGGAAAATTATGAAAATAATGTTTTCTACTTTTTTATATGAATTGCAGCTAATTAAGGTTAATGCTTAAGAGTTCCAGAAAAATTATATTTTGCATAAGTTAGCATTCCAATTGCTCTGGTCGACATTTAAGGAAGCAAATTACAGGAAACTGATTTGAGCATTTTAATAAAAACCTTATTCTTTAAAACATAGTTGACTAGAGACAATCTTTAAGTAGCCTCTATGACCTGGTTGCAATAATTATTGTGTATTTTATTAGTGAAACAGGAAAACAAATAGCAACAAATGCCATTTACTCTCTGCCCCTGTTCAAATCATTTAATAACTTGAACTATAATTGCTTTTCATTCTCCATGTGTGTAAATTATACATTTTTTATAATAAAGAAAATTCATATTTGTATAAGAGAGAATATGATGTGTTTTGTTAGGATTCAAAATTGCTTACAAAATCCAAAAAGTTAATGCACTTAAGAAATACTATCCAAAGTCATAGAAGTTAGAAACTTATTATGATAGTAATATTTTTTCTCACCTTGATGTCATTTAATTTCTGGTTCTGTTTTGATCTTCTTATATCATTATTTCGATGCCCCCAAACTACATTCATGGGCTCTTTAAAACTGTCCAAGAAATGTAGCAGAGAGGGAAAAATCGGCTTACTTTTAGAATGAAAAATTTAAAATATGCCTATAAAGCAGTTTGTGAAGTCTAAAATGATATGATCTCTCAGCTTTCAACATAAAAGAGGGAAGTAAAAGATAAATAATGGAGTATGAACATTTATAGTTTCTCAAGTTAACTTTTCTACCCCAAGAATGTGTTTGTTATCTTTATTCAAATGCACTGGTTTTATTTTCTCAAATTACCTGGTAATTTGGGAGACAAGCCAGGTTATTAGGAGATTTAGTTGAGTGGTAAAAAATTGGATCTTCAGGGGGAGCTGGGGCCCCTAACAGGGCCTCTCCAAGATCCTGGTGTTGTAAGTGGTAGATGTCACAGCAACATGGAACCCTGGACAGAACACAGACTGCGGACTGAAAATCTGGTTCTGCTGTCCAGCAGCTTTGTCACTTTAGGGATTTCACTTAACCCCTTGACGCTTGATGAAATAAATGGGTAATAATACCTCCCTTGTGGTTGTACATATGTTGTTACCATAATCATGTGGTATTGTGTGCAAGGTAGGTACTCAGTAAATGCTGTTGGAATGTTGGAGGACCAGTAGAACAAAGTGGTTAAGAACAAGGTCTTTGGAGCGAACCTCAGATCTATCCCCCTGTCCTACCACTTACCAAATAAATGACTGATAAAAGGTCAGAGTTTTAAGCTTCCTAAGCATTAGTTTTCTCAGTTGGAAAATGAAGATATAGATCGTTATCTCTCAGGTAGAGCTCTTGGCCAAGTCATTGACATAGAGTAAGTGCTCAATAAATTCTATCTAACATTAAAAATGCTAATAGTATTTAACACCTCTCTTCAGGTGCTTTACAATCATATGCTTTACAAGTATATGCTGAAAAGTTATATACTGGCTCCCTGCAGGTAGGGTGACCAACCATCCCCCTCTGCCGGCAACTATACCAGTTTTAGCACAGGAAATCTTGCATCTCAGTCCTCCATTTTAAACTAAGACCACTTGTAGGCCCTACAAGTTCGCCTACAGGTCACTAAAAACAAACTCTCACGAGGACTCAAGATATCTTAATTCTCCAACGTGATCCATCCCAGAAAAGATCAGCTCATAGCAACAGAGTTTCTATGCAAAACAGAACTGGTTCTTTTCTATGGGGTACATGAGCCTAAAACATGACTCTACTTAAAGTGATTTCTTGAACATGCTTCTATCCATTATGGGCTTTTAAAATTTCTGTGACTAAGCAATACTCCCTTCAATACCAGGAGAGAGATGCAGCATCCCCTGCACTCTCCACCCTGCTTGCGTGCATTTTGGGATGTGCCTCTGGCTCTTTTCAGTCATATGTAGTTCCATTCTGTGAAGCATATCCATGTCCTGTGTGCAAAGCAAACTGGGCAGAGTGATGACGCTTCTCAGCCAGAATATCATGACCTTGTAAAAACGTCAAAATCTGTCATACTCTGCAGGGAGCCTGTAAATGTTCATACTTCACCGAGACTTTAGGTTGCACGACTTAGAAATTTTGTTTTGATATGCTAAGTATAGCTTTTGGGTACTTTTAATACATATGGAAGCTGTCTCTAAATAATTATTATCTTTTTCCTTCTTTTGGCTAAATTAATTAGGTCATGACCCACTTCTACTATAGAATTTTAATGTTTTTATCATCCTAAAAGTTATCATGCAAATCCAACTAAATTCTTCTGAATTGAAGTACAAATGTATTGGCCATTTCTGTACCACTGAATTTAAAGTTATGTTTCTGATACCTGAATTAAAAATTCAAGATGGCTAGCAATCTATGCAAAATCTAGGGACCAACACATGTTGGTTCTTATTGACTAATATTTTATTTTTTATTAATATGTACTTATTGTCTAGTATAGTGTCTGACATATGCCAGAATATGCATTTACCAGAATATAAAAATATTTTTATAAATTCAAAGTAATTGAATATTATCTCCCATTTTCACTCTGTAATACTGAGATATATAACACACACCTTAATATGCTAGGATTTAGGGATAATGTAGTTGGGATTTGTGCTTATTAAAATAGCATACACTGAAGTATAGTGGAAGGAGGTCAAAAGTAAGAGACCTGGGCTTATAGTCCACTATTCATTCAGCAGTGTAAATGGGTAGATCTTTAAACTCTCATCATTGAAGCTTTATCATTCATAAGGTAGGGATTATGCTACTCTCAGGACTAAGTTTTAGGCTTACTCTGTCCACCAAACTAATTCAATCATTAATCCACAATACTGAGTAAATGTACTTTTATTACAATACAGAGTATTATTTAATTTTTAACTATTATTAATAATATTATTTCATTAAACTAAAATTCATATTCAAATATTTAATTATCAGGCCAACAGTAATACTGAATAAGAAATGGTACTGGCAGCACATGAGAGTAGGTCAAGGTATACGTCTGCTTGAAACTCAAGTTCAAAGACCAAAACTCAACTGTGATCCAAAAGATAAGGCTGGAGGCTACCAATACGCCTCAAAGCAGGCTAATGGGCCAAGAGAATTAACATTTAAGCATCTATTTCCTAGATGCATGATTGAAGTGGAGGCCAAACATTCTACAATATTAGTGCTATCAAAAGGGAAAATCCAGGGATTTTCAATTTTTACAGGAGATACTATCCTGACCAGAAAGTAAGAATTATACCCTTTACATGAGAGCAGGGAAATGGAAACAAACAGACAAAAATACTTAAAAAATGTGTTACTTTTCCGAAGGAATGGTCAGAGTAGGTAAATTTTGAGACAAAACACTCTTCATTTTAATATTTTCCTCTTTAGTGTGAACTGTGCACAATATAAACTACTTAACATCAAATGCTTTACAAAACAGTGTAAGGAAAAAACTACCTTTATGCTAAATAAGTTTGCTCATTATTTCAATAAATACAGTTATAAAACTCACATATTATGAAAGAAAAGAAATAATATTAAATGGTTAAAAAGTTACATTAATATTTACCTTTTGTGGAAGAGTTATATTTTTCTTGTTCTTCAATGAATTAAATGCACATAATGATGGAAACAAAAGAAAGAAATCAGCAAATTTATAGTTAGACATGGAAATGTGAATCAACACAATGGCATGAATAATAAAAATGCACAACATATAATGTGATATGATAAATCGCAATGGCAAACCATGAGGAAGTCTCAAATGTGGCACTAAAATTAATCAAAGAAAGAATGAATACAATTTAAAGATTTAAAATAAAAACAGAAACATTGGGAAATTAATGTTTGGCATTGGAAAATATACTGTGTGGCATTTTTCTTGCCTTTTAAGAATTGTAAAATATTTTAGCACTGATTTTTCCTAAAGCATTCTAATTTTAATCCATTATGACTTTTTATTGCAAGTGTATTGTAAAGCATGCTTACTATTCATATAAACATTTTTATCATTTCAAAAATGATAGCAGTTCAGAAAATTTGAAATTTTATATAATTAATGAAAAACTTAATTCTGAATTTTACTAGATAGTAGGCATTTTCTCCTCACTGTGAAAATACTCAGTAACATTTTTCCACACGGAAAAAAACTATCCTAATTAAGTGATCCTTTCTTCCTTCTCAAATTAATTATATTAAAATATCTCAAAGCAAAGTTGTTCTTTGGAGATCTCTTAGACATTTCACAAAACTTTGTATCTGCTTCCTTGTTGGTACACTATTTATTGAAACATAATGGCCTTTCTAGATATTTCTGAAGGGGACTACCATTAGACTTTTAAGTAGCAGATGTAATAATAGAACACGTAAAATATAACTGGCACATCAAGTGTTTGTTACAAATAATTTTTAAATACTTCTTTAAAAGATATCTAGTTGAACACAAAAAAAATCACTTCATTGGTTTCAGAAAAGCATACATTTGTACACAAACAATTACGGTGCTTTCAGCTTCACTCTCCATAAGGCTACATTGGAACACAACTTTGGAATACAACCAGAGAAATTTTTTGGAGGTCTTTGGAGGTCTCTCAATTATCACAAGCCATTAGTTACCTAAATTGTAAGGCTACTTTTTTTTCAACTACTTTATCTAAAAATCTGTGTTGTGATCATTCCTCTTCTTTTCTAAGTATACATTAATATAATCAGAATTCATGTAGCAAATATGCTAACATTCCTAATTTTTAAAAGAAACTTTAAAAACCTTTTTCAAAAATTAAGTAAAAACGTCCTTTCAAAGGATGTGTTTGCCTTTAAAATAGCACATATTGCTTCTAAGGTCCAAAGATAGAGTAGTAAAACTGAATTGCAGAAAACAAAACAAAACATGCATCCAGTCAAACAATCTAATCATCCTAGAATGAATCCAAAAAACAATCATGTTGATAACTGTACCCAGAAACCATATGAATAACATTACTTTGTAAGTTAATCAAGAAGTTGCATCACTATCCAAGAATCTAAACCATTTGAAATATTTGCTCTTACCAATCAACTGCTTATCATCAACTCAGTTCTCTATTCAAAAACAAAAAAACCTACTCTTTGTTAAAAATAAAAACAACAACAAAAAAGAAAATTAGAGAGAAGAAAACCAAGTGTAGTAGAGGTTTAATTGCAACTAAACAGCACTCAGCATTAACTTCATAGAAGATATGACTAATGTTTAAAAATAGTATCAAAAGAAAAAAAACATAATTCTACAAAAGACCTACGAACAACATGAAATCAATCATAAATAGAACATGCTAAATTCTATCTAGTCCATGAATCAAATGAAAATTTTACTTTAAAAAATATATTTTGGGACACACAAAATGTCATGTATGTTCAGTTTGAAATAGATCCATGATAAGATGATGGTGGCACTATCATCATTTACCAAAGCACATCATAATATCATAAAGTAAACCAGACCTATTTTAATTATAGAAAAACACTTAGATAACACGTTTGTTTTCATATTTTTAAAAGGTTTTATGTATATGACTCTTAAGATCATAAATTGTTCAGGAACCTTAAATAACAAAAAGTTTACTAGTGTATTTATGATATTAAATATCAAAATAAGTCCATCAATTTCATCCTCAGTCATTCTTTTCTTCCCACCTCAATTCAATCCTTACAAATTGATGATTTCTCTGAAAGACAACTGTGAATATGAATATCATAAACAGTAATGTTGATATTAACAATAGAACATAAGTTTAAAAAAAAAAAACAAATCCAGCATACATTCCAAATTATTTCGTAGAAGCAATTCTTATTTCTATAGAAATTATATAGCTATAACCTCACTATATGAGTTATATGCGGTACTCTTCTATGCCTTTGAACTTATCGAGTGTTTTAGCAACTGGAGGAAATGCAAAGAATTTTAGGAACACATGACTTTTTGGATATTGATCTTAGCAAATTATGGCTAGTAACACTGAGTTTGTAGGAAAATTCCAGAATTTGTAGTTATTTTAGTTGTGCAACAGGAGTTCATGAATGGATAATTTAAATAAACACCAAACTTTATTTAAAGCAGTTTCTTTCATCAGGGCTATTGTTAATTTGAGTCTTAAAAACATTATGAATTATCTTCTCAAAATGTTCCCAAAAGAGAAAAGAAAGTTTGTTAAACACATGAATTGAGAATTCCAATGAAATAACTGAATTGCTGTTTTAGAAAAGAAAGTCAGATTTTCACATAGCAGCATATATTTCTTATTAACTAAATGCATACTCTTATAACAACCCTAAATATTGAAGCATGATATATCAGTGAGATGTATAATCTTTAAAAATAATACACATCATGAGTTTACCATAGTAACATTCCTCTATTAGTAAGTTGATACTTCTTAAAAACTCCACTAATCTTTCTATAACCAAGTATTCTTTTTATAGATTCTGCCATAACAGTGTTTGAAACAATGTATTTATACTCTTACATCATTTCTGTGATACTTCTGTGATACATTTCTGTGATACATTCAGTAATGTACTTCAATTAAGTAAGTAAAACACACACACAGCTCCCTCAATATAGAATGAAATACAAGTTTCATATCAGCAACAACCAAACTGTTGAAAAAATATTCAAAATGTTACCCTTTTAGTCATTTTATGGGGATGAAGATTTTAAATACATGTTTTAAGTGTGAGTCCACTATATTTATATTATAACCCCAAATTAAAAATTATTTCAGTAAATTAATTCGTAGTTCCCATCATAGTTATGTGATAACATATACTGATAAATCATTTCACCTATGGAGAATTAGGATAGATCTTGAGTCACATGAAAAAAATACAGTGACTATTTTAACCTAGCGTTTGTGTAATCTAGCCCAGATACTTTAGGGAATTTATTTCCACTGTCAAAACTTTCTCCTTCTGTCTTTTCTCTCTTCCATTCTCTTTCTAGGAAAATAAACACAATGTGTATATGCTTAAAATAAGAGAATCTATAAGTAACATGACCTGTTAAAAAAAAAACACAAAGCACTAAAATGTGTTCTCTAAGTCATTCTTCATAAAAAAGTTGTATAAAAACCACAGATTATTGTTAATAAATTAAAATTAAAAATACTAGTAAAGATTTCAATGTCTGTTTAAAAAGTATTTTTAAAAAGCTTAAGTAAGCCCTCTTTCATACATAAAATACCATATTTTACTAAGATTTTAAAAATTGCATTTTGTTTCTGTGTCCCTTTGAAAACAGGTGTTTATAGGGCTCAATTCACTCTCTTAATTGACAATCTAGAATTCATTCATTCACTCATTCAGCAAAGTCAGCGTATATGCCATGAACCATTATCAGTTCTGGGAATAAAATTCCAAGAAACAAAATCTTAGGATTCAGCAAAATCATAAGCAAAATCACTTTGATACATAAATCAAAGTACTATTCATTTAATAAAAGGAGTATAAAAAGAGGTGGTTCTCAAATCCAAGGTTTTTGGGCAATGATCTCTCTTTATTGGATACCTTGTTCTATACTGCCGCTTCTCACTGGCACCTGTGGGAGCTGCCGGCCCCTTCGATTGCTGGCGGATGTGTCTGCAGGAGGAGTGTGGGTCGGACTTGCTTGTCTGTGCATTCTGTGGGCAAAAAACAAAGTAGGGAATGAAATCGTGGAACTCCAAGTGGTCCCGACATATACTTTCTCTTTATCCTGTTACTATTAAAATAGACATAAACCTCCTAACTCAGCCTTTGGAAACAAAATCAAATGTTCTTGATGATACGTGTAAAAGAAATATTATAAAAAGTGACTAAAAGAGACAGGAAATGTCTGTCACACACAATTCTGCATAATGAATTCCTGAATTGAGTACAATTAGACTCACTTCTATAAATTAACTTTCTATGAAGTTGTGGCTTTCCATTAGGTTATCGATTTTTGGTGGTGCTGAACCAAATATATCTACTTACAGCCTCTTAACCCTAACACGATGGGTAAATTAGTTAAGAAAGGCTGTTGCCTAAATTGCTATTAAGTTAATTTTTATATCTAGAATTATTTGTAAGTGAGATTAGTGCTAGCTGTAGACTTTTATAAATTACCATTCACTTGTTCTTTATTTTTGAATAGGAAAAACCTTGATAGATATTTAAAAAAAATTAACCTTAAGTATATGCTATAAAATATACTGGTGCAATGATTGAAATTACAAATATAAATTTGAGAAGTGTGCAGATACATTACTACTGCACACGAGTAAGTGGACCTCCATCTGCCGGCATTCAAATTTTTTTTAAACTAAAGAACTTTAAAATAGTCTTAAGATCTTACTGAACACATACACATTTTTTTTTTAAAATTTCTCTTATGCTTTTTAAGGCAAATACACATTTAATTTTCCAGGTAGTTTCTCATGAAGAATTTCACATAATTAAAATATATATATATGAATATGCCACAAACAGATGGAAGGACATAACACAGCCAAATTTAATTTTCAATGATAGCTAATTGGCAGGAACTATACTACCAGCACAGTGAAGATAGATGCAAGTAATAGAGGATGTGGGAGAGGTTTAAGTGCCACAAAGAAAGATTAAAAAATTATGGTGTCATAATGAGTGAAAGCATCAAGTGCTCAGGAAGGTACAACACCACACCAACACCCGGAGGCAGAACATGAATGCTGGGCTGGACACTGAATAGCGACCTTGTCAGAAGCGGAGAAGGTGGCGCCGACCCTCCAGGGGCAAGGTGGTGGGTAGAACACAGTGTTCTGACACTAGAGTGCTCACTCGACCTTGAGCGAGCGGGATGTTTTCCCCTAAGGACTGGCTGATCAGTCGCTCTTAGGGCTGCGTATCCCCTTCTAGAAAGGCATGGTGGGAGAACCCTAAAACATTAGGGCCAAAAAAGATCTTCAGTCAGCAGGTTCACATTAAGTTTGATACCAACACATTCGTCCAAGGAAATCCTCGTTACTCTTACAAGGCAGCGACTTTAAACACCAGAAGAAATCCATCATCATGCAATCATTGAAATGGAATTAAAATGAAACCAACAAGTTACTGCAAATGTGCATGCCATGTGGTTTTTAGAGGGCTAATCCAGATTCCTCCAATGTAATAAACCTCCTGTTAAGTTGTACAAGGGCAGAGACTTCTGTCTCTTGTTTTTTACTGACCTGTATTGCTAGTATACAGTTGTACAGTGAGCAAGAGCTCAATAAAGATAACTTGATTGAATCAATAAATACAATTGGAGTAATGAATATAGGGATACTTCAAACATATGTCTTCAAGAAGAAATAGTACACTGTAGGACTCTGTGTTTACAATGTTCATAATTTTACTCTGCAATAGGAAGTCTATTCCTAGTAGGCTGCAAAAAGAAGATGTCTTCTGAGGTTAATTTAAGCAGACCAACAAATTAAAATGATACAATAATATGGAGAAGTTTCATCATTGAACTAAATACAAATGGCTGATGTACAGATAATAACATGTCTTTTAAGATTTAAAAAAAAAAGCCTGAAAAGATATTTATCCATACATTGACAGTTATCTTAATATAGGGTTCAAAATTATGAAGTCAATTTATGAATTAAGGATTAAGAATTAAAAGTTAATATATGTGTAGCTAGTTTAAAATAGATACATGCTTTTGCCTTTTTAATCATTTACAGTTTGTATTTTAAATAAAATGCATGTCTAAAATACCCAATCTGTATTATTTTTTACAGTGACAGAAAGAAATAATACCTCATCCTTTCTAGTACAATACTGTAAAATTCACTTATCAAGTGATTTGAAGTATGAGAGCAAAAAATACATACTGATAACTGGAAATACATTAATTATTGTTTTATTCAACTTGTATTCAGATTGACAATTTTTCTTTTAAATGAAATTATTTTCACTGCTTTAATTATTTTAATACAGGGAATCTCCTCTATTTCAGAACAATAAAATGGGAAAATGTCAGCTTCTATGGGACAAAAAGGTACAACTTACATCTGTAATAAATGTGCATTTTTATCTTCTTGACCTATAGATTAATACTTCATCAGACCCATACTGCAAATCCTGAAACCTGGACTATTGTCTCAATTTCCAAATTAAAAGAAAAAAGAACTAACAATACATATTAAGATTGTTCATTCATTCTAACTTGACTTTTCACATTAACTTAACTCTATAGAATTACTTTATATAGAAAGGATTACATGATCAAGTCCTTCTAACTCATAAAGAATGAGTTTCATCTATTGCTCTTTAAAAGCCATGATCATGAAATTAAGTTCAAGCAATCCTTGTTAAAAATACACTTTCTTAGTGTGGTCTGAAAATCTAGTAACGCAGTTTTCACCCCAGTATTAAGAAATTTTATTTCAATTTCACTAAAATCTCGCTTCATTCCTTAATTCAATTCATAAGCATTAAAAGAACTACTTATAAGTGACTTGAAAGGTGAAAACTTTAAGTGGCCCTTATGTGGCACTAAACTAAATGGCAAAGATATAAAAAAATTTTTGGAGCAGATAAATGGCTTTCTAGGTCAGTACGATACAGATTGAGGCTACAGGACTTCGTGTTCCCATCTTCAAAACCATGAGCTTGCAGTGTCTAAGAACAGCTTGTAGTGTTTATGGTTCATCATTTAGCACAGATTTTTTTTTTTTTTTTGACATGAGCTAAAGTCCCTCAGTAACAAAACAGTCCCTGCTGCCAGCCCATTGTAACAAATATGAAAGCATAGACCAAAGGAGTGGTGTCAAAAACAACTTTGCCTGAGGAAGAGAGAGGAGTGTGCCAGTAAGTCTGAATTACGGGAAGGAAAACTGAGGAGAGTGAATGAAAATGCAGAGCTTGAGAGAAGAGCAAGGTTTGGGGATGAGAGATAATGGAAGCAAGTACGATTCATTTTAGATGAGAGGAAAGGAGAATCAATCAATAGAGTCTGAGGTACAGGGCTGATATGTTGACAGAATCTAGGCTGCCAAGCCTTGATGTCTTCAATGAAATGGGATGTGCTAAGAACGTAAGGATGCAAGAATGGAAGAGATTAGGAACACCCATATTAGAAAATGGAATAGGGAGTGTATGAGGGATAAAGAAAATAAGTGACAGTAACAACTTTTCTTTACTGAGCATCATATATGGAGCCGTCTACACATGCCAGGCACTGCATGCATGTGTGTGTGAACACATACATACATCCATACACATGTACGTTCTTCTTTTGATATTCTTGTAACAGCTCTGAGAAGTGTCATTATTCCTATTTTATAGACAGAAAAACTGAGGATCACAGAGTGCCTTATAAAAAGATAAAGAGCTAATGTGTGGTAAAGATAGGATCCACATAGATCTATTGAGCACCAACACTTGTCCTCTATGCTGCCTATTGAGATAGGATTTGTTACATCACAAGATGAAAAATGGCAAATCCTTGGATATATTGTTAACCTTATAAAACAAAACATAAATATATATCCAAACATCAAATTGATATTGTTAATCTTATAAAACAAAACTTAAATATATATCCATATATCAAATTTAGAGTCTTCTAAAGAAAAACTCTAATTCAAACCTAAGTATGTCTCAAGCTAGTTTACCATTTCCAAATGCATATCTAAATATTTACCACTGAGTCCAATCTATGCCTACTCTCTTCACCTAAGACTAGTGTTTTGACTTGAACTTAAGTAAAACACATTTCTGAACAAAATCTGAAGTTGTTAGTCAGACATTTCTATTGTTGCAATGGTCTTCCAGTAAATTTCTTCCTTGCAGTTTAATAATGTAATTCTACTTTTTAAATGACTTATTAAGGAATGGACATGCACATGGTATTTAAGGTCAACGGTTCAAAATGGTTCCTATTATAATGGCCATTACAGGACTATACAGTCTCTTTCCAATAGCACCAGCACAATATTGTATATACAACCAATTCTAAATGCTAGTCCTGACAAAATATCCCCCAGGTAGGTTGCAGAATATAGGTTCTACAAGAAGAAAAGTCACTAGGGTAGAAATAAGAAATAGTACTAGAAGGTCATATAGCTGAATTCATATGAGAGTCAAGACTTTTAGCTTACTAAGGACCTTCCCAAGAGAATCTAAAGCACTGCTTTCAATTACTAGGCACAAAAGTCAGACAACAGTTCTGCTTATCTTCTGTTTATCTTTCAAAATATTTTCTTACAAGACTATTCTTCATAAGGTCAAATTTGTTAAAGCCAACAAAGGGCCTTCAAAATTAACCCTTAAATAGCAAATTTTGCCTGAAGCCAAGGTGTGACTGTGTGGTATGAATACTTTGGGTAAATTGTTAGTTTTCCAAAGGCCAAGAATCAATGCCAAAGGCATTCATACTGTGACCTCAATTGACCTGTAGTTAGATGTCAACTCAAGGTATCTTCTAAAGAACGGAGAGCTGACACAAACCTAGAAGACCCAGGCCACTTCTTCTTTTGTACCTAATTACTCTGCTCAATTAAAAATGAGATATTACTCTAATAAAAGTCAGTGGAGAGCTTTAATTATAACTAAACAAATATACACACTTAAAAGGTTTGAGTTTTCTATATTAAAACCTATTAGCAAAGTAAATAAAGCAAGAGTAATATGAATATAGTCCTTAAGCAGCAAACATTTGAGATTGGGAAATCAATCACATTCTTGCTATTCTTTCTGGAGTGAAGGAAGACTTGTATTTATTTACAGATATTTTCAGTGTTGAAGAAGAAAATGCCCAAATATTATTCATTTGTAGTTAAGCACCATCAGTTGATTCTAGAATCATCTAGCATTTTGTAAAACAGTATCCTATAGTCAAAGACATGCTCATTGATATATTCTAACTATAAAACTGCACACAGTAGTCACTCAACTAGTAACTGTTAAGTGAATTAAAAATGCCTGAACAGAATAAAAATAAGACTTTGAGGAAATGTCAAAATAATTGAAATTATGTTGGGGCATCTTGGTGGCTCAGTCGGTTAAGCATCTGACTTCGGCTCAGGTCATGATCTCGCAGTTTGTGGGTTTGAGCCCCACATCGGGCTCTGTGCTGACAGCCAGCTCAGAGCCTGGAGCCTGTTTCAGATTCTGTGTTTCCCTCTCTCTCTGACCCTCCCCTGCTCACACTGTCTCTCTCTCTCTCTCAGAAATAAATAAAAAAATATTAAAAAAATTTTAAGAAATTATGTTTGTGAGATGGGTCAGTGAATGATGTTAAAGATTAAAAACCTGTCTAAGGAATTTAAGTCACTTATGATAGTAAAGAAAATGCAATTAACTGAGATGACATTAAAGAATATGTACGTAAAAAAAAAAAACAAAAAAAAAACAAAAAAAAAATAAAGAATATGTACATAAAAACATAATCAGTATTGCTTCATTGCAATCTGCTAATCTATCTATCTATCTGAAGTGCTAGAGTTCTGTTCTTCATTTCCTTTCTCAACACTTTTTTGAATTTTTATAAATTGTAAAACTGAATTTCTACTCAACACTTTTTTGAATTTTCTAAATCCCTGTTCCATTGTGAATTAGATTCCCTAAATAGTTGGTATTTCCATAGATATAACTAGAAAAAAATTCCATCTTCTGTTTACTCCCATCCCTTGATGTAACTAATACCTATTCACTCTTCTAATCTCAACTCAGAAGTAATTATCTCCTGGGAAGCTTTCCTCTTTTGCTGTTCACTATTTTATTCCCTGAACTTAGTACATAGCTGTGCACATATTCTTTCAATGAATAATTAAATTGTACAGAGTCTATCTCAATCAAGCCTATTGTGACAGCTTAGCTGGTGTCTTGCACTTGCCCTTGGATCTTTCAATCCACCTTACAAAATGTTGTTATAGTGTTCTATAATTCTGGAACTCAAAACGAATCATCTGTCTCTCAGCCTATCAATGGCTGATGGATGAATAAAATAGAAGGTGAGATTCTGTTAAACAGTACACAAGGTCATGTGCAACAAAGCATCTAGGGATTTCTCCAGTTTTATTTTCATTACTCTCTCCCATCTCCCTTTTCCTCTCAAAATGTGTATGGTTCCCCCCAAATCAAGAGGAAACTTTAAGCCTCATTGTTTTCTCAAATTTTTCTCTTTCTCATGGACCACTCTCTTCACATCTACTTTTATGTATCTAGATTTCACTCAAGTGATACCTTTTATGAGATATTTCCTTTCTACACTCCAGTTTTTTCTGTGTTCCCACTGGATCTTCTTCATACCTCTATATCATAGCTATGATACTTTAATGCATTCTTTCATTTACATCTGTGTCCCCCTGCATGTTCTCAATAATTTTTGGATGAATGAATAATATGTTGATGGGACATTTGGTGTTTTTCACAGCTATGTAAAATAATGTGTTAATATCTGACACCTAAAAATAGCAAAAAATTGTAAAGTTAGATAAATTGCAAAGCAAGGTCAGTAATTCCTTTAACTTTTACATTAATGCAGCAACTATCTTTCATATATAAGTAGAATCTTATATCTATTCATAGAAAAAAGATTTTTTTAAACATCACTCAGATAAATAACACTCAAAATATTCACATATTCTAAGTATTACATTCATTGCTAACATTTAAATAACCTCAGAAACAAAATATTGATGTCCTAATATGTAAGTAGGAATGAGTACAGACTTAGTCCTCTTTAGTAATCAATGTGATCTCACTATGAGAAATAAATGAGGTTTTTCTTAAACTGTAAGATTTAAGGTCCACCTTCAAATTACCCTTCTCTTGGTTTTTTTTTTTTTTTTGAGGCCATTTCCATATGGGAGGTTTATTTAAATGAATGTCTTTAAACACCATAAAATGTGCTTAAGAACTGATTATGTAAAATGAGAGAGAAGGCACCCTTGAATATATCAGGTGAAACAGAAGATGGCCACACAGCACAACACCAAGCCTACCTTTCTGCATCAGAGGCAGTGCCTTTCCTAGTCTGTTTTTGGATGCTAGATCTTTCAGACTTTCTGGAGTGCCTGTGGAATGAAATGTTAAAGAAATACAAAATATATGATGAATAGAGCTACAGTAATATCATACAATGATAAAAGCAACAGGCATGAAAATGACAATTATTTTCCTTAAATGGTTTTGTCAGTCAGTTGCTTTTTAAAGTAAAAACAAATGATAATAAATAAAAATAAAAATCAGAACCAGTGCTGGGTGGAAGACACAAATTGCCCAACAGGAGATACAAGAAGCCCCATTAGTCCAGAGAGGGCTGTCTGCAGTAAGGACCTAGTATGGGCCCCTGCTGAGCAACTGTGCCTCTCTTAATGAGTAAATAAATCCAGTGGGGAAATGTAGTGATGACAGATGTGATGACAGCAATGGTTTAGGTGCTGAAAGACCACAAAGGGATGACATGCCTTCTACTTTTACAAGTTGAAACACAGTGCTACAGAGATTTTTTTGTTATTCTTCTTTCACAAAATATGGACTGAAGAAAAACACTGTAGTGAAATATGCTTCACATAATGATTTAAAATCAAATATTAGAATTACTTCTTAAGTGATCATAACCAAGCTTTTGTAACCATGTAGCATTTTAAAAAGCTAATCACATATCACACACCAAAGACCTAATAAAGTTCCCAATTACTCTATGTTCCAGAAGTAAATATGTACACTGAGCATTTGGAACCCGAAATGCATTTTCCCAAGGAAATGTTTATATAGACAGCGTGCCTCCCTAAGGAGCAGCTTACGTATGCCTATTTGACCTACAGTGTGATACTGTAGTCAAGAAACTAAAACTTACTTTTAAAACTCCCAGAGAAACCATAAAAAGTAATGTGCACGTGATAATTATGTATTTTTATCACAATAGTTGATTCTTTACAACCTATGCTTATTTTTCTTTCCTGATGTCCCTTCCAACAACAAACAGAAAACTGTTATTACTTATTAATGCCAGATAATCTGGGTCTCCTATATGTAAAGCCCTGCTCTCAAGCCAACTAGAAGCACACGTCAAAGTACAAAATGCACCTTCATGGGGGTGTACAGACGTCTGGGGTGCTCATCTCTCCCCATCTCTTTCGTTATTGCCAAAAACTGGGTTTACCCTGTGTTGCCCTTCCAATTCAGGGTTTCTTTTGGCTGTGTGTTCTTCAGCCTTCTGTTACTGTGACATTTCACTTCTAAGAGATGAAGAAAGGATTGAAGTAGAGGGGGGAGACATCTCTCACTTACCACTTTCCTTTAATAGTTGGAAAAGAGGATATATTGAAGAACAGCTCTATGCCAGGCACTGAGGGAGGTGAGGCACTAACTATGTAATCTTCATGACATTCCTTCCAGAAAGTGTCATATTCATTTCAAAGGTGAGGAAATAGACTCAGGAAGGTTACTCAGTCAGTAAGTAGTAGAGTTGGGATTAGAATGTAAGTATGTCTGGCCCCTAACCTGTTCTGTCATATACTGTCCAGGAAAAGAGAAGGGAAGAAGTTGATTGATTCTGATTATGCCCTTGGGATACACTCTTGCTCCAGAAGGGAAGACCCCATGAAATAGGGTTTAGGCCTACGAAAGCACTAAGAGATGATCTCTAATGTGAAAGGAATATCTCTGATATTCTTATTTACTTTGTTGATCCTGTGATCAGGAGAGGTGGCAGAAGTGTGTAGAAGAGTAGAGAAGTGTGTGGCATGTGCCTGAAATAGATGCGAGATGGTTGTTGGGAAGGAAAGCTTGTTCCTAAGCCAAACGGAAGGAAGGCATCTACATAGCAGAGGAGCTACTGCAGGCCCAGTAGGTATCTGGGCTCAAAATAAAAAGAAATATACCAGTATGGGAAATTTATGCATTGTCCTAAGAATGCTCAGGGACTGGAAGGACAAATGTTCCTTTTCTCATATTTGGCAAAAAGCAGAATGAGAGCACAGAGATTTAGGCCAATTAATGAGACTCACTGTCATAAAGGTCTTCACTCCTTCACTCACTCATTCAACAAATATTTGCTGGATTTTGCATATATGCCAGACACTGTACTAGTTGTGAGTGAACACACACATATACAGAGATTTTTGCCTTCCTGTAATTGACATTTTCTCCATAGGAGACAAGCAAAAAGCAACAACAACAAAAAGCCCCCAAGTAAATTATATGGTTTGTTAGACGGTGATAAATGCTAACAACAAAAAGCACGTTAGGGCAAGGAGGATCAGAAATGTGTGTAAGGGTGGGGTTTGGGGGTAGGTGCAGATTGCCATTTTAAGGTGATCAGGGAAGGAGTCCTTGAATTGGTAACCTAAGATCAGGAGGGAGTTAGATGTGTATATATCTAAGGAAAATGTATCTCAGGAAAATGAAACAGCAAGTGCAGGGGCCCTAAGGCAGGTGTGTGCCTGGTGTGTCCAAGCAAAGTGAAGAGACCAGAAAGAAAAGTGTTGAGAGGAAAAAGTCGGATGTCTGGTCATAAGGGGGGTGGTGAGGGTGTAGAATCTGGTAGACTTCTGTACAAACTTTCTACCCCTGAACAAAGAAAGGGTTATAGACATCTTTTAGAACTTGTCCGCTTTTGTTTCTATTAATCTTTCTAGACCCCATTGAGATTTTACTTCTGTAAAACTTTCAAGTCTTCCTCCTCTTCTAATCCCTATAACATATCTGTATACTAGATTATCACAGCAATCCATAATGACGGTGGTGATGACAACGATGATGATACCATGATATCTAACATTTACTAGGAGTCTGATGTATGCTAACATGACTGCTTTACCTGCATTAACTTATCTGATCTCACCAACCTAGTGAGGTAGGAATGCTCTTTTATCACTTTTAAAAATAAAAAGATTAAGGTTTAGAGAGATTAAATAATTTTCTCTAACTCACAAATCATTAAACGTGAAAACACGAGGTCAAATGAGACTCCACAATCTCAACAGCAGTGATCACATTGAGCCTGTGGCATAAATGACTCTGCAACACAGTAGTTAAAAGCATGGACACTGGACTTGGAATGTCTAGGTTAAACTACCTGTTTCTGTCTAGCTGGGTGTCAAGTTACTTAACCACTTTGTGCCTTGGTTTTTTGTTCTTTTTGTTGTTGTTGTTCTTACCTGTGAGGTGGAAATAATACTATCACATCACAAGTTTGCTAATTCCAAATATTTCAACATTGCTCACTATTTTTATTATAGTGTTTGTGACAATACATAGAACAAGGATTTGTAGTAGTTTTAGCATTACTTAGAACCAGCTGGTGATAAGTGCTATAGAAATATTATTTAAACTGATAATTATATGTATTTGTCTCATGAAGGTGAAGACTTTTATTCATCTAATAATAATACCAGACTTAGAGTCACTGTTACATAACTGGGTGACAAAAATTCATGCAGATGTTTATACATCTAATTTTTTAATTTCTGTTTTTAATTCATCTGTTAAGAATGACCTTTTTTTCCCCAAGTGCTGTAGAAGCTTACTTTTATTGAAGATTCATCCTAAGATTTCTACAAAAGACAGGTCTTTATAATTCTTTTAACCGCTTAAAACGATCTTCAAATTGAGTTAAACTAACATACACATTAATTGTAATACTTCACTATAAAGGAAGAATAGAGAAGAAAATAGAAAATTCAAATGTCTTTTCCACTCCAAATCCCAAGTTACAGCTATAAATGCCATTATATATTTTAAACACAGCTATTGCTTAGAACAGAGGCTTGTGACATGTGAAAGGTTTCCTTGGTTTACACATGCAAGAATCAGAAATATTGATCTTTCTCTGTACTTCACAACTTAATAGTTGTATAGTTTCAGTCCTATAATTCTTAGTTCACAGGGCACAAGTGGAATTCTTTAAAATTTTAAAGTTACACTCAAATGTAAGGTATAACAACAATTATTTTATTATTAAACCAAAGCAAGAATAATGATCAGAAAAGTGGAAATGTTCCTAATTCAATCTAATTTTTCGAAGCTCCGTTTTTATTGTTCTATTAATTTAAATGTGAAGATTCATAAAATGTACTAATGAAGAGAATTAATTGTTAAAATCTGTTTCTGTGCTATTCTCCTTTCCTTTTCAAGTAACTAAACTCAATTAGAGTAATTCCCCAAAGGCATTGGTAAATACAGCTTTTCTGAAGATATTACAACTCTATTGAAGTCTAAAATTAATGTTAATAAAATAGTAATACCATTAAAGGTATTTTATAATAAAATGAAAATACATTATGTTCTGTTTGGGAGAAAATGTAACAAAAATCTACCACACAATGTTTTAATTTAATTAGAATTAACACGGATATCATGAGTAAATACCTGTATATATGCTAAGTACCTAGATGGCTTAATGTGGAATACAAATATGCAAATCTCTATCATCTTGTGCTTCAAAAGTTTAGGAAGAAAATATTGTATTTGAATAGAATCTACCTAAATAAGAAATGTTCACATACAACAAAGATAGATGCATGCAATTAAGATGCATGTACATTTTTTATAGTATTGATATTTATATATATGACTATAGCCATTAAATTTACAGACTTAAGTATTTTAACGAATGAGTATATTTCACTCATTCAAATAAAGAACATTTTTGTAAAGCACAAGATACAAATGGTTCTACATTAACTGCATTACTGTGGCAACTGCCCTGAATTCTGGAAGTAAAAAAAACAGATGATTTCTTTATTCCGGAAATATTTTTAATGAAGAAAGAAGATTCATTCAGTTTGAATCAAAGGAAACCACATGACACTTTTGCTCAAAGATTCTAGTAGGCAAGTAGCTGCTACTAAGTGACAAGTGTGGGAAACTATACAAATTAGATTATTTGCAAAAGAAAAAAGAACTACTTTAGCAACTTAGGAATTAATCTTAAACACAGCAAGATGCTTTACTTGTTCCAATAATTTACTTGTTTCCAATAATTTAAAGTCCTGGAAAATAGGGTCATTTACTTCATCAAATATTTTTGGTATTTATTTAAGTCACATACCTTAAAAAAATCCTTAAAAATACCATGTATAATGATGCAAAAATATTCTTAACCACATGTTAGAATTGGTAACTTCAAGTAAATAAAGGGTTAAAATACTTGTCAAAATGTACCAAAAAGGATATATTGTATTTTTCTGAAAAAGCACTGATACCAAGAATAAAGTAGAAGTAGTCAATAATAATTATGATTATTTATACTAGCTTCTCACATTTAAGAATGATTGATTCAACTATGAACATTAAACTCAGAACCATACGCTTCAGGGGTTTATTAGAATGCATTTTTTTCTAAATTGCAATGCAAAAAATTTTGATTAGTTTGATGCCATAAGTAGATGCCATTTTTATTAAGATTCATAAACAGAAATATGTGTACATAGGTTCATAAAAGTTACTTTTTATATATTAAAATGATGCCATTTAGAAAGAGATATTTTGTTATTGGAGTGACTCTTTTTTAAATGTCAATATTTTCAGTAATAAAACCACCAGGAAAATTTCTCTACAATTTTACAGTCAGAACCATTCCCTGGGGTTCAAAATCATGTATTTTCTTCTCATCACTGTTTTAAATATTCTACAACTTATAGGAAATTTTTCTAGATCTAGAAAATCCTACTTCCATATTAAATACAAATAAATCTATGATATGGTCTGAGATGACATCAAGACTGTTTGAAACTGAAATTAAATTGTGGAAAAATGATATATTAAAAATTGTGTGCATATGCACACACATCTACATATACATTTATGCCATGAGAAATAAAGGGGTGGCTAAATGCTTTCCAACTTACTAGTTAACCGTCTTAAGCAAAGTTGTTTGTATTACTGCTATTTTGAAAATAAGCAAATATGACCCTGATACAGGACATCCAAAGGCTAATTATACAAACTGTCACTGATTTTAGAATACTCTCCTAGTTACTAGTGACATGAGGTAAAAGTCACCTGATGCTCAAATCATCATGAACATTCAGTATCTCCAAATTTGATGTTACATTCACTCATTTGGAAACTGGTAGAAACTTCTGAGTAAGTAAAAAAATCTGATAAGAGGTAAGATGTAAGAGTTAAGTTTGCCAAGTGACTGACATGGTTATCTATGAATTTAGTGTCTATTGATTTAGCTAGTTCTCTATCATTTATGGGTACATTTTATTCCTATATTTTAATAAAAGTTTATTGTAAATAACTTTCTATTCTATACAATGACAAATCATAGTATCTAGCCATTTAAACTGTATTTCTTTGGTTGAACATGAATCTTATTTACAAATAAATCATAATAAAAAATAAAATGTATATTCAGAATCATGTATTTGTAAAAGTTTCCATAATAATCTTATCTAAAATCACCATTTCCAGTTCTAAAATCTATCCAAGTACTTACATACAATCTTTTAAATCAAATAACATAATTAATCCATATGTCATTAAATGACAGCTAATTTTAAACTAAGTTTCATCTCATGTATATAAGAACTGAAACTATTATCTGGATTTCCATTTTGCTTAATCCATGTCCTGATAAACTTACATTTATATTCATTATAAAGACCATTATATTTAATTGTCCTATACTCAGTCATTACATATAATGAAATCCACTGATTCATTTCTTTGGAACAAATTCAAAAGCTTTCTAGAATTGTGTTTTACAAAAGGAAATTCTAAGTTCCTTGAATGGCCAGAACTTTGCTTTTCTTATACAGGCTGTGACTCTAGCCATAAGAATAGTGCGCATAACAGGGCACAATAAATATCTGTTCAATGAAAGAGTAGTAATATGGATGTAAGCTTTGATTTAATTTATATGATTATTTTATATCCTTTTTGAAAATACTTTAAATTTATAATAATTTTTAGGTTGGAGATTTTACTAATTTTTCTACTCTCAGGAATGCTATTCTAGAAACCAAAGCAGAAGGAATTGGATTTAAATTTCAAAGACTAAGCCATATTAACAAGTAAATTTCTTAAAGATTAAAAAATGATAAAATATTTTTAAAGTCTTTATAAACTACCAGTTTGTGGTCTTTCCCAACATTTGTAAAATGACTTAATTTTTTCTGATTAACAGGGCTTAGTTTTTCTTTCAAATTGAAATCCTGAAGATATTTCGACTATTTACTGAAAAAAATATCACTCTTAACTAAGACTGCGATTACTATAATATCTCCACACATATTGGAAATAAATAAACAAAAGGAACCTCTTGTATACGCTCACATCACTAGCTGTTCTGTTTCTGAGCTACCAAATAAACTCTTCTACTTAATAAATATTACCAATGTGTTGACTGAATTTCTGCTTAAACTAGAAAAGAAGCCTCCCAAACAAACACCCAATAACCTTTCTTGACCAGTCAGAAAAAGATACTTAAAGATAAGGACTATAGATAACAAATATCATAAAACAGGAAAACCGGGTTAACTACAAACGAGAGAGGTAACAAAGTATTTCTGACATTTCAGCAGGAAGTAAATTCAAGGCACTGATGCTATTTTTAAAAACCTACCTTGTAGATTGGCTCTAGCCCTCAACAATATTTAGTTGAAAAACACAATATTCATGTGATATATAAGAACCCATTATTCTACTTTCAATCAGACATTTTTAATGTACCTCCAAACCTAAACTTCAGTATTAACAAGTTTATTTAGTAAAAAAAAAAAAATAAGACAACTGAGATTAAACCACCAACCAATATAACAAAGTCTCTGTCACATATTTTAAAATATTTTAAAGTACATGAAAATTTGTATTTATTCATGAATGTTTAAACGAAAACAATTATTTAAATATGTTTCTAGAAAATCAAAACACTGAAACAAATGCCCATTTAAAGCAGAACTCTTCCACTGGATCTGGCTTAGTTTGTTTAAATTACGGTATTTGCACACCACTCTCATTTCAGGAAACACTCTGAGGTGTGTTATTAGACGTGAATGTGCAACATATGTGGTTCTGGCTCCTGAAAGGATGCATATCACAACCCACATTCCTCTTGGTCATCCTTCACTTGGTGGCCTAGAAGCCTGTAGAAACCACTTGTCTGTGAGGAGGAGTTGGCTAGTACCTGTCATTCTCCGGAGATGCATGCTGGATTTGAATCCTGGGGCTAGGAGGTCGTCTCCTATCTAGGGAGGGGGACCATCTACCCCTGTTTGCCCAATGAACAAGACAGGAAAAAACAGGACATTTAGTAACTTCTAACATAAAAGAATATACGGAACAACAGGACTGGAAAAGCACCGCAAAAAGGCAAAGTGTAGCTTCTTTGCTCCACAACTTACTCTTGGTTTTAATAAGCCTTGGAAAGATAATTTATAATGTTGTAAGAAAATATATCTTGTTACCCTATAAGTGAAGAGAGAAATAATTTATTTGGGAAGATGTTTGAAATCTGTGTAAGTATGTTCTTTTAAACTGTGCTTGTGTGTGTATACATGTCTGCGCACACACATCTGCACACATATATATAACTTTAAGTTAAAAAGATGCACCCTTAAGAACTTGGCATATGTTCGAATAAAAGAGGTTTAATAAGCTACCAATGCTTAGTTGATACTAGGTGTTGAAATATCTGGATAAAGTGGCAAAGATGAGGTGTGTGAATTTAACACAAAGCAGAAACACAGTTTAAGTGAAAGAAGAAAAAAAATGTTCCTTAGTGTAGAAACAATGGCATAAAGAAATAATTCATAGGAATGCTAACCAGTGAAATCTTAACAAATTTTCTTGGCGAAACCCGTAGCACTAATTACTGAAATTTAAAAATTGTGAGTATAAAACACTGAGGGACAAAAGTGGGAAATATAGACAGATGCCATGGTAAAATGGCATTACCTGTAAAAAAAATTCTGCAAATCTTTATTTGCAAAAGTATCCTCCAATAAATTACACAGTTGTTTTTTATTTCTGTATTTACAATAATACTTTTCTGTGATTGACAGTTAAATGAAAATCTGAATATTGGTTCATTCTTTGTTAAATTATCTTGAGATTCTGTGTATAACCACGAATTACAAACACCTAGTTGGAAACTGAAAAGAGGTAATAAGGGACAGAGCAGGCCAGATTTGGAAATTATTACATATTAGATATGAGCACTTTAAACAGGATAATTTCTCTGGATATTGGCTTCCTTTTATGCAACAAGGGATAACTGAATGATCTTTAAGGACTCACCTAGATATAAGATTTTATAATTATCCAAAGTAGATTGGTATGAACGTTTAAAAGAATGTGTATTTTTTTCTGCCATTTCACTTGGGTTATTGGATTTATTAGATAATCAGGACAAAAACAGCAAAGGGCTGTCACATTTGACCAGGATATCTGAGATCAGCAGGTACTCAATTCTGAAAGCCCTTTGGAAGCCTGTGCTTAATCAATAAGCCTTAAAACAAGTTTGTCATGATTCAAGTAGGGCTCTGAGGAAGCTGTGAAACAAATAAAGATATTCCACAGCAGGATTTGGGCAGAAGAGAAAACTGTGTGACAAGTACTCTTAAATGTTACATGTTTGTGAAATTAAAAATACTATGCATTAATTTGAAATTACATAGTAATTTTAGATTATTTACATAGTTGGTCAATCCAATCCAAAAGCCTTAAAATGTATTTCACTTCACTGGTTTTTGTTCTGCAGAAACAATAAGGAAAAAATATTTCTAAAATAATTGAAATCATAACCACCCTGTCTTTTACATGAAGCTGTATTCAGTCATGTTAAAACCTGAGGTGCTGAAAGTTTTTACAGGATATGGAAACACAAAAATATGGCTAATGTGTTTTCTGAAAAGTTATAAGTAATGTTAACTTGACAGGATCATGAGAAACCTTGCTTCTTGAGGCAAAATTCCAGTCCTTGTGTTTATTTAAACAAAAAAGTAAAGAAAAATGCTGTAATCATGAAACATGCAGTGAAAAGCTATGAAGGAGAAAGGTGTACATTTGGAAACAAGCAATTGTGAATGCAAGCTTTTAAAAGAAAATTTTTGACAAAATATTTAGCATCATACATGGATTATCTGTACACTCAAAGTCCTTCTATATGCTGATATATGGTACCAATATAATAAACCCACTTGCTTTTCCATCTTATATTTAATATGAGGCAAGGTCAATTTATGGTCAATATTTATCCAAAGACTAGATATTACGTAAGTTTTAAAAGAACACATTTGTGACCTTCAAATATACTAGGATATTTTACATGCTTTTAAATTGTGTGCAACTTCTTTCTCTTCTATTACACAGAAGAAAAGGCCAAAATTTTAATCTTTATCCTCTTGTTATTTTGCCAAACCATAGGGTTCAACTTCCATTTTCATCTTGGAAGGTAGCATGGCAGGCTACGGTGCCACTGCTAATCATGAAGCTCCTTTTCTTGATTTCTCTTTCCAAAATAGCTTGCCTACAAGTTATACTGGTTAGTTACAATATTTGCGTTTTAACATCAGGTATCCGAAATTCATTTATTTAGGAACCTCTATGTGTTGGGAGCTTATCCCTTTCACTGTGATCACAGTAGAAGAAAGGTCACTCTGACAGTTAAGGGATTGAAAAAACAGGCTCCGAGCTCCTTACATAAGGAACTGTAGTGTTTTTTTGGTTGAGTTTTGACAGTTATATAAAGTATGCCCTGCAAAGAATAAGTAGTCAATTTATATTTGTGAATATCCAAGTAAATAGTAAGTTAATACAGGTAAGAAACAATGAGAACCTTAAGTAACAGATTACCAGTGGTGAGGGGACTCATTGATGAGATATAAAGGAAGTAGAATTGACAGGTCTTAATATGTAATTAAATGGATCTCACTTCATGTCTTTTTCCCCCAGCAATGATACACTGTAAAATAAGTGTGTGTGTGTGTGCTTAAATGTGCAACAAATTATTATGCTTGCATATGTACACATCTTTCAAAGACGCATATCTCTTCGCAGAACATGGAAAAGCAGCTTAATTATCTAAAAGAGAAATTATATGGAAATGTAAACCGTTCACTCCACAAATAGCACAAGAAATATCTGTGAATTGGGGTGTCTGGATGGCTCAGTCAGTTAGGTGTCTGGCTTCAGCTCACGTCATGAACTTGCATTGAGCCTTGCACTGGGTTGTGCTGACAGCTCAGAGGTTGGAGCCTGCTTTGGATTCTGTGTCCCCCTCTCTCTCTGCCTCTCCCCTGCTCACTTTCTGTCTCTCTCTCAAAATAAATAAACATTTAAAAAATTTAAAGAAGTCTGTGAATTACTGTAATATTAGAACCTAAATCTGAACAAATGAGACAACTGATTATATAGTATGTATTTTTATTGTCTAATCCCAGTATTTATTTTAGTCCTTTAAAAAAATGTGTGATGGGGTACACCTGGCAGGCTCAGTCCGAAGAGCATGTGACTCTTCATCTCGGGATTGTGAGTTCGAACCCCACATTGGGTGCGGAGATCACTTAAAAAGAAAATCTTTAAAACAATGGGTGATGGGTATTAAGGAGGGCACTCATGATGAACACTGCGTGTTATATATTAAGTGATGAATCACTAAATTCTACTCCTGAAATTAATATTACACCATTGTGTAATATTACCTAATTGGAATTTAAATAAAAACTTGAAACAAAAAATACATAAAAGGAAAAAAGAAAAGAAAAAACCCTCGTTTTCCCCAATATTGTTTTAAAGTAAAATTAATACAGATACTTATATTTTGCTTTTTTTAATTTTAATTCAACATCAGTTTGTTTTAATTCAATTGATAGTTGTTAAGTTTTAGGTAACTACCTCCTTTCTCTTAGTCCTCATGTTTCCAGGTGGAGGTAAATTTATTCAAGCAACGCTCCTGGTCTCTTTCTACCCTTTGCCTCAATCTACCCCAAGAAAGGAGGACTGGCTTATAAGATCAGTGATTATATTAAAGGACCAGGCACAGGTACCTCAGTCCTTTCTGGATTATTCCTCCAAATCAAGCCACCTACAAACTATAAAGTCTACAGGACACAAAACTACAAAGCAGCTGTTAAAATGTGAGGCCTGGGCCTGAACCTGTCGTATGGGTCTGTGAATTTGGCTGATTCGAGGGTGAGTTAATAACAAGCTTATAGACCTAAAGTCACAGCATCTAAACTTGTTCATTGTATTTATGGTAATAATTAGATCTCTCTTCTTCTAGTTCTTGAGTCTAGCTCACAATTAGACACAAATTAGGGAGCAGAAAATAGGATGTATATTTTAATTTCCCCAAATCTCCAAATTGAGCATTTACTAAGTAAAAAATAATAATGCTATCACAAGAAATGGCAAGGACAAATAAGATATGATCCCTGTTCTCCAGGAACACAATACAGCAAAAGAAACAAACACCCTAAGTAAGGTATAATGTGTTTTAATAGAAATATATAATAGTATGTGGGCCCAGAAAAGAAAGTAAATAATTCTGACTGACAAAAGGGAAGGGGGTGGGGTGGGAGTACAAATGGGTTTTATAAAAGCTGTGGTTATTTGACCTAAATTTTTGAAGAATGAGTAAAAATTTTAAGCAGACAACAAAAGAAAAATGGCATTTAAATTTAACGGATAGAAAACTTGAGACAAAAAGGAATAAATACCATTAATAAAGCTCATATGAAAAAAATTAATGGGGCCAGAGTGACAAGGGAAGGGCTATCATATATTTCAATATAACTGAGGTAAGGGATCTGTTTGGGAGATTCTGAAAAGGGAACTGATAAGATTTACTGATTCACAATATGAAGGAACAGGAAAAATACTTCCAGGTAATGTGCCTTGTTATATGTCAAAGCCACCCTAATAAGAGGAAAATTTAGGAAGAGAAAGTATTTTGCTATAAAAAGATGTAAGGGGAGTGGCACCTGGCTGGCTCAGCTGATTAAGCATCCAACTCTTGTTTCAGCTCAAGTCATGATCTCACGGCTCATGGGTTCAGGCCCCGCATTGGGCTCTGTGCTGACAATGCAGAGCCTGCTTGGGATTCTCTCTCTCTTTCTCTCTCTCTCTCTCTCTCTCTCTCCCCCTCTCCCACTTGTACTGTCTCTGTTTCTCTCAAAATAATTAAATAAACTTAAAAAAAAAAAAGAAAGGATGTAAGGGGAGATAATGAATTTAATTTAGACATTTTTTAAAATATTTTTTATTTATTTCTAGGAGAGAGATAGAGAGAGAGAGACAGCGTGAGCAGGGGAGGGTCAGAGAGAGAGGGAGACACAGACTCTGAAATAGGCTCCAGGCTCTGAGCTGGCAGTCAGCACAGAGCCCGATGCGGGGCTCGAACCCACGAACCATGAGATCATGACCTAAGCGAAAGTCGGACGCTCAACCGACTAAGCCACCCAGGCGCCCCAATTTAGACATTTTGATGTACACAAGTGGCAATTTTTAGAAATTTAGACCTAGCCTCAAGGGAAAGTTCTGGCCTGGTCAATTACAGTAGCATGTTGTTTTCATATGTATTAATTAAAGGGAAATTTTTGATAGCAATATAATTTCAGGGACAGAATGAGTGGGGCAAAAGAAAACTGAAGATGGGAGTCAGGGGAACGCTGATCTGTGTAGGGTGGGATAGGAAGAGAAGCCTGCAAGAGGAGACTGTGTCATAAGTGGGGCCTAAGAAAGAAAATCTGTGGAAGGTACTGAATAAAAGAGAGGCTCAAGTGACTGGATGTTAATGTAACATGTTGCAAGATGCTTCTGGACAATTAGGGAGCCAGTGTAGTTTGTAGAGGAATGTCAGCATAGTGGTAGAGCCATTGTAAGGGGTAGAAATCAGACTGCAGGATTTACTAGGAAGTTAAAAAATGGAGGCAAGTAAGTATTGACTACCATTTCATGAGCCTTCAGTAAGGCTGTGAATGGTCAAGGAAGAAGAGAAAACATCCCAGAAAAATAACTTCTCCAGTAGCTCTAAAAATAAATGTGTCTGAACATTTAAGTAATAATTTGTTTTAAAATCTGGGAAAGATAAGGTTAATGGCAGGCCTGTAACTTTTTCATTCCCAAACAGGGAACAAGGTGGGAATGAATGACCTCAAACAGACCCTGAATAAAGATGAAGGAAAAATGAATCCGCCTTAACTAAACTTCCTTATAAATATTCAGTGGTATTTGCTAATGAAAAGATAAAAGAGTGTCCTGTATTAGACATCTTTAGTAGGAAATAGTCCTTCTAGACGTTTTATTGTAATTTTAATTTCTTAAGCATGACTAGATTGAGCAACGGGGTAATCCATAATTACTTTTGTTATTTGTGTAATCAACAGAATATATAATGAAGACACTCAAAAACTGAAATGGCTTCCTTTGCAAACAGTGTTTCTACATGCATTAGTTAGCCTGGGCCAAACCATCCTAATTAAAGGAGAAAAAATGGATCCGGTGGTTTGGGACTCCTTCAAGAAAAGGTTACCAGTACCTGGTGCTCCTTTATCTTTGAATCATTAGTGAGCTATGGTGTTGGATATTGAGTCTGCTTTAACACTTTCATTCTTTGTATTGACACAATACTTCATTTGTTTTAAAAGTTAGTGAAAATACTTCAGAAAAGGGCAATGAGTTGATATAACTACACACAAACATTCATCAAAATGGTTTAGGATCAGCAACTTGTTAAGTTCATGAGGCTGTGGAAATATATTACTATCTTAAGTATATGAAATAATGTTTTAAAATGTTTCTCTAACATTTTATCTACTATGTATAAATTAGGCATTAGCATAAGAAGCTCTCTGCTCAGTCAGAGAAATTAGTAACCTGGAAAGCCCTCTAAACCTCTCTATTCCTACTCTGCATATCCTGTCTAGGGACTTTAGCTGCATTTTCCAAAGAGAACAAAGTCACCACTGTTGATACTATGATGTTCTGCCTCAAAGCTGCTTATAGGCGTGTGGACAAAAGGGCATCTGAAGTCCTTATCCTCCAAACCAGTAATAATCTACAACTTCTGTAATTTTCTTGATGAAACCTACCTCACTTTATTTTCTTCTTGGCAATAAAACTGACCGCAATAAATTAAAGATCACTGATAATACCAATTCCTACCCCTCTGTCTCCTTTCATTTGTTTGATGAAAAATTTCTTTGTATTCAATATATAGTGAATATAGATTTCAATCATATTTTTCTTCTATCAAAGTAGGTACACTCACTTAGACTTCACTGTGACTAAAGTCTAATAATAACCTGGTCAGAATATTTGTCTACGGGCTGATCTATTTTAAGAGGATTATCTGAGAGGTTAAATACACCAACATATGGATTTGTGAACCCTATGGCTTTAGTGCAAGAAGGGAACACGTGCTAGATAGGCTTCAGCATAAGAATAAACCTGTGGTATCCAATACAGTAGCTACAACCCTCCAGTGTCTACTAAACACTATGAAAACAGGCATACAAACGATCTACATTTTTTAGCTGATTATATGTCAAAATGACATGTCAAATATATACTGGGTAAAGTATTAAAATTAACTTAATCTTTTTAACATGGTAACCAGAAAATTAAAAATTATAAATGGGGCTTGTTATATTTCTATTAGCTAGCACTTATATAATGTGATGGTATTGTTGTAGTCAGAATATTCTACTGACTTGAGCAATTCTGTTTTGTTTTAATACCAAACAGAAACATATAAGGAAATAAAAATAAGTAAAATATATAAAAAGATTTTTCTTGCTACTCTTGTATTTACTTTTTCCTTGGTAGGGGTAAGGAGTAATATAGAACAAAAGAGGAAAAAGAGAACAATTTCAGCTGTGATTTTAGAAGAGTTGACAGCCATTTCAACTAAAATTTCTATTACAAATACAAAAAAAATGCAACATATAAGTGAGATTCTACTGACTTCTATTACAGAATATACAAATACAAAAGAATTAAAAATAAAAAAGTAAAATTTTCAGTAAAATGTTATGACAACAGTTAAAAAAAAAGGTGTGTATACTTGTACCTATTATTCAAATCTAGAAATAAACAGCTCATAAATAAATAAACAGATTCAGTCTAGAGCGATTACTACAGAAAAGCTTTAAGCAGCCTCTAAAGAAGAGAAATGGGTTACACGTTAGCGTCATTAAACATTTTTTTTCTTCTGGATTTGTAAAGAGGGAGTAAATAAATCTCTGGTGACTGATTTCTAATTGAAAAGAAGTAACAATTACATCCAAGACTATCAATGATAACCAAGTTTAATGAGATAGAAAGTTCCACTACAATGGAAAAATTAGCTGCTCAGAATTTGGAGGTAGTGTAATATGAAAACACTGAATACATCTGAATTATAATCAGAATTATTTATTAAACAATCAATTAAAAGTGTTAAGCAAAACTGTGTGTGTATATAATGTGCATTTATTTTGTAAGGCATCACAAGATCTAAGAAAAACATACCATTTTGTCGTCAAAATATAGCTTACTGCAAAACATGATCTATATCAAAGAGTAGGTTGACTAATCAGTGAATACAAATTCACATGGGAAGTCTTCTACCTAAACGGAATTTTTGCTGTAAGTTTGCGGAAGACTGCTGAGACCTACAAATACTATTTATCATGGGAACTAATAGGAAAGTGATCCTTCCCTTCAGATAACTCCCTGGACCTTGTCACATTATCAGCATACTGAAGGCTCCCTGAGTAGTGTGTAAATAAAACCACTGAACAGCAACAGAAGGGAAAAAGCAGCAGCCAGAAGCGGTTACAAATTACATCACACCATTTGCAACAACATTCATGGAAATATGTGTATGTGCACCCTCGGGCTGACCCACATACACATATCTCTAGGTAGACACGTATAATAAGGGGAGGGAGAATGGAGACAGTTAGCAAAGTGAACATGAATGAATAAACCTGTGGGACTCACACGAAACAAAACAAAGTGATTGGGAAAAAGAAAACCCACTAGTACAAATGATAGGAAATTAAGAAAGTCTTTATTTTATACCTTTCTCGTTCTGGTGAATGCAAACTAGCATCTGGTCTCAAGCAGTTGGTACTAGCACTCCTAGCCCTGTCAAGGGAGGGCTGCAGTTCACTAGTGCCAGTGCATTGCATCCAGTGGTAGAAGAGAAAGACAGAGAGAACAAAGAAAGGAAGACCGTGTTAGAGAGTAAAGCATAAAATAATGTCCCTTTTACATAAAATGTAGAATCACCGTGATTCAGTTCATAAGGGTGTGAGAGAGCTGACAGGATGGCAGTGCAAAATTTTGTTTAGAAAATGAAACTAAACAAAGATTATGCTTGAATTGGGTTGCATAATTTCTTTTAAAAGGGTCTCAGACTGAAAAAAAAAATGAGACTAAAATCACACCTTCTTATGAAAAAACTGGATACAAAAAGCACTGAAACAAAATGCCTAAAACTTCACTACCAAGAACAGATGCCACACCAAAACAAAATGAAGGACATCAGAGGAGAAAAAATTTACAACTCAACTATTTTGGGTCACAACACTAGACAAGGGAAGTGGCAGGCATGACTTCCAAATGTTCTTACCTAACCAATATTTCATCAGTAAATACTCTTGCGTTAAAGCATTCATGATGAAGGGGAAAATCCTGTCTAGTCACTGACTTGGTTGTGGTATGTGCAGGCAGAATTGAGCTTCACAAATTAAAATCATCCAAAAATAAAATAATATAAAATTAATTATATTAAAATCAACAAGCAAAACAACATAAATGACAAGACAACTAGAATTCTGATGTTTGAGTAATTAGATTTCATTTAGAGAAATAATCTAGAATAAGTTTTATAATTAATTAAAGTTATTTTTAGGTATCATTCATTTAATGTTTCTCTGCATATAATTACTTTCAAGAATAAATGGTAGTGCTTTATTAAAATTTAAATTTGTTATTTTTAGTAGGCAAGGGATTCAGGATTAGTTTATAACTGGGACTCACTGTCATGACTCTTACCTGTAAATATTCCAGTGAGAACCATTCTCTAATAAAGGCATCTTAGGCGGTAATGTTTTATAGTGCCTACCAAAATGTCTGGAACATGGCCACACAAACACACAGGGAACAGAAAAATATAGATGAAACAAATTTTACGAAGACACAAAAACAGTAGGAGGCCTATAAAGCTAAAACCAAAGATGCATCTTTTTTTTTTTTTTTCAGAATAACCACAATAATTATTTGAAGGTAGAAGAATTATTAATATATGGAATCAGAGACATTTGTCTTCATAATTAAGATAAAGAATCAAAATTATAATTTAATTTCCTTAACTTGAAAAATATCTGCTAACAAACCTTTATGAGTTAATCAATATTTAAATGTACTCTTTAATCCTTGACTTAATATTATACCTGCTGCTATGGAAGGAAACAACTCATGGCTAAACATACTAACTGAATTATTTATGTAATTTGGGACTTAAAATGTGACTGAGATTGTTAACATCCTAGTAATCAGCAAAGTGCTGAGCAGCATGGCAGGGAGAAAGCTGGTCACGGCACCAGACTACAGAAAGGGAAGGCATGACCAACACATCAAGTAACTGCAGTGGAGGAAATCCTTCCCAGTTATCAGCTTCTGAATCCAAATCCAACCACAGGTAAAACTTATCACAGGAAATCAAATAGGATGGGCAACAGGTGTACACGAGAATATGGATTTTGATTTGGCAGAAAATGGCAGAACAAAGCTTAACTTCATCTGAATTCTTTTAAGGTCTATGGGGGTCTGTACTACACCAAGAACAAACTAGCTCTAGTTAATTAATTTTTTTGGTAATTTAATAATGTTTCTACAAATTTAATTGCTGATTATGAAAGTCCCTAGTCCATTCGGCCTACATTAAAATACGATAAACACCCCACTGGTTTACTCATATTTATAATAATGGCCAAGTCAAAGGAAATCTCTTAAAGCTTCAGTTTAAAAATGCATTAGAGTATCATATTTGAACACCAAATGAAGACAAATTTTATTGAAACTAAGGATTCAGTCTGCTTCACAGACAACAGTCTTCTTTTCAACTCCTAACCTTAGCAAAATATCTTTAATAACAGGTTGCTATATAATTTTTTAAAGCAACTGGTTCAAAAGTAGTTATTCAGGAATACTCTAACAAGGATTAGCAAAGAATGTGAAACAGAATGGAAAATAGCATATTTACTTATAGTAGGAAGGTCCAAATTCCTGCTTTGGCTTTGCCACCTAATGATGGGAAGCTATTGAATTTTCTGCACAACATTACATTCTTGGGTTGTGTTTTTATGAAAAAATGGTTTAACAGTTAAATAAGTAAATAAACATTAATTATTATAAGTATTAAATTATAATAATTATAAGTTATAAATATAATAATTAGATACTATGTATTAATTATAAAAGTAAATAGGCAGAAAATGAATTAAACAAGATCAGACAGATTTCTTTAGTATAGTATATTTAACATACTGTGCATCTTAAATCAGTAGGGAGGGACTATAATTTGCAAAGCTTCCAAAATCTGTTTGACTCACAAACTCTCTTACTGGCATAGCACTAACTCCTCAGAATCTAATTTTGGAACAACCAGTTTGATGGAAAATGTCAATAGACCTGGTTTTGAATCTTTGCTCTGTTACTTATAAAATTAAACTTTCTCAGATCTTTCCTCATCTGTAAAATTAGGGTAATAACATTCATATCATATAATTACTGCCAGGGAACTGAGATAAAGCATATTAATGATGACACTATGCTTGGTGGCCAAGGAATTTTATTTTCCTTGTTTGCTAGAAAATAGCAAATTCTCAAAATTCCAAAGTAAATATAATATGATATACTTTGAAGATAAGAACAAGTAATAATAAGCCTGGGCAGTTGAGAATTATAAAGGATTTGAGATAATTTTTATAACATTTCTCATTTTATATTTTTCCCTAGTTCACAATCATAACTAAAATTTCCTCATTTTTTCCCGTGGTGCTACAAACAAACATGGAAGTAGTTATCAGTAGGCTAATATATATACAAGAAGTTGAAACAATTCTTATTAGCATGACCATGTTTGCAATACTGAGCAGAACCGCAAGTTCCATGTAGACAAAATAAATCCTGTAAATGACCATGTATATTACAGGTGCTCCAGTTCCAGCTCTTCCCATCGCGTTCCTACTTTTATTGGCCAAAGTATTTGAAAGAATCCGTGTGTTGGTTTATTTCACTGACTTTCTACTTCCTTACTTTCTATTAACTCCAAATTGATAATAAGTTTTTACAGACTGCATTTTATGAGTAATCTGTAAGAGATTTATGAATTAACTTATTTATTCTGGATATGAAATCCAAGATGTAATGAGATGAAAATAAAGTACCAGGTTCTTAGCTCCAGTTTACAGGAGAATATTCCATTCCCTTTTCTTATCTTTAAAGAAGCATCATATTGTTTGTTACATGCTTTTAGGAGGAAGTCTGTATTGCAACCCTTCTGGACTAGTTGGGGGATGGAGGGAGGGAAGGTTAAGAAGTTAGAGGTCAAATATTCTCATTCTTTATCAAGAAGGAAGCTGATGCTCAGACAGCAAAAAGTGACTGATGAAAGTTTTATTAAAAGCAAACAGAATATGTGGGGCACCTGGGTGGCTCAGTTGGTTAAGCATCTGACTTTGGCCCAGCTCATGATCTCATGGTTTGGTCAGTGAGGTTGGGCCCTGCGTCAGGGTCTGTGCTGACAGCTCAGAGCTTGCAGCTTGCTTCAGATTCTGTGTCTTTCTCTCTTTTTCTCTCCGCCCCTCCCTTACTTGTGCTCTCTCTCTCTCTCTCTCCAAAATAAATAAACAAACATTTAAAGAAAAATAAATAAAAGCAGAGTATCAACAATAGTAGAATCCAAAAGGAAATTTTAAAAAGGCTAAAACAAACTTATAATCATGAAAACAGTAACACTGCCATGCACAGATCAGACCTCTTGTGACTAGACAGGTATGTGTGTGTACTGTTAGGGGGCTGGGGTGAGCATTTAGAATTGTAATTGCAGAAATCGGTTCCTCAGTTTTAGGAATGTGTAAAACAGTTCCACAGAGGCTCATCAATCAGTCTCTGGATTCTGAATATACAAACAGAAAAGCAGTCTGCCTGGATTAGAATTAAAATATATTTGGAACCTTTCCACAACCTCCAATAAAACAAAACAGATTTTGAAGTAATTTAACATATCTGTCATCATACCATTAAGGGAGAGAAGAAAGAATAGTAGAATGGAAAGAAGAGCCATCACACACAGTTACCATTACCAAATCCCTGTATTTACCTGGTAGTATGGAGGCATTCTGCACTTCGTCCTCGTTTTGCTCTGGGCAGCATAAGAAGCTCACTGCACAGACAGGATGGGTGGTGAATGGAACAGATAAATCATGAGGCATTAAATGACATGGTTTATGCCAATGGTATGCCGATGAAAACATGAAAAGGGAAGAAACCAGATTGTCTGCACTAGCATATTTGCTTCAGAGGTTAAACAAAAAGAAACATGACAGTATTTTTAAAAATTTAAACAATAAAGTACAAACATTATGGTCAAAGTCCTAGCTGTTGCTGATTTGCTATTGTATCTCCAAGTGACTTTACAGAATATTAAAACAGAACTAAACTAAACCTTCCCCAGATAAGACATTAGAAACCTATTTCCAATTCCAGATACTTGGATGTTTTTAAAGACCTCTGAAAGTCCTATATATCTGGCCTTTCTGATGCTAATTGGAACCATAAGCATGATAGTCCTCTTGGTTTCTATGGCCACTAAAAACACAGTTTCACATATTAGTTTTTTTTTTTTAACCAATCATGAATATACTCGATTAGAATTGTTTTATTTTAAAATTGACACTTTTTCTACACTCAAATTAATTTCACTTTATTAAATGCCTTGGTCAAGAATCCTTTTTTCCATCCTCACCTAAAATTAGTGGCCCCAATGAATGTTGACAAAGTGTCCCTCACTCAACTCGGACTGAGCAGTGTGGAATCCTATTCCTCAGAGCAGTTCTTGTCTCAGTACCCTATACGACTCCACTCTTGAAGGTCATGGCATCACTTCCCACAGTAGGATGACAATAAAGGGTTAAGAAGCCCTATTGAGTTTTATGTCCTTGACTTCACAGCTAAAATCAATCATTAAGCACCACTGTATCATTTCCCTACTCCTTCCTGAAAGTTTCACCACTCTAAAAAGCCAGAAGACGATACTGAACAAGATGGTTTTCCTAAAACCTAATTCAGATTCCAGGCTTGTGGTCTAGCATATCACACGGTTATATGGTTCGTTTGAGAAGAAAGTCTATGGGCATGTAGAACAATTGAGTCATAATATAGATTTTTAGTAACTGTGTCCAGGAAGTTCTTGTTCATCTGAAAAAATCCATCTTGATTATTTTGTACTTTATAGAAATACATTTATGAAAATTAGGTATATAAAAATATTATTACTGAAATCCTCACAGAAACTCTGCAACATTAATTATCTTTCATATGACCTGTATCCAAAATTGTTTAATAACATAAAAAACATATTTTTTATAATGACATAAATAACATCCCAAAGACTACATCCCACAAAATATAAAAGATTTGAAAATTGCTTCGGTAAGCTTCCTTCTAGAAGTTAGAAACAACAAGCTATACATTTTTAACTGGCTAAACATAAATTTTGATCTCTAAAAAAAGGCACACATAATGACAATATAATGTTAGCCAAATATTTCTTAGAGTTGCGTTTCTATTAGAATATCTTAAACAGTTGTTCCTTGAGAGTTCAGTTTTGAGTGATTAAATACTTTTACTTTCTAATGTACTATGCCAAGATATCTTTCATATATTAAAACAGAGCAAACAGAAAGTTATAATGTTGAGATCGTAATTTGAACAAATACCTGTCTTGTTCTGATAAATACTGACTATCCACATCTCTGGATCTGTGATCAACTGGACTTCGGGAGGCATCATGGTGTCTGGTTGGAGAACGTGACCTTCTTGTTGGATGAATTTCATCTAAACTCCTAAAATGATTACAAAAATTCGTATGCATGAAAGTGTATCATCTTCCCAAATCAGGCAGACTAATGGGTAAGATTTGACAGTAACTGGCAAAAAACTGGCATGACTTAAAAAGTATTGGCATCATAACCAAATACATATATTATCAATGAGCTGAAGTGCTCTGAGTGCTCTGCCGGAGCTACGTTTCTCCAACCTTCTTTGCACCTCTGTCAAGCTTTATATAGTTTTGTAAGCATTTAAAGTGCTTCAAAGACAATTCTAAATTTCTTAAAAATACATTCTGCCTCTTAACCTCTTCCTCTTTGCCGTTTCTCTCCACAGGCTATTCACTATCATACTATTTTTCCTAACAGGAGAGAAAACTAGCAAACAGAATACAAGACAGTTATTAAAAAACTGCCCTTGGGACATAAACTTCCTCGACTCCCTGGAAAAAACAAATTCTTGTGATTCAAGAATAAAAAGACATTTTGGCTACAAATGATTCTGAAGAAAAGAACCTGACTGTCCAAGCCATTATTTCATTTCAGTAACAGTCTTGTGGCAGCTTACATTGTTTTAAAATTAAAAAGTATTTTCAGAGACACTAAGCCCATCTCAAAGCCTACCTCTGTAATGGCACATTTGGTAAACGTGAACGCGGCCTTCCCTGATCATCGCCGCGGTGAGGAGATACTGAACGTGAGCGGTGATGAGTTGTTCTTTGCTGTTCTGGCACAGTTAATGTTGTAGATTTACTTTCTCTAGCACTAGACCTATAACCTACTGGCAAGAGTACACACAAAAGATCAGTCAGTATTTTTCTATAATGTAAACTGTAATGTGGAAATATCAGATTACATCTAAAGCAGCCAGTGACCTATGAAAACAAATGCCATGCAATCAGTATTATTAGCCTTTCTCTTCAAAACTATTAAGTATACGTACACAGAGTGTAACATATACATGCATAAAAGCAGGCTACAGATTTGTTTAAAGGTACCATGGAGATACTGAATATGAATATGACAGTTGATGTCTCAGACATTATGATGAGTTGGGATACTATTTTAATTCAAAAACTGAATGTAAGTGATTTTTCAGCAACCTAAATCAAGCACTTGACAGGGAACTATAGTTAACAGACAAGTCAATGCTTAGAAATTTAGTGTCTCTTTAAAAGTTACTTGAATTTTTCTTCCACATGATAAACTATTTTAGTTGAATTTCAGATAACTTTGCAAGTAAGAAAATGAAAATGTCATCATTATCAATTTTAGTTAACAAAGAAAAGCACCATATCTTCATTACTGCAAATACTAAATATTTGCAAACCACATATAATACTTCAATTTTCAAGTGAAAATAGTGTGTGGATGGAGAGGATTATGGCAATAATGGAGCGAAAATTAACCCTCCTATAGAAACAATTCTCAAATCTACCTAAGGCATCTGAATCTATTCCATAAATGTATTGGTAACATAATAAATACAGTTAACATAACTGCAATTAGAAATAAATTCTAAAATTCATTCTCTTGAAGCAAAAATGTTTACCTCATCTCTGACTTAGTTAAGATAAAACAGCAATCCAATCTCAAATCCACAGTAATAGTTAAAAATTTTTTGCAAAGGTCATTGTTTGTCATTATTGAAAGGAAAATAAAAAATTCTGTGGCCAAAGGAAAAATGATTATATTTACAACTACATAAATGTACACGAAACATGAAAACATTAAATTTAACTGGGCAGTTTGGACTGTTCTTCATTTATTTACTTGATAACTCCTACATTATTTTAAAATATGTCATGAAACATCATTATTAAAGGCAGACTAAAAATCCCCAACAATTTATTTTTTGTGATTGTATGACTTTTTAACTCAGCTTAAAATATAAGGAATGTCTTTCAACATTTTATAAAGTGAAATTTGTTAATACTGAGATCAAAGAAGCTCAACCATTCTGTCATTCTGAAAACATCAGTATAATGACTGGATAATATAACCATAAATGTTATAATTTATAATTTCATATATTCCATTTTATAACAAACATCATAGCAATTATGCTATTATTTTGAGTTTTGTGTAGGAAAGTTTCTTTGTTATTGTTCAGCTGTATAAATTGCAATATTAAGTCTACAAAGAAACCAACTAAATTTACATGTAGTGAATTTATTTCACAGCTCATAATAAAACAGTTATTTTTAAAGATATTTTAAAGATAAGGTTATTTTTAAAGATAACTAATCCAAAGTCCGAATCACATAAACATTTCAAATTAACATTTGTTACCACTTGACAACATTTTGTATCAATTATACAATAATTATGTAAGGTCAAAACTGAATTGGGAGTACTATTTTAAGATTTCAATTAGTATTCATATTATGTAAATAAAACTTTCATATTTGATATAATTAATTACTATGAAGTAGCTTAATCTTGTTGTGAAAAGGATATAAATAATTTATTCCCCTGGGTTCTTTGTATTTATGTAGAAAGTAAGACTTTTTGTTTATCCTATCTTAATTTGTATTCACAGTTGTCTGTTTTTTTTTTACCTTTTAATTTGTTTTATTATTTTTTTAACATAATTTATTGTCAAATTGGCTTACATACAACACCCAGTGCTCGTCCCAACAAGTGCCCTCTTCAATCAGTTTTTTTATGCTTTTCAAGATAATTTCATTTTCTTTGTATTATGTTTAATTTATCATTGACAACAAATATTCTAACTTGAGAAAAAGGTGGGAGGAAACTGATATTTTATTCTCATTTCAAGGTTTTAGTTGCTCCAAAGTTTGTTTTTCACTTTCTGTGTTTGCAAAAATTATCAGAAAAGTTGAGATTACCACATGTCTTGTTCCATATAAGGGAATTCTGTATATGATTATTTTTATTCTTCTTAAACAGCTAAAATCACTTATCTCAAATAACAACAAAATTAAGATAAGGTTAATAAAAAGTAGCTCTGGATGTCTCAGCTAATTTCAAAACCTTAGATTCCCTAAGTGGAGAAATGTTAATAAGTGCATCGAACAACAGCAGAGAACTCTGTAGTTCTAGAAAAGCAAGCATATTTATCTAAAAAGCAAATTTAAGGTTCAGCTGTGGTAGGACATCAAAATACAGGTTTTGGGGGTGCCTGGTGGCTCAGCTGGTTAAGTGGTCAACTCTTGATTTTGGCTCAGGTCATGCTCTCATGTTCGTGATATCAAGCCCCATGTCAGGCTCTGCACTGACAGCACACAGTCGGCTTGGGATTCTCTCTCTGCCCCTCACCCGCTCATGCTCATGCTCTCTCTCAAAAACAGAAAGAAAAAAAAAAGCTTTTGAATTTCTTCGGGAAACACAGAACAAGAAACTTCAGAGTATACTGAACATATGCAGAACTAGTATATACCTCTAAGCAAATTTCTCTTCATATTGGATGCTAGGAAATTTAGTAACATTTGTAGTCGACCTCTAAAAGCACATGAGAATTTATCAACATGCTTATTAGCTTATCCCTTCACTTTATTTCAGCTGCTTGCCCTTATTTTATCAATGATTCATCTTTCCTCTTTATTTAAAATGTATTGTATATTACTTGCTACATTGTATTTTTCACATCTATGTATCTTTAGAAGCTACCATATGTCCATTTTGGGATCAAGGAAGAGTATAACTGAAAATATAAATTAATGCATTAATTCCCTTTTTAATTTATGAAGAGACCTCTGGAACATATTACTTATTGGTTATTTATTCGTTATATTCAATTAAAAATCTGCCTCATTACTTTTTAAATACTAAATTAAAATGAATATTATTTGAAATGATAATTTAGGCACTGCTTCTATATGATAAAATAGATTATACACATTCATAAAAATCATGATAGGCTATTTCAGTAGTATGGAATAAAAATATTTTTAGAACTCAGTGGATTTTGGTGGTATTCAAGCACTAATTCCACCTGTAGTGGGTCCCATAACTTCCCATTTTGGTAGCTGTGTGATTTCTCAGGAAATGAGAAAAAACTTACCATTTCAGTAATTTAGTATTTATTCAATTGACCATTTATGCTGTCATCCGTTTGCTATCCTGCCTCATCATAAAAAATATGATGTTTTAGGTGAATAAAATGTGAGAACCACAAAAAGAAGTAAATTCTATTTAGATGAGTTGGTAATGACAACATTAAGGCTGATTAACATCAAGGATTCTTGTTAGAAAGGCTTGATGACCTTCCTACCAGGAATCATCTGATTCCTATTTAATATCTCAATGGATTTAAAGTACAATTACCATACTCTGGTTTCTCTTCAGATCGCATAAATCTTTCCCCTTTTTAAAAGTACAATTACCTTTCCACTTTCAATTTTATTAAAAAATAATATTCTATTGAATGTTGTGCTAAAGTTTCTGTGGAGAATGTGTCTAAATATTATGATACTTTTACAAACAAAACAGAAAATAGAACATTAAATTTTACCCACTATGATTTAAAACTCTCCCCATCTGATATCAAAGAGTATTATCTAAAGATGGGCACAGCGGCAAACTTATTGTTTTTAAGAATATTTGCTAATGTCATATAGTGATTAAATACTATATTTTCTCTGAATTACAGGAAGCAAATAAAAGCTAATTTTAGAAAACTCTCCATCATTTCTTATAGTTTTAAAGAAGTTGTATGTTTCTCTCCAAATTGTGAATTTAGTCACCAGTGTGGAATCGATCTACTGACTTTACCAAAATCATTGCCCTCAAATTCAGTGCATCTCCATCTGAGAAATGACATAAATTAAGGGGTCATATGTCAATATTTTCTAAGGAAATGCCTTTAGTAACTCATATTTATATGTCCCAAGATTTTCACTTTACTTACTTCTTATTTGATATTTCCTTTGTATTAGTAAATCAAGGAAATAACACAGGATTAGTGCCAAGGAAATTAGCCTTTACTACTTGGTTCTCTCAACTTTCTGACAAAAAAGAGTCGGATGAGGAACAGAGATTTGAACCACATAATGCCACAAAAATTTGTACTAACTTATAGAGTGACAAAAAGATGTTGACTTAAAATGATACTGAATCTTTCTAAAGCATTTCCTTATTTTAATACATACATACACATTCTAAGTATAATAAGTGGTAAACACATCACAAAAGCATTAAAAGTTAAGCCATGCTGCATGCAATTTTAAATCCTGCCATGCACCTGTCTCAGTATATTCCATGGAAGGCTACATTGTTTTCAGAAACAGAGGAAGGAAAATTGGAGGCATAAAATATAAAAAAGAGGAGGATGGAATTTTTATTTGAGAAAATGAACCATATCCTTTCAAAATGAAATTCATATTTTTACTTATGCTCAGAGCATTGTGAAATAATGATTTCAACCTAGCTAGCCATGCTTCTAGAAAAGAACCTAAGTTAAGTGGGAATGTAAATGAATAGTTACTAGTACATTTAAACTTTTTTTAAAATAATTTGGAACACAAGTCACCATGGAATAATATAATACTGATTTCTCTGTGCTATAAATCTCCAGTTCAGTATATCAAATAAGTCTGGAAACTGACAGTGAAAACAAGCATAAGAAGCACAGTGAAGCGGAGCCATGCTCTTCACCCACGCACCTGGAGGAACTACTCCAATACCATCATCAACCTCATAATCTGAGATGTCACTATCACTGATTCGCTGAGATCCTGCACAACAGTAAGGCAAACAGATACCTCTGTGTCTTGTTGGTTTATGAAATGTAAAGTACAGGGTCAAAAATAAAGGTTTTTTTTTTTATTTATTTTAAAGCTAGTTACGTTACTACTAAATACTTCTGAACAAGAATAACACAACTTCTGGAGCTGATTAAAAAAATGTTAGTGATCCAAGGATAACGTTTTCTCAGTATTTCCTCCTTAAGTCATTTAAGACGTAGAAGGAATGGAATTTCATACAGTAAGATTTTCACGTTTCAAATTATTCTTTAAGTATACAACTGTTTCACTACCCAGTCAGGTGCCCTTCTCCACAGTGCAGGGTGGATGGGGCTGGGTGGAAAGATTAAAAGACCTTCTCGGCTGGAGTTCTACTGAGCTCATACGATTAAAAATGGCATCATGGCCCTTTATAAAACATTTATGTTTATCCTTCAAAATTAGCCATTATACTGCATTAAATATTAGCTTTGAGAATATGATTGATTAGAGAGGCATGACTATGAAAAATTCAATTATATGAGGAACACAATTGGGTTCTAGATTACCAAAATGAAGCTTCTAAGCTTCAGCTGATTAATTATTTAGTCCTATATCAAATTTTAATGGATACATGCAGAAAAGAATACTGTTTTCCCAATCACCAGATAAGTAACAACAAATGTACTTTATAGTGTGTCTTAAAAAATGTTTCCTATGAATAACAATATTAAAAATACCCAGGAACTATAAGGTTATCAAGAACTTTATAACTCATCAATAATAACAACAATTACTTTACCAGTTAACCAATCAACAATTCAATCAGTACTGGGCAAAGACTGATAATTCAGAGTTTTTAAACTTTCAGCTCTAGAATCTCTCTATTGTACTGTACATAATACTTTTATTAGGGAAATGTAGAAAATAGTTTTGCCCAGTCTCTTTATATAGATAAATAATTTTCCAGTATTTTGATGTCTAATAAACATTTGAAAAAATATCCTGAATGTTAATCTCTAATATGATCATAACTAATTATGTTATCATAACTGAAAATAACTTTAACCTACTTTGTAGTTTTTTGCTAGAGCTTTCTCCATGAATGTGTCGCCTTGGCATGAAAGGTGATGGCTGAGGCAGAGGTAGTGAAGATTCATCATGCGTCTGAAGTTTATACCAATGTGGCTCATCATCTAAAAGTGCTGTCTCCAATTCTATGAGGATCTGAAAGGGCAGTTCTTAAATTAAATCAAGCCCCATGACCAAAACATAATATAAAAGCAATCATAATCAATACATATCACAAAAACTTCAATAAGCATTTGGCTTGAATCTTTACAATATACGTCACCTCTCCAAGAAATTCACTCTCTTCTTCTTGTACTCTTGGTTGATCCCACACAGTTATTTCTAACATCCGTTCTCTAAAATCTCTACGATGTACATGTGAATAGACAAATGTTTGATTCCATTTTGGTTCTAGTACTTTCTTTACTGTTTTAGTCCTCCTTTTGCTTTTATCACTGAAAAATAAGTATGTTTTGTAAATGAGAAAGCAAAATAAAGTGTGTGCTGCCATCTACTGTAGTGACATGTAATACCACTATTGGGATTTTTACTATTTTTAATTCATAACTTTTAACATTAAAGTCTAAAAAGACCATAGAGTTTAATACTATTCTAATTTTAACTACAGTATTAGCAGTAGTTAGGATAATAGACATATATATATACACAAAGGTACATTCCAAATGATGTACAGCTATCCACGACTACTAGATCTATAAACAAGGTAATGAAAAAAATTTAAATTGGTAAATTATTTTTTAAAAAATACAACACTTGAGGGATTTTTTTTCAGGGAGGAAGTTTATTCCCTCATAGAGAATGATTGTATTTTAAAACTATATCACAGGTGTATGTGTATGTTCAAACTCATCATATTAATTATGTGCCACATTTTGGTATGTCAATTTTACCTTGATAAAGCTTTAAAAAAGACATAAAGCTATATCCCAGGAGACAATATTCTACCTTTTCTATGAGTAAGAATTTTTGTATATTTTTTTCTAAAATTATTCACTACCTTCTATCTGGAAGAAAATACATTTTCACATAGGGATTCCTGGGACGCCCATCTACTCTAGTCGGTAAATCTGTTGCTTGCAGAACATTTACAATCAGCTGGTGTCCCACTTTATCATACCACAGCTTCACCTGAGATCGATAAAGAAAGGAATTATTTGTATAGCCTTCTACAAAAAATACTATTTTTGAAGAACATTTGAATTATAATTATAAATACAATTTTTGAAAAGAATATAAATTTGAAAGCATAACCACTTACAACTTGACTTTTCTCTTTATGTATTTTAGACATGACTTCAAACTGTCAAGCCTATAGTGCTATAGTCTCTTAGATCATGTTATGAAAATAAAACAGATAACAATTTTATAAAAAAGGTAAGGGAATAAATGGATACTGAAATAACTATCCTTGTTTTTAAATGCTAAGTGCCAGTATTTGGTGATTATAAGTGACTTAATGATCTTATTGTGACTACATGCATTTTGTAGCACCAGATGTCATTGAAATAAAATGAGGCTTGGTGAATAAATAATTTACCCAAGTGATCTGGAAGAGATCAGGAAACCATTTCTTTATTTACTTTTCATAATTCACCTATTACTGGTTAATTTTCATGAGAGAAGGAGAAAAGAACAAGGAAGGCAGGAAGGTGCATTACATACCTTCAGCGAACTGAAGGCCAAATAATATTTTTACTAAGGTTTTATAACAGTTTGAATAAAGAAAAATGGGGGAATGGCACACTGAAATACTATTGTTGAACTCCTAAACACGAGAACTTCAGCATTCAATATATTTATGCTGGCAGTAAATAGTGTTAACATTATTATTTTTTTATTTAGAAAGTTATTTTTGGTTTTGTAGTTGAGTAAGAACTGGGACAGAAAGTTGTCTAATGGCAATATATATGGAACATATTTAACAGTCACTTTAAGAAAATAAACTAATTTAACATAGGAATGGTCTTTCATAGTGCAGGGCAGATTAAGGATTCAAACCTGATTCCATATGAATCTGTATCTCGGTTTTCAATTAAGACCAGAGACGTGTTTTTCAAAAAATCAGAACAGACTTTTATCCCTCTTGAAATATAGGTGGAGTGTTTCAGAGATTCACACACGCGAAGATGGCAGGGCAGGTAAGATAAACAGAAAGGACTATATAAAGATATCAATCTACTAAAAATAGAAGTTAAAACCAGGAATGGTTTTAAAAATAACATCGAGCTTACAGGTATCTTCTTTAATTAATGACAAGAGAAAAACAGCAAAAATAAACTACAGAAATCCATACATTACCAAGGAGAAAAAATACACTATTTACAGAACAGTTTGAAGCAAGTTTCTTTCAGTTATGAATATAAACGTCCTGTATTCCATCATAGTCTACATAGACGTGGCATTTCATAATAGTAAGCCATCACTTTATTACTCCAGCTTTTCGTCACGTCATATGTAAAGCAATAATAAGAAAAACTGTAGCTTTCTCAGAGGGTGATAATTAGATAATCACTTAGTGTTTCACTAAATGTCTCTACAAAGTAAAAAGAGTATTTTAAATTTTGTTTTAGGCTCCAGGCTCATAAGGTCAAGTAAGTGGAACATGACTTTCTGAGCTTCTTATATCTTACCAACTGACCTTGGAAACTCGCATACAAAATATAATGGATATTTTATTTACTATTTTGTCATTTATCATTGAATGTTTATAACATTGGGGTACTCTGTAGGCACTCAGTAAATATTTCGAAATAAATATATGAATAAGAGCTAATCTAATAATTTAATAAATACATGCAAAATTGCTGAAATAGATTATAGTGTTAGGTGACTACCAATGTATCAAAGGCTTCAAAGAAAGCCATGCATTTTTAAGGATGGACTCAGAATAGTGAGCAAATCCTAATGGTCCTCAACATGGAAAAAAAAATACATACAGAAAGTTGTCCTGGCAAGACTTGGGGGGCATCTTTTAGAGCTCCAGGACTTGTTGGAGAAATAACAGAAATGGAAGGTCTTTCCATCTTCTGAGATTCAAAGGAACTTGAACCTAAAATGAGAAAAAAAAAAGTAATTTGTAATAACATTTATAATATATGTGTAGGAATCAATATTTTTATAGAATCTTAAATGCATCTGTTATTTATATAAAACCATAATTCAATACCATCAATAACAGTAGAACATACTTCCAATTGGATACTCCTAGAAAATGATCATACTGTCTTTTTTGGTTAATTACCTATTTTAAAAGTATTTATAATGGTATAATCAAATATTGTATTTATTTGCTTCCATCTATATTGGTTTTCTACATTTCTGGAGGGTATCTGTACAGTTTAGATTCTTGCATAACCTTATACATAGGTAAAGGGTTCAGGCTGTAGTGATAAGAAAGATGGTACCTGTTATTTTAATTATCTTGGCCAAAGAATCACCTATTATAAACTGTCCTGGCTGAGAGTAAAATGAATGCACATATAGTATAACTTATGAGCCATATCTAAGCCTAGAATTTATCGCTTTTAAAATAAGATTTACCATCTCTCTCAGTTTTGATCCTGAAATGAATCTCCGAAGTGTCTGAGAATGCTGTCTCCAGTGATTCACCACAAGTGACCCACTTCACCTTCATGTGGAGGAGGCTGGCTGTCCACTTAGCCACTCGGTGAGGCTTTCCTCCCCTCTTTTTTAAATGAGAGGTCTTTCTTCTCATATCACTCTTAAAGTATACCTTGACATAATCCACGGTATAGAATGTCTATAGAATGCTATTACCCCAGCAAGTATAATCTTAAACCGACAGCCATTCAAAACTTAGCTTTATTGATAAAACATTCATGGAGTATTGCCTGAGGGTATGTCATCCATATATTTTTTTTCCTAAACACACACAAATTTAGTCTAAATTAAGTCACATATCATCACTTTGTGCCCTGCAAAGACTTTAAGAAAGAGTTCCATACAATTCTTTGTTATTATGCTTCTTTTATCAAGGATCCTTAGGATAATTTTTTCTTGGGTCTTAGTACAAGAACACTGTTGCTTCTAATAATCAGTTTATTTTAGTATTATAGCAGTTTATTTTTAAATAGTATTGACACTATAAATTATGTAATTGGTCCCATTTCCTTCTGTGTACTGGTTATCAGAAAGCTCAAAAACCAAATATGGGCTTATCTAGCAGGTATGCATGTTGGTAGGCAGTTGATATACGAAGCTAATCTTCACTTCCTTGTTTATCCCACCCATACATTTTCTACCGCCTTATAACAATAATCACTTGGATCACTTGTTTTCCTCTTAAATAATGTTGTATTTTGTATTTCTATAAGATGGGGTCCATAATAACACTTGGTCATCAAGCCCAAGGTACTGTATTTAATGCCAATCCACTGCTAAGTAAATTATCTGTATCACTTACACGTTCTCACTGAAAACTTCATTACCTGTTTAGACTTTATCACACGTACTGTCATCTTCTATCACCTGGAGTGTCTTTGAAGGCTATGTAGATAATTCAACCCCTTAGGCTCACTGCCCTGTGACTCCCTTATATTCACTGAACTTTACCTCTATTCCACCTACTTACTTTCACAATCATACCTGACACTGTTATGCTGTTTTTAAATTATATTAGTGGGCATGTTTCTTTCACTAGAAGTCTAGCACATGAAACTGAGCTAATTACCAATCAGACCGAATAATCCAGTATCACAATAACTTTTTATGTACAGCAAACAGAACTAGTACTGGTATATTAACTGAACTTTGTGATGGTCTTGACTACTATGACACAGAGGGTATACTGCCAGTAAAGATTTTGGTACATCCACCACAAAAAAAAGCGGGGTAGAAAAAGAAAAATCTTAAAGTAGAACTTTGGGTTTCCAATGACTGCCATAGCTGTCGACTTCTGATATCATTAGAAATAACCTTAGTATAGTATTAACAATTCATTTATATCAAATAACTAAAGCAAATGGTAAATCCTTATTTTTTATTTCCATTCTATATATATCATAATAACAAATAAAGCTTAAACTCACTGGACTCCAGTGGAGGATGGGAGCTCTCAGGGATCCGTGGAATATCACTAAAAGAAATTAGGGTATGGTGAAAATCCCATTAGCTAAATTACCCTGCCTAAGGCCATCACAACCACATGTATTTCAGTGGTGTGAAAAATCCTTTTGGGTTTTTACAGGTGTGGAAATGGACAGGAGTTACTATTAAGGCAATTACTAATATGCATGATTGTCAAACACCACACACACACACACACACACACACACACACACACAAACTGCAATAAAAATAAGTTTTTATATATTTAACAGCAAAACACTTCAACATGACAACAATCAGACTAATATTGTGGCTAAAATTACCACAATATTTTTACTACCAAAACAGCAGGTTTTGGAAATAAAAAATGTTAAAGGTAATATTTTATTTCAAATCTAGAAAATCAAAATGACACATTTTACAAATCAGTAATATGCTTTACAAACACATCTGAAAGAGTTTACTGAATGAAAGAGATGAAAACATTTCTTGATAATAAAATAATATGGTGAATATCATGGGCAAAGTTAATAAAAAGAAAAGGATGAATTGCTTCGGAAAATAAAAATGGTTCAAGCTTGCAACAAAAAAGCTAAAATATTTTATATATGTGAATATATAATTCATATACACATATATAACCCTATATAGAGATTTGTATCTCTATACTGAAGTTAGCTAAATATATGGCCATTTACTGTATGATTAGAAAGTGACTCGTGAGAACACCCACTCCTGTCACACTCACAAATTACTCTGAATAAATGTTTAATTATAACCTCAGCTTAATCCATTATCCACTGTGACCTTAAGAACCCTGGGCCAGCTTATTGTTATGGGAAGTGTACTGCATAGAACTACTTTACCTCTGGTTTTTCAAAGATGGTTTAGTATCAATTTAAGGAGATTAACAATATGCAAGTACTAATATGACATATTAAAGCAGACTGGAGTTAGTAGCAACAGAATTATTAGAATAATGTTAGAATATTATGTAATCATTTCTAACCACTTACCTGTGACCTAACTTCACTTTGATTTTGATTTTTCTTTGGACTACTGTATATGTGTTGGTGGGGGCAGAGGTGAGGGGTAAAAACAAAAACAGTTTTCTCTGATTATTTTCTGGACTCCACATTTTCACTTTTTGTGCAAAGTAATTGTCATAACCACCTACAATTTATACTTCTTACAAAGATAATATATTCTGTGTTACATATTTTATAAATACATTTTTATATATTTTTATAACTAGTAATTTGTATAAGTATTTTGTATGATAAGAGACTAATTTGCAATAGCTAAGATACCAACTATTTGAAGAAACTACTTCTCCTCTGTTACTGTTTTCTAAATTTATCTAGGCAAATAAAAGTAAATTTTAAAAAAACATAGAAGCAGTAAATTTTTAGATAGTATAACTTCTTTGAAAATCAGCCTCAAAGTCAATTATGAAAATTCAAATTTAGAAGCCTAACCAGGTACAAGCTTTGGATTTCTGTGTGTCTGTGAAAGAAAGACTGTGGAGAAATTATAAAAAATTTTTATAGTGATTTTGAATTAGAATTTAATAATGTTAATTGCTTCAGTAATATTTTCAGGAATAAATTTCCACATTTACACACATGGCTTCTTAATTAGTTCTACAACTAAGGGGATAGAATAGTTCTAATACCAGTTATAAGCATAAATGCCAAGAATGTTATATTTGGTAGACTGGCAAAAATGGTGCTTACTTCAAGATGGCTGATATTTCTTAGGCCATGTTAATCAGTGTACATGTAAGTTATATTTGGAATGATTCACAGAATTACTATGCTACTAAACTATGAATAAATTTTGCTTTCTGCTTTATATTATAGAACGACATTAAACATAATTATTAAATATAGCTAGAATTATTCTTCTAGGATTCTAATAATTTCTCTATTAACTGGAAAGTTGATGCCAGATTTGTTTTTTAAGTATAATCTTTGTATCCCACATTTTTATGACAATTTAGGGTTAGGCTATACAAATTATGATTTTTTAAATTATTTGCATACAAAAGTGAAAATAATGAAAATGTTATTCCAGTCCACTTTAATTGTCTATAGTTTTTTTTAACGTTACCACAAATCAATATTTTAGTTGATTACTTTTAAACCACTACATTATCTGAAAGTATTTGACAATGTGTACAATGCTTGATTTTAAATTCTTTTATTTTTGATTCATTTTCCAATTTACTTACCTCTTTTCCAGCCTCATATTTACCTGAGCACTAGAATACATGCTATGTAAACTAGCATAAATTATAAAGTGTTGCTATTTTTAAAAATTTTTGCATGGAAATGTACAATACTTTTGCAAATGTCTTCAATGTTTACTCTTAATAATCACCACTTAAAATTGTTTATAATCTCTTATTTTAAAGTTTATATATATTAATATTATTCTTTGAAATATGTGACCGTACATGTTCAGTCTTTTGAAAATTAGGATAATTATATTTTCTTGTATGTTTTGCATTGACATATATACATGAGGACAACAAAAAATTAAGGCTATTATTTTTTCAACATATGTCTTGAATTAATGGCTCTATAATCTTTTAGAGAACAGGGAAAAAAAAGAGGGATTTATTTCCAAAAATACATTCTAACTTTAAGCCAATTATAATGAGATATTTCAAAATGTCTTCCAAAAAAATTACAGGCTGGCAAAAAAAAATATTCTGGACTTTGTGGGTTAGCCAGGAAAAGCTAACATGTGGGAGACCCTATACACAGATTCAAAAAATTCCCATTGGCTATAGATAATTAAATTAGGCTAAAAACTGAAGATTAAAAAAATTATACCAATTATTATGACCAATATTTTAAAAAGTTAAAATACTTCACACTCACTTGATTTTAAATAAAAGTTGGCACTACTGATGGTTAAAAATATAGAAAAAATATTCTCTTCTTAGGAAAATAATAAAAAGTTCATGTAGATATGGAACAATTACTATTTTAAATGTCATAAGAAGATGAGTTGTTAGTGACTCCCTTTAAGGAAATACTACTCATTAAGCTAAATAACTAAAAATAAATAAGTCTGCCATTAAAAGAAAGTATTTTTAGTTTATATTTTACTTCTGAGAAATATATATCAATATATTTTAATAATACAGTTGTTAAATTGTGGAGCTTCTAAAATGTAGTGAAGAAAATTCAGTATTCAAGTTTAAAATATTAAGAAATTTAAAAAATATAAAATGTATGCCCATAATTGAAGAAAAAATATCCATGTTATTAACATGTACTGTATGAATGTATAAACTTCTTTTTAAAACCTTGCTAATACATGTAATTTACTAAACTTAAGAAGTAAGTTTTTTTAGCCTTACCCAATAGGCCTTGAAACAATAATTTCAACTTGAGGTTCTGATTTTGATTCTAAAATAATGTTGTAAACTTCTTCATTTGTAGCTCCCGGCAGGGGTTTACCATTCCATTCTAGAACTTCATCCCCTTGAATTTAAAAAAAAGGGTATTTTTTTACCTTATATATTCTGTTTATTTTTCTTATCTTTTCTCTTTTTTAACAAAGAAATGCAAAACATATACAAAGTTTAATTGTCTAGGCTTTGCTCTCAAAAACAAATTGACTGACATATAATGTCAGCTGAATTGTTCTTCTAAACACTTTTTTCTTTTCTTCTTTCTTTTTTTTTCTTTTTCTTTTCCCCATAAAATATTACTGGTCACAGGAAACAGCACAATACAAAACTACCTTTATCTTTTGAAATATACCAGAAATAATATTAAAAAAATCTCATGCTATGGGATGGAATTAGCACAGCCTATTTGGAAACATTAAAAAATAATAATTAGCAGCATGTCCTCCATATAATAAATGCAGGCAGCTCTATATGTGAAAGATTCTTATTTAACTCTGGATAAATCCTCCTTTATTTTTGGTTGAAATAGCAATTAACATTTATTAGCATGAGTTTTCCAATTTAAGTCATGCCTCTTTATCTTCACCAGACGCACAACATAATAAAAATGCATGAAAGGATTTGGATTCATACCCATAGGGCAACGCAGGTAGCTATGGCAAAGTTACAAAGCAAGCAGATGTAAAACTGTTGCATGACAGTTAACCCACTTCCAGATGTTCATAACACACACATTCTATACATAATATATATTGTGAGCATTAAAGTAAAATTAGAAAATATTTTTAAAATAATAAAGTATTAGTACAGTACTCATTCATTAAATATTCTATGATTCATCAAGGAGAATAATAAAACGTTAAAATAAATGAGCAAATAATTTATTGTTAATATTTTAACTAGGGATTTTACCATAGATTATTTGGGAAAAATTATTTATTTTCATGAATATTTAGAGCAGTTTTAGATCCCAAATGGTTCTCTGCACAATACCCTGATTCAATTCAAAATAGCAGGCTCAGCTGAAATATCCCAATCTCAATGATACTTTGCGGTGTCTTAATTTTATTGTTTCCGCTCATCTTATTCTCAGTGCCTGTAATGCTTTAGTAGCTAATACATGCGGAACTGATGGATCAATATGATCATTACATATATATATGAAAGCTAACTGTAAGCACGAGATGTTTCAGTTTTTAGGTAGGTCTTCTAAAAAGTAGAAAAATTTTGTTTTGCTAAGACTATTTTAAAGTATTTTTTCTTAAATGATTGCTAACTCAAAAATAAAAACTAAATATTTGAAAAGCATGTAATGCTGCTTTGGTTTGGTAAGAGTATGGTTAATATTAATAGTTAAGTGACTTTTAATAGTTTGACCAAAGAAGTTACACAGCAAGGCGTTTTAAATAGGAAATGAATATACTTCAGTGTTAAGAAAAGAAATAAAATATAATTACAAATTTAAAATATATTTAGTACTTTAAATTTTCAGTATTTTAAAATATATTCAGTATTTTAAATTTGACCAAGAAAAGAAATAAAGTTTATATCATGTTAATATTTCTACGTGCATGTGTATGTGCATGTATGTGTGTATGAAAAAATGCTTTCTGAAACATTTACCCTGACATCTCTAATTCTATCATGTTCTATTTCATTGTTTTTAAAATGATGGATGTAAACCATTAAAGTGACTGTATAGTAATGAGTTACAATCATTATTTTGCAAAAGCACTGAATTACAAAAATTCTTCTCTTTATAGATAGCAACCTGGAAGCATAACTCTTTATATCATATTAACTTACTACATGTGTTTATTTACAAATCAAAATCTCCTAAACTAGAAGGCGGTGTCTTTAACAATATTTATTTTATATGGATAATCTCTTCAGGCAGAGATGTAGATTATGATGATGCAAAGATAAAAAAGAGATAACCTCTGTCCTTGGTAGGGGAGAAATACAGGAATGAATATCTTTAGTAAAATGTTATACACAGTGTTAGGAGCTCATCTAAGGAAGAGAAAGAGAGCCAGGTAGTGCTAGGGAGATAGTAATTAGGTACGGTTCCAGGTGAGATATTAGGAAACACTTTAGAATTAAGGCAACTTTAGATGAGTTTTGAAGGATGGAAAGGACTTCAAAAGGTAGAGCACAAGAGCAAAAAAGCAACCAGATAGACAAGAGGCATGGACCAGGTCTAATAGGTGGATAGCTTGCCAGGGACTTATAGGCAGACTGCCATGGCTGACAGGTTAAGTGGATGGTAACAGAAGTAGCTGGAATGGTTAGTAGAGGACAGAACTACAGAGTTTTGACTTAAGCAGATGATGACTGGAGACTGGAGATTTTTAATCAGGAGCATATCAATGTCAACCTTTATTTTGATACTTAAACCAAGTAGTGGTATAGTGCATGGACTTAAGGGGAAGAAGCAGTATAGAAAGCTATGTATGGCAAGATTAAAGCAAGACTGCAAATGCTGAACAAAGGTCATGTTAATAAAAAACACAGCACTGTTTAGGCCAGTGATGGTTATATGCAAATAGAAGGAAGACTGTTCCTAAATTATAATGTAAATCAAACAGAATATATGATATAATTTATTAAAATACTTCTTTCAAATGCATCAATTGCTTTTAGTGAAAAGTCTACTTCTTTTACAGTTATCTGAGCTGAGCTTTTAACATTTCAGACGTACATTTCTCAGGCTCTATGCATATAAAGGTGTTAAATAAATGAAATTAATCACTAAGGGATATTTTATATAGAAAAACCCCTTCATTGACTTTCTTAAGTAATCTATTAAAATACAATGACAAAATCAAAAGCCATTATGTTTATAATCTGATATGCAAATTCAGATTTCTGTAGTTATATCAGAGCATTACATTGATTCAAGGGATTTTTGTACTTTATTTAAAAGAGATTCATAAACTTTCTAAGGCTTATTTTCCAGTCTTTAAATAAGCAAAGATTCAGTTTATTGACATAGTCACACCTGATTGAATTATTTTCTTATTAAATCACAACTAGTCCCTGATAAGAAACAATAGTGTACTGAACCTCTACACATCTTCAAAGCTGTATATATTGCAGATTGAGAAAAACCTCTGATTTGGATTTTTTCCCTATACAACACCTGCATAGGAAGTCTCTATCCAAGAAAAAAATCCTAATGATTTTCAACTGATATCCTGGTAATAAACTACAACAAAAATATCTTTAATGGTTATGTAACACTTTTCTAAAGGTCTTAGTAATTACAATGTTAAGGTATAAAAATTGAAAAACACCTAGAAATATTCTTTCTATGTGCTATGGGTTATTAATCTTCAATTCCATAGCTCAGTTTTCTCTGTTTTCTTTATAATTGTTTTTAAAATGCATAAGCAGACACTCCAACCAAAAAATTCTACTAAACTGTGAGGTAACCCAGAAAAAATATGTTAATATTTTAATATTTAACTAAAATGAAGGGTAAGTAACAAAGATAGATTTTAAAGTGTGTTGCCACTGAACATGGTACATGTGAATATATTAAGTGATTTTATTATATTATGTTAAGGTTACAGAGTAACATAATGTAAATTTCCAAATACCAAGAAGTAGCACATCCACATGAGTGTAATACATGTCACAATAAAATTAACAAGTATTTTATATGTAATCTGTGTAAGAAATGTGATTACGGTTGTATTTTACTAAAAACACTGCTACTGATAAGTGTTTTGGGACCACTGAAAAATGTTAGTAATTATAATAGTTTAAAATACAAAGAATTAATTAGTGATATTACTTCTTCTACAAGGCTAAATTTTTTTGGATTTTTGTAGCAAAATTATGAAGCCGTCTACAAAAATCAGTAATCCTGCAGCATTTTGCATCTATTTACTTTTACATAAATAATAAAAGATTCCTAATCTTACTCTCTCCAAACTGCTATTGATGTATAGTTACCTATTATGGAAGTAAATATCCAAGCCAGGAGAAAAAATCTTCATCCATGCACTAAAACTAGTTATATTTTACTGACTTATATATAACTTACCCCACATTGAAAACCGCCAACTCATGCAAAAAGTACACATTGTTTAAATGTTAAAAAGGAACTTTACCTGCTCGTAAGTGTCCAACTACATCTGCAAGGCTACCCTTCTTTACTTTGGTGATGAAGGCACCAAGGCGTCCTAAGTCAGTCATTTTTCCTCCAACAACCTGAATAATAATAAACTTATAAGTTCCCAAGATTCATATTAAAATATAAATTTATTACTTTGAGGAATTAATCTTACAGTCTTTTACAATGTATTTAGTATTGAGTATAGGCACATTAATAAACTGAAACATATTTTTATTTAAAGGGGTGGCAGTATAGTTTTAAAAAGAAAACATCTCATTATATTTGAGATAACCCTGAGGAAGTTCATGTACTGATTACTTATGCTGACCTAACAATACAAAGGGACCAAAAATAGTGTATATCCTTAGAAGACAAGTGCAAGGTCTTCCCTACTTTCAAAAGTGTGTGACACATTTTACATTAGGGCTCATTTTTCTTTATCCTCAAAGTTCATGACTATTAATTAAGATTAAAGCTCTATATTGCACATCATGCCCCCTGTCACATCAGATCTAACCCTTCTGTATACCTTTAAGTAGAATATAAGGTCTAAGACATAAAGACTGTGGATTCAAACCAAGAATAGACCACTTCTGGAAGCAATTTACCATGGTACAATGAGTAATAGCCTAACTTTATCTCTGCTACTGACCATCTGAATGACTTCATCTGAAATACATATTCTGATCTAACTCTTGAAGTCTGAGTTGTATTACTGAATATTTAACACTTTCACCTGGCTTGTCAACTGTAACTAAAACAAAGTATATCAGAAAGGTTCTAAGTTTAATTTCTCCCAATGTAGGCACCAAGTGTGTATAAATAAAGGTGCAGGACATATTCTCAAAGGTTGAGGCTGATCCACTGTACTCTGGGATATGCCCATTAGAGGTGATCAGAATTATTTCATAGCACGAGAAATAAATGTTAATAAAGAATAAGGTGATACTATTAAGTGCATTAACTGAAGGAAAGTTTTAGTTGGATTAATAGTCAATGGTTTTCAAGATGTCAAATTATCACACAACTATAATACAACATATTAGTAAATAATTTTAAAGCCCATCTTTGAATGATTCTCCCAATTTCTAAAAGCAAATAAATCCATGTGATTTAACACACATACACATGCATATACATAATAAAATAAAAAATATATATATATTTTTCCTATAATAAAACATAATCTTTTGCAACTTATTAGTTTTTCTTTATATCTGTTGGATGTCAGTTAATATTTTTAAGAGACACATTTTACTCTTTTGATATTACCATAAAGTCTACTGTACTTTGGAAACAATTTCTTTAATGATGTTTTATGTTGCTTGTCAAGATAAAATAAAATTATGCAGTCCACATTATCTAAATTTACTACCGTCCATTAAAACCTTCTTCATGTAAAAATCATCCTTGAACTTCATACTCAGATAAAAATTCTTTATTTTTCTGTATTTCATTGCAATTTCCTAACACATTTGTATGCCATATTAATAAAATGATTTTAAAACATTAATGCAGATAAAAATACTGTATCTACCATAAGACATCAATATATGAACAAGATAAATTCACTAGATGAACTAAGTTTGGGGAAGAGAGAAAGATATTTAAAAATCATTGTCAGAAATTTTGTTGAATGCAGCCTGTACTGTAATCCACCCTTAAGAAACATTCTAAACCATCATACTTACTTTCAGACCCAGTAATGCACCTGATTCTTTGGGCATGGTTGTTCTCTTGTTCAGAATAACACGTCCAATTAATCGGTCCCCCTCTTTAGATGGTTGCCACGTTACAGGATGCTATTAAAACATGGATAAAGTTATAAAAAGATAAGTTGCAGGGAGCTGGAAGGCTCAGTCAGTTAAGCGTACAACTTCAGCTCAGATCATGATCTCACAGTTTGTGAGTTCAAGCCCCACATCAGGCTCTGTGCTGACAGCTCAGAGCCTGGAGCCTGCTTTAGATTCTGTATCTCCCTTTCTCTGTCCCTCCCCTGCTCGTATGCTCGCTCTCTCTCTCTCTCTCCTCTCTCTCTGCCTCTTCCTCTCATGCTCACTTATGCATGCTCTCTCTCAAAAATGAACACTTTTTAGAAATAAAATAAAATTTCTTGTAATTATTCAGTTATTTTTTTCCTTCTACACTGTCCTACCTTAAAGGAAATGAATATTTTCTCTCTTAAAATGTATAATGGGGGGGGGGGCACCTGGGTGGCTCAGTCAATTAAGCATCTGACTCTTCATTTTGTCTCAGGTCATGATCTCATGGTTTGTGGGACTAAGCCCTGGGTCAGGCTCCTCACTGACAGCAAGAAGCCTGCCTGGGATTCTCTTTCCCTCTCTCTTTGCTCCTCCCCTGTTCGCTCATGCATGTACTCTCTCTCAAAATAAATAAATAAAACTTTTAAAAAAATGTATAATGAAACAGAGTAAGATTGCTATCTATCACATATCAAACATAGCTAGGACAATGAACAGCACACATCGTCCCTAACCTCCAACTTTCATTTCCCAGAAAGCTTACCGAACTAATAGGTGATGTTTCCCGGCTATGCCACGTGGCAGGATCCAACCAGTAATAATCCAAGTCACCTGCACCATGGAGGGGAAATGAAAAGTGCAATGCTTTAAAGTGGAGAATGCATCATTTTAAGTATGACTTCTTCAGTCTATAAAGTAAAGGGTTATGAATATTGTAATCTTGAGTGTGTACATCCCAAAATGATACACCCCTGCATTGCAAAAGCTGTAACCTGAATCCTTGGAATGAATGTGTGTTACAAATGCACTTCGTACTATAAACTACCTTTTATTCTCACAAATCAGCCTAGGAACATACATAAAAAGCATTGAAAGAACTGGGTTGACCCACTCCACCTTACCTTGAAAGACTATCCATACCAAGGCACAGCCTTCCATCTAGTGATGCTGATAAAAATTTTGTTCAGTAAGTATTAAAACCTAGTGTGTCTCTTTCTACTATCCTGAACTATATCATATTCTTTCAAAATTAGTCTCTGGTCTCTATCCTCTTCCCTTATCAGCTGACACTAGGACATACTTTTAGCACACAGTGCTGAATAAAGTATCAAGAATAACTTTTAGCAAGAGTACCATATAACCAACAGAAAATCCAATTGTACTAAAGCCATAAAAAAGACATAACGAAAACTTTAAAAATCCTAATTTTGTAAGCATGAATTTATGAACCTTTAATTTTGATATTTTTGGCTTAAAATATAATACTACAGAAAACACCTGAGAAAAAAGGGAAAAAAATAACAGAAAGTAGTAGTGCTTTCAGTATTTGTATAGGAAGAAAAGCCAGAATGGGTGAATGTGAGAATAAATTATCTTTTACATTTTAAATATTAGATTAAATCAATGAAAATTTTTCTCCTGATGGATCTTGAAAGAGAAAAAAATTAAGAGAGTAAAGCATACCAACTAATAGTAATATATCTAGCTGAGTGTTGGGAAAATATATTTTCCTGGTATCTATAAAGATCACAAAGTACTGTACGTAGATGACAGGCATAGCACATACAGGCACTATAAAGGAAATGTGATAGAAAATATAAAAATGTTAACAGTATACTAGAGAGGTGTCTAGGTGGCTCAGTTTTTTAGTGTTCAACTTCAGCTCAGTCATGATCTGACAATTCATGGGTTCTGGCCCAGTGGTAGGCTCTGCTTCAGATTCTGTGTCTCCCCCTCTCTCCCTGCCCCTTCCCAGTTCATACACTCTATCTCTATCAAAAATAAATAAAACTTTAAAATAAAATAATAAGATAAAATAAAATAAAAATATCTTAGAAAATCTGAGTTTGTTATATATAGTATAAAAATACTAAAATGTTCATAAATATGTCATATAGATAATAGTATATTTTGTGAAGGGGTGAATATTACAAACTGCATTAACAGAATATATTGTTAAAATTCACTACACAGAGTCCATATCCCTTTTAAATTCACATATTTTAAAATGTGTACATGGTTTGGTGCCAATGATTATCTTCTTCTGAACCACCTCAGTTAATGGAATATAAGGAAATTGTAAACAGAGAGGGTTATTATCCCTCTTTTATTTTTTTCCTATTTGTAAACTTCAAAAGTCGTTTTTATAAATAATTTTTTTCTTTGACTATAACTGACACACAATGTTACCTTAGTTTTAGGTGTACAATATAGTGATTCAACCTCTCTATACATTATGCTGTGCTCACCACAAGGGTAGCTGCCATCTGTTACCATACAACGCTATTATAATACCACTGACTATATTCCTTGTACTTATTCCCATGACTGACTCATTCCATAACTGGAAACCTGCATCTCTTACTCCCCTTCACCCATTTTACCCATCTTCTGCCTATATACTCATTCTTAAAGTTGCTTTTGTCTTTACTATTATGAAACTGTTCCTCTTGAAAGAAAAACTATGTAAAATAATAATAAAATTGTAATTACTATTAAGTAACTACAAATATTATTCAAAAGATTATTAAAATTCATAAAGCTTTTTCCCTAAAATTTCACATACCTAGGAGTAAGAAAGCCTGATGATTTCTTAAATGCTGAGTCAATCTTAAATACTGTGACAAATTAATAGAACACAATATTTGTGGGGTTTATAGAAGAAAATTAGTCATTAAGTTGAAAGCTGAACTGCTTTGAAAAGTCTTTGACATTAAAAAAATGACAAAATTCATCCCATTTTAAAAGCTTCAAGGGAACAAAGTTTTTTATATCCTCCAGTAACTTAGATCTTAAAAATTGTACTCCTTGGGATCCTTCTCTGGCTCATGCTTCAATTCCTTGTATGGTGCTTCAACCCTGTGCTTTACTCACCGTGTCCTAAGTACCTCTAGACATACATATCTGATGAGTATCTCCTGTGCAGAAATTGGTCCTTATATGCAAAGAACCAAAAGCTGATGTTTCTGGTACATTTTGATGATGACACCAAGCATGGTTTGATATAAAAATGCTGCTTTCAAGCAATGGTATCATATCATCTATAAGCTTTGTATAATTATGATCTTAAATGGGGAGTCTAATTTAATTCATATAAGATGGGATAATTTTGGTCATACATAGTATTGTTGAAATCTACTATAATGTAAATTTAAATGTACTAAATGTAAATTTAAAAGGCATTCAATATTTTAGCATATAATAATATTTGTATATATACTTAATACACAATTACATTTCACATCCTGAATAGTTTCTAATACTTTTCTTATCACACATTTCATTATCACCCATTAAAATATAATATTTTTGCTTAAAGACTTATGAGAAATAAATTCTGAAACTTAAATATGTAGTTTTAAATTTATTTTTTCTTCTTTCCATGTAATTACTAAATTTTAAAGATATTATTGACTTTCTAAGTACTGTAATTTGTCTTTATAAGTCATATTTCTCTATTATTAATGGACTAAGCAACACTCAACAAAACCTCCTCCTAAAATATTCAGAATCGAGTATTTCATTAATATATTTTCCTTGATTGTTTATTTCTAATAGATGATTAAAGAGTTTGATTTCCAAATAGCATAGCTACAACACTATAAATTCATGGTATTTGGTTAAGGACCTGATATAAAGCATTTGGGTTCCAATGTTCAATATAACTATAAAGGAACAAATGTACTATTATCATTAATTTAGATCCAGGGAATAGATCAGTCTACTGAAATGGCTCAAGTTCATAAATAGCCGAAGTTCAATAGTGTTATAATTCTGAGTATTCTTTTTTGTTAAAACTTTAAAAATAGACTTTTATCATACCCTATGAAAAAAGTAGTTAATTAATAAATAAGTACACAACCTTCATTGCACAAATAAAAGTCAGCTAAATGACTCCCAACCTTCAGTAAAGATACCAGCTTTTCCCAACCCAGATTATTACCATTAAAGGATGTAACAATGCATAAATATGCACCTCTATGATTAAAATTTTGTATCTTGTGATATTTAAAGTCAAGGCACAATGGATTCCAATAAGACCAATCAATGTCATTTTAACAAAAATGCTTTCTAAATCATATAGATGCATGACTGTGTATGAGTATATTAAAACCATAAAAGGAAAACCATAACTGATTTACACAATAAATAAATAAATATCTAACAATTTACATGATAACTAGACTTGACCAAGTGGAATGTGTATCTAATGTGTAGGTAGCAAAAGAAAGGTTATATACATCAAAGCTGTTACATATTAGAAAATTTGGACTTCTTTTCCATTTCCATAAGAAGTAAACAGCATATTTTTAGACTCATTATGATGATGGTGATAAATGATGGGACTCAAACTGATTCCAAGATTGACTCACAGTAACTGCACAATTCCAAATACATATCCATAACTGCTATGTTACTTATCTCAAAGAAAATATTCTTCCTACATAGTACAGATTGTTGTTATCCAAAGAAATTATAAAATTCACAGACCAACAATCAGTAGAATCATCCTTCCCAGAGATTTCCTGTATCTCTTAAAATATCTTCCTCTTTCATTTTTGTTTATCCTCTACAGTAGGATGTGTGTTGGGACTAAGTAAAATTAAATAAGTCTTAATATACTTTATTATAGCATAGCACATAGACAAATTAAAACACAGCACAAAAATAAATTTGTTGAATGTATGCAGTACACACACAAAAACCAACTCAAGTTCTAAGAATGAATTTTTAATTTGAGACAAAGTAGGGTATTTTGCACACTGAGTACCATGGTCAACACACATCAGTTAATAAATATTACTTTGGTTATAATGTTATAAAATGTTATACATTTGAAATCATTTAAATATTTTACAAGGGCATTTTTTCATAGATAGGAATTAAAATCCAAAGTCTAAGAACTCAGATAAAAATCTTAACTTCTGATTAATAGAATGAAAATACCACCTTGGAATAATTTCTTACTTTAGAAGCTTATTTCAGATAGTCCCACACCTATAAAAGGCAAATGCATCTGCTCCCTCATCTAGATTAAAAATAATAGTGGAACAAACTTTAAAATTAATAAGCAATAATTTGCTATACAGCAAAATCCTAGAAAGCCGAATTTCACTTAAATTAGCAGTCATGGATAAGAAACAAATATTATTTAATAGGTCTTAGAATCCAGGCATTAAAATAAAATGGTAAGATACACTTGGTAAATTCAATCATTAATCATATAATCAGTGAAATATTAAAGTCTAAAAATAAATATAAATGCCATGTATAAGCAAAATCAGTATATTATCATTCAATACTAAATTACTACTAGTCTAAGTTCTTAGAATAGTAAAATATTGTTCCTCAAATACTTTTTGGTGATATCATTCAAAATATGGAGTAATGTTCACTATACAATTTGACAACAAATACTATGCAACTAAGGAACAGAGATCTGTGTCCCTTGAGCAACAAGGCTTGAGGCAGGGCCAGAGGCATTCCTAAACCACTGGTCTTCAGCAAGAACCTCTTCAAAAATCCTAAGTAACGTAAACTCCAATTTCTGGTTTTGGTCCAGGACACACACACACACACACACACACACACACACACACACACACGGTGACATTTGCTGGAAGAATTACAATCTACAGATTCACTAGTGCGGCTGTTCTCACAATGCTTGTTAGAAATTTCACTTTCAAAATTCCCCTTTGCTATAATGCGCTCTGCTCCTATCAGAGAACCAACAATATCACTCTCTCTCTCAAGTGTGTAAGTTTGATGGTTCAAGGAAATGCATCCACTACTATTTATCAAGATAATGAGGTGTCAAAGATATTTGTATTCAGAAACATTTATACTCAATGGAACCTCCAGAGTTGAACTACCTCCAGTGAAAGATAAGATATTTGTGTAAGGGCCCGTGGTACCATGTTTGTTTAATACTTTTAGAGCACGGGAATACAGGCTTAGTACCTGATCTAGAATTTCATTAACATATTTGGTGGAGCAGGGGCACCTGGGTGGTTCAGTTGGTTAAGTGTCCAACTTCGCATCAGGTCATGATCTCACGGTTTACAGGTTGGAGCCCCACATCAGGCTCTGCACTGACCGCTCAGAGCCTGGAGCCTGCTTCGGATTCTGTGTCTCCCTCTCTCTCTCTGCTCTTACCACTCTCATTCTCTGACTCTCTCTCCTTCAAAAATAAATAAACATTAAAAAAAAACATACTTGGTGGAGCTGATACTTCTCTTGTTATTATGTGTATTTTTTTGGTGAATTTGAGAACTAATGGAACATCAACTCTATTGCCACACAATTCTATAAAGCAATAATGTGGAACTCAGAATGAACACTTCTGGTTGAGCTCTGAGCTCAGTTATTCAGATAATCCTTCAACTTCAGAGGTAACTCCTACAGCATTCCATTGTTCTTTCAAGGGTAGCCTGAGATAAAGCACATGAAGTTGCTTTACAATCTATAAAGCACCACAGAAATTCAAGTTGTTATTAGAGTTTAAAAATAGACACTAAAAAATATTTCCAACAATAACACTGATAAGCACTTCTGTCAATTCTAATGCCAGGTAGAAATGAAGAAACTGCCCCCACGGTTTACTTCTTCAAAACTTAATTAGAGAACCTCACTCTATTTTAATTCCTCCATTAACAGCATTATATATTATCTGAAACCAATAATTTATGTTGTTTCCTATAAAACATAAAAACCAGATATTGTGAAAAAAGAGCACTGTACTCAACATTACAGACTTAGGACTCTATTCCTTACTCTGCCACATTCCTGATAATATCCCTTCATCTCTATAGACCTTGTTCTTCTCTATAAAATGGGGATAATGCCACTTTCTTGCAAAAGTTTCATGAGGATTAAATGAGATATGTCAGCTTTGTAAATTATAGAGGACTATAGAAACAGATTTTATTATGTCACTACATGACTGAAGTAAGGAATATGAAATCATGGTATTAGAGATCACAATTATAGTTAATTAGCTATTGTAACTAAAATATACATAAAATCAGCAAAACATATTTTGAAATAGTCTTAGAAAAACGTTAAAGTCATTTTGTTTACAGAAATTATTTATTGGCCTGGTGCAAACAGATGCTCAAGTGTTCAGAATGTATGAATATTTCTTTAATCCCAATTGATAAAGGATAAGGAAAAGAGCCATCACATATAGAAAAATTAACATAAATCTTCCTGTTTAATTTCCATAAAGCCAAGGGAAGCCTAAGAAAATAGTTTTTTATAGTACGGTCAGGTGAGCTATATATTAAGTTTACAGATTAATCCTTAACTAAAAATATTTGGACTGTGAAGTAATTAACATGATCAGAATGTACAATGTATCCTTAATGTAAAAATAAGTATTTCATTTCTTCTTTGATCATATTTTTATGTGGGAGAATAATAACACATGTATCAGCAAAATATTTGTGACTGAATTGTTCTGTACCATGAAACAAGTAGGCTACTATATCCCATTTTACTTTTTCCCTGATGACTCAAGAAACCCTTGAAAATGTCTTCTTAAAACCAACTTAATTTGTAGTTTAAAAATTATTACTACAACCGTCCTGACTTCCCAAGATTCTTTTTTTTTTTTCAGTTTATATTCTTCCTAGCCAAATCATCTAAAAAATAACTATAAGTTTAAAAATGTATTAGGGTCACTCTGGATGATGGGGTTTTAGAAAGGCACAGAAATTTTCTGGTATCACTTTAAGTAGGCCAAAGGACATTGAGAAATAAAAACCTATTTGAGATAGTTAACATTGCTCATGAGCCTAATTTTTCCTAGTTTTGAAAGTATATATACCTAGAGTTTTGAGACTACATGAAGCTTCAGGGTTCAGAAACACTTCCAAAACACCATGATGCTCGATAACATCCTTATTCTTTATCTCTGTACTGACCTGATGTTGCAGGCCTCAGAAGTCAATAAATTAACGTTCCTGAGAGTTGTGAGCAAAAAAAAAAAAAAAAACAAAACAACCCACACACACACTCGCACACAAACTTTTGTGCCTTAGAACAATAAGAATGTTTAAGGTGTTCAGGAAATGTAGATAGACTGTATTTATTATCTGTATCTAAATGACAATAAAAGTGTATCTAAAGAAAAGTCTAGGGTCACTGATTGATGATAGGGCAAAAAGATGTCTACATATAAATAGACATGTCTATAGTTTAAAGAGAAATAAATTTCATGTGTAAATATGGTTTGAAGCCTAATGACTGAGCAATATCTTTCACAGAACCTAAATATATAATAGTAAAGTACCCTGGATAGCAAAGCACAAAATTAACAATCTTAGGGAAAGTATTTTTTTTTCTTCCAACACAATGATTCTTCATAAATAATAATTTTGGAAGTGCTGCACACAAGAGGGAAATATTTTACTGCAACTTTCCAACTGACCAGGCTTCCACATTGACACTGAGTATTCCATTCACGTGGGAGAACAGGTTGTCACGTGCAAAGCCTCGGAATAACCAGCCAGGAAACCCTGTGGAAAAAATTGGGGTTTATATGTTTTCATTGTTTGGGGACTGGATGTTAACCACAGGTTTAAGAAATTGTAGTGCTCATCAAGTTCAGAGCAGAGACATTACAAGAAAGCACTCTAGATGTAAATATCTTTGATAAAGGAAAATGTTAGTTTTTATCCAGACCTCACACCCAGGCAACACTAATGAAACAATATCAACTTGCAATAATAATTGTGAATGTCAAGTCAACTTCTACCTGTCCCTACTTCCCAAAGACACGGAAATTAAAAAAAATATGGAGATACATTAGCACAATTTTAGTGATATAAAAAATAATAACAGCCAAAGGATGATAAAGGTGAATTTCTAAGGGTATACAGAACAAAATGGAAGCACTTATGGGGGACTCATACTACTTATCACTTAAAAATATGTAATTAAGCTATAAAATAGTAGATAATAAATATACTCTTAGCAAACATTTTTGGTAATATAAACATGTTTTAAAACCAGAGCTCTACCAAAGAAAGTGACTGTAAATATTAGGATTTTTCACTTTCTTCTTTGTTTTTTGTTCTTTTTTTTTTCGTTTGCTTGTTTTTATTTTGGCTATTCAAACAAGCAATTAATAGATATATTAAAGGACTTTCTTTTTAAGTCGGAAATTCCTTTGCTGGTAGTGGGAAATCACTTGGCAAAGAAATTTGGAGAACATTTTATACCTCAACAGTATTCTAGAGAAAAATGTTAAGTATTCATATTCATAAACCTTTAAATTATAGCCACAGGAAACCAGTGCAAGGTCACTGTCAAAGTTTCTGCCACAGTGCAAAAGTGGTCAAGCTGTAGAAACCTTTCAACAGTACTGCAACTCCATATGATGGAAGGTAAATCAGGCAAGATAAAGCACAAAAGGAAGGAGCAATATTCACAATGCATCCAGATCATGTCTACACCTAGTTTTATAAAGCAAACTAAGTTAAAATTGGTCAAAGATTAACCTACTGACTCAAGAAAGGACTTCTCTTCCAGAGTTCCTAAATATTAAAAGGTTGGATAAATGAGTCTAAACTTTCATTTTCAATATAATAATCTCAAAATAGCTTTACTTTAGGTAACATTTTCATAACAAAAGCTGTTACTTTAAAAAGTCTTAAAGCAGGGCACCTAGGTGGCTCGGTTGAGCATTCAACTTCAGTTCAGGTCATGATCCTCCAATTTGTGAGTTTGAGCCCCACATCGGGCTCTGTGCTAAAAGCTCAGAAACTGGAGCCTGCTTCAGATTCTGTATCTCTCTCTCTCTCTCTCAAAAATAAATAAACATTAAAAAAAAAAAAAAAAGACTGAAAGGGCCTGACATGGTTTCTTGGCTGGGTCACAGGTGCCCTTCTGAGAAGAATGAGATGGCCAAATGCAAGGCAATCCCATGTCCTGTGTGCCTGGCTGTTTCAATCCACAATTCCACAATTACCCACCTGCACTGAACTACCCCCAAGTGCATTTCAGAAGAAATATATTTAGGAATACAAAGTTTCTCAAGTGTTTTTGAAATCTTTCAGCTTAAAGTAATAGTATCTACAGAAGTCTTTGTGAGGAATATGTAGTAAATCAACTTAGATATTCTACAATCTAACTCTGAATTACTCCAGAACATCACACAACCATGCACTTGGACAACACTACATCTCTGTATAGTCCCTTTCTCCTCACTGCCTCCACAACTCCTTCCATACATTGTCCCTCAACATAGGACTATATGGATCATGGTGATGATGTCACTCAGATGGATCATGCTGTGATGATGACAATCTTTTCTGTAAAACTACACACAAAAAACTTCTTTCTGGTGTCAGTATCAGGAAGTATTAGTGCACACTTAACTGGTTTATTTTTATGTTATGGAAACTGAAGTTTTGTAACTGATGTTACTTTTCTCAAAGCATGTGTATTAGAATGTTTATGGTTAAATGTGCAGCCTAATTTTTTACCCTTATTTTTCCCTAACCAATCTTTTCTACACATTTTTAACTTATTTCATATGGTAGGTACCTTAAGTCACTTTTGGTATTAAGGCAAACTTTAAAACAGGAATTGAAATAAAATTAAATGAATATGCACAAAACATATTTTAATATATTACAACTGTTTTCATTAAAATATAGAATTTTCCACCCATTATCAAATGGTTTGATTCAATGAGAAACAATGTAACTAAAATACAATTTATACAGGTGTTAGCTTATCCATAGCTTGAACAGCAGAGTTTGGGAAACAGGAAATTATCTCAGCAAATTATCTATTTGGAAATCTTGCCAAAGAATGGAAAGCAAGTGAAAAAAGGATTCTCATCTAGCAAATAAATAAATAAATAAATAAATAAATAAATAACAGCACAAATCGGAGTTCCTAGATTTTATTCCTCCAAAAATCTACTAATTTTACAGTCACAATCCTAAGAGTTTCTCTGTTACTAAACTCCACAGGACCACTGAAGATGCATATTGTCCATAAAGAAAAGCACATGGACAATAGTAAGAATTCACAAGGAAAGGGACAGGGAAAGGAAAAAAAAGACAGGGAAAAAAATATCAAACAAATTGGTGAAGGGTATACATGCCCTCAATGCTGTGATACTAGAGTAGCCCAATGAACATAGCTGTACTAAGGGGCAACCTAATAACAATATCCACTATGCAACAAACCAAAAAAATTACTTTATGGCATATAAACTTTAAAGAAAACAGAGTGAAATATCCTTTTCAGCTTTCCTGGTTTATTTGAAACAAAAAATGATAGACTAATATACAATATTGATGAAAAAGATTTTAATTAAAGTGATGTAAAGAAATAGCACCAATAACAACAAGGTGGTCGACAAATGTTTGGCACATCAGAAAATTCAGCTATTGAGAACGAGGGACTTGAAGCTAAGTTTTCACCATTCCAAAATTATATTATTACTCATAATAGCAACAAAAGACAGACAAGTAGTAACTATCAAATACTGCTTTAGATTTATGGCATATTAAAGTAAGGATTCAATACATGATAAAGGGTAATTCTTATTTTCTCCCTTTGAATGTTCTATTTCTTGACATTTTGTGAATGCAGTACAAAAAATGGGAAATACAGAGTTAATTGTTCTTTGTAAAATGTCCTAAACACAGAGTGGTTTAAATGTCTTCTAAATATTCTTAATCAAAATTAATGATTTTTTAAGTAAGAACAAAGCAAACAAAACCTTTCTAGGGGATGATAATGTAACTGAATTAAACTGTAAATTAGCAACTATTTGGTGAAAAAAATTGCACTGATATTTAAAATTTTCAGTGACACTAAATCATAAAATTTACATTATTCCTTGAACTCTTTTACGAAAAAGATTAAATTGGTACTTCAACACTGTTAATTAAGAATAATAATTTTTCACATTTTCTGATACAAATTTTACAAATCTAACAAATCTTTCCTAAGTAAGTCATAGTGATATCACTTACAAAGATAGTAAATACCTTTGGGACGCCTGGGTGGCTCAGTCTGTTACGTGTCTGGCTCTTGATTTCGGCTCAGGTCATGATCTCACAGTTTGTGAGTTTGAGTCCTACATCAGGCTCTGTGCTAACAAGCACGGGGCCTGCTTGAGATTGTCTCTCTTCCTCTCTCTCGGCCCCTCCCTGCTTGCACTCTCTCTATCTCAAAAATATACATTTTTTAAAAAGATAGTAAATATCTTTAAGTATTTTCTACCAATAAATGAGTACATTTAAGATTGATCAAATAATTCCAATGATTTTTACAACAGAGGATCATTACACTGCATCTGATTTCTATATATATCAACCCAAATTTTAGAGTGTCCTAGTGATCACAGCAAAAATGAACTGGAGAAATGGATGAAGCTTATGAAAAATATAAAATTATTAGTGTGATTATATCTCTGATAGTAAGAAAACAAATTACAGCTTATCTTAATCTTTCCCAAAATATAATGGCATCTTTATTTTACATATGCTTTAACTCAAATTAAACACTCATCTCCATTTGAAAATGAAAGAGCCAGTTGACAGGCATCTCCTAAACTCAACCTCTTTTTTTATATGGTAAGGACTGTAAGTAGCATTTACTTTTACGTATAAAATGCTTATTATTCATATTTGAAACATATTTTTAAAGAACCTAGATTGAGAAAACTGTTGCAACTGTATTCTAATGACTAAATATTCATTTTTCAAATGAGAAACTATATTACTCTAGCCTGGCTAGTTTGCATTTTTTACTATTGAAAAGGATAAAAACAATGAAAAGACATCATCTTGCTAGTCTTTCTAATTTCACTTATTACCAAGAATTTTTATAGTTCCATCTCTTTTCCAAAGTGATGCACTAATAGTTTTGGTGACAAAAAATTACACACATACACACACACACTCCAGATCTCTGGGCCTACTATAATCTTTGTTCAATGTAATTATCATTGCATCATATTTTAGATCAAACATCTAGATGTGCACTTAATTCACAGGCATGAAAACTGTACCCATTTCAATTTAGCTTTATAACCCAGCCTAGGCAAATGTGGAGAGTAAAGATGGTATGTCCAAAACTCTGTATAACAAACTCAAAAGGGACAAGTTCAAGCTAAAACCCCACAGACAGAGATCCTTCTCCTCATTATAAACCATAGGTTTCTCACCAATACTCTAAAAGTCTCTCAGATTAAATAGATATTTGGGGAGTTCTTATTCTGTGCTCAATTTTTCCATTACCTTCTTGTCTTCAACAAATAATTACAATAAAATTTCGTAGACTAAAAGAAACCTTACATAGAGATCTCAATAAATAAATGCCTGATCTAGAACAAGACTAGCCTCTGATGTCAGGGAATCACAACATATTTGTCAAGGAAGACTAATGTCAGGAAAAAAAAAAAAGAAAACTAGTTTCTGTTAAGCTATTCTGAACATAAACAGCCTACCTAAGCCCTTCAGCTACAGATGAAATAATATGGGTCCCTATAAAGTATAGTCCCCTATTCATCTAAATGAAAGCACTCTGTGTTGTATCTGAATTGTCCATCACAATTTCTAGTCTCTTTACTCATATCAACGTATCTAATCATTTATTTACCTTTTGGAAAGTGAGGATTGGGTGGATTTTTTCACTATAATATGGAATAACAAGCTATAAAAATTTCAAATGATAATGAAGTGTTTTTAAGCAAGAGCACTTTGAAGTGAGTCTTGGGTTTATTCACTAACCACTAAGTGAAATGGCTTACCTTCATGTAAGACAAAATTTTTTCTACCATGGGATGTGGTAGAAAGTATTCTGTTTTTTGATCTTTAAGGCCAACTTTACAACCTGAGTTATGTGAGCCCTTTCACATGATCCGTAATTAGTTTAGGGGATCCATATACTCTTTAAAATTATACAAAAAAATTTGTGTAGTAAGTATTTTTCTGTGAGAGTCCACCGCTTCCTTTATTTCTCTGACGGGCCCATGATCGCTCACCAAATTACTAACAAATGGTTAAAGACTCTGGATGAAGGGTTGCCTCAGACTGGGAACACTGCTATATTGTCTTGGTGCTTTACCTTTAGTTCCCAGAATTATCCTTTCTTGCAGGTCCTCAACCTCAGCAGTATGCTTTCATTAAGAACCCTATTTAAGCTAGACACTTAGGAAATCAAGAAACCATACTCAGAGAAAATGAGGTTTATGATTACATGCAGACAGCCAAGAAATTCATCTCAGAAAGCACTTTCATGAGCTATCAGGACGCTAATGAATCATATTTTTGAGAAGACTTTAATATCAACAGGCAAGGGAAATATGAGTGTCTTAAACAATTTCAAAGACATTGACTAAAAAGGAAAATATAGAATAAAATAACAAACATTATGTAGTCTAAATAAACTAGTAGAAAACATAATCTTGAACTAAAAGTAAAACATCAAAGTGGATAAAACAATTGTTTCAATTTGGACTTGCTTAGAAGTTAAGAATAAACTCCAAGGGCTAAGCATTCTTTAGAGAGTGAAAAACAAACAAAAAAACAAGCAACCATTGCAAGACTAACAGTTTCTTGTTACCACATAAAAGTTCAAAAGCTGTCTGTCATAAAATATCTGACAGATACTATAATATTGAAAATATGTTTGCTAGAGCCCATATCTGTTATAATCAATATGCCTCCTTTTCTGAAGTCAGCTTTGCAATTTGTTCAATGTTTAGTTTGTCACAATAAGTTTTTTTATCTCCCTGGTCTTTAAAACTCCCAGCTCACATAAAACTTTCTTTGAAACAAGTGATTTACAGAAACTAGGCATTTAAAATTTTTGGTTGCGTTTCTACAATGAATTGACCAACTCATTATATGACAATTAACCTTCTTAAAGACAAAAGATGGCCTACTTGAAGCAGGCTATCCATAATCTAAATCCCTTTCACTAACCTCCCATTTACTGGTATAAAGCTGAATAGAGTAATAGTCTTCTTGATTATTAACATTACTATAAGATAATTAGTAATTCTTCACTGGTTTCTCTATTTTTATAATTTTTACATGCTACTTTCTAATCTTCCTGGCCTTAGAAAGTTGAGAAGGGAAGAAATATTTATTTCATTTATTTTTGACTCTTCTCCCAGTCACCTTCGTGTTACCTCCTAATTGGATCTGGCTTTCCCTGGAGGCCGCCTCAGTGGGAAGATGGCATCTTGGAGGGGCCTGCTGTGCTCAGTCTGTCAGGGCCTTTCTGTCTCTGGCTGCCTTGATCTGCCCTCTTAAGACACAGGCTCAGGGGCCACAGGTCACAGAGTGACTGTAGGCAGAGGAAGTAGTAGAGACCCTAGAAACCAATCCTCCCCGTGACATGCTCCCCACCAAGTCCTACACCCTCATTGCTGCTGTGATTGAAGTTTGCATATTAAAGGGTTTTTATAATATGTTTTTGATTGATCTGAAAATAAAAAGCACTTTATCTAGGGGAAAACTGTCTAACAGGCATAAAAACTGTCTGCTTTGGTCATTTCTTTAGGTCTCAGGAACATGTAATTAAGCTTTGTTTTTTGTTTTATTTTTTTTTTCCCCGTTAAACTGTCTCATATCACTGTAATTCTTGGATCAGGTAGAAGAATCGTTAATGGTAAAAAAAATATATTATTTTTCTCTACAACACTCTGGGATTACCCAGAATATATACTTGCTGTTCATGGAGATTAATTTTGTCTTTGTTTTCCAAATGACTTCCATCATTTCTCTAACATAATATTCCGAAGGGCCATTCACAGACAATGCTTCAAAATGAAAAATATCTCCTTCTCCTGAAGAGCTTTTTAACCATGAGTTAATAATGAACAATATCACAAAGTTTGAAGGCAACTGAATGGGCAACCTTCTATATAATTACTTCACTAATGAAGTTATTGCCCTCATACATATATATATTTGTAAAAACTATAAACTCAAATAAACTGATTCCCGAGAGCTAGATAGAGAAATCAGTCACATTATTTTCCTCTCATCTCTCAGGTGCATATATATGGGAGCAAGAACCATTATTGTTTCAGCCTTCCTCTCAGAATACTGGATGTCTGTCATTAAGAAGACATAGTAAGTATGATCACGAACATGAAATTCATGATCTTTATCAACTAGCAACAATAGCCACTCTGCAAGTACATGCCTCAACTTACAATAAAATCCTCTATCCTCTAGAAAGAACAGGTTTAATTTGTCAACAAATGTTAACTGGCACTTGATAGACAGCGATCTGATTCATACTTTTGCAAGTAGAAGGTGGCTGGTTGCTTCTTTTCCATTTGCCTCTGATCTCTTGGATTTTAAGCTTGTCCTCAGCAGAAAGTGAATCTCTTGAAAGTCATTTGCTGGGAAGAGCAGGCAGGCGCTTTCCTTAGCTGCTCTCAGCAGTACTTGCTGTACCTGAGAGAGAGCAGGGGAGTGGCCAGGAGAGCTCTTGTCCCTGGCAGGCTTTCAGAGAGCCCCAGTGCCTCTGCATCCAGGACCTTATCCTGCTGCTGCATAACTCGAGATGCTCAAGATGCCTCTTTCCTCCCCCCTCCTCCTGCCCCCCACCAAAAGACTACAGTCTAACAGCAAGTGCCCTCAGGACACTTCAAACTTGCTCAATGCTAATTTGGCAAAATAGTAACAATGAAGCCAAGAGATTTACCAGTTTAATTTAAAAAGACCATAATCCTCCTTCCAAAAAGCCTCAGCTGCTAAAACACTGGGAAAAAAAAAAAAGACAAAAAGAGTTCTATTCCCTCTCTTTATTAAGAAAAATGTATACTTTTAAAAATTTAATAACAGTTTCTTTTTATACACAGAAATCATCAGACGATCCAAAGGACCTGAAAAACATGTTTTTCTCCCACTGAGAATAACAGTAGTCTTTTTTCAAACTGGTAGAATAGAAACAAGGGCCAGGAGGGGTTGCTTACTCTGTCGCCCCAAGGTCACACACCCAAAACTCTGACCCAGAAGACTGTATTTTCCTTTCCTTCTTTCTGTCTGGGCTCTCTTTCCCTTCATCTGAACAGTTCTCCCTTTAGTCCACAGCTTAATGGCACAGAAGCACAGGCAATGCCATGCTGTGCTCTAAAATTCAGGACTATCGACTAGGAGAAACCAGGCCTTGGCAGGCTTCGTCTAAACAGTTCAAAATAACAATCTATACAGACACTGATATCTTTTTTTTTAAGAAGATTAAGTTCTGAAGCCTTCTAATTTTAGTGAAATCAAGTAAACAGGAAAAACAACTGCCTTTGGTCAATCAGAAAAGGAAAATATATACTTTCTGAATGAAAATATATATGTATATCATCTGAATGAAAAAATATATATGTATATATATATAAACTTCAAAATTGAAAGTTATATATATGTATCAAGTTGAAAGTTAAATACTAAATTTAGATAATTTAACATACACTTCAGACAGTCATTTAAAACATGAAAATGACTTCATATAATACAACTCGATCACCACTGTACTCTAAAATGATGTAACTGCCATGCTAAAAGTAAATTATTCCTTATTTTATATTGACAAGATCTACAGGAAGCATTTTAATATCTTACTCTTGGGATAATAAAACAATATATTCCATTAATTTTACATTTATGTATAAGATTAATAGAGCTTAGTTTACCTGTTCCTGAGTGCAACGTATGAAGTAGCAGAAACTGCAGAAACCCAGCAAACATAACAGCAGCATTGGAGTGGTTAAATAAATGCCACTGGCATCAATCACTAAATTCTAGCTAGCAAAGGCAGCAAATCCACAATACAATAAAAAATCCACAAAAAGGGCAAAAGACATTTTAAATAAAATTCCCTATGGTCCCTGCATTCTAAATCAAAACCCAAAAAAGCCTGCAGTGTCCAACATTATACAACAGTGACACTAAACAAGGCCATAAGTGCTGCTGTCATCAAAACAGATCTCTGCAGTGTACAGATTCTCATTGATTACCGCATTAATCTATAGTGCTCTGTGCTATACGAAAGAGGTTCCCACTGTAGCAAACACCGAAGCTCTGGTAGGTCCATAATTAACCATTTCCTGAAACAATGCACAGAAGATGTTACCTTCCTGTAGGCAGAGACACGAAACGAAACAAAATGCTGTGGTCCCTTAAAACTAGCACAGGAGAAAAGACTCAGGCATATGCTTGAAGAGCTCCTGCTATTATCCCCCCAGTGACATTGCACTGAGAGATCCATGGACTGACATAAAAAAAAGTCAAGCCCTGCTGGCTTGTGGACCACAGAAAACTTACCTGAAATGATTTGGTCCCATTATCAATCACTGGCAATGGTCCTGCCAAACTCTTTGTAACAGATCATTCCCCCTGCAGTTTCTCTGAGAGATCTTACTCAGCTCAATGACAACAACTGGCACCAGGAGGCATAAACCAGGTGTAAGGGAGGGATTGTCGAGAGCACAGACAAAAGTGTTCCGGTATGGCCAGCCTAGAGCTAATTGTGGCTCAATTCCAGGGGGCAAAAGGTCAACTCCAAATAGGCTTTGCCAGGGAAGGCTGGGGGGGGGGGGGGGGGGTGCTCATATTATATTCAACATTTTAAAAGATGCAGGGTTTTGATGACTGTAGAGTCACAGCTCACAGTCTATTTCACAACTTAGAGATTTTTCTCACCGAGACAGAATCCTTTTTCTCTGTGAGGTCACTACACTCACTATATCATCCCCATATCATGTATTACAGGACAACCGCAACAATAACAAAATTAGTTGATTTGAAATTATGTCACACCTGCAATTTCACTTTTATCATAGTACATCACTCAGTTTCCAGAAACAACAAAGAACAGTGATACACTTCTCTAATTCACCAGAGAATATTATTGAGAAGTAGAGGCAGCCTCCTTCTAGTTTGTTTTAGAAAATTAAATAATCAAATGATAGTAGAGGGAAAATTAAGAACCATTTTTCATTTATTTAAACTAAATTCACTGTGTTTAATTATATATACTTGTCAAAAATAAGTGTCTCATAAGGAAAAAAATTAACACGGAACCATGGATCAACTGCAAAATATAGTCTCACACAAATCATCAAATTTGAATGTTTTCTTCCCCTTAAGAGAACATGACTTTAGCCTCTATTTAGAATCTCTGGTTTTTCTTTATCTCAAACTTGCAACTGGCTTAACTTAAAGGCTGACCAAATTGTTGCGGAGAAAAGATAAAGGGAAATAAATATTATTTGAATGACTGTTACCTGCCAAATACTGTGCTAATTTTACTTACTACATGGAATTCTCATAGGTATATGGCAAAATCAATTACTTACCCTATATTGCTGATGAAGCTCAGAAAAGCGAATTAACTTGCCCAAGGTCACATGGTTTTTAAGGAGGAAAGTTGGAATTTGGACTTGACTTTGTCTGACTTGAAAGTCCATACAAAAGCTTTTCAAATACAAAATGGTATGTATGAGCCACTGTAATTATTTTGACAAATTACCTCAAAGTTAAAAGTGCTAGTGACGGGGCTCCTGGGTAGCTCAGTTGGTTAAGTGTCCGACTTCAGCTCAGGTCATGATCTCACAGTTCATGGGTTTGAGCCCCACGTTGGGCTCTGTGCCGACAGCCAGCTCAGAGCCTGGCGCCTGTTTCGGATTCTGTGTCTCCCTCTCTCTCTGACTCTCCCCTGCTCACACTGTCTCTCTTTCTATCTGTCAGAAATAAATAAAGTATTTAAAAAAAAAAAAGTGCTAGTGACTTGGTGCGGAAAACCACAGTGATGCAGGAGGGGCCTATAATCATCTACCTCTATTTTCTACATTTGGAGTCAGTGAGGATTTTCCAGAGCTGTTTATGGGGCTGAACTCATATGCTAAGTTTAAATTTCTTTCACTATGGCACTGTCATAAAGAACACATACAAATGTCATTTCTGTGGCCAGATCTGCTGGCCCAGCAAGTACACTGAAGAGAACATATGGAAGGAGAGTCCAACTTCCAACAACCAATTTACCAATTTCCCGTAGGTATAAGTGGTACCATATAATTCTGTTTGATTGAAATGTAAAAATCTATGGATCTTATAGACCTAGGTAGACTAAGCCAACTAAATTAAAATATTTTAATTCACTACATGTGACTATTATTTTATCTGAGTTTTGAGTTCTTTGTTGTATTTTCTCCTATTTCTTTTTTTTTCTCATTTGTTAACTGGTATAAATGTATTTCAAATTATAGAGTCATTTTGAATGCTAACTATCTAATATTTTTCTTATTCCATGTCATGAATTTATATTAATTTGGTGTAATTATCTTCAATTCCCTAAAATGCTTCTGTAAGAGGAAATCTATCAAATGGTAACAAATTATGTCTCTAACAAGATACTTAGAAAACCAAATAAGGTCTCTGAAATGGTATATACAGCTTTCATAATTACAGAGTTAAAATACAGAATCAATGTGAGAAGGGGCTAACAACTGTATTTTAAAATACCCTTTCACTTATTTGTGAGTACCACATACTTTGAGATCCTATGATAGTAACAAGTGTCAGTCACTGAGGATACTTTCCACATATAAATAGGAAAAAAATCCTTTCATTTTCATCTTGTCAATTCAGAAATTTATATTAACAATATTTACTTATTTAAATATAATTAACTTAATTAAATATAATTATTTAAATAACATATTAACAATATTTACTTATTTCTATCACTCTCTCCATTTTGAACCACTATATCCCACCTTGGGGTTATATATTTCATAGCCTCCCACTCAGCTGTGATTCCACAGCCTTTCAAAGACCAGTAGACTGATTTCCCTAGGGAGAGAACACATAAAACCTAACATCAATTGTAATTTTGAGCTTGCTTCACATACACCATTTGACCTTGTGATACCACGGCCCAGGTCAAGGCTTGTGTTTGTAGAAGGGTTTAAGCTCTTTTCAAGAACCTAGGATCCACTGTTTTGAAAAAGTGACACAAACTTCCTATATTTGCACTGAACTATCCATTAATCATGAATTTAATTTGTCAAATATTTCTCACTCTCTCTATTAGCATGAGGTAGCAAAGCATGGAATACACTGACCACAAAACAAAACTCATGTACAATTAAACAGCTTGCTATTGCTTTTCCTTATTTTCAGAGAATACTGACGTTTTCATCTTTCAATCTTTTTGGGGTTGGCTAGTACACCAAAAAATAAGGCACAAATGTGATTCATCGTCTTAAAATCTTTACAGCTATGTTACAAATCTAATCATCCCTTTTCAGAGAAACATAAGGAAGGTAAAGTTGGTAGCTAGAAACTTTGCTTTATTGAGAAAATGGAACAAAATCACTCGACACCTGACACACACAGAATGGGAATATTTATACTGAAAATATAGATACAGAGGGAATGTTAAGAATATGTTTGTGTCCAATTCTTAAAAATAATAAAGTGAGATTCCCATGCCCCAAACTCATTGTTGCTTACCAGCACCCGTTCCTCTGGCCTCGACTGCTCCCTCTTCGGAATCAACAGACCTCACTTCTTCCCACCCTTCTGAAGAGATGGGTATCCCAGGTGCACACATGACAGCAACCTTGTAAAGAAATTCAGCCTAGGGATTTTCAGCTATGCTTCTAAACAACTCAAGATCTTATCTAAGAAGAGCACAAAGTGCCTCCACTACTCTGCTTACATCATTGAACATCAGCAACAACTCATGGGTCAGGAGCAGCAGAAAATGGAAACTGAAAGAAACTATTGGTATGAGAAAGTCACTTTGTATGACTGACGCAGGTCATTGCAGGCACTGTGCAGCTATGCAAAGGATTGCTTGGATGAAATACTGTACATAAGCCTCAGTGGGCCTGGTGGTGTGGAGACTGGTAGCATTTACTGAGGAGAAGCATATTGGCATCTCTGCTGGGTTTTAACCAGATCCACAGGATTCAGGAAATAAGCTCTGTGCCAGATGACACTATGCTCCTAGCCATTCCTTCTGTTTACTTATCTTCCAAATTGCTCTAACTAGTGGCCTTTCTCCTGCTGAGAGCTTATTTGTGGAGAGGGCTAAATAAAGGATTTTTATGACAACAAAATGGCCATTAGCCCATAGGATGATTTCTTAAAACATAACTCTTCTGCTTTTGTTTGGTACTATTAAAATCAATTAAATGAGAGTTTCTTATTATTATATCTTTGATTTGTGAAGAAAAATATTTTATTTCTTCTTGAAGAAATATTTGAAATTAGGCTATCTTTGTATATAGGTACATTTTCTTTATATAGTATTTTCCTCCCATTTACATAAACTATTAAAGGTAGATTCTCTCTTCCTGTTGTGGTATTTTCCTAGCAGAAGCAAACACTTTTTAATATATATATATATATATATATATTTTTTTTTTTTTTTTTTCTTTCCCTACTATATGGGACCTGGTACATTTCCAGACTGTGAAGACCTATACCTTCTTTCGGATAGAATGCATACTCCTACTTTATGGGAGGAAAAAGGAAATTACATTTTTCCTTTATCAAAACATAGTCTTTTCATTAACACAAACAGGTATATGTATTTTACTTTAAGAATATTACTCTTCAAGTAACCATTACTTTGTTTTAATACTGAGAATGTTGTAAATAGTAAAAATAAAGTATATGCATGTATTTCATGATTCCTAAAGCATACTCATGTGCCTCAAAACAAATCTGAGAAGTGACTATAACACTGTAAGAGAATCAACCATCTATAGAAACAGGCATGGAAATATATACCAAGACTGACTTGTCTAGAAACTAAATTCCTAAATCAACAACCTAAGGCTTCCACTTCACCAAATTTTTTATTTTCAAATTAAATTTCAGTACTAATAGAAAATCCAGAAAGTATAGATAAAACTTAATTACAATCAAGTGACAATACTGTTAACACTGACATAATAATCACATACAATACCCTGGAAATTATGGGTTTTTCTTTTCCTCTACAGTCCTAGTAACTGATGCCAAAAAAAAAAAAAAATCTGATTTAAAACCCCAAATCTCTTACAAGTACACTTTGAAGTAATAGTCAATACTGTACTGAAGATCTAAGTTCTATATAATACATATTAAGAAGAGTGGCATTGAAATACTAGACAATAAATATATATATTATTTCCAAATTCTCCTCAAATACTTACATTGAAAAATATCTGTACTCAACTATAGGTGACTTGTCTATATAATTCCTCAGCTGGTCACAATTATACCTAATAAAAAACAAGATAAACCTCCACATAGAAAACTATATCAAGTAATTTAAAACGTGAGGATATCTAGATCATAAACTCTTGATGGGATATTCATAAAGCATCTGATTCTCTGTAGGACTACAGATTGAAGACTGTCCAGGTAGAAATAACATGTTGCCACTGTACTGAATAGCTTTATCTGCTTTGTGAGCCACACTGCATTGTATTAATATTTTGGCATTTAAGATCCATGGCAGGACAAACTCTTAGGACAAGAGGGTAAATACACTGTCTTTCAGTCTATACAGGTGTAAACTCTATACGCTTTTAGTAAAATAAAGGTTCTTAACCTTTGCAACCAGTAGCAGAAAACAATATTTGTGAAAAGTTATGGCATAAACACAAGTTCAAATTCAATGAACCTCTTCTGAGACATTTTCACTGACTAAAAAAAATCCACGTGGATCTCTACATTGTTTTTCACTTCCCTTTAGGTCTGAACAGGAATGTTCCATATTGGACTTACTTTTATTATTTCTCAAAAGTTTTGTTGATTCCCTGCATGCATGCACTCATAATTTCTTTCATCTAGCAAAAATTCTGAACACTGAATATACTAATTATTAGAGTAAGAGAAAAAAGAGCCAGACCAGGTCTCTTCCTTGAAGGTTTATTATCCCCATATTACAGAACAATTATCTGAGGCTTAGATATAAGTGGCATACCTAGTCAGTGGCAGAGTAAGACTTTTAATTTAAAAATAACAGTAACATGGGCATCGGGGTGGCTCAAATGGTTAAGTGTCTGACTCTTGATCTCGGCTCAGGTCATGATCTCATATTTCATGAGTTTGAGCCCCATGTCGGGCTCTGTGCCGACAATGTGGAACCTGCTTGGGTTCTCTTCCCCTTTCTCTCTTTCTCTTCCCCTCCCCTGCTCATGCTCTTTTTCTTGCTCTCTCTCTCAAAATAAATAATTTAAAAAATAAAAATAAGAATAACAGTAATTATCAAAGCTAATCTTGCTTTAGATCACAACATCGTTAAATCTGAGGACTAACTTTTATCTAATAGCTAGTACAAGACTGTTCTTGGTGATTCATGATTGAGGCAAATAAATCTACACCAAGTAAAATGCACAAGATGCTATAGGCTAAGGTCCTTCGTGAGACTCTAGCATGCCTCTGCCATGCATGCCTTGACCTCAGAACACCAGTTTATGGAGAAGTTAATGGATGGTTCAGGATGAAAGGTTCAAATGTATTTAGGACACACTTTGTATTGTATTATTTTCTAGAACAATCACAATGCACATTACCTGTAAAGTGGTGAGAAGTTGTTAGAGAAATTCTGGCCAGAGTTACCGCTGGCCCAACTTATTTGAACACAAACACTTATTTTTGGCACCACACTTATTAAAACTATTATTGCTTTGCAGAAATACTAGATGGAGTGATGTTGCAATATTGATACTATTTCTTTTTGTTAAGATATTGTAAAGAAAAAGGAAGGGAAGTATTGGATTCCATTTTATAGAGTTGATTTTCAGGACCATGTTGTTAGGGTACTTTCTATAATAATAAGCACTGTTCCATGTCCTGCTTTGTCACTGGGATATCTGTGATTCTGCTGTCACAAAGCACCACCTCAGCTATCTCCTTCCTGACCCACATGGATATGCTTCTGGATCAAGGTCTTCCATTTATTCAATTCTATGTTATCACACTGAAGCAACTATGCTGAAGGATTCTAAGCTAAAATAAAACAAACAAACATAAAACAAAACACAAAGTCCAAATGACACATTTCTGGGAAATCCTAATTGTATAAATCTAGACACAGAATAAGCCAATATTCAACTGAGGGACTTTGTGGAATAACAAAAAAGGTTAGCTCTAAAGACATGAGAATGAATAAAATACAGGTGGTCTCTAACTTACAGTGGTTCAACTTACAATTTTTCAACTTTATGATGGTACGAAAGCAATATGCATTCAATAGAAACTACAGCTCAAATTTTGAATTTTGGTTTTTTTCTTGGCTAGCAATATGAGGTACAATATCATCTCATGATGCTGGGCAGCAGTAAGCCACAGATTATAGTCAGCCATGTGATCACAAGTATAAACAACTGATATAAGCATTCTGTACCCAAACATTGTTTGTTTGTTGGTTTGTTTTTTACTTAAGTATAATACTCAATTGAGTGAGATAGTCAACACTTTATTATAAAATAGGCTTTGTATTAGATGATTTTGCCCAACTGTAGGGTAATGTAAGTGTTCTGAGCATGTGTAATATTGACTAAGCTAAGCTATGATGTTCAGTAGGTTAGGTATTATATGTATTTTCAACTTAGTATTTTTAACTTATGATGGTTCATTGGGACATAACCCCATCCTAAGTAAAGGAAAAAGGGTATTAAGATTTGGGAAATTAATATATTAAATTATGCTTTTTTCCAGGATTGAGAGCTACTTTTATACTTGTAATTTCCTGAGTCATAAGGCTATAACCTATCTTGTATCAGGATTTCTAGGTTTCCTACAATGGTGTATTGGGTAATAGAAGAAACCCTGGCTATAAAGTGCTTAGCCTGAGAAAATTTGAAAGGTTAAAAATACTCAAAGAATTTGTTGCTATCAAAGGGCCCTGAATCCCAAAGCACTACGAAAGTCAATTACTCTGAAATTCTGAAATACAGGTATGGGAATTATTGCTTACAAGTTGTGGTAATCAAACCATTTACAATATAAATGAATATAAGCATCCTATGAATGTTGTCATTCTTTGTCTCACAGTGTGTTAGAGGACAAGCACGTATGTAAAGTCTCTTTCAAGGAGAACTGCCTTGATCTGTGTTGTCTTCTACGCTAGGGAGATCTAGGTCTCCCAGACCCTGGACCAACCACATGAAGAAACGGAGTTGATGCTGGGTATGGAATAAAGGGGATCAGAATAGCACATATGTCAAAATGTCAAACAGTGGCAGGATATGGGCCACAGTGAGGTAGGGAACACTTCAGAGATCTTTCTAAGGAGATGAGGGGAAAAGATGAGTGAGTGATAAAAGACAGATTAAAGAGAGAAATAGACGGTAAAGGTTGGTCGTATTAAGGATAGTTATTACTTTGCAAACCTTATCCACCTACCACAGAGTGTTTCTCCAATTTATACCATCTTACTGATCCTATACATTTTCTATAGGAGACTTAGTAAAATAGGACAATAGGAAATTGAGTGCCTCTCATGGTGCTGAGATATTTAAAGGATAATCACAAGTTGACTATTTCAGCCGAAATCCTGTGCAAATGCTTTAGCCATTACTGCATTTCTCTGAAAAAAAAAAAGAAAAAAGAAAAAATAAACTAAAAGAAAAGAAAAAGAAATCCAATGGACTGGACTAAGCCAAAATATTGGCTCTCTGAGCGCCATTTCTTAGCACTTGTCTGCCTTTGTAACTCAAGTTATTAATTATACCAAAATGGGAAGGCTTTTGACCTTGAAGCCTGATAGAAAAGGTAGTATGAGAGAATGAGGTATCTCTGACCAAGGACCAAGGACCAATTTTAATGTTAATTTCTTGTCCTGGGATTAAGTCATAATACAGATAATATAAATTCAGTCTACAAAATCCACCTAAGGAATACAATGAGATTTCAATTCCTTATAAGAGATTTATTGATTTTTCACCCAGGGTTCAGACAGTAATAGGTCCTCATTTATCTGAGCTATGTGAAATTTAATATTAATCCTCCTTTCTTTGTAGGGGAAGCACACTGAGGGCGATGGTCTCATGCACAGGTGAGAGGTCCAATTACCTTCTTCTTACAAGAGCAAAACTCCCTCTGGTGGCCCTGTGTTGTTTAAAAACCCAAACCCTCACACATTACAGGTCTTGATTACATCAGCAGTGTTGCTGAAGTTATTTCCCCTCATACTTAAGGATCAGTTTTCTCCTTTCATTTCTGATGCTTAAGAGATTTCTCTTTATGCAATTCAGCTACACCTTTTTAAATAAACTTTCTTTTTCACCACTTATAGGTTTTATGCAATGGAAGTGACTTTTGTTTGTTTTCAATTTCTTTAGTTTAGGAAGCTATAGAACTGTAAACAGGAAGTCTTTCAAATGGTGTTTTGGGTAACTTTTTCTTTTGATATATTGGCAGTTTAAAATTTCATTTATAAGTTCAGGGGCACCTGGGTGGCTCAGTCAGTTAAGCATCCAACTTCAGCTCTGGTCATGATCTCGCAGTTCATGGGTTTGAGCCCAACTTTGGGCTCTTTGCTGACAGCTCAGAGCCTGGAGCCTGCTTTGGATTCTGTGTCTCCCTCTCTTTCTGCCCCTCCCCTGCTTGTGTTTTCTCTCTTTCTCTCTCTCTCTCAGAAATAATAAGTAAACTTTTAAAAATCTCATTTATAAGTTCAAAAGCCATTACAGGTATATATATTTATTTGTCTTTATGGGATACAATCCAAGTAATGCTACTGGTGAACAATGATGAGTTTTTTATTATCCTGTGGCTCAAATACCTAGCTTCCTACAGTCATGGATATGAGCTATGTCTTCACTAAGAAAACAACCCATAAACAGGCTAAGTAGAAACGTTAAGCCATGTATTACAAGATTTCAAACAGCAAGGTATTAGAGAGAAAGATCATTTACATGATGTACAAGCTAATTAATTAAATGCTATAGAAACTTTCTATACCCTATTTCTATACCCCATTTCTCTTTTCTATTTATTTCTATCTATTTGTTGTCTTTTTGTTGTGGTGGTGGCTATTATAAGTACTTTTAAAACAATTCAGGAATTAAACAAAACAAATCGGAACCCGTGATTTCCCAAAATGGGAGGCTTCCTAAGTTCTACTTCAGTTAAATTTCCAACCAAGTCACATAAAAGGCCAGTAGTTTCTCTGGTTTCTACTATGTCCAAAAGACTAGTACTACTAGTTTGTTCATTCCTCCCTCAATTAATTTTTTTAAAATGTCATCTTAAAAATTATATGTATGCTCCAGGTTAGGGTAAGGCACACATAAAATTTCCCTCAACTCAAATACAATATATATTTCATACAATAAATAATATGCTACAAAGCCCAAATAAGACAAATGTAAGGCTCAATTGCACAGAAACCACAGTGGTGAGTGATTGAAGCTGTCTGTTCTGCTGATAGGGAGACCAGCTCTGGGTGGAGGCTGCTGTTGCTATAGTGCTATGTCCTGCTGGGAGATAGGGCTAAGCCCTGTTTCAAGCTCTTCAAGTTAACTGGGCTCAAAGTAACTCCAGTCAGCCTCCTAGGACTGCTTCCTGAAAGGTGCTGATCCCTTGTGATTTACGAAGCACAGTAAACTATGGAGAAGAAAAAGCCTATGCTGTACACTCAGCTGAAATACCATTCAAGAAATAACAAACTAATGGTATTTTACTATTCCAGACTCTCACTAAAAGAATTAATAAAATATAAGCTCTCATAAAGAGAAAAATGAGGTAGGAAAAAAGAGAGAGAGATCTAGAAATTATGAACAACGAAATCAGTAAATCATAACTATGTTGGTAAATCTAAATATTAACTATAAAAATAACATTAACATTTTTTTACATAAATGTTCAAAGGAAGCTGGACCTATTCTAGATAATAATAATATTAATGCTAACATCCTCTTTCATAGAGATAATAATTTTAGATTTTGCTAAATAAATTGTAAAACTAAGTATTGCACTGAAAAGTTAGGTTTGCATTAAAGGATAGGAAGAAAATGTGTACTGTCCTAAACTCTAAAATAAATGAAGAGGCTCAGAAAATAACTCAATCAATCTAATAGAAGACATAAAAGGAAAAAAGCAAAGCAAAGAAATAAAGGAATATTCAAATTAAATTAATACAAAGGAATATGTTTATGGTAGGAGTTTAAAATATATAAACAAAAAAATGAAGACTGCAGCATCATCATCCAGACGTAAGTATAATCAGTATTTTGATTGATTCAGTTCCTTCTTTCAGTTCCTTCTCTATGTACAAATGTAAATATTTTTAAAAAACGTACCATATAGTATATATACAATTAGCATTGTTCTTTCAACCATCACAAAAATATTTTTATGCCATAAACATAAGAATATATAATAGATGTTTTATTGCTATATAGTATTCCTTTAAACAGTGCCCTTAGGGCTCATTCGGTTAAGCGTCTGACTTCAGCTCAGGTCATGATCTCACAGTTCGTGGGTTCGAGCTCCATGTTGGGATCTGTGCTGACAGCTAGCTCAGAGCCTAGAGCCTGCTTCAGATTCTGTGTCTCCCTCTCTCTCTGACCCTCCCCTGCTCATGCTGTCTCTCTCTCTCTCTCTCAAAAATAAATAAAACATTAAAAACTTAAAAAAAAAATAAACAGTGCCCTTTAATCAGAAAATTAAGCTAACTTCCAATTTTAATATTATAAACATTTTTATAATAATAAATATCCAACCATACCCATCATGAAGTGTTTATTTTGCCAAGATACTCTTTGAGATGCAATCATATTTTATAAACTTAACACAAATAGGTCAGTTAGAGGTAAGGGTTCTGGCTATTAAATAAGTTTGACAGTTTCCTCATTAATTGGACTACAGTTTCTTGCATAATTTTGATTCCAATCATCCAGATTGAGTTTAAGCAATTTCAGTCACTATCCGAAGTGCCCTACTCATTGAAAAATACAAGGCCTTGGATGATGATGCTTATTGTATCTCATTTGTACCTTCCCAAAGGTTCTTAATCTCTAACCTGATTCATGGCTACCCAAAGAAACCATTCTCTCTGGAGCCTCCTAAATCTAATTAAAATTTTGCGAGTTTATGCCAGTTAAATTTTCAGCTCTTTCCTTTCTGACCACTCAGCTATAAGTCAGTTCTCTGTAAAATGTTTTTATTTTACACAATTATTGTGGATGCTATTGGTGTTGTTTTTTTCCTTTCTTAAAATCTAATAGCAATTCTTTACTGTAATTCATACTATAATTTCTTCTGTGTATAACTGAATTTTTCTTTCATTAAAATCTGCATTAAGTGGGGCGCCTGGGTGGCTCAGTCAGTTAAATGTCCGACTTCGGCTCAGGTCATGATCTCACGGTTTGTGGGTTCGAGCTGGCAGCTCAGAGCCTGGAGCCTGTTTCAGATTCTGTGTCTCCCTCTCTCTCTGCCCCGTTCCTGCTCATGCTCTGTCTCTGTGTCAAAAATAAACTATAAAAAAAAAATTTTAATAAATACGTAAAATAAAATATGCATTAAGTTAATGCCTAGTAATAGCAATACTGTGGTTTCCTTTTTATAGCTTAAAGAATTAATTAATGTCCAAATTACTAAAGATAATTAAAAGAAATAGAATTCTGAGAATAGAGAAGTAACTGTAATCACACAAGAAACAAAGTAAATAATTCTGTGCCATCTAGTGATCAGGTACCTACTGACTGATACACTTTTTCCAAATGCACAATCATTAAATCAATAAACCAAAGGGATGCACCAAGAATTAGAAGGCAGGAAAAGTTACCCTGTTTCAAACTCAATTATCCTTAACTGTACTTTTGAGTAAATCTTTTCTCTCTACTCAAATGTATAATTTATTAGTTTCTTTTATAATTAGCTCCACACATTTAAAAAATAAAGAACCATCATGGGGCGCCTGGGTGGCTTAGTTGGTTAAGCGTCCGACTTTCGCTTAGGTCATGATCTCAGGGTTCGTGGGTTCGGGCCCCGCATCGGGCTCTGTGCTGACTGCCAGCTCAGAGCCTGGAGCCTGTTTCAGAGTCTGTGACTCCCTCTCTCTCTGACCCTCCCCTACTCATGCTGTCTCTCTCCTAGAAATAAATGAAACATTAAAAAAAAATAATAAATAAAGAAACATCAGTATACAACTTAATACAACAACTACATTTCTATGTAACTATAAACTATCATTCTAAGTATAAAACAGTATGTAGAAGCAGAAATATGATGTCTCCACTTAAAATTACAATCAATTTCCTTCAGGAAAAGACAAATATGCAAATATTAAAATAAAATTAGATACTTCAAGAGAACAATAGAGAAGGAATTGAAATTCAGTCTTTGTTTTAAATCATGACTAGAGAAACGAGAACATCCTGGGGCACCTAGGTGGCTCATCTGGTTAGGCGACCTACTCTTAGTTTTGGCTCAGGTCTTGATCTCACCATTATTTAGTTACAGCCCAACACTGGGCTCTTCCATGCTGACAGCACAGAGCCTGCCTAGGATTCCTTCTGTCTGCTCCCTGCTTGTGCTCTCTTTCTCTCTCTCTCAAAATAAATAAATAAACTTTAAAAACAAGGAGCACAGTGTTAGAGAAGGTGAGTCTGTGGGGATAAACTGGTGCTAAACTATGAGGATTAATGGTCTTGACTTAGATTTTGGATTTTATTCTCTATGAACTGACCCAATTTGTAAGAGATTACCATTAACCTAACTGGGACAGTCAACTGCTAGAACATTAATAGTTACTTACATTTGTAGAATACTCCAGAATCTGGGAATTCTTTCCTATTGTCTCTATATAGGCATGACTTCTGGTTTCTGTTTTAGACATTTCCAAGGTCACTCCTCTATTCCTCAATCCCTCTCGCATTTATGGGCTACTAAGCACTACAGTCAGCCTAGCAGAAATCATAAAATTAAATTGTGTGTCAGAAAATTAAAGTACTTGGGTACCTCTGTGGGAGTTCTAAAATATATCTGAATACATACGGGTCTTTATTCTGTCTTCAAAACATAAGTCAAGTCATTTTATATCACAAGTTGCATGATTTTGGATACTTTTTCCAGTCAAATACATCCCCATATAAATAAGCAACTTTTTAAAATGGGGTTCTCATAGGATACAAAATTAAAATTCTCTTGGAAGAACCAGCACTTCATAATTTATAAAGGGTCAGGGCTTCGATCCCCAGTGGGGAGGCACCTGCTTGAAATTGCTCGGAGGGACTTGGCCTTTGGTTTTATATTTTGGGCGGAATCAATAAAACATGGGGACTAAGATCTGGAAACGAAGCGGGACTTGGAACATAGAGCATGGCCCACCTTGGCTACGACTGCGGCACAGGGAGATTGGACCCAAAATAGTGAGTTGCAACGCTTGGTTTGAGTAGGGACTGGGGAGCTGCCATTTTTCTCCTCACAACCACCAAGGCAGGACCTCAGGGAGCAGCCAGCAGAACTCAGTGGAGGCTAAGACCTGCCTACACCAAACCACGCCCATCCCAGCTAAGGAGCTGCTTTTTTTTTTTTTTTACCAGATCCCAGGGCAAGACCAAAATGGATGCACTGCCATGATTAATTCTAGATCAATTTTTTCTATTCAGATATATTTTCCCTTGTCTCATTCATATCGCTTCCCTCTGCTGGACTGGGCCCTCTGGTCATTGGTTTGCTTAAACAGTCACATTTAATCCATTCTCTAGATGTATATTCTATACCTCCACTGCTACCTTTCTATTGCTCTCGCTCTGGAGTAATCAGACTATAGAGTTTCTCTGAGTAACATTATCTTTGTTTCTTTCTCCTTGCCTCTTACCATATTTTCCTCTTTCTCTCCCTGAATTCAGTCTCTTAGTCTCTCTACCTGGTCATTTTCCAATTTTGTTTCCTCCCCGCCTTATCATTTTTCTCTTTGTATATGCTATTCCACAGGCACTGCATACATTCTGCTCTTTATTTGCAGCTGTGAAATCTGGTTTTATGCTTTTAGACTGTCCTCTGTCTTTTGGGGTTTTTTCTTTTCTTTTCTTTTCTTTTCTTTTCTTTTCTTTTCTTCTTTTTAATTTTTTATTTATTTTTATTTTTATTATTTATTTTTCTTCCTTCCTCTTTTTTTTTCTTTTTCTTTTTCCCTTTCAGTTTTCATGTTTGTTGGATTTGTCTGTGCGTTTTTGTGCCTTTGTTCCCTGTGAGTCTATCTGTTTTCTTTTCCAGGGCTACCTCAAGAAACAAGCCAAAGTACACATGGTGGAAAGTCCCAAATATCACTACGAGTAGGGAAATAAAATAACCAAAGTCTCAACAAGAGAGACCAAGATGCACCATTCAAAGAACACTTCCTGAATTGGTCCTAGACAGTCAAAGACCCTTCTCTGGTACAGCAGCACTCGCAGGTGCAGAGTGCATAACAAGCTTTTAAAACTAACAAGAGACAGAAAGCTAGCCAAAATGATGAAATGGAATAACTCTCCTCTAAAGAAATTCCAGGAAAAAATAACAGATGAAGAACTGCTCAAAACAGATATAAGCAACATAAATGAACAAGAATTTAGAACAATAGTCATAAAATGAATCGCTGGGCTTGAAAAAGGCATGGAAGATATCACAGAAACTATTGCTACAAAGACTATGGAGCTTAAAAATAGTTGTAATTAATTAAAAAATGTGATAAATGAGATGCAAAATAAAATGGAGGTGTTCAATGCACGGATTGAAGAGGCAGAGAGGAGAAGAGGTGAATCAGAAGACACAATTACAGAAAAAAAAGAAGCCGAGAAAAAGAGAGATAAACTGATCCAGGAACACAAAAGGAGAGTTCAAGAGCTGAGTGATACAATCAAACAGAACAATATCCTTATCATAGGAATTCCAGAAGAGGAAGAAAGAGGAAAAGGTGCTGAAGGAGTCCTTGAACAAATTATAGCAGAGAACTTCCCCAATATGGGAAAGGAAACAGACACTGAAATCCAAGAGGCACAGAGAACTCCGCTCAGACATAACTTGAATCAATCTTCTGCACGACATGTCATAGTGAACTGGCAAAATATAAGGACAAAGAGAGAATTCTGAAAGCAGCTAAGGAGAAATGGCCTGAACATAAAAAGGGTAACCTATCAGAGTGGTGACAGACCTATCTAATGAAACTTGGCAGACAAGAAAGTAATGGCAGGAAATCTTCAATGTGATGAAGAGAAAAAACATGCAGCCAAGAATCCTCTAACCAGCAAGCCTGCCATTCAGAATAGAAGGAGAGATAAAGGTTTTCCCAAATAAACAAAAATTGAAAGAATTCATCACCACTAAACCAGGCCTACAAGAAATCCTGAGGGGGACTTTATGAGGGAAATGTTGCAAGGAACACAAGGTACCAGAGACACCACCACAAGCATGAATCTTACAAAGAACATAATGACTCTAAAACCATATTTTTCAATAATAACACTGAATGTAAATGGACCAAATGATCCAATCAAAAGACATTGGATACCAGAATGTATAAAAAAACAAAATCCATCTATTTGCTGTCTACAAGAGACTCATTTTAGACTGAAGGACACCTTCAGATTGAAAGTAAGGGGATGGAGAAATATCTATCATGCTACTGGAAGTCAAAAGAAAGCTGGAATAGCCATACTAATATTGGACAAACTGGACTAATGTAAAGGCAGTAACAAGGGATGAAAAGGGCAATCTATAATAATTACAGAATCTATCCATCAGGAAGAGCTAACAATGATAAATGCCTATGCACCAAATATGGAAGCACCCAAATACATAAAACAATTAATCACAAACAGAAACAATCTTATGGATAAGAATGTGCTAATAGCAGGGGACTTTAATACTCCACTTACAGCAATGGGTAGATAAAATAGACAGGAAATCACTAAAGAAACAATGGCCTTCAATGACACATTGGACCAGAAGGATATGACAGATATATTTAGAATTCTATATCCTGAGGCCATGGAATTCACTTTTATCTCAAGTGCTCATGGCACATTCTCCAAGACAGATCACATAATGGCACACAAAGCAGCCTTCAATAAACATAAAAGAACTGAGATCATACCATGCACACTTTCAGACCACAATGCTATGAAACTTCAAATCAACCATAGGAAAAAGGCTGGAAAACCTCCAAAAACATGGAGGTTAAAGAACATCCTACTAAAGAATGAATGGGGCAATCAGGCAATTAGAGAAGAAATTTAAAAACATATGGAAACAAATGAAAATGAAAATACAACAATTTAAACTCTATGGGATGTGGCAAAGGCAGTCCTAAGAGTAAAATACATTGCACTCCAGGTCTATTTCAAGAAATTAGAAAAAGTGCAAGTACAAAATCTAACAGCGCACCTCAAGGAACTAAAGGCAGAGCGACAAGAAAGCCCTAAACCCAGTAGAAGAGAAATAGTAAAAATCAGAGCAGAAATAAACAACATAGAGACCAAAGAAACAGTTGAACAGATCAATGAAATCAAGAGTTGGTTTTTTGAAAAAATAAACAAACCTGACAAACCTCTAGCCAAGCTTCTCAAAAAGAAAAGAGAGAACACACAAATAGACAAAATCATGAATGAAAATGGACTTATTACAACCAATCCCTCAGAAATACAAGCGATTATCAAGGAATACTATGAAAAATTATATGCCAACAAATTGGACAACTTAGAAGAAATGGACAAATTCCTAAACACACACTCACTACCAAAATTCACATGGGAAGAGATAGAAAATCTGAACAGACCCATAACTAGAGAAGAAATTGAATCAGTTATCAAAAATCTCCCAACATATAAGAGCCCTGGGCCAGATGGCTTCCCTGGGGAATTCTACCAGACATTCTTCTCAAGCTATTCCAAAAAAATAGAAATCAAAGGAAAACTTCCAGGCTCATTCTATGAAGCCAGCATCACTTTGATACCCAAACCGGACAGATATCCAGCAAAAAAAGAGAACTACAGGCCAATATCCTTGATGAATATGGATGCAAAAATCTTCAACAAGATACTTGCAAATCGAATGCAACAGCACATAAAAAGAATTATTCACCATGATCAGATGATCAGTTCACTCGTGGGTTACAGATTCAATATTCGCAAATCAATTAAGGTGATATATCACATCAACAAAAGAAAGGATAAAAACCATATGATCCTGTCGATAGATGCAGAAAAATCATTTGTTGTTGATAGATGCGGAAAAAGTATTTGACAAAATACAGCACCCCTTCATAATAAAGATCCTCGAGAAAGTTGGGATAGAAGGAACTTACTTAAACATCATAAAAGCCATCTATGAGAAGCCCTCAGCTAACATCATCCTCAATGGGAAAAAAACTGAGAGCTGTCCCTCTGATATCAGGAACACAACAGGGATGTCCACTCTCACCACTGTTGTTTCACATAGTGCTGGAAGTCCTAGCATCAGCCATCAGACAACAAAAGGAAATAAAAGGCATCAGATTTGGCAAAGAAGAAGTCAAACTTTCACTTTTTGCAGACTATATGACACTCTACATAGAAAACCCAACAGACTCCACTAGAAACCTACTAGAACTGATCCATGAATTCAGCAAAGTTGCAGGGTACGAAATCGTTTGCATTTTTATACACCAATAATGAAGCAACAGAAAGAGAAATCAAGAAACTGATCCCATTCACAATTGCACAAAAAAAAACCCATAAAATACCTAGGAATAAACCTTACCAAAGACAGAGGAGATCTGTATGATGAAAACTATAGAAAAGTTATGAAGGAAATTGAAGAAGACACAAAGAAATGGAAAAACATTCCATGCTCATGGATCGGAAGAATAATATTGTTAAAATATCATTACTATCCAAAGCAATCTACACATTCAGTGCAATCCCAATCAAAATTGCACCAGCATTCTTCTCAAAACTAGAACGAACTATCCTAAAATTTGTATGGAACCACAAAAGACCCCAAATAGCCAAAGTAATATTGAAGAAGAAAACCAAAACGGGAGGTATCACCATCCCAGACTTTAGCCTCTACTACAAAGCTGTCATCATCAAGACAGTATGGTATTGGCACAAAAAGAGATACACAGACCAATGGAATAGAATAGAGAACTCAGATTTGGATCCACAAATGTATGGCCAACTAATCTTTGACAAAGCGAGAACGAGTATCCAATGGAAAAATGACAGCCTCCTTAACAGATAGATGGTGCTGGAAGAACTGGACAGCAACATGCAAAAGAATGAAACTAGATCATTTTCTCACACCATACACAAAAATAATGTCAAAATGGATAAAGGACCTGACTGTGAGACAGGAAACCATCAAAACCTTAGAGAAGAAAGCAGGAAACAACCTCCTTGACTTCAAACACAGCAATTTCTTACATGATACATCTCCAAAGGCAAGGGAATCAAGAGCAAAAATGAACTATTGGGACCTCATCAAGATAAAAAGCTTCTGCATGGCAAAGGAAACAATCAATAAGATGAATAGGCAACTGATGGAATGGGAAAAGAAGAGTTGCAAATGACATATCAGATAAAGAACTAGTATTCAAAATCTATAATGAACTCACCAAACTCCACACCTGAAAAACAATCCAGTGAAGAAATGGGCAGAAGACATGAACAGACACTTCTCCAAAAAGGACATCCAGATGGCCAATAGACACATGAAATGATGCTCAGTGTCCCTCATCATCAGGGAAATACAAATCAAAACCACCCTGAGATACCACCTCACGCCAGTCAGAGTGGCTAAAATGAACAAATCAGGAGACTCTAGATGCTGGTGAGGATGTGGAGAAATGGGCACCCACCTACACTGTTGGTGGGAATGTAAACTGGTGCAACCCCTCTGGAAAACAGTGTGGAGGTTCCTCAAAAAATTCACAATAGAAATCCCCTATGACCCAGCACTGCTAGGAATTTACCCAAGGGATACAGGAGTGCTGATGCATAGGGGCACATGTACTCTAATATTCATAGCAGCACTCTCAACAATAGCCAAAGCATGGAAAGAGCCTAAGTGTCTATCAACTGACGAATGGGTCAAGAAGATGCGGTTTCCTTAAAAAAGAAAAAAAAAAAAGAAAAAGGAGGGGGCGCCTGGGTGGCTCAGGAGGTTGAGCGTCCAACTTCGGCTCAGGTCATGATTTCGGTTTGTGAGTTCAAGCCCTGTGTCAGACTCTGTGCTGACAGCTAGCTCAGAGCCTGGAGCCTGTTTCAGATTCTGTGTCTCCCTCTTTCTTTGACCCTACCCTGCTCACAGTGTATCTCTCTCTCAGAAATAAATAAAACATTAAAAAAAAAAAAAGAAGATGTGGTTTATCTATACAATAGAATACTACATGGCAATGAGAAAAAATGAAATCTGGCCATTTGTAGCAACATGGATGGAACTTGACAGTGTTATGCTGAGCAAAATAAGTCAGTCAGAGAAGGGCAGATACCATATGTTTGCACATATAGGTGGATTAGGAGGAAGCTAACAGAGGACCATGAGGGAGAAGGGAAAAATAGTTGGGGAGAGGGAGGGAGGCAAACCATGAGAGACTCTGGAATGCTGAGAACAAACTGAGGGCTGACGGGGGTGGAGGAGAGGGGCAGGGGAGTGATGGGCATGGAGGAGGGGACTTGTTGGGGACTTGTTTCCATATAGCACTTGGTGTTATATGGAAACCAACTCGACAATAAACTATGAAAGAAAAAAATATTAATCTTAAAAAAATAATAAAAAATAAAGGGTCAGGGCTGAGATTTGGTAAAGTCCTTAAATGCAGACTGTCAAACTCTGCCATTCATAAACTCGACTACACACTGGAATTAGCATAAGTGATTCTTAAAAAATAATAACAATTTTCAGGACACAACCCGAAACAATTAAATCGGAAATTCTGTGTTTGGGGGCTTGAACACTGCTATCATCTGTAGGAAGCTCAAGTGATTATAATGTGCACTGAACCAGTTCTATAGTTCCAATTTAGTCACACATATTAACATAAATTGGGGCATGTTTCCACAATGACTAAATCAGAATCCCTTTTGGTGCTGCTCTAATAATTTTTAAAGAGGATTCTAAGGCATGTCCAAGGAGAGGATCACCAATATAATCCATCCCTCTCATTTTATAGCCCAAGGATACTCAGTTCTTTAAAGAAATGGGATGAAAATTGTTCCCTTGATTAAGAACCTCTAGTCTCTTTTTCTTCCACAAGCCTGTAAGCTTACTGTTCCCAGAAGAGTGTGTATGCCCAGCAACTCTCATTATTCATGCCAGACTATCTGACTAGAATACCACATTGAGTCTTCCTGCCCAAATTCTACCCCAGTTCCAATATGAAACCTTACCATTCTGGCTTTCCTCTGAGTTTTTGTAGCATGAATTATCTATACATCCCATTGGGTGTCATAGAAATAAAAATATTTATTGAGAACTTGCTGTATTTCAGGTACTAGGTACACAGAAGCCATACCACATTACGTAATTTAATCTTTACAACTACTGCATGGGATATGCAGTTATTTCCAATAGCAGAACTTGAGGCTTACAGAGGTTAAGAACATACCCAATGTGTTCAGTCTCTGGGTGTGCCTAAAATTATTTTTTTTTAAATTTTTTTTTAATGTTTTATTTATTTCTAGGAGAGAGAGAGAGAGACAGCGTGAGCAGGGGAGGGTCAGGGAGAGAGGGAGTCACAGATTGAAACAGGCTCCAGGCTCTGAGCCGGCAGTCAGCACAGAGCCCGACGCGGGGCTCGAACCCACGAACTGCGAGATCATGACCTAAGCGAAAGTCGGACACTTAACCGACTAAGCCACCCAGGCGCCCCTGGGTGTGCCTAAAATTCTGTCTTCATGATCTTGTATATCAATTTCTTTATAAAGTAACTAGTCAATAAGATTCTTGATGATATTATGTTTTTATGAATGAAGAACAAAGGAGACAAATGCCAAACATTAGTATTTATCATGTATGTGTATACAAGTATATAGAAGTCTTAATCTCTTTTCTCCTATGAATGTTATTGCTATGAACATAATTATGCCCCTTATTCATATGTTAAAGTCCTCACCCCCGAGTGAGAATGTAATCATATTTGGAGACATAGATTTTACAGAGATAACGAAAATAACATGAGATCATTAGGATGGCCCATAATCCAATATGACTGGAATCCTTATAAGGAAAGAAAATTCAGACACATACAGAGGAAAGGCAATGTGAAGGCTCAGGAAGGAGATGGTCATCTACAAGGCACAAGAAAGGCTTATGTATTTTGAGAGAGACAGAGAGTATGCACTCACACAAGCTGGGGAGATGCAGAGAGAGAGAGAGAGAAAATCCCAAGCAGGCTCCATACTCAGTGTGGAGCCTGATGTGGGGTTCGATCTCACAACTGAGAGATCATGACCTGAGCCAATATCAAGAGTTGGACACTGAACCAAATGAGTCACCAGGCACCCTGTAAAAGTATACACTATGATCTCAGACTCAGAAGAGTTTACTGGGGGTTAAAATTAGATATGTCTTTGGGTATAGAACAGGTGCAGAGAAAACAAAAACAAAAAACCTTATCAACAGAAGTTCAGCTCAGTTGGTAGAACAAAACACTCCAAAAAGATGGTTACAGGCAACAACTATTAAATCCAGAAAAAAACGTAAGAACCAGAGATACCCCACAATGTACGAAGAAGAATGATATACAAGGTAATATCTGAATTTCCAATATCAGTATTGGAAATCAGTATCCAATTTCCAGTATCCAGAGATCCAGCTTCTAATTTCTGAACAGGAATTGATGAGGGCAAGGCAAAGTTTTAGTTCTAGAAGGACTTGGGCAGCAGAACTGGCTCCACAGACATAACTAATACATGGCAAAAATCTGATGCCTGGTCTCAGGAATACGTTAGAAGCCAGGCTGCTAGGGCTGGGTCGACTGCAGACAGAACAAGTGTTGGACTGTAAATGCTAATCCTCGTAGGGCCTGGCTGGAGCTGGGGACAAAGTGAGTTCCAAGCTCTTCCTGCTACAAGAGAAAATGGCTTCAGGGGCCAGGAAATCAGTTAGACCTCAACACCCACAATGTCTCTTTCCCTGTTCAATAGTGTGTGAAAGGAGAGACTTTTTTTTTTCTTCTGAAGTCTCTTCCAGGTCTAAGATTCTGTTATTCTGTTAAACTGAACCAAAAGTTAAGGACAACCTTTTCATTCACTGGATAAAATGGGTCAAAAACATTGCAGTATGATTCTGCATTTTAAAAGGATACTGAAGAACAACTTACTGAGATAAAATAGTAGCACTAAAATCTTCAATATCAAATCTTTTTCTAAATGTACTTTGAAGCATAAATGTTTCCCCTTAAAATGACCTTTACTTATGAATCTTTTAAAACATTCTATGTTAAAATTGTAAGCATAGATTACACATAAAATTTGTATGATTATTTTTGAAAATGTGGCCCATATTTTAAGTTTCTCCTGATTCAAGAACAGGAATATCTTTCAGATGTAACTAAATGACTAATATTTCCAGCTATGGATTAATATAGGAGAAATATTATTGGGTATAATCATGTTAGATTTACAGGCTTAATTTCTTTCCTTTTTGTAGAATTTCCTTTTAGTCACAACTCTTGTTTTAGAATCAAGGAGATTTTTTAGTAGTTATATTAGGCAGAAATTGTAACTCTGAAAAAGCCAGCTTCTCACCATGACGATTTATTTCCAAAATTTGCTTAACACATATTCTTAGAATTAGCTCAGACCACACACATACACACACACAGGGAGTTATTTGTGTCCTCTCCATCTCTTCCTAAGACTTAAATTTCACAAGTGATTAAAACTGCTAATGTCCATTCCATATCCACTGTAAGAAATTAGTTCTCAGAATCCCTCTAAGGCATTTAAACAGTAGCATCTAACACCCTAAATCATGCCTCTTCCAGTAGTTGAAAGGGAGAAACTTATCTTTCCCTCACCAATATCAAACAATAGTCTCACTTCTCTTTTGTGACTATTCTCATCTCTGTCCTTTGTAATATCAGTAAAAATTAGGCCAGGTAAAACTGTTGGGCTTTGGCACTAAATGTCAACCCATCCAACAGCTGGTCCTGCAGCAATCTCTCTCCCCTGCATAGATTAAGAGAGTAAATTAAAGACAACGTAGGAGAAAGGATTTGGTTGAAAGTTAAGAAGTGGGGGCAGAGGTCTATAAATAGGTGTTCATCAGCCTCTGTGTGAATGGGCTAAGCAGAAGTACATAAAAGGAAACAGGATAAAAGAAATGAGGTGGGCTCTTAGGCGAGAGCCACTATGGGCAGGGGCTATATTCTAATCATATATTCCCAAAACCTGGTAATAGAGTAGGAACTCAATGAAATACTAATGTAGAAAAGGTAAAAGAGAAGCCAATGCTGTTACAATTCTACATGGATCCATTGCTGTTTTGAGGCTCTGGAGGCAAAAATGCCATTTATGGAAGGCCCAGAAGACGCCAAAACTGGTTATTTACAACTTAATGAAGGGGACATGAAATAACAGTTTATGTTTTCCTACTTTGAAGAATTTCAGATTAATACATGCACATGATGAAAATTAAAATAAATAAGGGCTTGATATATAGCTACCAATAATTCATTTCCCCTCACATCCCATCTGTTCACACTATTATTCCACTTCTCAAACTTATTTTTAAATATTTATTTTGAATATTAAATATTTATTTATTTTGCCTCTATATGTGGCCTGGTTTCTAATTTTAAGATAATACTTATGGTTAAAACTGACTAGAGACATTAGCTCACTTTATTATATCCTTTTGCTTTCACAAGCCAATAGCTTTATTTCTCCTTTTTTACTTCCATATTTAAATATACAAAATCTGGAGTGCCTGGCTGGCTTAGTGAGGTAAGCGTCTGACTCTTGATCTTGGCTCAGGTCATGATCTCACAGTTCATGGGATTGAGCCCCACACTGGGCTCGGTGCTAACAGTGTGCTTAGGATTCTCTCTCCCTTTCTCTCTGCCCCTCCCCTGCTCATGCACTCTCTCTCAAAATAAATACATAAATAAATACTTAAAAAATATACATGTGTAAATAATCCTATATTGTCCTAAAATTTCAACAAGCTATTTAACTTTTGAACATTCTAAATGAGAACATTCATGTGCTTACCTGCCCATCTAAGTATTCAATGAGTAAGGGATTTCATTCTAAAACTTGAAAAACAGTAAATGGCACTTACAATAATATTACATATAAATACTCTGAAACCAAGTAAAAATAATGTACAAAAGCTAAATTTCCTTTTCTTTTTTTTGGGGGGGGGGGTGGATCAAACCATTTTATTCAAAGGCTTCGGGGAAAGGTCAAAAGGGAAAAGGTGATCCTACAACCTCGGCCCAGCAGGAATCTTCCCAGCCTTACAGTCGCCCAAAGACCTTAAATTTCCTTTTCTAGGGATTAACTGTCAGGCTTCCTGTTTACTCAGAGGAAAATGTGCCTAGATTAACAGTTGAATGGGCTGTATCAATTAATAAAATAATGTCACATTTTTGTTTGCCTCATATTTGAAACTTGAATTGCCTTAACAGTGGTTGTTTTGGTTTTCGTTTTCTCAGTGTTTGTTCCTTTTTACTGATGAAAAAAGAGACAGCCTTTCCTTATCCACTTACAATGCCATGTAATTCATTAGTCATTGGATATTTCTTAGAATCCATGACATTCTTCTTAACAAAGATTTTCTTCTTGAAGCCTCCTGGAAATGGCTTCTAGTTTTAATTTGTAAACATTGCTTTCTGCACACGATGTCATTCAGGGATTTTTTTTGTTTTTGTTTTTCTTGTTTCTCATTGTACCACTTTCTTGATTATTATTCTCAGTTTTCTTGAGTGATATATGTTCAAATAATATTCTCAGAAGGAGACCGCAAAGTAGGTTTTCTGAGAATCTGGAGTTGATTGAGGGTTTAGATGTACATAGAATTGTATCTCAAAATGGTTTTGCTCTTCCATACTTCAAAAGCACTGAACAGCTGTAGTCTGGAATCTACTGCTGAAAGTGTAAGGGCAGTTTAACTCTTCTTGTTGTATATATGATCTGGTTTACTTTAACTTCTAAAAGCTTATAGATTTTTCCTGTTTTCCGTGGCATCTTTAATGCTGTTGAACTTCTTCCTATGTTTCAAATTATGATCTCTGGACTCATCCTCTGGGCTCCAATATATTTCCTCATGGATCAGATTCACATTTACCTCTTTTTGGATCAAAAAGAGTTTATAGCCTTTACATTAGCTTTTATTTTAATGTATTAGATAAGGTTATTTTACTTACAGGTTAGGACAATTAACTCATACCTGAGGCAAGTTTGTGATCCTGAGTCCAGTTGTATAACCTTATTCTGTCAGGTATTTCTGCCTAAGTGCTTCATTGTTACGGGTTTTGGTGCCCAGAGCTTTATTTTTAAGCTTGCTTAATAACTCTAACTTTTCAAAAAATATTTTATACAAAGGATCTGTGTGTTTGGGTAGGGAAGTTGCCCTGGGGATGGGGTGTAGACATTTCAGGATGTATCAAACTTGAGCAGGAATGTAGCATTTTGTACCGTATTTTTTTTTTTTTTTGCTGTTGAATTACTTCTTACTTCTAGGGTCTACTTGTTTATCTTAATCTTTTCTAGTTCCTCTTGCTGGCATTCTTCATAGTTTGTGGCCTTTGTCGTTCATTCATATTTAAGACTGAGCACTGGCTGCACTACTAGGTATGTACCCAAAAGGATACAAAAATACCTATTCAAAGGGACACATGCACCTTGATGTTGATAGCAGCATTATCAACAATAGCCAAATTATGGAAAGAGCCCAAATGTCCATCGACTGATGAATAGATAAAGAAGTTGTGGTGTATACATACAATGGTATATTACTCAGCCCCCTAAAGTAGAAATCTTACCGTTTGCAATGACATGGATGGTCCTAGAGAGTATTATGCTAAGAGAAGTCAGTCAGAGAAAAACAAATACCATACATGATTTCACTCCTATGTGTGGAATTTAAGAAATATAACAGATGAACATGGGGGAAAAAAGAGAGAGGCAAACCATAAAACAGACTCTTGACTATAGAGAACAAACTGAGGGTTTCTGGAGGGAAGGTGGGCAGGGGATCAGTTGAGTGATGGGTATTAAGGAGGGTACTTGTGATGACACTGGATGTTGTATGTAAGTGAGTAATTCTACATCTGAAACTAATTTTAACTAACTAGAATTTAAATAAAGCTTGTAGGGAGCCTGGGTATCTCAGTCGTTAAGGATATGACTCCAGATTTCAGCTCTGGTCATGATTTCATGGTTCGTGAGATTGTGCCCATGTCGGGCTCTGCACTGACGGTGCGGAGCTTCTTAAGGCTCTCGCGCGCGCACGCTTGCTCTCTCTCTCTCTCTCTCTCTCTCCCCCTCCACCCCCCCACTATCTCTCTCTCAAAATAAATAAATCTTAAAAAAAAGAATTTAAATAAAAACTTGAAAAAGAAAAAAAAGATTGAGTACTGGCTGGGTTTCTGTGTATAGATGGTATGAATTTCCATGTTGGTCTTTTTATCAATGCTGTTCAAATGGACGCTAACAGTGTGTCTAACATCTGCAAATGAATGGAGTTCGTGAGCTAGTAGTCTTTACTTTAGGGTAAACAATGTGTGCAACTCAGCATTAAGCTGTAAAGGTGGGGGTGCAAGAACTCCAATGTAAGTTCTGCTCAGGCAGTCCACTGGATTTCTTCTTGACTTCTATGTAGGGATTAAATGTGAGTTTGCTTTTGTTGTATGTAAGGGGATAAAGAGGAGAAGGGAATGGTAAGGAGAATAAATGGTTGCTCTGTCAACAAATGTTGAATGAATCTGCCAGTCTGAAGCTCTCCTTCTCACTTACTGCTCCAAGGAACCTAGTATCTGAGCCATAAGTCTCTATAAGACACTTCACAGCAAACAGTCTTCTCTACCACCACACCCTCTTGTTCACTTGGAAACCTCTTATGCCCCAAAGTATGCTACTTTCTTGTTTCCATCTTCTCAAAAACATCTCATCTGCTCATAGCTCACTTCCTTTTTCTTCACTAGGGGATCTCATGGGATAAGCAAAATAAATGCTAAGTTTGGGCAGCCATTTGAAGAGGAAGTCCTTTTAAAGTTGTGTTGTTTTAAAGTTATAATTTTTTTAAATGTCTGTAGCCAAATTCCTACCACAGAACCTGATTTTATCTTGGTGCATCCAATCTCTCTACAAACTCCCCAATCAGAGTCTTCCGAATAGCCAATAAAAATTGTCATGAGGGCAGAAACCATGGCTATGTATGTGTGTGTATTTATTTATTTAATCACTGTATCTCTAGAACCTAGCACAGCGTGCCTGGAAAGCAATAGGTTCTTATAGATATTTTGTGTAGTATCATGTGTATCATCTAATATTCATGCAATATTACATACAAATAACTAATGAATAAATCTGACCAAGTTTTTAAATTGCAAGCCCTCTCAGGGCACCTGGGTGGCTCAGTCGGTTAAGCGTCCAACTTTGGCTCAGGTCATGATCTCACAGTCCGTGGGTTCGAGCCCCACATTGGGCTTTGTGCTGACAGCTCAGAGCCTGGAGCCTGCTTTGGATTCTGTCTCTCTCTCTCTCTCTCTCTCTGCCCCTCCCCAGCTTGTGCTCTGTCTCTCTCTGCCTCAAAAACGAATAAACATTAAAAAAAAATTTAATTGCAAGCCCTCTTAAGATTATAGGAAAAAGCACTAAGACTATCAAAGGGATATAAAAATGCATTCTTTGCTGTCAAAAAACACAAGTAAATCAATCACTTCAGGTCAGAATTAAAAGTTCTGTGAACAGCAGGCACTGTATTGCCTGAGCTCAAAAGAATACTCTCAATATTTTTAGTTTAATGATTAAAGAATAATATAGAGAATTACATTTTCATGTAAAGAATTTAGTACCTCATTTTTGCAAAGGTTCCAACTCTTTTTCCTTATTCCTGAATGATTAAATTGTCATGTACCTAAACTTAATAGTGAATAACTCACAACACCTAAAACCTATGCTCTGGTCCCTGGAAACTATCTTTATCTTTAGTGGAAAAATTCACATCTATAATTAAAGATCCATAGTCTTATTTGATACCCTTGCAGGTATCATTTTTTACAATAAACCAGGTATCACATGCTCCTAAAAGGACTGATAAACACTGCCTAGCAGTAATAGTTACAAACAAACCAGTAAGCCCTTATTATACAGGTTGACCTCAGAAGCCATTCACAGAGTACTTTCAAAGTTCACAGGCATAATCAATTGGTGTTGTATTTTCTGAGTATTCAAAGTCATTAAGCAGAAGGGGATAAAAAAGGAAATCCCATTATCCAATACCAGGCTCTTCTTCTAACTAGTTCTGTCCAAAGATTTATACTTTAAATTCCTTGTAAGTGCGGTAGCTTACTCTCCTGATCAAGGCAGCAATACTTTCATGTTTGTTCTCAGAACTGGTGCCATTTCTTTCTCTCCTGTATGTCAGCACCATCTTTGTCTTTTTATTTCTCAAGCCTCTCTACTCAGTTCCTTGAGGAACAAAAAAAAATTTTTTTTAATGTTTATTTATTTTTGAGAGACAGAGAGAGAGAGCAGGGGAGGGGCAGAGAGAGGGAAGCACAGAATCTGAAGCAGGCTCCAGGCTCTGAGCTGTCAACACAGAGCCTAATATGGGGATTGAACTCATGAACTGCAAGATCATGACCTAAGCTAAAGTTGGATGCTTAACTGATTGAGCCATCCAGGTGCCCAAGATTCTTGAACCCAAGATTCTTGAACAGAGGTTCTGCAAATAGTATTAAAGTAAACAGCATTAAAATGAGGGGCATGCTATATCCCAGTACACAGATTTTTGTGAGTAAATGTAAATGTGCCATCTTAAATATTGCTTTGTATTAAGAGTTTTGGACCTTTATAAGAGGGGTTCAGAGCCTGTGCATAGACAATAGACAACCCGGACCCAGTAAGATCCAGCGATAAAAAGCTGGTTGTCCTTGGGCTAAATGCAGGCAGCAAATGTGTCTTGCTGGCCCATAGCATGTTTGTAAACAATGTGAACCAATTCAAGAATCCAATTTCACATCAAAATGGAAAGATATGGAAATACAAAAATGCCATTCTTACTTTCGTTTAGAACTAATAGCTGTCCCTTTAAAATGTATGAAAGCTTTCCAGTTTTCCTCCACTCAACTTTTTAAATTTATTTGAAAGAGAGACAGAGAGAAAGAATGAGTGGGGAAGGGACAGAGAAAGAAGGAGAGAGAGAATCCCAAGCATGTTCCAACCTCAGCATAAAGCCTGATGCAGAGCTTGACCACATGGTTCCTGGGACTGAACCCTACATCAGGCTCTGGGTTGACAGTGCAGTGAGATCATGACCTGAACTGAAATCAAGAGTCAGATGCTCAACTGACTGAGCCACCCAGGTGCCCCTCTAGCAAAAGTTTCTAAAATCCTTAGAATTTCCAAAGTGATGAAAGCCAAAAGGTATCTTTTGTTAGGTTAAAGAGGTGACCTTCGGATCACACCTAAGGCTTGGTGCTGGTTGCTTGGAGAACCAAACATGTGATTAAAGGATTGGAACTTTAGGTTCTATCCTCCTGACTTCCTGACAGACTGGGACTACAGATTGAACCAATTACCAACAGCCAATGATTTAATCAACCCTGCCTATGTAATAAAGCCTCCATAAAAATCCAAAAGCACTAGGTTCTGACAGCTTCCAGGTAGGGAACATATGGAGGTGCTGTGAGATTGCCATGACTGGAGAGGGGTATGGGAGCTCTGTACCCTTTCCCCAGAACCTGTCTTACTCATCTTTTCCATCTGGTTGTTCCCAAGTTATATCCTTTTATAATAAATTAGTTATCTAGTATGTAAATGGGTTTCCTAAGTTCTGTGGGCTGTTCTAACAAATTAATCAACCATTGGGGAGGTTGTGGGTTTCAGTTGGTCAGAAGCGTTGGTATCAGCTGGGGCTTATGATTGGCATCTGAAGTGAAGGGCAATCTTTTGGGACTGAGATCTTACCCTGTAGAATCTGATGCTATCTCTAGGTAGGTAATATCAGAATTGTATTAAGTTGAATTCTCCAACATTCTGTTGGTGTACAAGAATTGCTTGTTGGTGTGGGAACTCACTCCACTGCACACACACATATTGGAACTGAGTCCAGAACCCAAAATAATGGGCCATAATTAAAACGCAATATTAATTTCTGTCTCCCACTGCCCTTTAAATTTTATTCCATGGGGATAATCTTCCCTTGACCCTGAAATTCACAACATGGCATCTACTCTCCTAAGAAATCTCTTCCCAAGTCATTCTTCTCACCCAATTAGATCCTATAAGAATATAGTTCTTACTTTTTCTTTGCATGTTATATATATGAATGATTATCTCATATTTATTGTGATGTTAGGTATCTCTAGTATAGGTGCCACAAGCAAAACCAAGGCAGGAATAATGCTAATTTAGTATCGTATTTTACATGTATCATCTCATCAAACCACTCAATAATATTACCATGTGGATATTCTTATTCCCATCATGCCAATTAGAAAACTAGGACATATGAAGATTAAGTAACTTGTGCAGAGTCACAGGAAACTACAATTATCATGGCTGGTTCCCTAGATAGTCTTTAGTAAACTATAGTGGCGTTTGGTAACAGAAGCATTCATTAATAGGTCCTGCAGAGAGCAGAATTTCTAATTCATTTTAGGAAAATGTCTACGCTACCTTGATAGAAAAAAAAAGTATGCTTTTTATAGTTATTGTTTCATTTGGTCAACACTGAGTTGGGATTGGTTGAAATACTAGAATAAGATAACTATTTTGATTGGAGTTTACTTTCAAGACATTTACTGAAGATGAGATTAATTATCAGAGAAAACAGAGTTGTCTGAATCAGATAAATGCACACGTGATGTCCCTGTGTTCCCAGAAGAAGAGATTTAACCTCAACTTCAGAAGTGTGTAGTCAATGAACATCCCCAGAATAATTCCTAAGGAGGGAAGACAGTATGCAGAAGCAGTAAGTTCCTTACATTATACCAGTTCCATCCTTCCAATTACCCATGCTACTTGTCATTTTTTTTCTTTCATAATCTGTTGGTATTGTGAGATTCAATTCTGACTGATTCTATGGCCACTGTGACTTAAAACACATATTCAGAAAGAGCTGATGTAGAGTTCTTTAAGAAATGGGAAAATATATACATATATACATAAACATATCCATTAAGAGCTATCTGCACACCAAATAAGCACACCCAGTTACATTTTTATTTAATAATTTATTATTTCAGGGGATAAAAATATGTGTTCACAAAACAATATTAGGGCACAGAGGCAACAAGAGTATACTCACCATGTGACTTTTAAAAAGACCATATACGTTATGTATAAGTGTATCCATACTGACTTATAAGTCAAACATAAATCATCAGAAGGTGTCTTAAAGGAGCCAAATGATCCCATATACATAGAACATTTTAAATTCTGTCTCCCACTGCCTTTTAAATTTTATTCTATGGGAACAGTCTTCCCTTGATCCTGAAACTTACAACATGGCATCCACATTATGCTACATAATCTCTTCCAAAATCACTGTCCAAAGACAGCTATTTTAACTTGAGTGCAGTATTTATGACAGAATAAGCTTTCCTAATTGTTCCCAAATACATATATCCATTCATCCATCCATCCATCCACCTATCTATATATTTATCTAGACAAATAGATGAATAGATCGATACATCTGTTTGTATATGCATATCTGTATCTATATTTGTATCTATCTATCTACATGTAGACAGAGAGAGAAAAGAGACAGAGGACATAGAAGGGGAGAGGACACAGCCATGCAGTTTGAAGACAGAAAAGATGAGAAGGTAAAGTTAACATTTCTATAAATGTGTAATATTTAGCATATAATTTAGCAACTATAAGACAAGCCAAAAAACTGCAAACACAGTCACCTCAAAATATAACTAAGAAGCACTACAAGGATGATTACCACCACCATCAAATTTTGGACTATAGCCAATTTAAATCTGAGTGAACAGCAGCAGAATGATGTGAATCTTCAAATCAAACACATAACTTCAGCATTAAACTGAAATATTTTCTAGACCAGCATTATGTTATCTAAAGGAACCTTCCATGATGACTGCTCCTGAGCACTTGAAATGTGGCTTAGTGCGACTAGGGAACTGAATTTTTAAGTTTATTTAATTGTAATTAATTTAAATGGCTACATGTGGCTATGGTATTATACACAGTGCAGAACACAAAAGAAAAAAAAAAAGTCAGCTCATCACACAACACTGTGTAATGTTTTATAGGGGCTCCTGGGTGGCTCAGTCAATTAAGCAACCAACTCTTCATTTTGGCTCGGGCCATGATGTCACCTGTTTATCAGTTCGAGCCCTGCATGGGGCTCTATGCTGACAACACGGAGCCTACTTGGGATTCTGGATCTCTCTCTCTCTCTCTCTCTCAAATAAATAAGCATTTTTAAAAAATTGGTATATTCTCCTTTAACAGAGAAGAGTTTTGGCTTCCAGAAAAGAAGCTTTTTCTCCCTAGACAAATACACCCTGAAATAATAAGTTAACACAAGACTGCGTACTGAATTTCCCAGAATGACAAGAACCCAAGTCATTAAGAACTCTTGTAACCCAAATTTGAAGCTTATGATTATGTTTCAAAATCCTACCAAAAAGGAACAAAGGAAGCAAGCAAGCTAAACCCTTCTATTCTAGTCCCCGTGAAGCTATGTCTGTGAGCACTCCCAGTCGCACTTTTCCCTCCACTTCTACGGAAATATGGAGCTATAACTGACATACAACTTCATATTAAGTTTAAGGTAAACCGCACAATGTGACATACACAGTGAGAAATGATTACCAAAGTAAGTTTAGTAATCTTCTCATCTAGCAAGAAGTTTTGTTTTGCCCTCCTGATGAGTCTGGAATCTAGTCTCAGCAACCTTCTAACATACCACACAGCAGTGTTACACAGTGACTACGACGCACGTTTCAAGGCACCTGAAACTTTCTACCTGGGCACGCGCGCGCCTCCGAGCCCCAAACACATCCGCGCTCGTGGTCCACGCGGGCCGCCCTTACCTTTCTCGCTGACACTCTCGCTCTCCAGCTCCACATCCTCGCAGCTGGTGTACTCCGGCGTGGACACGCCCTCCTCCTCGGAGCTGCTCACGGACATCTGCCGCTTCTTGCCACCTCTCTTGGACCGGTGTGGCTTGGGCGGGGAAGGCCGCACGGACTCAGACTGATCAGAGCTCAAGGAGTCGTTCCGCAGCATGGTCTCCACCTTCTCGCGCTTGGACTTCCTGATGAGGACTGCCGAGCTGGGGTCCAGGCGGCTCTGCTTCCTGAGGGGCTCCTGGGCTTTGGGCTCCAGGGCTTCTGCGGGGACTGGCCCATGCCTGGGCGCGGGGGGGCTGTGGTTCGTCAGCTGCTTGGCGCCCGGCGTCCTGACTTCCGCAGTCCTCTCGGCCGAGTAGGCCCGCGGCGAGTCCGGCGGAGAAGCTCTGGCGGCGGCCGCAGCGCGCTTGCCGGCCTTGGCGTCGGGCGGCGCGGCGCCGGCCTCGGTGCGCGGCAGCGCCACGTCGCTGTGGCGCCGCTCGTGCCGAGCGCGGGACACCCGGGCGTGCATGCGCATCTGCTGCTCCTCCGGCGGCGGCTTCACCGGGTACCGCGCCAGATTCGGGTCGCTGCGGTACCTGGTCTGGTACTCCTCCTCTTTCCTTTGCTTCTCATCGTCCACCGCTTTGCGGTCCTCTCGTTTCTCGGGCACGTCTGTGTAGTCCTGTGACCGCCCTTTCTCAAGCCGTCGGCTTTCCCGCCTTTCTTTCCGCTCGCGTTCTTCCACGGCCCCGTCTCCCGGCTGCGCTGAGGACTTTGGCACGCGCTTGCGCTCGCTCTTCTGGGCTCCTTTGCCATTCTGCTCAGAGAGCCCTGGAGTCTTCTTCCTGTGATTCACAAAGGAACGTCAAGAAGAAAAAGCAATGTGTAAAGCTAGAAATAAAGACCAGAGCTAAGAAACTTCATTTCTTCACGTTCCGTTTAAAGCCTTTCAAATGATTCGTTATAATCTGATGTCTAATTCAGCGATTTGACATCAAGAACCACATTAAACCTGTGTATCTGATTAGCTTTCTAAATAAAGTCCCCTTACATTACCAGCAGCCCAAGGAACTTTGAAAGTTGTTTTCACAGCTAAAATTCCCTATAAATTAGATAAATGAAAACCACCAGTAAATTAATAAATGGACACATCTTATGCTAACTTCTGCTTGTGAACGACTTATGTTCACATGTTTTAGATGTTTTAGATGAATCTAAGATATGAAAATATTGTAGCAAAAGAGAATAGATATCAGTTCAATTCTAAATACAGATACTTGATATACATCTGGACAATACATATCGGCAATCTTTTATTATAATAGAAGCTTTTAAAGAAATGTAAATACAAGTATATCCATTCTTTAATAGTAGAAAAAAGTAATTTAAAAAGCTTATGGTGCACCCAAACATTTAAGGGAGTTGGTTAAGAAAAAAATGGCAGAACTTTAGTCTTCATTTCACCTTCCTTATACCTTCCTTGGGCAATAGCAGTATTGAAATGTTTCAAATTATTATTTAGTTTTCCTCTTTCCCTCCTCCTCTTCCTTTCCCTCTCTCACATTTCAGAACACAGTCCAAAAACAAAACAAACCAAAACAAAACCCAAAACGGTTTTGTTTCTACTTTTCTCTCCATCCCATTTAAGGTACTGTCAAAGATGAAAGGAAAAGAGTTTGGCAATCTTTGAATCTTGTAGATATATCATTCAGTTGTGCCTCTCAGCCCTTTTTTATACACTGGAGTGCACCTAATTTGGGAAAGTTCCAGCAACTATACCTGAATTTACAAATAGCAAGTATACTATACAGTATACTATGCAATTAAAGTGGGAACAATCTAAGGCTTTTTTTAAACCCTGAGTCCCACAGAGGGCTTTCCAGAGGAAACATCTTTTGACTGCAAGTCCAAATGCAGATGTCACGCCTAAAAATCACTACAAGATGAGAAAACGGGCAATTTCTATTGTGGGTTACAAAGTAGTAGTTACAACGATATGCTGTGGGGTCAGTTTGAGGAGGGGCTAGTAGTAGTGGAAAGAAAGGGTAAATGGTTTCAAATGGCATAGGTAAGCAAAATAGCATGGCAAATTCTGCTGAAGACATTTCGTGCACATTGCTTTTTTGAAGTGAAAGAGATTGTATTTTCATCAGAGGGTGGAACTGCAAGGGTGCCATTGCAGTTTTACAATGTAAGGAGTCTAATAGGAACATATATTAATTATCAAATACAGTTTTCATACAAGTGTGATGATTGTACTGCAGCCATTTAGTAGCTCATTAAGGCATCGCTGATCTTGTTAGAAGTTTATATTGAATAAATTTATTTTCCTTGAAATGCTGATAAATAATGCTTACCTTGCAAAGTTCACATGAGCATTAAAGGAGAGACCATCCATGAAAGTGCTTTATGGAAAGTGCTTTATACAGAGTGTCATGAAAATGGAAGGAGTTCAGCAGTCTCTCTGATCTTTGCTTTCCCGAGTGTGCCTTTCCAGACCTCTACCTCTAATTACTCCATTTCTACTAACTCCTGATGAAGAATTCTTCAATAATTTTAAACACACCTCCCGCCATTCTTTTGGTCTTAACTGTCTCCCTGAAGTTGCCACCCATCTCTCCTTTTCCTTCTGTACCTCCAATGTCCTCAGTAGTTTTTTATGTATTTATATCATCAGAAGTAATTTATATAGTCAGTAATAGTATTTGTCTCTATCAATCTTCTTCAAATTTAATTTAAAAAGTTAAAACAAAAAGTTGCTTCTCAGTTCTTATTCTTGAATTCTTTGTAGTTTTTTTTAACCATATGTCAAAAACAGGATTCATATCTCCCCTTTAGAAACTTTACAGCTCCAAATTCTCTTACTTACAGGTATCACTTTCTGACCAATCCAAAATTGCACTTTTAATATTTTTGTCTCTTTTTAACCTACAATAGTTTGTCACCAAAAGCTATCCATTATTCCTTCACTGAAGTATCTCTAGGGTCCTTTGTGTGTTCTCTCCATATAGTTTAGGTACATTCATTCTCTCTTTCTGAAATGCCCTCTCGTAACCTGTCTACCTACCCTATAACTCCTGGGTATCCTGGAAGGCTTAATTCAGAAGACAGCTCCTCTCTTCTGTGGCTCCCAAAGTATTACATGTATCTTCTAGCTTTGATCAAATGAGCTTTCCGGTACAGTTAATTGCCCAGGTGTCTGTCTTCCCTAGGACAGTCTGTAGTGTCTTCCCTGGGATATGTCAAAAAAGGGACCATGTCCTAATCATCTTTATAATCTGGTTCCTGGCACAGTGTTTGTTTATAGTATACACATGGCTACTGGATTGATTAATAACTACATTCAATGAATGTGAGGTACTCCAACTACTAATCTCATGATGAACAGGGCTATCTATGTCCTCCTTGTTAACACTGTCTCCCAGTGTGTAGCATCCTGTCTCATTGTAAATGCATTGTTTGAATGAAGGAATGAATCAATTAAAATAAGTTATCTGATTATGTTATCCCATGCATAAAGCCCCCAGTAGCTTTCCATTATTCCTAGAATAAAATCTAATTTGGCCAATAGGCCCACTATGCCTTAGTCCCTGATACCTAATCAGCCACTTCTTTCCCACTTTACTCTGCCCTCCCTCTCTGCAACTCACACTCCTGGCAGTGGGCATCCGTTATGTTCTCGCATGAGAACTTGTTTCTTTAGGCCACATGCCTGTGCATATATTACCTGGAGTACTCATTCCATTCTTCACCTGGTTAATTCCTAGTCACTTGTCAGAACCCAGCATAAAAGAAATGCCCTCCAAGAAGGCTTTGCTAAGAAAACTGTGTATCCTCCACTGTGTCAGGTCATAGTCTCTTGGAGCACACTTTCAATTAAAGTGCTAATTCTCTAAGTGAATAAATGGTCTCAGAGCTTTTCTGAGTTCAAGGTTGAAATTGACTTGTTCGCATCTGTGCATGTTAGGAAAGAAACGCTTTTCAAGAAAGGTCTCCTAAGGAATGATACATTCTAGAGGTAAACAAACACCTCAGGGCTGTTGCCTTCCAAGTGGGGCCTGAGAAGTACTACTTCCACATATTCCTCTTAATAGCAGTAAAGCCCCTGAAAATAGGTTTGCTCTCAATACAACACCTTGTCTTTTGCTTACAGGGTTAGTGAACTATTACCTCTCTCTTGGAGGTTCACTTCTAGACCTGGATGAAACCTGCTTCTGTTCGGGCCCCACGGCTTGTTGTGAGGACTCCACCCCTTTGCTCCTCTCTGGCTGTGCGATGGGAGGAGCTGTGTCCTGGGAGGAGGCAGCTGCTGTGCTCAGGGGTGTCTGAGACCGTGATCGCTCTTGGAGCCGTGCTTTCTTTTCTCTCGGTACCTCAGAACCAGCGCCTGTAGCTGTATCACTTAGGGTTCCATCCTGACTTGGCTGCTGAGGGCCACTTCCAAAGAACCACGCCCCAGATTTGGTTAAGATTTCTTGTTGCTTTCGACATAAATTGCATACCCACATAACCTATTTGAAGAAGAGAGAACAATATAAATTTTCTATGCCATTTGGAAATGATATATCTTTATCACATTAAAACATCTTTTAAGGAGAAGAATGGTTGTCATCTTTATACTTATCCTTGCAAATTTTTTGTGAAAATGATCCTTGCACAAGTCAAGTACATGAATGCCTAGACTGATACCCATCTGAAACCACAGCACCTCTAGGTTGCCAGAGTAGGTTTTTGTCTTGGTGTCGTAACCCTGTGATGCTGATTTTCCTTTTACCATGTATCCATCACATTTCCTATGACTGACTCTGAAGTTTCATTTAAAATATCTGTTAGTGAAAATGTTCTAAGCAGGGTAGCTGATTGATTAGACAAATGTAAGGAGCTATGGAATTAATATTTATGTACACAAACCTCAATGTCTCAAAAGATTTAGAAAATATCTGTCTTCTCAAACTTTGTGTGTTATTAAAGCCAACATTAAAAGATATTCATATGGAACAAACAATAAAAGGTAGGCACAAAAGGAAAGGTCAAGTTGTATATCTTCTCTAGTTTATTAGTAATAAACTAACCCCAGGTTGATATTATTCTATAAAAGTTTCTATGCACATATTTACTAAAGCAATAAATTTGGGGCTGGGTATATTCATATGTGACTACTCCTATACAGTTTCCACTAGAGGAGCTATTTTGGAACAGTCATCTAGCAACACATCCACCGATAAATTATAAGATGTATTACCACCTAAAATAAATCTATATATCAGCTCTCCTCTTGGCGACATTTAAAATGAATGTAATAACGAGGACAAAGATGATAACAGATATATGAATAATAAGAGCAGCAAAACATAGTAGACACAGAGCTAAGGTAGGTGCCTATGGCCTCATGAGCCATCTTTTCAAATATTACCTGTACCTCTGCTTTGTGGTATAATTCCACCTCCCTGCCTCAGTTGCTTTCCTCTGAATACACTTCAGTTTTTCTTTGTACTTGAGAAACGGCAACCATAGGAAAGGCTGTTCGCCACACTTTAGGGCCTTGTTGTCACAAATACTGACCCAGTCAACAATTACTCAAAAATATCACATAAGGGTGAATAAATCCCAGATACAGTAAGTGAGAAACAACTTTTAAGATAGTAAAAGACAAAGCCTTGTTTAGTTGGCAAAAAGAAGAAAATGTACCACTGGAAACATGTGAATGAACAGGAGAAAAACAACCGCAGTTATAAAATGAGATAAAATAGGGGTGCCTGGGTGGCTTAGTCGGTTAAGCGTCCGACTTTCGCTTAGGTCATAATCTCGCGGTTCGTGGGTTCGAGCCCCGCGTCGGGCTCTGTGCTGACTGCCAGCTCAGAGCCTGGAGCTTATTTCAGAGTCTGTGACTCCCTCTCTCTCTGACCCTCCCCTGCTCACACTGTCTCTCTCTCTCTCCTAGAAATAAATAAAACATTAAAAAAAATTAAAAAGAAAATAAATAAAATGAGATAAAATAAAAGCTAAAGTGAGAATCAGAAAAAGAGGGAGAAAAGTTATACATCTTTAACAAGGAAAAGAATATAGATGAACTGTTAAGAACTGCTGCCTTCCACGCAGGAAAACTCAAATGAATTAATAATATAGGAAAAACTAAGACTTAGAAATGTTTACTCTAAAAAGTTTAAGATTGACAAAGTTTAATTCATTCCTCTACACTTCCTCAGGTCATGAAATAAAGGAAACTAGATTCACAAAAGCTGTTAGTTGAATTCCCATATGCTAAGATGTTAAGCAAGATAAATAATGCATTTCATAAACCTATAATAAAGTAGAGGAACTATGGAACATATCTGTAATTTACGGTGCTTCCCAAATAAGGCTATTTTGTACTCAATGTATGACAATATCTTTATGTCATGATAAGTTCCCTCAGAATTTCTGATTAGTTGAACAAAGTCCTATGAAGGATAACATTATAAGGGGCAACATCCAAAGGCTAGGACTCCATGCACAGTAGCACTGATTCTCCGCTGTCCAGACCCTGGAGGGGGACAGGTGATGTGCTTCCTCATGACTTGCCTCTTTAGCTGACAAAACAGTAAAGAGAAGTTCTGAAATTATGCAGCTCAAAGAGATTGGTAAGAATCCTGGACTTTTTTGTATTACCTAAGTATACATTAAATTTGTACTTACTACACTATATGCAAATTATTATTCATCATCAAAAGTTAAGTCCTTTCCTTTTATTATAAAATATTATAGTATATTTAAGATAAACATAAATTTCCTTTAAACCATGTATAAAACAAATGAAATATATAATTAATATAAAAATCCCAAAATGGAGCTAACAAAAGAGGCAAAAAGGAGCATTAAATATGGATAAAAAGAAGTGTAAAGGCGACTCCTCACTTCTTTGTACATCTAAATATTTTCCAGAAAATTGTTATCATAATGTTGTTTGGATTGTTTCATATTTTTAAGTGTTATAAAAATAGGGCAATGAAAAGTAATTGCCAGATTTGGACAGATTCCAAATCTTGAATATGTGCAGATTTGCCGCAAGAGTGATAAAAGCAGACAAATTATGAGTTACCAAGTTATTATTATTAATATTAAATATTAAAATTCATTTCACTTAATTTCAGATTGATTCAAAAGGTTACCATTAGTAAGTAGAAGCAACTACTTTAATATTTTCAAAATTTCAAAATTTTCTTATTCTTCACTTAAGTCTAGATGTTTCATTAATTTTGTCTATTTATAACAGGAAAAATAGTGTTTAAGTCCTAATTTTTCCCCTGTTTTATTTCCTTGTGTACACATTTTTAAATTTGTATCTCAAAATTAATCATAAGTGTAGTCAATCCATCCTTCAATCTGAAAGCAAAATTAGTGATTAAAAAAATAAAAATATTTTTATTAAAATCCTATTTCCCAATCTCTACCATTATATAAATTTAAATTACTCTTGCCACAAATCTCACAAATAAAAAAAGAAACTGTTTATACAAGCTGTAAAGAAAATAGATGACAATACAATAGAACATTTGTTATTGTACCTTTCAACACAGTTCATATCAAACATTTCAGGTATGTATAAAAATGAGCCACACAGTTGCTAAGGAGAAACACAACTATGTATGTTTACAAATTCTCTTTTTGTATTTAGTATCAAGTATTATGCTTGCCTCCAACTACAGATAATCCAAAAAGTGTGATAATGATCCAAGAGTGGGATAGGGAGGCTTTCTTAACTATTTTTTTAAAGACAAGATACAACTATTTCTACCAAAAAAAAGCAACTTATTTAAAACACACACACACACACACACACACACACACACACACACATGTTTTTAAATTTAAAGACTGCACCATGCAGGATTATACCATGATTAAACACTTTGGGATGTGTTCCAAACTAATCTACACTGAAGTCTGTGTAATACTTTATCTTAACAATTTACAGATGTTAAGCAACCAAACACAAACTTACATGAAAGATTATTATGATAGAACATGGCTTCCAAAACTCCACGCCATACATCAGAAATATGAAGAACACTGGAAAATTTTATAATTTATTTTTAAAAATTTTCTAAAGTGCTTATTTTTGAGAGAAACAGAGCATGAGTTGGGGAGGGGCACAGAGAGAGGGAGACACAGAATCCAAACAGGCTCCAGGCTCCGAGCCGTCAGCACCAAGCCCTTCCCAGGGCTCAAACCCACAAACTGGGGGATCATGACCTGAGCTTAAGTCGGATGCTTAACCGACTGAGCCACCCAGGCACCCCTGGAAAATTTTATTCAGAACTTTTGCACTACCACCATTTTAAATTCCATCTAAAGAATTCTTAAGAAATACAACAGAGCAGAAGAAATGTGCCTTAGATATATTTACTCTCAATGATATTACTAAGGTGATTATTGATGACAATGAAGTACAGAATACCTATATTAACACAATTGTCTTGTTTATAAAAATCCAGGGCACCTGGGTGGCTCAGTCAGTTAAGCCTCTGACTCTTGGATTCAGGTCAGGTCATGATTTCCTGCTGTGATTTCAGGCCCCACATCCAGCTCTGCACTGATGGCACAGAACCTGCTAGGGATTCTCTGTCTCCCTCTCTCTCTGCATCTCCTCCATTCAATCTCTATCTCTCTCTCTCGAAATAAAAAAAAATAAACATAAAAAAGAGAAAAAAAATCCGTCTGGACTATTTAGTACTATAACATAAGGAATAAATACAAGCATGAAGATTTTTTTACAAAGATAAGATGTGAAATACTGACTTATTTAATACAGCATTCAAAAATAGTTATAGTATCATTTTGAAAAACACGAAAAAGAAAACAGGAGATATTCAGCTTTATTAAAGATGTGCATTTTCTGACTATTTTTACTCATTTTCCTTATTTTCTACATTCAGTAAAGGCACTTATGCTAGCTGAAACTGGGGACAAAATTATTAAGGTGATATTTCAACTTTTTTTGACAATAGTAGAAGAGAGACTTCTCTTTGGTACTTGGTTCAGTGTGTGTGTGTGTGTGTATGTGTTTCTCCCAGTCTTTTGTTATTGCTTTTGTTATTTCATTAGTTTATATTTTTTCTTTTGAAAGTTTTATAAAATACATAAGCAGAGAAATGACCTGATATATCTCAGGTTTTAATAGGGTCCCTCTGGTGGCTGTGTTAAGTTGGGCATAAAATGTAGGGGATTCCATTGTGGAATTTTTGTGAACTGAATTCTAATACTGGTATTTTTATTCTCTTTTGGTTCCTCTTTGACACATACATTGTCCTATTCCTCTAGGTTATCTATTTGTGTAATTTTGTTAAAGATACATTTCTTTTTATATATAGCACAAAACTGAACTATTTTTTTTAATCAGTCCAAAATCCTTGTGTTTTAGTAGCATCCAAACACATACCAATCCTTATTTTATATGTCCAACACCTTATATTATAATATAAGATGTTCCTCTATTCATGGAAAGTAAATGCACACACCTGCACTCTGGATATCCCCCCTTCTGCCCAGTGAAGACTTCACTCCAACACTGACCTCTTCATTTTCCTGTGTCTTCAACCTTGCCTTCTCTATTGCTCTTGTACTTTTGGCATATAACTATTAAAGAATTTAAAATAATCAAAACTTTTTTTCTTTGAGCATATTCTCTCTCTAGCCACATTTTTCTCTAAAAATCTTTAAAATCAAGTTACCTGTTAATATAACCTAAATTAGTACTCTTTCCACTTTCTTACATCCCTTTTATGTCTCAATAATCTGACTCCAGTCTCTATAGCTGTATTTAGTTATCTTTCACAGACATTAGTGATTTCTTCCACGGTGCCAATTTCACATATAAACACTTTTTAGTCCTTTTCCTATTGAGTGTATGTAATTTATGACTATCCATCTTTTTTGTTTTCTGGATATTAATGATAATTTTCTGTTCCTGTCTACATCCTACTTGCATCACCTCTTCTCATATTCCTTGCTAAAAAATCTTTCTTCTTCACTCTTATTAAATGTTAAAGTCATACAGAGCTCCATTTATGCTCTTCTTCATTTCTTACTCCATTAGATTCCATGTGAGATGGAAACAGGATTTCCTTTTTTCTTTATTACAACCCCTTCTGAAAATACTTTTCAGAAAGCTTATACAATAAATTGGTATTTGTTTAATAAATTAAATTGGTGATTACTATACTATATGACCACCTATCAAGCAATTAATCTGAGTGATCCTAACCTACCCTCTCCCTAATGCTTCATCAAACATTAACTCTGATTCCTGAATATGATGACTCAAATTTGCTTCCTCATGTCTATTCCCATTGTACTGACTAATTTGAGGTCATGATCTCTTTCTATCAAGATTTCTCTAACATATATCCTAATAGATTTTCTTTTTCCTTTCATTGGCTCTGCAATCAATTCTCCATGCCATTTTCACATCTTCCAAAATTTAAATTTGACACAATCACTCCCTGTATTCAAGACATAATCATAACTCTTGTTTAGCATATTGTGGTTCTTTCCTACATTTTGAACATCAACAGCTGTTTCCCACATACACTACATTCTCCAGTTTTCTGAACATTGTGCAATTCCTAGAATTTACTCCAGATGTTTAGCTATATGACCTCATTTAAAGGTTAACCTCATATCCAAGTTGATTATATACATTTTATAACATCTTCATTTTTTGCATATATTCATTGGTAATGTAAAATTTTCATACGTATCTTATCTCTCAGAGATACGTACTTTAAAGAAAACTAACAAAATTATTGTGTGTATTTGTTGAACATAGTATTCCTAAAACCTGATATCTTATTTTTCTACTTTTAATGGCCTAAATTCCTAATTTCCATAATGAAATAGGGGCACCTGGGTGGCTTAGTCAGTGAAGCATCTGACTTTGGCTCATGTCATGATTCCACGGTTTGTGGGTTCAATCCCCACATTGGGCTCCTTGCATTCACAGTGTGGAGTCTGCTTGGGATTCTGTCTCCCTCTCTTTCTCAAAATAAACAAATAAACATTAAAAATAATGAAAACCAAAGTGTTATTTGCTCGTATTCTGTTATGCTGGGATTCCAAACACTATAATATACTACACAACTGCAGAATTTAGACTCATAAAGATCATTATTGTATAATATCTACAGTATATTTATATTTATTCTAAAGTGAATTATTAAAGAAAGGGCATAACAAATGATTGAAATGATTAAAGATTTTAACATGTATGTTATGTTATGTTACGTTATGTTATGCTTATCTTATGTTAAAGATTTTAACAAAAGATTTGGACCATAAAAATTCCAGAAAAAAATATAGGTATTAAGCTCCTTGACATCAGTCTTGCCATAAGTTTTTGGATCTGACATCAAAAACAAATGCAACAGAAGCAAAAATAAATAAGTGGGATTATATAAAACTAAAGCCCTTCAGCACAACAAATGCAATCATCAATAGCTCAACAAGGTAACCTACTGGATAGAAGAAAATATTTGCAAATCATGTATCTGATAAGGGTTCAATATCCAACATATATAAAGAATTCATACCACTCAACAGCAAATAAATAAACAAATAAATAAATAAAGTTTAAAATGGGCAGAAGATCTGAACAGACATTTTTCCAAAGAAGATATACATATGCCAACAGACACATGAAACATATGTTAAAGATTACTAATCATCAGGTAAATGCAAATCAAAACCACCATGAGATATCACCTTACACCTGTTAGAATGGGTATTATAAAAGACAAGAAACAGCAAGTATTGGCAAGGATGTGGAGAAAAAGGAACACTTTGTGCACTGTTGGTATGGTTACTATGGAAACAATATAGAAGTTCTTCAAAAAATTAGAAGTAAAACTACCATATGATCCAGCAATTGCACTTCTGGATACTTATTTGAGGAAAAGGAAAGCACTGACTTGGAAAGACATGCACTGAAGGGAATCAAAAGGTACAAACTTGCAGTTATAAAACAATTTGTGGTGATATAATGTACAGCACAGTTACTAGAGTTAAAAAATAATGTATTGCAAATTTGAAAATTGCTAAGAGTGAATCTTAAAAGTTCTCATCACAAGAAAAATTTTTGTAGCCAAGTATGCAAAGATATATTAACTAGAATTATTGTGTCAATTATACCTCAATATGTAAAAAAACCAAATCTCTTAGAAACATAAAAGCAAAACTCTTTCCAAAAATAAGTAGCAAATCTACAGAAAAACAACCACTAATAGTACGCTTGATGAAAGCACAAAGCTTTCTACCTAAGATCAGGAACAAGGCAAGGATGTCTTCTCTCAATATCACTATTAACCATTGTTGTGGGGATCAAAACAAATATAATAAATCAAAAAGAAGAAATGAAACATAAATTTTGAAAAAGAAAAAGTAAATCTATCCTTATTTACAGAAGCCATGAGAGTATATATAGGAAATCCTAAAGAATCTACAAAACACTACTGGAAATAATAAACAAACTTAGCATGTCATAGGATACTAAAGTCAATAGCAGAATATAAAGTCAATATACGAAAATCAATTTAATTCCAAATACTAGCAGTAAACAATCTGAGAACTATTTTTTAAACATTACTTATAAAAACATATAAAACTGATACCTAAGACTAGATTTAACAAAATATGTACAAGAGATCTACACTAAAATTTATACAATATTCCTGAATAAAATTTATGAAGATTGCTATGGACCGGACGGCATGCCCTTCAAAGTTCCTATGTTGAAGAACTAAACACAAATGTGACTGTATTTGGAAATAGGGCCTACAAGGAGATAATTAAGATTAAATGAGGCCAAAAGAGTAGAGTCCTGACCTGACAGGATTAGGATTAGTGTGCTTCTAAGAGACAGCAGAGAGCACTCTCTCCACCCAGCTGCCTCTCTGCCCTGCCTTTTCAAACACAGAGAAAAGGCCAGGTGTGGACGCAGCCAGAAAAATAGAGAGCTCTCCTCTTTTTAATTTTTTTAATCTTAGAATTTTAATCTGATTCTTTTACATAGTTTCTCATTCTCTGTTTAACTTCTGTCTTGTTCACCTAACAGCAGACCAAGGCTGTTGGCATATTGACCTTAGACTTCTCAGTCTCCAGAATTGTAATAAATTTCTGTTGTTTTAAACCACACAGTCTATGGTATTTTTTTTATGGCAGCTCAAGCCAACTAATACAAAAATAATAATAATAAGTGGAGGTATATATAATATTTATTGATTGGAAAAGTCAGTATTGTTTAGATGCCATTTCTCCCAAAGGAGAGGTACTGGTAGGAAACTACAGGTCAGGAGAGAAAAGTTTGATCGTGTTTTCTCTATGCATTACTGGTAGGTAGTTCAGACAAGACTTTATCCCTGTGTAGTTCCCCTTGGGGAAAGTTCTCATTACAGTGTTCTCCTAGAGGCACAGTGGTATCATTCTTCCTACTATTCCTAGATATTCTACTAGATAGTTCATGGCTTCCCAGCTTTAAACCAACTCAATCCATGATTGGATTAAAGCAGCCTAGAAAAGCAAAGTTACACTGTTTTTGATGCATAATAACATCACAAGAGCCTCAAATTATATCCGTGATTTTTCATAAAAAATGTAAGATATCCATACAAAAATTACTACAATACTAAGAGGCAATACCACTTGAAGAGAAAAAGACAAAGATAGAGAGAAGTGGATACAGAAAGACAGAAATAGATGAAGAGAGAGAGAGTGGGAGAGGAATAAAGAAGGAATAAAGAAGGAGAGATAGACACACGAAATGAAAATAGACTCACAGGAGATGCAGATACTGCAGTTATAAGATATGTATTTCAATACATTGCTCAATATGTTCAATAAGTTGGGTGGACAAGACAGAGAATTTAAACAAAGAACCAGAAACTATACAAAAGAATCAAATTGAAATTCTAAGGCTAAAAAATAAATATAGTAAAATAATTAAGAACCCAGTAGATTGGTATACTTTCAAATTAGCCAAAACAGAAGATACAATTAGTAAATTCAAATTAGGTTTAAATGTGCTGGCTGAAGAACAGAAAGGAAAAAGTATTGAAATACAAAATAGGGATAATCATAAGAGATATATTAAACATGGTGAAAAGGTTTAACATATGTGTAATTGGAGTCCTAGGAGGAGTAAATATAAAGTATGGAGCAGAGGCAATACCTGAGGCCATGACTTTCCAAACCCAATTGCTATGGGCAGAATGCTTGCGTCTCTTCTATATTCATATGTTGAAGCCATCGGTACGGATATGACAGTATTGGAGGTCTTTGGGAGGTAAACGGATTTAGAAGACGTGATGAAGGTTGGGGGGCCTATAATGGGATTAATGTCTTTATAAGAAGAAGAAGAGATCAGAGTTCTCTCTCCCCAGCATGTGAGGAGACAGGAGAAGGTTGCTGTCAGAAAAATAGCTCTTATGAAGAATCAAACCAGCCTGCACCTTGATATTGAACTTCCTAGCCTCCAGAACTGTGAGAAATAAATGTCTGATATTTAAGCCACCCAGATTATGGTATTTTGTTATAGTAGCCAAAGGTGACTAAAACACCAATGAAAGACATCATGCCAAGATTCAAGAATTGCTGCAAACTGTAAACAGAATACAAAAATAAAAAATAAACAAAAACAATACATAAGCATATCATAATGAAACTACAGGAAACCAAAAACAAAATTTTTAAAGTAGCTACAGGGAAAAAGATACATTATTTTCAAAGGAGTAATCATAGAATTAATAACTGAACTCTCAATAGAAGTTAGATGACATATAATTATATTTTTGGTGATAAAGAAAAATAAATGCCAAATAAAATTCTATAATTGTAAAAAATATCTTTTAAAATAAAGACATTTTGATGTTAACAAAAAGTGAATGTGTTATTAGCAACCACAGTAAAGAAAATATTAAGGAAGAGTTTTTAACAGAAGGAAAATGATGCTAGGAGGAAACAAAGATATGGGAAATATGGGAAAGAAAAAATTGGTAAATTTAAATAGAGACTGATGACAAACAAGAATAATTTAAAATATTAATCTTATAAACTAAAACATAATAATAGCATTAAATAGTGGAAGGGATAAACTGTATTAATCTGGTATAAGGTTCTTGTATATTCCAAGAAGTGGTAAATATATTAACATACATTAAGCATTCATAAGATTTTGTGGATAATAAATAAAAGAATGTATTACTAACAAGATAGTAGAAGGATAAAATGCTTAATATAATTAGTTCAAAACTAAGCAAGAAGGTAGGAAATAGAAAATATAAAGTAAGATGGTAAATTTAAACCTAAATATAATGTCACTTTATGGAATATACACAAAATAAATGTTCCAACTAAAAGGAAAAAATCATCAAACTGAATTTTGTAAGCCACATAACTGAACCATTTGCTAATTAGAAGAGATTCTCCTTGAATATTAGGATACAGAGGAATTAAATGAAGAAAAAGCAAAAGAAATATGCAAACACTAACCAGAAGAAAGCTGGTAGAGTTACAGTATCATAAAAGGTAGAGTTTGTGTAAGAAAACTTGCTAAAAATAAAGATAACCTTATATCACATTTTATTGTGATATAAGATTAATCCATCAAAAATTAATGGATTCTAATAACCAAAATAATCTTGAAAAAATAATTTCAGAAACCTATATTGTTTTTATTCCATTATCCCTATATTCCATCAGGTTTATTGTTTTTTTAAAGCATCAGTTAACTAGGCCAATTGGACAGTTATTCCTCTTTTATTTAACAGATGATTCTTATCCATTCTAAAAAATATACATCTATATAAGATAACGGTATTATAAGACATGAGAGTTGTTCCTTTTCTTTTTTTAATTGAAGTGTAATTAACATACAGTGTTATATTATTCTCAGGTATACAACAAAATGATTCAACAATTCTATACTTCACTCAGTGCTCATCACAATAAGCAAATCATCATCTGTCACCAAACAACACTTTCACAATCTTATTGACAACATTCCCGATGATGTACTTTTTTATCTCCATGACTTATTTATTTTGCAACTGGAAATTTGTCCTTTTTAATCCCTTTTACCTCTTTTCCCATGCACCTCCCCTACCTTCTCTTTGACAACCATCTGTTTGTTCTTTCTATTTAAGAGTCTGGAGTTATTTTATCTGTTTTCCTTTGTTTTTTATTTTGTTTTGTTTCTTAAATTCCACATACAAGTTAGATCATATGCTATCTGTCTTAGCATTAAATTCTCTAGATCAATCCATGTTGTTGCATATGGCAAGATATCATTCTTTTTTAGGGCCAAGTAATATTCCATTGTATATAAATACCATACCTTCATCAATCATTTATTTATCAATGGACACTTGGCTTGTTTCCATATCTTATCAATTATAAATAATGCTTCAATAAACATAGGGCTGCATATATCTTTCTAAATTATTGTTTTCATTTCCTTTGGGTAAATACCCAGTAGTGGAATTACTGGATCATATGGTATTCCTATTTCTAATTTTTTTTGAGGAAACTGTACAGTTTTTACACAATGACCATAGCAATTTGCATTCCTACCAACAGTGCAAAATGGTTCCATTTGCATACATCCTCACAAACATGTTATTTCTTGTCTTTTTGATTTAGGCCATTCTCACAAGTATAAGATAATATTGTGACTTTGATTTGTATTTCCCTGATGATGAGTGATGTTGAGTATCTTATAATATGTCTGTTGGCCATCTGTATGTTTTTACTGCAACCTTACTGCATTCATTTATCAGTTCTAGTAGCTTTTTGGTGGAGACTTTAGAAGACTTTCTATTTATAGTATCAGGTCAACTTCAAATAATGAGTTTAACTTCTTTCTTACCACTTTTGATGTCTTTTATTTCTTTTACTTGTCTGATTGCTGGGGCTAGGACTTCCAATATTATGTTGAATAAAAATAGTGAAAATGGACATTTTTGTGTTTTTCTTGATACTAAAGCAAGAACTCAGTTTTTCACCATTGATTATGATGTTAGCTGTGAGGTTTTCATATATGTCTTTTATTATGTTGAGATATGTTCCCTGTAAATTATTGAGAGTTTTTACCATGAATGGATGTTGTACTTTGTCAAACACTTTGGGGATTTATTGAGAGGATCATATGGTTTTTATCCTTTCTGTTGCTAATATTGATGTATCACATTAGTTGATTTGTGAATGTTGAACCACCCTTTCATCCCTGAAATAAATGCCACTTGACCTTGGTGAATGATTTTTAATTAATTTTTAATTGTATATCATTAAATTCATTTCTTTATCTTTATGTACTGTCCTTCTTTGTCTCTTGATATGGTCTTTCTTTTAAAGTCTATTTTATCTGATATACCTACTGCTTCCCCAGCTTTCTTTTGTTTCGTTTGCATAGTAAATATTTTTCCATCCCTTCAGTTTCAATCTGCATGTGTCTTTAGGTCTGAAATAAGTGTCTTGCAGGTAGCATATATATGGATCTTGCTTTTTTATCCGTTTAGTTGCCCTATGTCTTTTTATTGGAGTATTAAGTCCATTTACATTTAAAGTAATTACTGATCAGTATGTACTAATTGCCATTTTGTTACTTGGCTTCTAATTGTCCTTGTACTTCTACTCTGTTCCTTCCATCTTTTCTTGCTCTTTTCTTTTGGCTTTATTGTTTTCTTTACTGTTATGCTTGGATTCCTTTCTCTTTGTGTATGTATCTATTATAGGTTTTTGATTCGTGGTTACCATTAATTTCAGATATAACATCTTATGTGTATTGTAGTCTATATTAAGTTGATGGTAGCTTAAATTCGACTCCGCTCCAAAAGTACTAAATTTTTACTACTCTCTCCATATTTTATGTAGATAGTATCATATTTTATATCCTTTTATTTTCTGAATGCTTTGATTTTTATAGATCTAATTGATTTTATTGCTTTTGTGTTTTAATTTGCATACTGGTTTTCTAATCTACTACCTTTACCATATGTTTGCATTTAACTGTGAATTTTTTTCCTTTCCTCTTGCCACTACTTATGGACTTTTCTTTATACTCAGTCTTCTCTTTAATGTTTCTTATAGGGCTGGTTTGGTGGTGATCAACTCCTTAACTTTTATTTGCTTAGGAAACTATTTACTTCTCCTTCATCTGAATGATAATCTTGCCAGGAAAAATATTCGTTGTTGCAGGTTTTTTTCTTTAAGTACTTTGATTATATCATGCCAGTCTCTTCTGGTCTGCAACATTTCTGTGAAAAATCAGCTAATAGCTTTTATGAGATTTCCCTTGTAACAGTTTTCTTTTCTCTTGTTGCTTTTAAAATTCTCTCTTTATCACTGCTTTTTGCCATTTTAATTATTATATATCTTGGCATGGACTTTTTTAGGTTAATTTTGTTAGGGGCTCTCTGTGCTTCCAGGATCTGGATGTCTGTTTCCTTCCCCAGATTTGGGAAGTTTTCAGCTATTATTTCTTCAAATAAATTTCTGCCCTCTTCTCTCTCTCTTCTTTTTCTGTGAAATGTGAAATTTTTATAATGCAAAAATTATTACCCTCATTGAGGTCACTGAGTTCCCTTAACCTATTCTCATTTTTTTTATGATTTCTTTTTCTCTTTGCTATTCTGCTTGTTTGCTTTTCATTACTCCGTCTTCCAGATTTCTGATCTGTTCTGCATTCTCTAATCTGCTATTGATTCCCTCAGAGTGCATTTTTTATTTTGGTTATTTTAGTTCTTCATCTTTTTTTTTTCTCTCTCTCTCTGTTGAAGGTCTGAGATCTTCCACTCTTTTCTCATGCTAAATGAGTACTTGTGACCATTTGAATTCTTTACCAGGTATATTGCTGTTTCCATTTCATTTAGCTCTTTTGCTATGATTTTGTCTTGTTCTTTCATTTGGGATATATTCCTGTCTCATCATTTTCTCTAACTTTCTGTGTTTGTTTCTATGCATTAGGAATGTCAAATACTTCTCTTGATCTTGAATGTAGTGGCCTTATAAAGAAGAGGTCCTCTGGTGTCCTAAGCACAATGCCCCCTGGTCATTAGGACCATGTACTCTACGGGTGTCTCCTATGTGGGTGCATATGGCCTGTTGCTGTGGTTGAATCATATTTGCCTTCAGTCTAGTTGGGTGCATCAGGCAGAGTTTGGTCCCTGTGCTGTTGAGGGCGTGTCTGAGGCCATCTCAGGCTTTTAGTTGGATGGTGTCAGCAGTAAGGGTCTGCACTCAGTCTTTCTGCTATAGTTGCCTGCACATGGGGCTACACAGCACTCTCCCTGCACTACCCCCTGAGAGGGTTTCATTGGTGGGCCAGCCCAGCAAGTGAGACCAGATGTCTGCCTTTAGTTCCTCTGTTGGAGCTGTAGTTGCTCCAAACTGAAGGACACTCTTTATGCTTCCAGCTAAAAGCCTCTGGCATGCTGGTATGCGTAGTTATCCCCTCCCTGCCATCCCATCACCAGGCAACTGTCATTTTGGAGTGATGCCAGTCCCTGTCAGGGCTGCTTGCAGGTTATGTCTGGGCAAGAGCTGTTTTGGAGGAATGCCTGCTGAGTGGGGCAGGTCTGCATGGGATGTGAGGGCAGGGCATGCGGTTCTAGCAAGATATGTGGAGAGTATTTGTGCTGGTTCCATGTGTCCAGCTTTCTAGGTTAGGGGAGGGGAAGAGAAATGGTGCCCACCAGCACCTTTTTTCTTAGAGAGGTCTCCTAAAGATCTCTGCCCTTCCAGTGCCACGTTCTGAGATTAGTAAATAAATCTCCTTCATAAATACCCCTAGCACTTTTCAAACTGCTACTTCTGTTCTGTGTGTTGGCCAGGTTATTTGTTAGCCTAGCTCCTTAAGGGCAGGGACTCAGTCTCCTATTGCCCTCCAGCTCTCTTGGAGCTAAGTCCACTTATTTTTAAGGTACTCAGAGGTAAGCTCCACTGATTTTAAAATCTTGTAATGTTAAGCTCCATTGGTTTTCAAAGCCAACTGTTACGGGGTCTGGTCTTCCCAGTGGGACTCTCTTATGCCCAGGGTGCCTGGGATGGTGTCTGACCCTCTTTCTTCTCCATGATTGTGGTATCCTTCCCTTTGTGGCTAGTCTTACCAGAGGTTAGTTTCTCAAACACATCTCTGCCCCTTCTACCCTATTCGATGTGGCCTCCTCTCTACAATTAACTGTAGGTCTGTTCTGCCAGTCTTCTGGTCACCTTCAGTTTTACACGGATAGCTGTTATCTGGGTGTGTTGGTGGGCGAAAGTGAGCTCAGGATCCTCCAAGTCTGCCAGCTTCCTCTATCCCACTGGGCCCTTTTCTTTAAGGCCCAGAATATTTGCCTAACAGGGATCCCATATGAACACAAACTCACATTTAGAGCATGATTATGTCCAAAAAGCTGTGCATAGACAGCTACAGGGCTTTAGTAGCCAAGGTGCTGACATGGGAATTTTCTGAGGGTTAAGAAAACCTGGAGAAGTGGACTTTGTTGCTATAAACTCATAAGAAGATTTGAATGGTAATTTTGATAAATTGTGAGCAGATGATTGTAGAATAGCATGAGAAATTCCTCAGGGCCACAGTTTTAGCCCCCCTCCCACCTCTACTTTTGTGGGCTTTACATCTAGGAAACTCACCACATTCTCACAGAGAAAGGTCAAGAAAAACATCCTCATGCTTCTCAGAAGAAAAGCTGAACTGAAAACCAACTCTTCTTAGATCCATCAGAGAACGGTTTTTCTTGTTTTGTAATGCAAGTGCCTTGCTTATGGTTTGATTGCTGAGGCATCCACTTCAAAGACAGCTATCTAATAAACACCATGTCCGCCACAGAGTGGATAAAGAACAAGCCCACCTCCTTACCCTGAGGCTCCTTTGTTTAAGAGGTTTGGGTTGATTTCCATAACTGACCATTTGGACTGCCTATTTTTTCTCTTCCCTTGTTTTAAATTCCTGCTGTTAAGTTTGAAATTCACCAGTAAGGAGTGAGCCCCAGAATTCGAGGCCCTCATCCGACACTCCATAAAAGCAAAGTCCCAGGCCTGCAAGCTCTCATGCTTGCCCTTGCCCTCATCGTCTCTGTCTGTCTCTTTCTCCTCAGTGTGTGGCCTCAGGTGTGCCATGTAATTTCCAGGACTTATAAGTAATATTTTTTTTTCCAAAGTTTCTTGACACTAAGGATGTCTTGCAATCATAAGAACCACAGACTGCGCCAGACACAACACTGGCTACAGACAGGCTGTGACTGGCACACAATACCTGTAAAAGATTTACAACGGCTATATATCTTGGATTTCCTGGTACTCTTATATTGATAGAATTTAATTATTTCAATAAATATAGACTAATAACATGTTAATTATTTGTAGATAAATGATGATGCATTTGTAAGAATTTTCACATTAACCATTTAACCAGTTTACTTTTCCTTTAACTTCTCGTGGCATGTTTTTGATACATTTTTAATTTTCATATTAATCTCTAGCTTCCTCTTGCAGTTATCCTCCCTATTACTGCAGCTCCTTGAAAGGCAAGTCTTTTTTATTTTCTTTTAATCCTATAGACCAACCATCTTATGCTGGAGACATAATTGATGCTCAGTAAATTTCTGTTGATTGTTAATTTCCTTTGTCATTTGTACAATGACTATGTCCATCCATTGATCAGTTGTCAGTAGGCATAGCAACATACCCCTCCTTAGTAGGAGCCAAAAACCTCAACTAAAAGAAAAGGGAAAAGATTCTGCTTTTTGTAAAATGTATAGCTCTTTCCACATGTAATTATCTTCCCAGCTTGCAGAATTATAGCTGTTTCATATATATGTATATATATTATTTTCTTTCCAGGAATCAAGCAGTCTGGCAAGCAGAGACAATTCATCTTACAGAACAGCAAAGATATTATGAAATAGCATAATCACTTGCACATTCAAGTTTATAATTAATTCCATGCCTTCATTAGGTGAGAGTTATTTTCTCAACAGCATCTCTTTCCGCATCTTTTTCTTTCCTCCTGCATCTTTTATACCTAAAAGGGATGCAAATAAATTCTGCCCTTCTATGCCCTGTGTGTTTTAAAATTTGAACATTTAAAAAAAAAGTTTCTGTAGCAATTACAACCACCTTATACAAGCAAACACATAAATGCAACTGTTATACTCATCAGATTTTCAAAAATAACACATTTGAGGAGATAGCATTATAGACTGGCAGGTCCCATCTATGTTCCTCAGTAACCTTGTATCAAAAAGTTGTCATATGAAATTAAACAACTGTTAAGCATAATAGGTCTTCTTCTCTTGAACCCTCCTCAGAACCTTTCCTAGGTTTCCTCTAAAATGTTTTCCCTTGGTACAGTAGGTACATAAACCTGATTTTGTCTGACTGCAGGTGTGTTGCTGCTGTTGTTACCTGATTGGTTATATAATGTAATAATGTAAGTTTTGGTTTCATTACATAACTTATTATAGCAAATTTATAAATCATTTCAGTATTTTTAGATCTAATAGAGATTAGAAAGTGGTCACATAAAATTTCCAACTATCTTTGTGGTATATTTTCTTATGAGAATAATATCCTATTATAGTTCTTGAAAACTTAGGACTTTATTAAAGTTTTGGGGTATAGTTCTTTCAAATGTCAAAGGTCAGCTCCATCTTAATGAGAAATGTCTTTACTAGCTAATTTTTAGAAATAAACTTATATCCTAATCCAGGTCTACAGTTTAAAGATGAGAAAAGCAGCGAGTCCAACTCCCAGTTTTTTTACAAACGAGTAAATTGACTTAGAGAGGTTGTGAACTGTCCAAGATTTCACAATGCAGTTAGTCATGAGTTTTTAATGGGAGGTAGGGTGGGATGGGTGGAGGGACATATATTCCTTGCTTCCTAATTTAAGGTTCCATTAGTGGCAGTATTTCTATGAATGCTAGCATAATAACAAAACACACAACCAGTAAGGAAGCACATATCCACACATGTGCATACACACATGCTAGATACAAGAACTTTAGAAATATCTGTACTATAAAATCAAAGTTGGGGATACAATTGGGAACAGAACCACACAAATACATTAAAGAAACATAGAAAAGCATACAAATTTAAAGGAGAAGAGTATAGCATCGTGGCTAAGAACTACCTCTGTTACTTTTCAGTAGTTATGATCCTAGGCAAGCTACCCAACTTCTCTGTGTCTCAGTTTCCTTGCTGTAAAACAGGCACACTAATGGTACTCCTCCATACATTTCTTGTGAGGGTTAAATGAATTAACATTTGTGAAGTACTTGAAATAATATCTGACACATAGTAAGTGCTATAAAAATGTTTGGTAAGTAAATGAAATATGGGGCTTAAGAATGAGCATTTTCCATCCAGCTCATGCGATCCCTCCTACTTAAGTAGTTAAGTCCTGTTTTATATGTAATGGTATATTATGAAAGATAGAGAGAGAGAGAGAAAGAGAGAGAGAGAGGCGAGAGGAGAGAAAGAGACAGAAAGGGATTGCTCTTCTTTGTTACAGTAGATGACAGTATTAGAGACAGTAAGCCCATATTACAGTGATAAGATTTAGCCTCTGATTTAAGAAAGAATTTATTGGCAGGAAGTGCCAAATACAGATCAGATAACAGGATGGCATGTTTTTCTCCCCTGTAAAGAGTATTTTCAGAAGACTAATCTGAGAAGGTTGTGGTGAAGGTGCTCATAGAGAATCAGAAAAACCTCTCAAGACCCCTTCTTTGTAATTTTTAAACTCTAATATCACATATTTCAACTTTTATCCTGATGCAGCTGGTCACTTTTTCCATTCAAATAGAATATATGCCCTTCCAACTTAAGTACTTCCAGAAATTCTAGACTAAAATGATTTTCAATTGCATTTATGACTGTACTATCATCCACCTGAACCAAATATAACAGTGATTCTGGCTGCCATTATTAGGGTCCTAATGATTTAAAAGTAGCAAAGGGCTTCCAATAGCTAATCTGTACCCTGTAGCCCTTCACCTAGGAGAAGATGTTTAATTTGAAGACAATATCAAGAATGAGAACCTGAAAAGTAGAATGGAAAAGAAAGGAAAAAGTCAGACAGGAAAATCAGACCTCTGAATAGTGATGAGAAAACAAAAAGAATAGAAATTACCATGTATTTTGTTTACTTCAATTCCTGCAAAACTAGATTGAGACATTAGATCATCTGTAAGGGAAACAATTCTGGCTATTCTAGCTTGAGAGATTTCTATACAATAAAATATACTTATTAATGAGGATGTGGAGGTCAAATATGCTTTAACATTTTTACTCATAAACAGAAAAAGTCCTCAGGCCTCAGATTCCAATGTCTTAATTAGTTAATGTCCTGACATTTCAAGAGGACAGAAGGCATATCCTCTAGAGCTACCATGTCAAATTCCTACTCTACACAGGAAACAGTTAGTAGACTCACCCTTCTCTTTGTTTATTCTCTGATATAGTGCATTTTGGCTACTTTTCTGAAATTCAGGGCCATTGATGCATTGATGACAAGTCATTCTGAGTTATAAACCTTTGTGAAAATATATATGGCTTTAAATTAGACTATCTTATTAATGGCCAATGGCTTAAATAGCACTTATTAGATACAGAATGAATAGTTGTTTTTGCTGTGTCTTAAACAGGCTTGGATATGATTTTCTGCTTCATTAATGTCTGACTGCATCACCTGCTACAGAGCAAGAAATTAGGCCGTCATGAATTTGTGCCCAGGAAACTGTGGCCCAGGACACATTTACATTTAGTTATATTTGACTTTCTCTCTCTTCATTTTTTCCCCATTCCTTTTTCACCATTTTTAGGATCCTTCTGTTACCCTTTAATTGTCAAAAGCTATGAAGGATCAGAATTTTCATTCAAGTAATAAGGTCTTATCCAGTAATGTGTTATTTGCTGTTGAGTATAAATCTTCTAGCAGAAAACATGTAGAAATATGATAGTTAAGAAGAAACATTTAGTACCATGGGAAATTAGTTATGTCCCCTCTATCATAGACTAGAGTAATTCTCTTTTCAAACTAGGGTTTGACCTGTGTAGACAGCACTAAACATCAACTGAACACCTAGACAGCATGATGGGAGGAAGGCAAAACCCTGTGTTCATCACCATGGTTTCAATTTAATGTCTTTCTTTCCCCGCCCTCAGAGTCATCATCTTACGACCACAGAAAAATGGGAAGTTCTGTACACATTTCTATATTCCATCATTGGCAGCCTCTTGACTCCATCTCTCCACTAAGATTTTCTACAATCTGAAACTGGTCGCTCTTCTCAAATACCAGGGTTGTATAGTTGAGACTTTATTAACTTGGTATTTTGCTTTGGATGCCAGTTCCCATGAAGCAGTAAAGATGGATTATCTTTTCCCCAAAACTATAAACCTAAAGGATTTCCTACTTTGATATGACTTATTAATTAAAACAGAAAAAGGACCAATTCTAAATTCCAGTTTTCTAAAATGTCTTTCTTCCTCCAAGAAACCACTGCCAACTATATACCTAAAATGAAATTATACATCTTGTTGCTCTTAGTTTTGAGATAAACATCATATTCAAGAGCATTTTATGACTAGCCTACCCATTAGAAAGAAATTAAAGCCGTTTTCAATTAAAAAAAAGGAAACATAGACACACATACATTAATCACCATTAACACTATATTCTGCACATAAGTTTATCCACTCCACACCAACATATCACAACTAATATAACCATGGTCATCAAAGAATTTAAAAGAATAACTTGGTTAATAAAACTGTACCATGGAGAAGGCTGTTTGAATAAATTCTGTTTCTAATATATTCACATTGGCCAAGTTTTCACTTGTACTTCACATACTAGGTAAGTTTTGATTCCTTCCCTAATTCCATATGTATTATTGCTGGTGGTGATGTTTACCAAAAATGTCATCCATTTTTAAGGTTTTATAAAGTTTCTGTAAAGTGTTCTCCTGCTGTTTATTTCACACCTGTTAACATAATTCTGTCTTTATGATGCTCTGTTTTGTTACCTTGGAAATGATATCATAACACAGCAGAAACACCTCCCATTGCAAGATGATTCCTGCTTCAAATTAGGCTGGAGTTAACCTCATTTCTATACACATAATGAAAAAACGTTTTTTGACACAGATTTTACAGTGAGAAAACTCTGAAACCATGCATAAAATCCTATCTTTTCTTTGTTATTATATATGATCTGGGGGTAAATTCTAATAGATTTCAGAAGTAAATGTGAATAACTATATACTTTTGTCAGGAAGCGAAACACATCATATTATAGACAAGAAATTTACTGTCTAACCTGTTAAAATATATACTGAATATTTTTCATATTCTGCTACTTTCTGTCAGAATATCACTTTAAAATAATAATAAAATATCTCATATTTTGTTCCAAGGGATAAAGAACATAAATTTTCATTTCAAATGATACAGTGTGAAGAAAAGCATAGTCTAGAGTGAGGCATATCTGATTTACCGAGTTTTAAAATACAGAGTATCCTCCTCTGTAAATTAAGGACAATAATAGTTAACTTGATATATAAAAATATATATATATAAAATATATAAGTATATATATTATATATGGCTAAAAGAGATAATTTATGTAAATTAGGTAGCATATGCTTGATATTTAATGGGAGGATGAATTAAACTCCCTCCCATATACCCGGTTTACAAATTTTAAAATAGTGATCTCTTAGAAGATATACATGATTTTAAAAGACCCACTAAACTAAGGCAAATGCAGAATTTAATTTTTAATAATTGTTTAAAAAGTATGATATAAAATAGTTTATCCAAAGTATGTGATTTACAAATATTTTTATTACTAGGTGGTTAGAACTAGAAGGAAGTTTACAGTGCACCTAATTCAATGTTCATCACTTCCTAGGAAAAGAAACTATTTAGATAAAAGAAATTAAGATTATTTGCTCCCAGTGACACATTTAATTAACAGTTCAACTAAGATGAGAACAACCCATTTTAATCCAAGACTAGTGACTTAACCTTCTTATCACCAGCCTCCTCTATGCCAACACTACTGTAAGCACATTAAATTCTGAAAAACACATATTTGAAATATAACACCAAGGAATTTTTCACTATCTTTAAATGCCTATTTAAAAAGTCAGCATTTACTCTTCCACGGATTATTTAAATTGGTAGTGCTCAGGTAACTTTATAAAATGTCAAGATGTGAGGAAAAGTTAATTAGGACTCTCCTCAGTTCTCTTTGTTTGAAAGAAATTTTTATTTTTTCCAATACTAGGCATACTGGCCACTAACCAACACTGTCATCCTCTGGGAAAATACAACTTTTTAATGATAAATCTGCCTCTAAATGCAGCCTTTAATTTACCAAATGTGATAATAATGGATTCTAAGATGTACTAGTCAATTGATTGAAATAGTCATAACTTGGAAATATATTTAAACTTTTTTGGGGGTAGGGGAATTGAGAAAATTAATAGCATAAAAAGCCCCTTTGGAGCTATTCTGTATTAACAGCACACTGATGACCACCATACACAGTTCACCTGCCCTATATCACTGGTACAGGAGAAGGTTAGCATTTTACTTATATAATTTCTGGCATATATCTCTTGACCATATCACTTTTCAATGAATCTTTTTCCAAAGTCTATAATTGTGTTATTCAGGGGCTAAACTTTATAACTGTTTCAAGTAGTCTGTTAAGCTCTCCAATAATAAAAACATTTGTGAGAAATTATCTTTTCCTACAAGCTGTGTAAAATGGTCTATCACAATATTGTTGGCGATACTGGAATTCATACCCACCCCAAAATACAAGATATATATAAACTACTGCTTATCAAATGGTAAATCAGTAAATTATCAAGTTTTTTTCTGCCATTCTTAGGAAGGAGATGGAACATTATCACCCTAAGGAATGATTCCTTTCTCCTTCTAAGCTTGTCCCCAACTTTCTTTTCACACTGCAAAACTCTGGCGAGGACTATTCACTTTTACTGAAAAGTATATCTTTTCATATATATGACAATAGGAAAACTTTACATACCATATAAATGTTGGTGTCTCTTAAGGGCAAATATGAACTAAGATGGCGCCTTACTCTTTGATAACCTGACAATGGGAAACCTACTTCCAGGTGCCTTATTCCTGATCTGAACATCTCTCACCTCTGAGAAGTCTGATAGCACTGCCACAAATAGCAGGGGTTTGCTTTCTTGTTTGAGAAATGACGGCACATTTTCTCACAAACTCAAACAAAATTCAAATAGCCATTATAAGGAGCTTAAGGCATTAAGTTTTAAGTATAATAATCACACTGCACGGTAATAACAAACCACAATGTATTATACTATGCAATAGAGATATTTACTTGCCCTAATGCTTTGTAACTTCTGCCAGGCAACATAATAAAACATTCTTTAAAAATTCTAAATGTGCTGAAATGCCCTAAACCGATTAGTTATGTAGATATCCTCACCACAGACTGCTCTGTCGCTGTTTTAACTGTCGATGTTCCATAATTTCCGATATCATTCTATTACTAGTAGACAGACATGATTACATATAAACTAGAGCAATAGTGTTTCTTGCTGGTGATGGCACATTTAAAAACAGTGGTGTAAAATGAAGTAGATAATCTTTTTTTTAAGGAAAAAAGTGGATAGTTAATGATTTTTTTAAATAAAAATATCACAGTGAAGGAAGTCTTTCTTGTTTATTGTGGATCATGGATTAGAACAGTTTGCTAAACCAATGCAGCTCTACTTAGTCACAAATCAGTTGTTCATAAGAATGAGAAACATTTTTCCTCTAACACAGCATGAAGGAAAGTCGTCCCTGTTTGCACTCATCCCACAGAAGTAAATACAAATAAATTAACTTCTCTCCTTCATTACTATTTATGTAATACCTTAAATCAATCTTCAAACTTCTTACCTTATCTAAAATGAAGGACTTTAATTTATTTTAAGCTCAGATTTCTTTAAGTAATTTGAAGAATGTACCTAAAAACATGCTTTCTGAATTAATTTGGAAAGGTAGATTGATTTGTGTTTGATGTGTGATTTTTTAAATAACTTATTAAAACAGCAATGCATATATGAGGGAAACACATTCTTTTGAAAAAAATAAAAATAAAGATTTAAAAATAAAGATAAAATTGAAATCTGAAATTTCCTTTCATCCAATATCTGATAACTATTATAATCTAATTCATTTGTTGAACATTCAACAAATACTATTCAGTGTCTATTAAGTGCCAGATATTAATCAGGCTTTAGGAAAACAAGTCCCCATTATCACAAAGCTTATATTCTAGTGGGAAGAAGCAGACAATAAAAAAGATACGTGGACAATATATACTCTGTTAGGTAGTGCTATAAGAAACATAAATTAGAATCAAGAGCCAGGGAGAGGCAGGGGTAGCAGGTGGGAGTGTATTTTTGGAAAGAGTTTTCAGGAAGGGCATCTCTAATGAGGTACCAATTGAACTAAGGCACAGCTGTATGTCAGACTAATGAAAGAAGAACATTCTAGGACTAGGAAACTGCAAGTGTAAAGGCCTTGCTTGGTTTGTGAACAGCAGAGGCCAGTGGCTAGAGAAGACTATGTGAAGGGGCTTGTAAGAGGAAATGAGATCAAATTGGTAGACGATGGTGGAGAGGAGGTCAGTTCTTGTAAGGCCTTGTAGGTCCTGATTAAACCTAATTTCCCATCATACATATCCTTCTAACACTATATACTCTATATGTGTGTGAATGTGTGTATAGTGTGTGTGTTAGTTACACAAATCTACATATGTATATAAAGATTTTCTTTTTTTAATATTTATTATTTATTTTGAGAGAGAGCATGAGGATGAGCATGAGTGGAAGAGGGGCAGAGAGAGAAAATCCCAAGCAGGCTTCACACCATCAGCACAGAATCCCATGCAAAGCTCAATCTCACCAACCGTGAGATCATGACCTGAGCCAAACTCACGAGTCAGATGCTTAACCCACTGAGCTTCCCAGGTGACCATGCAGTTTTCCTAGGATTTAAAAGTATAAAAGTAGGGTTGTTCATGTAAACTTCAGTTTAATTTTGGTATATGCTAAAGAATTGCCTTTTAAAACAAGCTGGACTGATTTACTCTCTCAAAAGCAAAGTATGAAAATGGCCTTTTCTCAAAATCGCTGGCAACACTGGATGTCATCGATCTTCTGAATTTTTGTTGATCTAATGGTGAAATGATACTTTATTGCACATTATAGTTGATTTTCCTTTATGTATTTCTATGCTGTTTGTAATATGCTTTATGTGAATTTTCTGTTTATGCTTATTTTTTGTTGGATTACACTTTTCTCTTCAAGAGTGCTTACTTGGTTGTTTTTGTTTTGCCTCCCTTGCTCTAATTCCAATCCTCTGATTTTAACCAATGTCAACAGCCACATGTGTATCCCTTCTCATCTTCTTCCTTGTTCAGTAAAAATATATGCAATATGCAAGCCTATTTTAATATATATACATATGTGTATATACATATATATACATATACATACAATATATATATGTATAATATATATCATACACATATATATTATAATATAATGTAATATATATATATACACACACATTGTTTGATTTTCATTTATTTGAATAGTCTAGAGAAGGTAATTCATGAAGATAAATAGTAGATTAGTGGTTGCCTGGAGTTGGGGTCAGGAATGGAGATTAATTGCAAATGGACATGAGGCATCTTATTGGAGGAATGAAAATGGTCTAAAACTAATTTATGATGATGGCTGACCACTCAATAAAGTTACTAAGAATCACAGAATTCTACATTAAAGAAGTGAGTTGTATATGGAATTATATCTCAAGTTGGTCTAAAAAAAGAAATTTACACATTATTCAGCAACTTGTTTTTTTTAAATAATATATCATTGATATCCCTGTAAGTTAGTAGATGTAGTCTCAAAGTCAACCTTTTGTACTTTTTATACACACATATATACACATGCACAGCCTCACATATGATTTTGCATCACTTAGATAATATACACTTCAATTTGGGCACACATATTTGCACCTTAATTTTACCACAGAAAAACAATACAGAAAAGCTCTGAAAGCAAAACAAAATCAGTAAGCAAAACATAGATTAAGAATATATATATTTGCAATGCATTTAACAAATAAGATGCTAATATATTTAATACATAGAGTGCATACAAATTGACAAGAAAAGACAAACCAACAGAAAAATGAGTGAAGGATATGAATAAGCAATCTCAGAAAATCAAGCCCAGATGGCCCAAAAGATGTGAAATTAATACATAAGCTTAATAAAAATCAAAGTAATATAATAAATTAATAATAAAATGTTAACTTACATGATTAGGTTGACAGGAATAAAAAAGAACATTAGTATTTATTACTGGAGGATATATGGAGAAAATGTACTATCAAACATTTCTGAATTATTAAAACATTACTGGAAAGCAGTTTGGAAAATCTATTTTTTGTAATTTATCCCTAAGATATAAACCATTAAAAAGTAAGGATATATGCACAAGGATAATCACTTTAGTGTTGTTCTTGCATGAAAAAACCTTGAAACAATAAGAATATTGAATAGATTATGGTACATACAAATTGGGTTTTGCACATTTATTTTATATTTAGCCACCTTGCTAAATTTTTCATTTTCATTTTTGTATACAATCGTAGGTAGCAATAAGATACCTATTTTCCTTTCCACATTTATGTAAGTTATTTTATTTTAGATAAAATATCTAAGGCTAAATTAAATAATAATAGTAATTATCCTAACTTCTAATATTTATTGCTATGGTTTTAGTGTTGAATCTGTAAGAATAATAATTATTGTTAGTTTTTGATAAATATTCCTATTCCTATTTCAGAGGCTTTATTATATTCTCACTTTCTTGGACTTTAATTAGAAATGGCTATCAATTTGATCATATGCTTTTGAAGCATATATGATATGATTATATGATTTTCTTCTTTACTTGTTTAATGCACTGAATTTTGTTGTTTGATTTCCTGATATTAAACTACTCTTACATTCAGATACTAAAAGTTATCTGGTTATTTTGTTGCACTAAATCTTACAAAGATTATTTCAGAACAAGTTTGTAGAAGGTAAACTTTCTGAATATTTTTATGTCAAAAACGTGTTAAATTTGTAACCATAATTAGTTAAATAGAGAGCTCAAGATTTAGAAAGTTTTTGTTTCAGAAAACTGAAGATACTGCTTGATTAACTTCAAACATTCAGCCAATGATATAAGTCAGATAACAATCCGATTTTCATTTTTTTGTGTGTAAACTTTCTGATTTTTTCCTGAATCCTTTCAGGATTTTTATCTTCATATTCAGAGTAATAAAATTTTACCAAAGGGTGTCTCAGTGTAAATCTTTTTTCAGTTATTTTTCTTACTACCTGACATATATATCCTTTCAGTCTCAAGATTCAAATCTTTCAACAATTTGAGAATATTATCTTCCAGTATTGTATTTATGTCCTCCATTTCCTTTTTTCTCATTTTCTATATCTTTGAATTCCTTAAATCCCTATGACTAATCTTCTAACATACTTTTTATTTACCTTTCGCTCTTCACTCAGTGAAATATTGTCTATTTAGCTACAGATCACTAATTCAGTCCTCAGCTCTGTCTACTGTATTCATCAGTTCTATTGACTTATAAAAATAGTTTTTGCAAACACATTTTAATTCCTAACTCATCCTATCCACTCACAGCTCCTTTCCACAGCAAAGTATTTAATGTATACTAATCGGTCTTTGAGCTATATCAAATCTCATTTAATCATCTGTGTTTATGCTGGTGTAAATTTCTTCTGCCATTGTGCAGATCATGGGGTTATTTCCTAAAGATCCCCATCTTCTAAACAGGAGAGTTCACTGCCGCTTTAGTGGGTGAGTGCAATGACTGACTGGCTTTGTTCTCCCTTCTTGAGCATATAACAGACTTTGAAAATAGTAATACCACTCACCTCTACCCAAACACACAAAAACATTTCTCGGCTTTTTGCTTATCAAAACAAAGTTGATTGTTACCTGATAATGAAACACTTGTGAAATTCCTTTAGATGTAGACATTTTACTTCTCTTCTATCCATGTCAACTTTGTATACCACGTTACTTCAGGCTCCATTTGATTCCCTCTCAGATCCTGACACTTACACTAAGCACCTTCCTCAAATAAGTAAATTAATTCTTTGAGTACAGTCCTCAAGTGTTAGATTGTTAGTCTAGAACTTAAAGAGTCAGCTATTTCACGTTCTTGTTCTCTTAATTTTACATGTATAGGAGTAAAGTTGGGAGATGAAGTGAACTCAAATGTCCTTGACATTATGAGTGATGTTCTTGACTAACTGCACTGATAGTTTTCCCCTTTATATTTATATTGGCTATCAATAAACATAATAATTAATTCTGTAGTTTTATCTTGGTAATAATTTTCTACTGCTTGTGTCTAGAGCTGGCATGTTGTTTGCTTTTATTAAATTAAGTCCTTTGGATTTTCTTTCAAGAGTGTCTAAAAAGTTATGGTCTGCTAATCAAATGCCTTACATTCTACTACTGTCCTGAATCTGTTTGTATTTTAATTTTTCTCTTTTATTTAAAGGAATTTTAGGTAGCTAGAGACGTGTTTGTATGTGTGTACTTTTCAGTATCTTGATCCAGTCTTCTGTATTATGTATTCACTCTAATTTTAACAAACAATTTTTAGTTTAACTAAAAAACTCATAGTGTCACATTCCTGAAAGCCTTCCTTGATCTCCCCAAACTGAGTTGTTCAATTCCTTTCGTTCTTCTACTTTAACTTACTCAAAACATCTAGATCATCCATCTATGACCCTTATCAGTATTCATTTACCTACCCATTAAGTATGTTATCTTTGAGTCTGGGGACAATGTAATTATTTTCTTTTTAGAACCAAATTATTGAAGTCTAAATGATCCCTTTTTATTATTATCAATACCAAATGGGACAGTGGAATACAAAATATCTAGACTAGACAATCATTTATTAGCAATTTAAATACGTATCATGTTAAGCATGTTATGAACACTAGTAATCATCTCCAAAACACGGAGAGTAGGAAATCTCATCACATTTTATAAATGAGAAAGTGAGGCTCAAAATGGTTAAGTGGATCATCTTAAGTCACAAAACCTGTAAGTTCAGGCTCTTCTCTTTTTCTGTATTTTCCTGGATAATAATACAAATATTAAAGCATATTAAGATGTCAAAATCCCAACCCAAAATCAATTTGCATAAGGTAATGCTCTAAGAATAATGACAAAAGTATGTGAATTATTGAAAATGGGACAATTTAACATCCATATATATACATATATATAAATTCATATATATACATGAATACACATATATCACAGGAAACATTCAAAATATTAAAGTATATATTTGTTTTCCTATATGAGGGTAACATGTAAATATTAATGTATAAAGTGAAAGTACAAACAACCAGAATAATAATGAATAAATTATATTAAATTACTAAAGATTTATCTTTTGGATCACATTTGTTTTTGTTTTTGTTCGTTTCATTGTCAGTTTTTCATGTAGGATACAAATCTTTTCATAGTATCTAATGTACTTGCAATATTATCATAAAAGGAAAATACTGAAATGAAAAATATAATCATTACAATTTCTATTTATTAAAGGCCTAATATAAACAAAAGACTATATGTATATTATCAATAGTTATATTGATATATCAATAGATGTTAACTCCACTTTGCAAATGAGAAAATGGAAGCACTGAGATTCAAATAGCCTACCTAAAATTTTCCAGTTAATGAGTAGGCAGGCAGCTTTGGGCACAGGTTTTGCTGAGCCCATATCCTACCCTTTCTAACAATTTTTATGGCCCTTGGAAGATAGTAATAGAAAGACTTGGATTTCTACCACGTACTGGGTACACTGCTAGGAAACTTGCCCGTCTGCTTTATTTATTCCATTTAAGGAGGTGTTGCTGTGACCACCTCACAGATGAAAAAACTTAGTTGCAGAAAACTTAATGCCATCCATTGACAGTTGTGAAGGAGCTGGGATTTGAAATTACTCTGTATGACTCCAAATTCCATATTCTTTTCTTTCTCTAGAGGTGTCACTATAAAGAGCAGGTATATTTGCACATGCCGCAACCACTGAGATGTAAACTCTCCAGTCCAATGGAGATGCAGAGGTCAGCTGGATTGTGCATGTCATAGACCCAGACTGCTAATTTTTAAAAAAATTCTTGTGTCTGTTTTTCTAGTTTTGACTGTCTACTGAAGCTGCCAAATACTTCTTACCAGGGTACATGTTAAACTAGAGTGGGTTCTCTTTTTACTTCTAATTTAATTTTACAAATTTGATGACTAGCAATAAAATCCAGCTTTTTATTTTTATTTATTTAAATTTTTTTACATTTGTTTATTTTTTGAGGGAAAGAGACAGAGCACAAGTAGGGGAGGTTCAGAGAGAGAAGGAGACACAGAATCTGAAACAGGCTCCAGGCTCTGAGCTAGCTGTCAGCACAGAGCCCGATGCAGGGCTCGAACTCACAAACTGTGAGATCATGACCTGAGTCAAAGTCAAATGCTTAACTAACTTGAGCCACCTAGGCACCTTGAAATCCAGCTTTTTAAAGAGCTATGAAAAACCTAAGAGCACACTAGGATCTCTTATGAGTTAGTAGCATGGGTTTAATTGTTCGGATGTGGTCAAATTATTTATGAAATTTCACTTATCTTTTGCCTAGTTCCTGGTTTTTATGTTTTTCAGAACAGCAAAGTTGATAGAGGGCTGAATTTGGATAAGTGAGGTGTTCCTTTTTATTACTAAACCACATTTCACGTTTAGGATATACTATGATAGTATATAACAATGCTTTTATTGTAGCTTGAATCAGTGCTACTCAAAGTATGGTCTGTGGCTAGACATCACCTGAGGAATTCTAGAAATGCAGATTTCTAGGCCACATCCCATATCTACTGAATCAAAATTTCTAGGGGAGGAGCCCAGAAATCTGCATTTAAATTAGCCCTTCACAAGATTTGTTTGCATTAGTCTGGGTTTTTTAATGCTCACATTTTTCATAAAGTGAGGCATGGAACAAGTCAAGATGACTAACTGCACCATGACTCAGTTTCCTCATCTGTCAGATGAAAATAATAAGGTTGTATATATAGATGTATAATACACACACACACACATACACACACACACACACCTGAGAGCACTGCAATAACATTATGTACCTAATAAACATTAACCGAAAAATGTGGGCCTCCACAACTAGTAATATTTTCAAATAATATGCCTGCAAATTAACTCTCATTATGATATTGTTGCTGTCACTAAAACTAATTTTGTCACATTTAGGCCCTCATACTCCTATTTTATCTTTTGGGATGAACTGAGCCACTTTTCATTCTGCTCAGTATAGGAGGATTCTAACTCCCTTGATTTATAAGTAGGAAGATTGATGAACTTCTTATTGCAGTTTACAATTTGTATTATCAACAGATGTAGGGGATAGGTCTCTCTCCACCAAAAGAGTGCAAACGAGTCAAAAAGATATATTAAGAACACCGTAGGTAATTAATCAGTGCCTAAGAAACCAAACCGATCAATTCCTATTTCCCTCTAGGAACACCCTTTCATTTTTAACTATATGCTATCTGAACTGTCAAATTTCTTTGAAATAACAGTGTGGAAATTTTCATATTTTATGAAGTACCTCAAAGTTATTTTTTAATATTTTGCCAATTTTCTTGTTTTGAAAATAAATGTCTGGTCCTTTTTTAATCTAATATCATGGGCCAATAAATATTCTTTTTCAGTGCCCTGGTAAATTTTACTCAAGATGTATCAAAATTTTATCCCTTTGACCTTTCATACAGCTTCCCAAATGAACTATGGGACAGAATTTTGCCACTGTAAGACAGATGATATCAGATATGTGTTCCAAAATATGTTTCTAAAAATGTGTTATTTGTGAAAGAATAAATAATAAGATAATAAAAGGACTAAGATAAAAAAATGTACAGTAACAGAATCATGTTGATGCTGCTGTAAGAGAATTTGGTGGATCAAACTGTACAATATCCCCAAAACAGATGTCTCTAAGAAGATTGTCCATCATTATGACCTAGTTCCATAATCAGGCTCTACCTTGATATTTTACTTAAAAAATGGATGTGGAATATACACAATTTATGCTTAACTGCTGCAGTAGCATTGATAAAATATTGACCTAAAAATAATCAAACCTCACTGCAAAGGAATGAAAATATGAATAAAGTAAAATACACTCTTCTCTGGAAAATGAAGCTAGTGTACACAATAATAAATTCTGAAAAAAAGTAGCTGGGAATGGCTTACAACACATGAAGGTAAATGTCATTCAAGCACATTAAATAATAAGGTTTCTGAAATAATCACCTAGCCAGAGAGTTTGGGCTGACACAAATAATTGGTATATGTAGAGGAAAAAATAATTTTAAATTCAAAAGAGCCAGCAAGACAATAAAGAAAAAAAATAAATTGTTTTTCCCGAATAACTTAAACATCTGTAGAAATTCCTAATAACTAAACTCCATGATTGAAATAGCTTTTTAATTCTTTCCAATTATTTTGCAAGACTCAAAGTGTCCTCATCCTAAAGTCATGTGGGTAGAAAACTTGTAAATGAAGAATTGTTAAAAAAAAAAAAAAGTTGCATATTACAACATTTGAAAAGGAATACTAAGCAATAATCTAGTTTTATAACATGAACATCCAGACCATGTTTTGCTTATTGTAATTCATGAATGCTCTTGAGATTACATGGGTAGGCAGCCATAAAATAATGGTTTGATGCAGTTACCATTTTATGACAGGTATCATAAGCAGAGATGAACTCTCCATTTTTAGCAGTTTGCAAGCAGTTAAAGAAATATAATCAGGGGGGAAAAAAACCAAACAGGGCCCAACTGCATTAAATGAGCAGTAATCATGAATGGTTACCCAGCTCTTTCTGTTCTACTTAACACCCAAATCTTAGCAAAAAGCAATGAATAAAATAGACTTCTACTTATATAGTTTCCAAGAGAAGTTTTTTCCTCTTTTTAGTGACTGAATAGCTCTCAGCAGTAGGTGAGTGAAATGATATTATTTCCATTTTATAAGTAAAAAACTAAGTCAAGAGAAGCAGTGATTTTTTTTTCCTGGTCATAGGGCTGAAAATAGGGGAAGATTATCTAATTTGCACTGTATCACTGTTACCAACACCCCAAACATGGCCATTTCTTATACCCAGTGAAAGGCTCTGCTCTATTACAAATTGAATTCATAAGCTATTTGTAAACACAGATTCACATGCTACTGAGGTAGTTATGGACTACTGTGATACTTCACAGATAATTTAAGCAAAAGATCAATAGAATGGTTCTTTAACCACATGTGAAAATACCACTAGTAGGTTTAACTTAACAAAGATTATTTTAGAGCAAGAAGGGTAAAGATTCTAACCTTCCTAGAGCCTAAGGGAGATGAACAGAGAATAATGAAAACAACTCTGGAGAAATTTCAAACATGGAGGAAATACCTAAATTTTTCCAATGGCACTAATAAAATGGGAGCAATTATGCTATAGTACAGACTGTAATGAGTTAATTTAATGTCATAAATCAGGAATTATCACATGCCATATGGGAATATTAAAGAAAGAACATTGGATTCAAAAGGAAATTCAGACCTAAATAATGTATATGGTACTAAGGCTACAGAAAAAAAATATTTATACACACATATAGAAATCTTGCAATTAATATAGTCTGATCCAGTTCAGTTAACTTCAAAAACTAATTAATGAGTAAAAATAATGATAGTGGTATTTTGGAAAAGTAATTAAGATATTAACCTGTGTTTTTTGTCCCCAGATTTCAAAGCCATATTCAGATCAGGCTAACTATTCTCTATTTTCTTGTCTAAGGGATTTTTTTTTTTTTTTTTGTAAAATAAATTAGCACATTGTGGATTTTTTGAGAGGAATTTCCAGTCTGGAAGAGGCTGGAGGTTGGCAGTCCTGAAAATCACAGAGATTCCTGCATGGCCTGGTAATGCCCTGGGCAAGTAGCAAAAACTTTAAGAGGATGGCTGTGTGTAGATGTAAGGAGACTGTGTAAGGGCAAATATAAATTTAAAAAAAAATTAAAAGAGACTTCATTCTCCTTGTTCAAAGTTAGGAAAGAGGATGTTTACTTTAGAAAAATTTTAAGTTCCTAATCTGTCTTTTTAAAATATGTGTTTTATTTAATGTTTATTTATTATTTTGAAAGAGAGGAAAAGAGCATGCAGGAGCGTGAAGGGGGAGGGGAACAGAGAGAGAAAGAGAGAGAGAGAGAGAGAGAGAGAGAGAGAGAGAATCCAAACCAGGCTCTATGCTGACAGTGCAGAGCCCCATGTGGGGCTAGATCTCAAGGACCCCGAGATCATGACCTGAGACAAAACCAAGAGTCAGATGCTTAACCAACTGAGCCACCCAGATGCCCCTGAAGTGTATATGTTTTTAAAAGCTAAATAACCTTTTGCCAGCCTTAAGACCCAGAAATGTCTTTTCCAAGGACCTGGAGCCATTTCTTTGAAATGCAATTATTAAGGAAGACAGTATCCCTCTCTGAGTTTCTGCAGGATGTTAGGAGGCTAATTTCTTCTGGACTGTGTCCAAATTGCACTACATCTTGTCATAAAAATATAAGAAGTTTATTTTACCTTTGGATAAAGCCAATTAGCTGATATAGGTGGTCATCCTATTTATCAGATAAATTTAGGATAAACTATATATGATGAATGATGTAATCACATCCTCTTGAGGAGTGGTTACTATTTATCTTGAGGATGCATATGCAGTAGGTTTTATCTGCTTGTTTATATAAAGAGGTGAGATTTCTGACTTTGCAATCTCTTAGTGTATTGCCTGTAGTGTGCCTCATATTCTAGTTTAATGCTTACTCAATAATAAAACTGTTTTATTTCTCTTCTACCTTTGTAGAGAGGTTTCTCTGGATAGAAAGAAAATTTTGCTTTTATTTTGTTTCTCCAAATGCTGGACCAGAAGCACATAGCCTCTGCCTCATTAAGACTGCCATGCTGGCCGGAGCCTTTACAATGCTTGGATACTATATATATAAGTCATACCTCTGAGGGTTGGGGAGGTACAGGGTTAGAAGAATAAAGCTTCAGTGATGATAGAAAGTGAATTTCCCATTGGCCTCATAGGATGAAATCTCACAAGCAGAATTAAGTTAATGCAAGTAAATTAAGATAATCCAAGTGACTTTATATACTCACTACACAGCTAATACTACTAAAATCTGGAATATAGAACACAGTTCAGCATGTGACACACTACACACAAATTAAGAAAGAAAGCCTTCACAGCACGTACCCACATTAGCCTACAGCACGAGAGAATGCAGATTACAGTAGGGGAGTGATATTGAAGCTCATAAATTAAAAACAGCCTGAATTTTTGTTGATGCTAACAATAGGCAAATATAAAGAATTAACATCGATAAGCACCAAAATATATGGAGAGAGTATTTCTGGTAATGGGGCATTATACATTGGGATGGGTTTTCCCTCTCTGATGAAAGGGAAATAAGAAGACATAAGTACAGAGAAGCTTTGAGAAGGAATTTTGGATCTTCATTCTCAAAATTATGCAAGGTAGAAAAGCAATACTGAATCATGTTTTTAACAAATAATCAGAATTCTAATTTAGTGACACGTTATATATAAACGAAACTTGGTAGTCAAAGAAAATAAGGAAATCTAAGTATTTATATATACTTTTAATACTTTTCCACTAATAAAAAGCAACTCTCTCCCATTTAAAAGAGAAAAGGAAGAAGAAAATTTAGCATTTATCATTTTATCACACTCTATTAACTATTAAAAGATGATACTTTCTAATGGCAAATAAGAACTTCTTATCTTTTTAAAGTTGTAATATTGACAAAATTTATTAATTCTTTATGAAATTTTAATAACTTAGGAACAAAAACCAAGGATATGCATAATAAGTATATTATCAAGAAAGTAAGTTCATTTTATTTTATGATAAAATATAGATACCTTACTTATTATAATAAAAAGTTAATATATGTTGCAGTTGGATACTGAGAGTTATGATTTATCAATGCTAATCATATATTTAGTTTTCAAATTTACACATCAAGGTTCTTGTGATAATTTCTATTATTAATAAAAAGGGACTCCAGTTAGATGACATATTCAAGAATCTATAATTTAATAAAAATAATCACAGATACAAATATGCACACATACATACATACATATACATTCTTTTGATAGTTAATATAATGCATTATATATTAGAAAATTACTTATTTGTATATTAAGTATCAATGTTATACATTGTTATATATATGCATAATATATAGTTTATTAGTGTTTATTATATGCCAGATAGTTTGCTAAAGCTTTGACATATCTTTGACATATCTTATTTAATGTTTTATGAGCCAGTGAAAAATGTATTCTCTCTGATACACACACTTTTAGTAAGTAAGAGGCACAGTGGATAAAATTAATAATGCAATGAGACAAATTGCTCCTTTTGTTCCATTCAGGGGTCAGCAGCCTACAGCCTGTGGGCCAAATCCTTCCTGCCATCTCTTTTTGAATAGCCCAGGAGCTAAGAACAATGATGATGATCATTAAAATAATTAGTGTAATAATAATAATAGCAATAATAAGAGATCTTAAGGACCACAAAGTCAAAAATACTTGCTATCTGGCCCTTTACAGAAAAGGTTTGCTGATCCTGTAGAATAGAGAAATTCTGAAAGTTGAAAATTATCTATATATTTTTGCTTTTTCTATTCCTACTTTAACACTTTCTTGCGGCACAACTGAGATGACCATGGAGGCCATGTAAACTAGATGTGGTATGTGCATCACCAAAGCTCAGGGTTAGAAGCATAAGGGCCCAAATGAAGTAGTAGAGGTGGCAGGTGGTAGCCAGTGCTGGGTAAAACATCTTCTGTACATCCTGATGGCCCCTCCCGGAGGCTGCTATGAAGACTGAGGGAATAACCCAACAGAGCGCATGTCCAGGGGTGCCCAGAGCCAGTGGGTGGTGACATTAGTGATCCATGCAGGCACAGAGCCAAGAGGCAGTGGGTGGGACAATGGAGGGGCAGGGAGGGTACAGGCTCTGAGCCTAGACAGGAGTGTCATTAACCCTGGCTCGAGTCTCCCTCTCTGGGCCCCAGTTTCTCATCTGTAAGTGAGGTAGGGGGAAAGGGAGGCCCACCTTATAGGGCTGTGGGGCACACCAGTGACAAGACAGCAGAGAACCAAAGCTCAGAGCACATGTCCATGTGACCATGTGTGTTAGGACCTGCTCTAGTTCAGACTGTCTTGGTGGTCGTCTCAGCAATGCCACAAGAAATTATGTTAGGTATGAATAGGAAAAGATGTGCATAATCCCTAAGCAAAAATATATAGAAATTATATATTTATATTTTCTCATTAATGACTACCAGTGCTAGTCATATTCTCTAGTTCTAAAATATGTTTAAACATGACATTTGCATTTGTTTCATAATTTAGAATTAAATATCTCAAAGATTCTATTTTTAAGGCTTTCTGCGAATGCAGATAAAAAATTGGGTTCAAAAGAAAGTATCTTAATATAAGCAACTAAGGATGTGAATGATATATTCCAGCTGCAGCAGTCGGAGGTTATTTGCACTGTATACTATAAATTACATGACATTAATCCCACAGTTGAATATGGAATAGGAGATTAGATATTTGCTACAGTAAATAGAAGAATTAACTGTGCAGTTTTAGCCATCTGAAATAAAATTAAAAAGAAATAACATCTGCAAAAAGCATTAGAAAATCATAAAAACTGCAGTAACAGTATGGAACAATAGTGTCTTATCCTGTAATATTCTGCTTTTTAATTTTCTAATACGTTAACAAAAAATCTAAGTGGGGAAAACACTTTCCTACAGAGCACTGACAAGGCTAAATAAAGACAAGTCCAAATGTTGGTAACAAATACCATCACTTTGTAAATCTAACTTGGTATTGTGTATTTCAACTGGCTAATAAAAAAGATGGCAAAAATACAATGCATTATGTATTTGGGTCACATATTTCCAAAAATAAGCCTTCTAATAAAAGAGTGAATTAAAGGAACAGATGAAATCAGTCTCTATTAATATCATATTTGTCTATAACGTGTTATCTATTTTATTTATGACTAGGAAATCTCAGTGCCTGTACATATTTGGCTTTCAGCCAAATTCATATGTCTACCAAAGATACAAACTTAAGTAAATTAATTCATTTCACTTAATAATAAAGAACTAACCAAGAAGCATATGATGAAGACGTATTCATTAAATGGAAACTAGATTGTCTGCAAATCTTAAGTAAATGTTCCAAAACACTAAAATCTATCTGATACCATCCTTCATGCACACACCATTGACTCCTGAATTAGGTTCAGATTTGCATTTGGCTGACTGGAAAAAGCTTGTAGGGTGCCACCTTTGATTCTTCTCCACTCAAGTATTTCCAGAGTCTTGTGTAAGAAAGAACAGGACTAAATACCCTACCATACTATTAATCTGAACAGAGTGGAGAAGGAAAAGCTAGAGATCATTGTTTTAATAGGAAAGTGCCCTACCATAACTAAGTTGAGTTCTAATAATTTTGTTTTAGGAAAGAAATACGCTAAAATGTGAAATTATACTTTAGAGTTTCAAACTTTGGAATTTCAAAAAAACGCTTTATTGAAAAAGAAAAGGTAACAGAGAAGTGTCATTCACTCATTCATTCAAAGTTCATAGTATACTATTTGCAGCATTGTGGTGACTGCTCAGCAAAACACCAAGAAACTTGAAATATGGTCCATATCATCCAGGCAATCAGAGCAAAGTGAAGGAATTAAACCATGTCCACAAAAAAAATATGAGACTTAATATTCCCTTTAAATTTTGTTAAACATTCAAGACTATTTATAACATGAGAATTTGACTTAGAAGAAATTAATCACATGATTTTATTTTAAATGCCACAAGATCTGATGCAGGTACTCTGGATTTTCAATACCTTGCCAACATTTTGATGTACAGAAAATGGCTAAACCTCTCTGGCCACACTTTTAATCTCTACATACAAAAATTCTGCCTATAATAATTAGCATAACTATCAGTGTGGATACAAGTCCATGAAATAATGCAGTTTGGAAATTATTTTGCATAACATTTATAAAGTGTTAAACTAATAAAAAATAAATTAGAAGGGATGCATGCGTGGCTCAGTCAGTTAAGTGTCTGACTTTGGCTCATGTCATGATCTCTCTGTTCCTGAGTTTGAACCCCACTTCTGTGCTGACAGCTCAGAGCCTAAAGCCCATTTGATTCTGTGTTTCCCTCTCTCTCTGCCCCTTCCCCACCCACACTTTTCTCTTTCTCTCTCAAAAATAAATAAACATTAAAAAATTAAAAAAATAAATTATATAATATACATCATATATATCACAAAGAATAAATCACATAAACTGATATATATTATATATCTAGATATACATATATGCTATATATCATATATATATATTACATATGATTATATTAGGATTCTCAAGAGAAATGGAACCAAGAGATAGATATCTGTAGATATATATTTATATATCTACAAACCTATAAATCATATTTTTTGAGCACCAATCTGTGCCAGTCATTGTTGTTGGCACTAGGAATACTGCAGAGAATAAAACAAAACCCCCTCCTCACAGAGCTCACAGTGAACAAACAAACAGATAGATACACATTTTGGGGGGGGGGGCAGGGAAAAGTACTCTGCAGAAAAAAAATAAAGATGACAAATGGGAAAGGATATTCTGTGGTAGAGGAAGAGCCCACCATTTTTAATGGGGTGATTTGAGAGGGCCTCTTTAAGATGGTAATATGTGAGCAAAAACCAAAACAGTTTAGGCATGAGGAATGGGATGAGAATTTCAGGAGAAGAAACAGTTGTACTAGGAGCTCTAGGCATGTTTTTGTTTAGTATGAACTAGGGACAAGTTGGTCCCAGGGTTGTGGGTTATTGTTAAGCTGAACTAGGGACAGCAGGAAGGTGCAAGTAGAAGACAATGGGCAGGTGGGAGAGTAATGGGAGATGATGAGTGTATGTGGGGTATAGATCACACAGAGTTTGGGTATCACTGCAAAGATTTTGGCTTTTACTGGTAATGAGATGGAAAGTCTTTGTAGGTTTTTGAGCAGAGATGTGACATGATCTGTTTCATACCTTAAAATAATCACTTTAGCTGAGTTTAGGCTTGGGGAGTAGAGTTTTGGAGAGCAGAGAGGCCATTTAGGAAACCAATGCAATAATTCAGACTAGATAGACGGTCTTGTACCAGGTCAGCAAAAGTGGAGGTAGTGCTAAGATGTTCATTCTATTTTGTTTGTTTGTTTTTTATTATTTTTATTTATTTCTAGGATAGAGAGAGACAGCGTGAACAGGGGAAGGTCAGAGAGAGAAGGAGATACAGACTCTGAAACAGGCTCCAGGCTCTGAGCTGGCAGTCAGCACAGAGCCCGACGTGGGGCTCGAACCCACGAACTGTGAGATCATGACCTAAGCGAAAGTCGGACGCTTAACCAACTAAGCCACCCAGGCGCCCCGGTTCATTCTATTTTGAAGAGAGAGCCAACAAGAATTCCTTATGGATTGGATGTAAGACATGACAAGAAAAAAAACAGAAGTCAGGAAAATTCCAAGGTTTTTGGTTTGTGGTACTTAAATAGTGAAGTTGCCTTTTACTTCAGTGAAGACTATAAAATAAGCTAGTTTGGAAGGTAAGACCAGAAGTTGGATTTCATACATGTTAAGTATGCATGCTTAATAAACATCTGCGAAGACACTGATTGCCAGGGTGAGATCTCCCTTATCTCCTATTCTCTAGGACAATTAGAACTCTGAACTTTTACAGATACTTGGGAGCTCAGAGGCATCTGCAGTGGCTGGAGACACGTATAATCAATAGAATACTTGGAGGAAAAGAAATCTTAATCCCTGAATGATATTGAGGATATTGCCAAAGAAAAAGGAGAACAGGAGTTCTAGAATCAGAGTGGTAGAAAGTGAGTGAGAAGAACCAAGGAACCTGTTCTGAATTCCCGGTTCCCATAGCATCATGCTTATTTTTCAGAAAGCTGACCAACTGGACTTCAAGAAAATGAAAACTTTCTTCTTTGTCTCAAACTAAAATTGAGAAAAAAGATGAATCTTAAATTTCAAAGATGAACCAATGAATGAAATTTTAATTTGAAAACAGTGGGATTTTCTGAGACCAAAGCAAGTGTTTCTCTAAGAAACAATCTTATTATATATAATATAACAAAAATTAGACAAAACTTATATGAAAAAACCTCCACAAATCATATTCTTTAAAGAAAATTTTTTTTTTAAATTTAGTTATTTGTGGAGAATAAATTTAAGAATTCTCTGAGCTTGCATCAACAAGGTTTAGGGAGGAAAACTGCCAAAGAGCAAAAGCGCCCAGGGTAGTACAAAGCATAGAGCAAAAACCACTTCCACAGGACTAAAGTGTCTGAGAACAGGTAGAGGCAGAAAGCCTCCGCTACAAGGTGTAAGCACCTAGAGCTAATTAGTGAGAAAAAAAAGCCTTGTTAACTCTGAGGTAGCATGCTTTATCTGTCTTAGCCCCTAGAAAAGTTAAGATAAGGGTACCTGGTGCCTGCAGTAAACGGCAGTCTGCTCAGAGCCCTGAGGTTTTGATTTATCTTGACCCTAGCCCCTAACACCACATATCTACAAAACCCTTTTTCTCTCACACACTCGAGTTAATGGTTACTGTTTTGTTGTTTCTTTATGCACATCTATCATGTATGTAAGCCTCCTGATCTTAATAAATACAGAGAAAGGACTCTTAATCAAGGCTCTTGTCTCCTCCCAGACATTATCCTCTCTCATATTCAATTCTGCATCTGCTCTCTTGCTGGACAAGAGAAAACTCCAGACTCAAAGTCTGCAACATTTAGTTTTGAGAGAGTGCAAGTCAGGAAAGGGCAGGGAGAGGGTCACAGAGGATCTGAAGTGGGGTCTGCACTGGCAGCAGTAAGCCTGATGTGTGGCTTGGACTCACAAACTGCAAGATCATGACCTGAGATTATATCAGTCACTCAACCTACTGTGCCACCAATGAACCCCACAAAATTCATATTATTAAGTAGTTTTGAGAAAACATTTCTTCCATGGAATCAGGACAATCTGATATCAGAAAATTTTACTTTCAGATGAATGAAAATTCACAAGGAAGCAAAATCATGTAAGAATAGCTCTGGGATTTTGAAAAATATTAAGTATGGTGAAGATGAGAAAATATAAAAGAAGATAAGTACAGGAAACTCAGCATACCTATAATAGAAAAGAGGGCAAAGCAGACAGGTGAGAAACAATCAAGGAATGATCAAGTCAACTTAATTAGCTGAAGAAAAGCAGGTGCCTTAAGATCAAAAACACACACACACAACTAGGCAACATCAATAAAGACATTGACAGTTAACTATGTCTGTATAATTTTTCCTTTTATTTTGATGATATGGTAACTTAAAGATATCCAAAACAGACTCATCAAAATCATGCTTCTTTTTAAAGATTAGTTTTGAGGTAGAAACATGAGATGTGCTCAGATAGGCCTATCTCAAAGATATTGTAGGCTTGGTTCCAGAGCACTATAATGAAGCAAATCAAATGAATAGTTTTGTTTCTTTCCTGGTGCATATAAAAGTTATGTTTAAAATATACTGTAGTCTATTAAGTGCATAATAGTGAAAATGGGTAAAAAAAGCAAGGACCTTAATTTAAAAAACACTTTATTGCTAAAAAAATGCTAACCATCATCTGAGTATTCAGTGAGCTCTAATCACTGATCACAGATCACCATAACAAATATGACAATAATTAAAAAGTTTGAAATATTGTGAGGATTACCAATTTGTGACGCAGACACACAGAGTAAGTAAATGTTGAAAAAAAATGGCGCTGATAGACTTGCTTGACACAGAGTTGCCACAAACCTTCAATTTGTAAAAAAATGCAATATCTGTGAAGTGCAGTAAAGTGAAAGCACAATAAAATGAGACATGCCTGTATACCTTCTTAACTTATTTTATACAATCACTACTATATTTTTTACACCTTGTTCTGCAATCCATCTTGATATTCCAACTTTTACTATTGACAAAATTGAATGTAAAGCATTGATAGGGGATAAAGAGCATCAACCCACAATAAAAGCAGAAGAGTCTTTAGTTCTTTAATCTTCAAGAAAGAGAGAACTCAAAGGAAAAAAAAAAAGAAAAGAATACAAGAAAAACATATCATCCTGGTAAACAGAAATAAAAAGTTGAATTAAGTGACAGTGTTGATAATGTTTCCTGAAATAGTTCAGTGGTGATGGATTACCCAAGAAGGTTGATTTAAAAACAACTGAACTGGGCTGACACCAAAAAATGCTAAGGGTGTTGTGGAATCTCTTATATAAACTACCCAGGATTAGGCCTTGTTATCTAGTGTTTAAGAAACACATGCCTGATAAACATTAGTTAGTTCTTAGGAATGATTTTCTGCAGCTACTAATATTAACATTCCATAGACATATAAAATGTCAGAGTTGAAGTTATAATCTTATTTAATCCACATTTTTCCAACAAACATGAATTGGGTACCTGGTATGTGTTAAGTAGTGTGCTCATCATTGAATATTCCAGGTAGTATTTATTCTTTCCACGACTGCAAGAAAGTCACTAATCAATAGAATATGTTGAATAAAGGTATGTAAAAGGTGTAGAAAGAGCTAACTGTAACTCTGTTTGAGACACTCATGGAGGGCTTCATGTGGGGGATGATATCTGAGTTGTTATTGGTATTAGGACAACTACTTTTTTCACCAGTTGATCAAGATTACTTTGGTACTGAAAGAAACTAAGCAAGGGTATGAAAGTATAAAAGAACAAGATATATGGAGGGAAGTTAATAGCATGGTTAATTTGTAAATTAATCCAAACTGCATTTGATGCATGGATATCCTCTACAAAACCCCCAAATGGTCCTCTAATATCTAAAAAGAATTTAGATATATCTAGCAACTATAAATTTTAAGAACCAAAATGTGTAGATTTGAGAAAAGATATTCTTATGAAACACAAACAAAATAATTGTAATGAGTAATAAGTTTTTAACCATGTCTAACAGTAAAGAATAATTACAACAACAAAGAAAACATCAAAGAATTTGAGTAAAGCAAGAAACATTTATGATCATCTATTCCAGCCACCAATCTGAGGCTTGACTTACTGCCCTTCCTGAAAGCCTTCTGGGATACTGTCCATTAAATGTACCTATTCCCTATGACTGTACTATTTGGTTTGACTTGCAGCAAAAAACACAACTGCACACTTTGTTCAAACACTGGCACTGTTGGTCTTCTGTGTTTTTATGTAGTTTAAAGACACAGATATTTTCACATTCCCAAAAGTAACTGAAGGGTCTAAAGGTGTAATATTTTCCCCACAGAAGGTGAATCTTTTATTTTTACCCATATAATTTGCTCAAACAGCAGTTTATTGGCCAATAAAAACAGATGATTGATTTTTATGAAAATTAAATCTTTTACAACACAGATGTTTACAAAGAAAATGCACAAAGTTATTTTTCTGTCATTTTAAAGCAATTCAAATGGAATTTTGAAAAAATATTTGTTGTTGAAGTTTATATGTGAAAAGAATCTATTGCACATACATACTATACAACAAAATAAATTAATCAATAGGTTTATTAAATTCCATAGTATATGAAAAAAAGGAGTTCTTAAAGGCTTAGGTGCCTAACTTCAAGTTAGAACATACTAGATTTTTAAGTACCTGCAAAACAACTCTACTTTTCTTTAAATTTTAGTTTTAGTTTTAGTTTCTTAAGTAGGTTCCATGCCCAGCAGCAAGCCCAAGGATTGACCTCATAATCCTGAGATCGCAATTTGAGCTGAGATCAACAGTCAGATGTTCAACTGAATGGATCACTCGGGTGCCCTTGAAAGTAACAACTTTAAGATATATTTTACAAAGTTTTAAAGATATATCCAAAATACTTCTAATACATAGGATATGAAAAATGGTCATGGTCTTGTGGTTTGTAAGTAAATGGGTACATGATAGTTGCAGCACTAAAGGGTTTGCGTAGTGATGTTGATAGAATTACCAGATGGTTGGGGCAGGGGGAAAAAAAAAGATTTACCAGATGGTTGTCATCATATATACAAGAAGGATGTTTTGGGGAATTACATCTTATTTAATATAACATTAAATAAAAATTATTATGCATTGACATACACAGTTAATTTGAATATATAAATAATAAGCTCACAGAAGTAACCTTTAGATTTAATCAAACAGAAACAGTCCATCTTGGTATCTATCACTATAAAAGTGCATCTTTTTTAAATGACTGAGAGTTAGTTTTGAAAAAAAAAATATATTGGGGTACCTGGGTGGCTCAGTCAGTTAAGCATTTGAGCCCTGTGTCAGGCTCTGAGCTGTCAGCACAGAGGCTGCTTCAGATTCTGTGTCTCCCTCTCTCTCTGCCCCTCCCCTGCTCACACTCTGTCTTGCTCTCTTCTAAAAATAAATAAACATTAAAAAGAAGAAAAAGTATATATATATATAAGGCTCCTCATGGGAGAAAATCTATGAATGGGAAAAACAAATAAATAAATTAGTGAATGGATAAGTGTTAAAATAGAACTATTAAGAATCTATTTGTGGGGCACCTGTGTGGCTCAGTCAGTTAAGTGTTAAGAAACCGACTTCGGCTCAGGTCATGATCTCACAGTTCGTGGGTTCAAGCCTCGCGCAGGGCTCTGTGCTGACAGCTAGCTCACAGCCTGGAGCCTGCTTCAGATTCTGTGTCTCCTTCTCTCTCTGACCCTCCCCTGCTCATACTGTCTCTCTCTCTCTCAGAAATAAATAAGACATTTTTTAAAAATCACAACTGTTTAAAAAGAAAAAGAATCTTTTTGAGGGGCACTTCTAAAATAGTGATGTAAGGAACTCTACAGGCTCCTTCTCTGGAAAAACAACTATAAATGGCAAAAAGTACTTTTAAAACACAGCCATTTGAAGTCCCTGAAAGTGGTTCAAAGGGCATACTGCAAATAGAGAAATGTTTATTTGAGGAAATCTACTAAATCTCCATAAGAACAGTGAGAGTCTGTGGCATTTGAGTTACAACTAACTCCTTTCCTAGTTCCCTTCTAGCTAAGAAGACTGAAGTTCTATTCTGGGTGGATGTAGCCAAGGACATGGGCTCCCCTATCCTCTGCACCGCAGTTCCCAGTCAAGGGCTATCGTATCTACGCTAGAAGTTGCACACTGCTGGGGAAATATGCTTAATTGAGATAGTACAGCCAACTCACTAAACATAGAAACAAACCAGCAAACAAACAATAAAAGGTCCCAGGAGTGGGGACAGGAATCACACACAGATTTGCTACAATGTTTTATCTGAAATGACCAGTAATCAACTATGAATTATTAGACATGCAAAAAATACAGTCATGTGTGACTCACTAACAGAAAGAAAAAAAAAAAGTAGGCAACAGAACCCTTCTTTGAGAAGGCCCAGAGGTTGAAAATATCAAAGACATTAAAGCAGCTATTATCAATATGTTCAAAGAACTAAAGGAATCATGTTCAAAGAATAAAGAGAGTTATAACAATGTCTCATCAAATACAGATTATATGTTAAGATATACAAATTATTAAAAACTAAAATGATTCTTGTGGTGCCTGGGTGGTTCAGTTGGTTAAGCATCCAAGTCTTAATTTTGGCTCAGGATATGATCTTGTGGTTTGTGAGACTGAGCCCCACATTAGGCTCTGCACTGACAGCATAGAGCCTACTTGGGATTCTCTCTCTCCCTCTCTCTATGTTTCTCCTTTGCTCTCTCTCACTCAAGATAAATAAATAAACTTAAAAAAAATAAAATGATTCTGGTGTTGAAAAGTACAATAATCAAGAGAAAAAAATTCATGATAGGGGCTCAACATTAGATTTAAGCTGGCAGAAAAAAGGATAAAAACGTCAAAGCAATAAGGGATGAAAACCTTCCCGAATTTGATGGAAAACATTAAACTACATCTACACACTCAATGAACCCAACTAAGAAGAACACAAACAGGCCCATAACCAGACACATAAACATGATAATAAGTGTCAAACACTGGGAAAGATAAATTCTTGAAAATAGCAAGAGAAAATGGACTGGTCATGTACAAGAGACACTTAATAAAATTAACACCTGACTTCAAATTAAAAACAATGGAGGTTTGAGGCAGTGAGATGATTTATTTGAAGTGCTGAAAGAAGTAAAAGAAGCTGTCAACCAAGAATCTTATATCCAGCAAAACTAACTTTAAAGAAATAAAGGTGAAGTAAAGGCATTCCTAGATAAACAAAAGCTACTTATACAGGTAATTAGAAAAGTATTATTTTATTTTTCTTCTTTATCTTAGATGATTTTAAAAAGAGCATAAAGCAATATTAACATATTAGTATTGTTAAACTTATAACATATGGAAATCAAATATACTTGGCAATATCAGAACAAAGGAAGTGGGTGAAAGCAATGTTGCACTGGAGTAAGGAAAGAACACCAGATGGTAACTTGAATCCACAGGAAGAAATGAAGAAAATCAAACATAGTAAATAAGAATATTATATAACAAATCGTATAAATATATACTTGCTCTTATTTTTTCTCTCAGCTTTATTAAAATACATAAAATTATATAAAGTAATAAATTACAAAATGTTAAAAATTACATTTTAACATATATAGACATAAAATTTATTTAAATAATAGTACAAAAAGGAGTAAGGGGGAATAGACCTATACAGAATTAATATTTATATCTTTTATTCTAACTAAGTTAATGTGAAAGTAGATTCCTGTAAGTTAAGATGTATATTGGAAACCCTAGACCCATGAAGAAAATAACTCAGAAAGTGTATTGAAAAAAATCACTGAAATATTAAAATATGACTAGAAAATACTCATTTAATGTAGAAGAACGCAGTAAAGGATTGGAGGAACAAAAAATGAAAATAAAAGACAAATACAACCATATTAATATTATTAAATATGAATGAACTAAACATCCAATCACAAAGGCAGAGATTGTCAAGTTATCTTTAAAATAAGAATAAATAAGTAAGTAAATAACAAGACCTATGTATATGTTGTTAATATAAGACACATGTTAGATTCGAAGATAAAAGTAGGTAAAATTAAAAGGATATAAAGGGATATACTATGTAAACAGCTGCCATAATAGAGCCAGAGTGACTTTAGTAATAACAGACAAAACAGGCTCTGTTTGTGACTAATAATACACTTCCCACTGGTGGTCACAATAATAGGGAATCTATCTACTAATGAAATCTGTTGGATGGCAGACATCAGGAATATATTGAATGCTGGGTGGCAGATGAAAGAAAATATGGTTGTTACTTAGTCTTTACGTGTATCTGATTGCATGCTACTAAAAGCTCACTTCCCTCAAGAAAATATCTCATACACAGAGAAAGAAGAACAGTCCTTTCATTCTGGGCTTCAGTTTGTGTGTTAACTTTGGACCTATGGCTGAGTGGTAAATCTGCTGAAGCTGGTAGTTCCTCCTGCATATTTAAAAAAAATAGTCTTTTCAACTGGCAATAAAAAATCTCTTACTTGTGTGTACCCTAGGGATAGCTAGTCTAGACAGACAGATATTAGATTCTAAGTTATCTTAAATTCAACAGAGCTCCTGTTCTGATTCATATATATTAATAAATACTTACATAATTCTAACAGAAAGGATATAAAGAATCCCTAGAGAATGAAGAAACTGAACTTTTAATACTTCGAATATGCTAGCCTTTTAAGAAAAAAACTTTCTCGAGAAATTGCTAACATAGAAGCATTTTTATGTAAGAATCTAAATCCACACAATCAAAATGAATCCTAGGAGATATCAAACCAGTTTAGTAATTTTGACTTAAAAATCGTTTCATAAAAAGCATGATGAGATACTATATCACTTGACATGCAACAAGAATGGCTTAAAAATACAGACAATAATAAGTATTGATAGGTGTGAAAAAATTGGAATGCTTAAAACCTGCTGTGTAGCTGTTCGGGAAAACAGTTTGTCAATTCCACAAAATCTTAATCATAGGGCAATTAAATGACTCAGTAAATCAACTTCTAGATATATAAACAAGAGGTCTGACAACTTATGTTTACAAAAACCAGGGAGTTCATCCATAGTTTAGTCTTCAGCTTTGTGAAAGCTGTTTTTACCATAGCCCTTTTCCTTATACTATAGGAGGCTAATTTTTCTATACTCTAGTGGAACTCTCTTTGTCTTACTATGCATCTGTATTTAACATTGATTTGTGAAATGGTAATTTCCCGAAAGAAGTTTTATTAGTGCATTAAATATTTTGGGGTAGAGAAAAACCAAGATTACAAGCTTCCTAATGATTATTGAATATTGAGAAACATTCCCAGAATAGTAATGCTAAGTGCAAGAGATTAAGATTCCATGCCCTTGAAAAAGAGTGTAGTAAATTCCTAAAACAAATTTGAAATAAAAAATTTACCACTTTCTGAATTATCTAACACAATAGTTTTTAAAACGTGATGTGTGACTCCCCTGTAGGATACACACAGAAAAATAAGAAATGCCTTGAGAAATCCAATCAACTAAATTGCTTAATAAAAGTTCTCCCCTTGGTGCATCTTAACAGTTCCTTATTGATATGTTTGTCCATATTTTATGTTTTTAATCTAGGCTTATATTATCTTTCTGGGAAGAAACTCTAAGAGAATATTCTTGCAGAAAAAGCCATCATCAAATTATCTAAAAAATAAATAAAAACAAAAATATAAAAGGAAAAAAAAGAAAGACCAAGAACAGGAAAGTGAGTCTAGGCACACTCTAACAGTCCTTTTTTCAAAAGAGCAAAGGTTGAAAATTATGATCAGATGCTTCATCATGCCATGGACTAAATATGGAAAACTCTTAAGAGATTTCTTGTAATAAAAATAAACACTGAAAACAATCATGCAAATCATTTTTTAATGCAGTTGATTTTACTAACTTGCTTGTTTTTATCTAACCCTAGTAAGAGAAGAAAACCAAAATCATCATTTTGGTATTTAACAGCAGAATCTGAGAGGGCAAAGTTCTTTGTACCATTAAGAATCAATTATCCCACAGGCAACACTTTATGATAAAACCAGTTCCAAACACAGTCAGTACTGCCCTATTCTATCCAACCCCTACATTTTATGAACCTTTTCTACAAAAACATACTTCCTCCATGAACATATCTTTTAGCGTGATTTCTAAAAACAACCACTAATGAAAGCTGTGAGGAGCCTGTTTAAAAAATCGCGATTCTGTAAACATAGTACCTCAGTTATTATCTTGATATAAAAGAGTATTTTTTCACACATGATGCTTATAAGGTATATGCGGCCTTCACATTTGGAAAGAATGAGTAAATATATAGTGGGTGTCTGTTTTTCAGGGTATTGCTGACATCTTAACTTATAAAATCTGACACATTTTGTGAAAATAAAGATTAGAAGTGTAGCAAGTTCATTTTTTAGTTGCTATATTTGTAAACCAATCCATTCATCCACTAAAAAAGAAATACTGATGAAAATTTACGGGAAACCCCAAAGGAATTGAACTTGAAGGATTCAAGGAAGCTGACTTATCAACAGCAAGTGTTAATGTTACCAAAGGAGTTACCTAAATTCCATACTCTAGCACCAAAAAGAGAGTAAGATGAAAGTCAAAAGTAACTTAAACAGACTGTGGAGAATTTTGTACTATCCCTATTTATTTAGGTATGGAAGAGGTCGTCATTCAGTGAAATGAATAACCATAATCTTACCTATGAGAGTATACACTTATATCAAATACTCTCTTATTATAAGCTATTACATGTGTCAATTGCAAAGTGATTTTTTTTATGACAGCCATAAGCAACTACATGATCTTTCAAGTTATTATTAGAGGTGATTTAAGCTAAGAGTGAAATTTTAAAATAAAATACTTCCAGCCTGCAAAAAAATACTCAGTAATACTTTTTGCCAGACTTAATAAGAGGAATATTTGTATGTTAGCTATCCTTAGGTCATATCATACACATTAGTATTTTAGTCATATTTATTCACCAATATAACAGACAAATTAGAATTCATTATTATTATATTCATCAAGATGTAGATTACATTTAGGAAAGTTTTATTCACTCTTATCCCTCTTCCCTTCTCATTCATACCAACACATACACACATACACACCTATAAATTATAATTTCTTTACCAAAAATAAAGAGCTCAGAGAAACAGGGAAAGAACCAACAATCAAGGGCTTTAATATTCAGTTATTCTCTTTAATACAACTAAAACAAATTCTGGCTTCAGTTTCCCTAAACTAAAAAGGCAAGTCTCTGAATAACCTCAATAGGTTAAAAAGGTTTTTAAATGAAATTATGACAAAGTACTTAAAAATAAATGGTATATGTATGCATTCTAATTAAAATAAAGAAAATAACTGAAAATGATTGTATTTTATAGGTCTTTCCACTCCATTTCTAGCCTGAAAACCACAAAATCCACCTGAATTCTCATTACAGAGACAGGGAATCACAAAAAGCACAAACAACCTACCATTACGGGAAGTATTGCCAAAGGGACAATGGGTCTGCCCAGCCCTACAGGAGTGGCTAAAGTCTTATCATCAGGTCTATTAACAACAGCATTATTATTTACTTAAATTTTTATTCTTTAAAGGAATTTAAAATTATCTACATTTCAAATGCAGACTCCCTCAAAATAATATTCATATACCAAAGTTGTGATATTGTAGTTATATGTATTTTTCTAAAATAGTACATTATTGCATTAAAATAAGAACCCCTAAGATGATCTCACATGCCATGAATGGTACAGGAAAACACATTTAGTGCAAACAAACTAAACTATATAATTTTCAACCTAATTTCTTTCTCACAAACAAAAAAACCTGATGAACATATATTAGCATCAAGATTAAAAACACAGATTAATGTTCACTTTAATGTCTTGCTACTTTTGCACTGCAGTACATCATTTAAACTTTAAAACAGTTGAACAAAGGCAGCTGAGTTGATATATTGAACCCAAAACACGTATTGCCTCAGTCTCATGTTGAGAAATTACTGAGCTTTGGGAAATTGTAATTTATACCACATGAAATTATATAATTTGTATACAAAAGACAGGTTGACTACTTGGATTCTATCTTCCTAAGCCCAGCCTCTGTGGTTTCTATATCTGATAAGAATGAAGAATGACCCTTCACCACTCTAGGGAATTGATTTCTATGCATGAGAGAGAAAAAAAAAAGGGGGGGGGGCAAAATGTGGTTCAATATGGCAATTCTGCTACCTGTGTTCTACAGAAAAGTCATTTAATTTTGAGCTTTTTATTTGATTTGATTCAGTCTTGCTGCTAACTCAGTACATTCAATTCCTTCTGCAATAAAATTTTAGATCACCTGTCTATGCATCTACCGAGTGCTGAGAAAGGTACAACCCATTGGGATTTATTGTTTCATTGCAGTTTATTGTTTATTGCAGATGGAATCATCATCAAAACTCAGAAAGCTAAGAGGACAAACTGGTTCATAATGATTTAAATTCTATTCTAAATACCACTGTTTCCATGAATTTTAACTATTTGGACTTTACCTATTAATAATAAAACTCTGTAATGCCCCTAGATTTGCATTTTATTTTTTTTTCCCATGAGAACTGGGAATGATCTTTTCCTAGCATATAATTTCTTTGTGAAAGTAGAGTGACTGACATCACTAGGTAAAACATTCGCTTAATAAAATTCACAACATTATAACAAATGATAGAAAAGAAAGCATGGATTCTAACCACTTTGTCCTCCTTTGGGAAAGCATCCAAGGAAGCAGAATAAAAAGAGAGGAGAAAGAAGAAAAGAAAAACAAAAATAAGGCATATATTAATATATAGATTTTAAGAAAACAATTATGTATTATTTTTAAAGTGTTCAAACACAAGTATTTATAAGCATAGCAAATGTTTACTCTTCCCCCAAATACTCATTGTTCAAGCTTTCATTGAAAATACATGTATACTAATTCTACTATAGTGGATATGAAAATTGGGCACTATAATTTCCAAGGGTTTTAGAACTTAGATGATAACATCTATATTTAAAACATTTTTTTAGAAAGAGATTTTAATTCACGATTATATTTAGTCTTCCTATTACCAAAAACACATTTTATTAAAATGCATAAAATTATATGACTAATTTTATCAAATTACTGTTAAAATATTTATAGTTACAATTTGGGAAAATCTAAGACTAGGAATATTTGTAAGGAATAAAAATGAGAAAAAAGATATTAACTATTGTAGCCATAAATTATTCCACAAGCAATATTTATGTGTAATATATACACTTCAACACTTATAATGTTATAGGAAAAAAACAACACAATATATTCACACAATATTTTTGTCTCGTGCCTTAAACTGATGCCTTCCTTTATTTTGTTCTTCTGAATATTTTGTCCAAATTGGATGGGCTTAGTAGAGACAGATAAGACTACATTAGGTTTGGGTGTCTCCAAAGCAGAGATACCTCTTAGCTCAGTTTCCTTTAAACATGAGATTAATCCAGGTAATTTTAATATTTCAATGGTTAACTATATTGTTATCAGTTTTCCTCAAACCTTCGATGGGAAGTTAAAACCATTCAACAGCAATGGGTGCTCAGTCAGCATTTCTACCCTGCTGATTTGCACACTACTACATACTGCCAGCACTTTTCACCAAATGGTTTGTTAAATATTTTGTTTGTTTGTTAAATATTTTGAATATCATTCCCAGGTCTCATCTGTGAGAGTTCATTCCAAAAGGGTGTGTTTAAGAACACTAAAGAAGACAAAGTTAACAAACAGTTCTTGTATACCTTTTTATGTGCCAGATACTATTTTAATCCAAGGTTGTTTTAAAAAGGCCTTGATGTAACATATGATAATTAACTAAAGAACCTTCAGGAGGAAAAGAGGAAAACTTTTGTGGTCATCAGAATGGCACCTAAAGAAAACTTGAATATATATCATAAAGACCTAGATTTTAATTTAATTATCATAATAATCATATACAGTAATTATTACTATTCACTTTCATAGATAAGAAGATGTTCAGGAAAGTCAATTATTTTCCCAAGGCCACAAAGATAACAGTGGGCTCACCTCAAAATATTTCATTTTTACTGAATATCTTAATTCCACTAGAAGGGATATTTAGAATACCCTACTTGCAATTCAAATACACTACCAATGAACGCAATGCTGATAGGGAGATTGATTTTAATTTTAGCCATGCTTTTCTCAATTAGGAAAATATCAAGAGTGCATAAAGCATCCATATTATTTTTAAATATAACTTTGTACTATGTTACACTGCATATTGGTAACATATGAAATTACTTTAGAGAAACACTGGGAATTCTTTACGTATATGATAATCTTAACCGTTCTATATTACACTGCAGACCTATAGCAAAGAAAACTCACCCAGACATCTCAACAAATAATTCTACCATATTAAGACAGGGAATATAATAAAGTACATTAAAATGTATTCTAAACTATTAGAATTTATCTAGTACCTCATAAATAATCATATTTAGTTCTCTTAAATGAGCATCCCAGTGCCTCAAAAATTGTATATATTTAAAGCACTAGCATAACAGAAGGCTAGCTCTGATTTAAGCCAAATAAGGAAACTGCATTAGGTGACACTATATCTCATAGAGAAGATAATAAGTACAAACATCCCCCCAAATTTAAAAAAGGGTATTTTGACATACTCTTTAAATATTGAAATAGTTTCCATGAGAGAAACTTAGCACTACACTACTTTACCACAACAGTAAATAGGAAATTACTCTCATGGAAGCTAATCGTTGCTTTATATATATTGTCTTGGGTTACATTTAATGCTACAGTTTACCTTACATTTAACCTGCATTCAGTCTGAAACAAATGTGGTAGAAACTGAGAGGTCTTTTTTTTCTTTTTATGAGAACTGGCCATAACAACTTTTAAGAGTTTTCTAGTTCATGATACTAAATCTACCTTTACTGCATTCTACAGAAAATAAATTTACTCCCACAGATAATCTGTTGATTTTGAATGGGAATCATTTATTAAGATGCATATGGAAAGCATCTTTTTATGATTTCATCACTACTCCACTACTATGAAACTACGGAAAAACAGAAAATGGGAAGGGGCATATTAATGTGTACATTTATGCCTGTGTCTACTTTCCAACACATGTATATTTTCTGCTTGGGAGGTGTGCTGCTTTTTACCAGCTTTCAGAGCACCTCTCAGGCTCAGGGAACACTCACGTTGTTGGATCGCAGAGACACGCGGCCTCCACAGCGGGCGCAGAACTTGGTGCGGCAGTAGGAGCAGAGATGGCCGCACCCATCAGCAAACTTTGTTTTGTGACAGATTCCACAAGTCGGAGCATCATCTTTGTGCTCTCCCTGGTAACGCCGTGCTTCTTCCCCTATCTTCCTCACTTGTTCTTTATAGCTTTCAAATTGTTGATGCAATCTCCTGGGTAAAAGAGAAATCAGTAGCGAACTAAGTAAATGACAGAAGACAAAGACAAAAACAATTTTTCCTAACAGAAATACAGCTATTTGAATGAAACCAAAACATTCAAAGTGATTTTTCCCACTACTCTTACCTTTCCACTAGTCAAACTTTCCAGTAAAAGGCCAATGGTAAAAAAATGTATTAGCATGTAATTCATTAGTCCCAGTTTTGTTTACTAGCAATGAAACATATACAAAATGGACTCCATATAACCATGGTTTTGTTCCCCAAAGTGGAATTCATATATGCACTCCATGTCTCTGTTTCTTTTAGACAAATAGCTTTCAAAGTATTTGGATTGGGGAACTCAACACTTTACAACTACATTCATGTGTGTATACAATTGATGAAAAGTTGTACAAAATAAGCTAACTATATATGATGTACTCTGATAGTCTATCTCATCCTATTTTAATACTGATTACAGTCTAAAAAAAAAAAGTTTGTCACAGAAATTGATTCCATGACCCACTATTTGAGCATGATGTATACTTGGAAAAATACTGTTTTAAGTTATAGGGGCACTTGGGTGGTTCATTGGTTAAGCATCCAGGTCGTGATCAGGTTTTGGCTCAGGTTGTGACCTCACAGTTTTGTGAGTTCGAGGTGCACATTGGGCTCTGTGGTGATAGTACAGAGCCTGCTTTGGGATTCTCTCTCTCCTTGTCTCTCTGGCCCTCCCCTGCTCACACATTTCTCTCTCTCTCAAAAATAAACCTTATAGGCCCTGGGTGGCTTAGTCGGTTAAGTGTCCGACTTTCGTTTAGGTCATGATCTCGCGGTTTGTGGGTTCGAGCCCCGCGTCGGGCTCTGTGCTGACTACCAGCTCAGAGCCTGGAGGCTGTTTCAGAGTCTGTGACTCTCTCTCTCTTTGACCCTCCCCTGCTCACGCTGTCTCTCTCTCTCTCCTAGAAATAAATAAAAAAACATTAAAAAAATAAATAAACCTTATATAAATTACAATGCTATGCAATTTGTCTTCCACAAAATATCTCCCTTTACCCCTATTCTTGGAGATTATTTATGTATTTAATATCAAGTATCTGATTTCATATAGTATATAAAAAATCACTTTATGCATTATAATTGAGCTCACTAGTCCTTCCACAATATGTGAAAAGTTTTAAACCACACCTTGCAAATATTCAGATTTTTACATACCTCAATTTTGAACTCTGTCAGGTTATATGCATGAGAGTTGCTACCACTCTTTATTTAATGGATGCAACCAAAGTTGTTGAGGTAAACCATTTGCCATAAGAATGTTCACATTTAATATGATTCAAGTCTCCTCCCCTCCTCTTCAGCCTTAATCCCTCAATCTTAAACTGCTACAAATAGAAACTATTCGCTGTTCTGTACAGAACACCATGACATTCAGTGAATCTCCAGTGAAAGGATGCCTTAGTTTCGTAAATGAGAACCGAGAGAGTTGTCCCAGGTCTAGTCAATAGTCATTACAACAATGGAGAAACTCCTAGGAAACTCATCTCTGTACCTGAATGAGTGTGCTGGATATGAGTATTCCCTAGGACACAGAGTACACACACATGCCATTGTTTATACAGGCAGTTAGCTTGATTCTCTACACCTAATATATCGGTAAGAACTGGTACTCCCTGAAAACAGAATCAAATAAGTTATGTCTAAGGGTGTCTGGTATTTTTCTTTTAACATCAACAGCTCTTGAGAAGAATTTTAATGATTACTTTAAAAATTATAAGTCCCTTTCCTGCTTTGTCAATTGACAGTTTTTCTGCTTAATAGCAAACATACTTGCACTAGGAAATAAAATGTTTATACTCTGAAGTCCTCCCCAATTTAAAGGCTAGCTAATTGCAGTTCATAGAAATAGTAATATTATATTTAATGAAAGCAAGAATATCTGAATGGCTTGCAGAATGACACTGTTTGATACACTGAACGTTTTGTAATTTAAGTACCATTAATCTAGGCTCAAGTTGTTAGAAAACAACTGTGGATATCTACTATTTCAAAAGTAACCTTACAAAATAGCATTGGAAATCTTAAAGGTTTCTAGTAAAGAAAATAACTATTAAGGAGTGGGAGCAAGGAAATATCTCTAATCAAACAAACAGATACAAACTCTAAGCATAGAGGAAGGGCATGAGTAAGTATTTATTGTGAGAACCATCAAATGAAATTTATTTAAGTAAATATAAATGCAAAGCTAGGCAAAGGAAAAAGCTTCCTTATAAACTTTGTAATACAGCACATGATATGGTATGGGTGTTGGCAAACTTTCCAGTAAAAGGCCAGATTGTAAATATGTTAGACTTTGTGGGCCATATAATCTATTTCACAACTACACAACTCTATTGTAACATGAAAGTAGCATAGGTAATATGTAAATAATAAGCATAATAAGTGTGGCTATGTTCCAATAAAACTTTATTACCAAAACAGATGGTAAACCAGATTGGACCCGGGGGCCAGACTATCATCTCCTGATTTAGTATATGCTTTATACTGACATATAGTGGTTTGAATATCCATGGTTCTTTAAAAATTCAAACACTGGGGCTCCTGGGTGACTCAGTCAGTTAAGTATCTGACTCTTGGTTTTGGCTCAGATCATGATCTCATGGTTTCGTTGAGTTTGAGCTCTGTGTCACGCTCTGCGCTGGCAGCGTGGAGCCTGGTAGGGATTCTCTCTCTCTCCCTCTGTCTCTGCCCCTCCTCCACGTGTGCTGTCACCATCTCTCTCAAAATAAATAAATAAACTTAAAAAAAATCAAACATAAAAGACTTTTATCCATCCTATAGGACCCAATCAAAAGGGGCCTTTTTTAATAATAAATATGTGCAGGGCACTGACCAGTGAGATAAAAACTTACTCTGCTACAATCCCATAGTATTTTTTTTGGTCACTCATAGGGCATTTAGTTCTAGTTGTATTTTCTTTTTTTAAAAACCATATACTATGAGTATTTCTATACATGACACCTTTCTTCTACTGAGCAGTAAATAGCATTAGAAATGCATAGTTTGGCAAGATAGTTAAGACATATTTCTCCTTAGTAGTAGCCAATAGACACTCACTGGAAAAGTCATATACAAATACTTTTTTCTTAGTCCATTTTGAGAAAAGAACAACTTCATAGTGAAGACTATACATCCTGAAAAAGCTTGCTGCCACAAAATGTTGAAAATACTGGATACTTAAAGGAATAACTTTTTTAAAAAAATGTTTATTTATTTTGAGAGAGAGATTGAGCACAAGTAGGGAAAGGACAGAGAGAGAGGAGGCAGAGAAAACCCAAGCAGGCTCCACACTGTCAGCACAAAAAGCTCAATGAGGGTCTTGAACTCATGAACCATGAAATCACAACCTTAGCTGAAACCAAGAGTGAACTTAAGTCAGAACTTAACCTACTGAGCCACCCCAGGTACCCCTAAAAGAAAAGCTTTAATTCCTATTTGATTTGGGGAGAACGTATGGAGATCTTCACAGGAGAAAATGAAATGGTGGCAGTAATTCAGAGATGGAGTGTAGCTCTGAAGCAGACCACTGTCCCTGGGACATGTACTGAGGGTCTGTGACCAAGAACTTCAGCTTTAACTTTTACACAAGTGAACAAAATTAACACTGTAGTTAGCTAACTACCAAAAATAATTGAAATAGAGTGTATGATATGCAAACCTGTGGAAAAACATGGAATGAAGAAACAGTCAATCCACAGAATATAAGAATTGAAACAAATGAACAAACACAGAGAAAGCAGGGCAATTAGAAATTATGGCAAACAATGGTACAAACAATCCAACATACATCTGGAGTCACAATGTATATAATGGACTGCAGCATCATTAAAAGACAAAACTCAACATGTTAGATTTTAAAAATTTACCTAAATTAGGTTTAGAAGAAATATACCCAAACTATGAAGGATGTTTGAAATAAAAGAATGAAAACAATATATCCCAGTGAAAGACTAAGGATAACAAGAGTAAAATATTGAGGTAATATTTATGGCAAAAAGCATTACTAAAGATAAAAAGGGTAATTTGTTATTTAAAAATTATTCATTTCATTTTGTACAAGACAATTCTAAACTTAATTGCATATAATAATATATGAAGCCCAAAAATGATAAAACTACTAAGGGAGAGAAATCCACCTTCATAGTAGGATACTTTTACAGACCTTTCTCTCTATAATTGACAGACCAGACAGACCAAAAATAAATAATGACAGAGGATATTTGAAAAACATAATTAAGAACTTTATATGTATATATGTATATATCTGTCCAGTAGAATAAGCTTGTTAAGCTTATTGAATATAATACTTGTTCGTACATATTTATTGTCCTCAGTGGTGGAATACATATTTTTTTCATGCAGAAATGAAAATTTTCAAGCTCTGGACCTGAAAAGTACTGAATATGTTTTATTTTTCAGTGTTAGGCACATATTGTATCTTCTATTCTTTTTCTTTATACTTCACGTATATGCTCTTGTATGTATTAAGTATTTCATATTAAAAAAACAGAAAAAAAATTCAGTTCTATCTTGTCAAATATCATTAAATAACAAATGAGTGCTATAAAGAATTGAAATACTGGAATATATATGACATTAAAATCTACTAAAGAGTTGACCAATTATGCCTTCCAATTAAGTTAAAGAAGAAATGCATATGTTTAACTGCACAATAACTTTGAAGTAAATTCCCATTTTATTGATGAGAAAACTAATTTTTGTCTAGGACTTCCTTTTCCTTTCTACCTGAATATATCATTGTAAATTCACATACTTCAGATCTTACACTAAGCCCATGTAAAGCATGACAACAAATACGGATTCAACTTGCAAATGAAAATGTTTCTGAATGCAGGAAAGTGTTAACTGTCAGGAAATGTCAGTTTTTGGTCATGACTAATTGATGGCACATGAACAAAAGCTGAGTATGAACAAGCCAAAGCTATGCTGATGAACTCAGGTCATGAAACTCCCACAGACCTTTCACTCCTGTTCAATAATACTTTCATACAGTTTCAATTCCTCTACAATGTTCATTCCCAAGCTCTCTTTTCTCAAATTAACTTCAAACTATTGTGTGCTTCTGAAAGACTCAAAATACTGTTTTGATGATTTATGAACCCAATGTAGGTTCTCTAAGTGCTTGTGCAGCTTTGGCCATGACAGGTGGCCAGACCAAGACAGGTGGGCAGGCAGCAACATGTCCTTCCTCAGTAGGCCACGGCAAGAAGGTTGGTGGGATAAGGTTTCTCAATTGAGGTATGAGGGTGAGGTCTCTAGGTTCTCATTTTCTCCATGAGACATTCTAGGAGGGAAGTTCTCTTCTAGTGTCTTTCAGTGGAAGAAAAATCCAGCCTTCTGAGTAGCTCCTAAGGATGACAGCTGCCAGGGGATAATGTTCTCCCAGGGGCTGCACTGACATGGCCTGGGGCAGCTCTTTGGTTAGCCCTTCACTTCACAGCTTGAGAGGCCATTCACACAATCATCACCCTAAACTCTACCAGGACTTGTGTCCTCTGGATGCTATCCCTTGGTGGCCTGTACCCATATGTACCCTCCTCTCATGTGTATTTCAAATTCCTTCCTGGTTTTGGCAATAGTCCATGTTTATACAACTGGTTTGGACATTCCCACAGGGAGAGAATTAAGAGAAGAAAAATCATGCTGTTTCTCAGCTCAGAACTCTCTTACGGCTTCAACTCTCTTTCTTCATAGGCTTCTTCCCCTCCTTATAGGTAGGACTCCCTTAGTCTACACTGAAAGAAAAAGTCCAACCAAAGTCTCTAGCAACCTCTCTAACTTATTTCCCACTGTGTTCTTTCTTTCTTTTGTTTTTTTTTTTTTATCAGCAGATGCTATTAAAGGAAAAAACAAGGAGGAAAAGAAGACAGGGAAGAAGAGAGGAAGGCATAGCATTTATTACTCCCACTTCCTCAAAATCTACTTATTCTGCAATCTTCCTTAATGGTCTACTGAACTGTCTCTTAAAAATCAACTTTAATGTCTTTTTCTCAATTCGTATTCCCCTTACATTACTCTGATATCTCACTCTGTCAAGATGTTGTCCTCATAATAAATTTTGCTTTAGGAATCAGAATATTGGTAGTGAAACCATAAACGGCATATTTATTTTTTCTATCTGATGTTTTAATGCTTTAATCCATATCAAATATGTGACAGTGTTCTATTATGAATAATAAATGGAAATACATATTTTATATTATTATAAATGCCAGTAAATGTCAGTAAATGCAGAATTGCAAATATAAAATCTTTGTTGTGAAATTTGTTTATATATTTCAGTTTTAAAATCAACAATATATTCTTATTGATTAGTAAGGCTGACAATATATATGATCACAAATCTCAGATTTAAATTATCTAGAGGGAAAGTAGACAGTGTTATAGTATATGTGATATTATAAAAAAGAAAGCATTAATTCAGAAACCTTGGTTTTCTCCCAGGATGGGAGTTTTCCCCATTGTTTCACTCAGTTATAATCATTGTACTATTTAACATCTGTGCATTCAACTCAAGAAACACCAAGATTGTAAACATTGTTTGGGTGATTAATGGCACATATTTGAAGGATATAAAGATGAATGCCTAAATAACTATTCTTTAAAAACATCATTCTATAAATGCAAAATAATAAACAGAAAATTAGTAATGATATTCTTACATATTAATAAATAGTTGTTGATTACTTACTATAAATAAGGTACACAGCAAGATGCTAAATGGTAATGGAAGAATTCAGAGGAATCTTTGTAATTGGCCCAGTACTTGGTTTATTTCTATTTTGTATTTTTCCTTCCTCTATCCTCCAAGTGGTCAGAGGACAACTCCACCTTTCTTCCTGGCTATCCTTTTCAAAGTCTAGGCTAGCCTTTCCTAGAGTAGGAGGTGATCGGAGTTAGTGCCTTAAAATTTCAAGATCCTAAGGGGCAGGTCTGGAAAGAAGGTAAGGGCTTTCCCTAGGATGAAGGGAGGGACAGGGACCAGGGTGGCTTGTGCACACCAATCTAACATGGAAAATTGCTTTGGGATTGCAAACAAGAGTCAACAGGCAAGGGCCTACGTATTCCTTCCCAACCTTGGCACAGAACACATCAAACAGGGCACAATATAGGGCCCATGAAGTTAGTGAAAACATGGAGATTAAAGCCAGGAGAGTTTTGAGAATGTTGGTTTATTCAAGTGCCTCCAAAAGACCTAGGGGTGTCCAGGAGAAAGACCTGACAATGAACGAAATTAAACATCTCGTTAGCCTGATAGGTTGGAGGCTTGCTTTAAAAGATTTTGATATCACACTTTATTGTCAAAAAATTCACACTAACCTCAGTTCTAAAGTACAGTTCTTGATTCCAAGGAGGTACAGTCTACTTAGGAAGTAAATTATAGGTAAACAAAAATTAACAGTTTATAACAACATATACCAAGTGGCAAGGAATACAAGTAAATTGTTCTGTAGAGTAGTAGGTCTGGGTAAAATAACCAGGGAGATTTCTTTGGCATAGCTAGTCAAAAATATTTTTCTGGGAGATTTGGAACTTGGACTATTTCCTGAATACTGAAAGCATGGCACATTGTAATGTTAGTAGAAGTACTAAAGCAAAAAAAATTAGAAAACCATACTAAGATAATAACAATTGTGAATGCTATCAAACTTCTCAAAAGTGTAAGATGAAATCACATTATCTTTTAGAGTCCTGGCATATCAGCACACACGCATCCAGTATATATGTTCTAATGAATGACAGTCGAGTAAGCATACATACCTGACTGTGACATGAAAACATGTGTGCAGTTAAAAACCGGTTACTTGGCCCCAAAATACAGTTGTTCCCTCTTTTTAGATTTTTTAAAGTATTTATTTTTGAGAGAGAGAGAGACAGAGTGCTAGTGGGGATGAGGCAGAGAGAGAGGGAAACACAGAACCCAAAGCAGGCACTAAGCTCAGAGCTGTCAGCAAAGATGAGGGACTCAAACTCACAAACTGAGGGATCCTGACCTGAGCTGAAGTCAGACGTTTAGCTGACAGCCACCCAGCCACTCCAGCTGTCCCCCTTTGAATAATACTGTCTCTCTGATTCTACTCTAGAACAGAAGAGCAATAAAATTCCACTGCATTCCAGTGATGACTAAGTTTTTGTAATGATGCTTGGTCCCTCGTATTAGAGATGAGTTGGGAATAACATCAGTATTTCAAGCAAAAAGATTAAGTTATGAAATCTGATGCTACAAAACTGTTGGAAGGGGGACAGAAGTGGATTCTTAGCCTGATCTCCAGGAGCGATTCCTAAAACAAAAGCATAAACTAGTTATTCAAAGTTCCTCAACCAGGAAACTGGAGACCACTGCCCAAATCGCTGGTGTTAGAATCCCACCACCTCAGCAGAGACATTCTGATCTGGATACACCACCATCACCGCTTTGAGCCTGCCAGAGAGACCAGAAAAATTATTGCCCAGCATGCTGTTGTGGCCCTTCATTTAACTCCATTTCAATTCAAGTCTCAATCTGACTGGTGGGATGTAAATCACATCAGGAATTCTAGCTACAAGAGAACCTGTGAAATTTAGTGTTTAGATTTCTGGCTTCTTCATAAATTCCCTAGAAAGATTCTGGGATAGATGTTGACATCAGTTTTCTACGTTATCTACACTCCTCTGATTTATGCAAATTTCTTAATTCCTTTCACTGCACTTAAAGTGAGCAGTATCTAAGTCTAGGATTTCCTATGATATTCTTGCTCTCTCTCTGTCTTCATATACTAAACACACACTTAGTGAACACTATGGGGAGCATTTTGCCTCTACCAGTAAATTTCTTTTGATAAATGCAGTGCCCTAAGAAAGTTATACATACATATAAGTAGCTGTCCAGTCTAATGTACCTAGTAAAAAGGATTCGAAGACAGCAAATCAAAGTAAAACTCAGACTCAGATACAAGGCACATATACAAACAAACAAACCCAATAACCTTTCTGCAGTGATTAGTTGCATGGCACAAATCTACCACCTATGGTGAAGACTCTCATTATTCTTCATTTGGCTTATTTCATCAACTTTTTAAGTAGGCTCTGGCCAATGGATTTCCTCACTCTAGTTCATCATTCATATGGTCTGAATGATCTTCCTAATAAAGTGAACCGATTATTTTAATCTACTGCTAAAATAAAATCTCTAAGATATAGTCCAGTTCCTCAGCCTGGGATGATTCTCCCTTTGCTCCCACTTATTTATCTATCAACAGCTCTCACAAACCCTTCTCATATACTGTATGTCTACCATTGTATCAAATACAGTTCTTGATATAAGCATCAATTCAACAAACATTTGTTGAGCTCCAACTATATAGTAGGCACTGCTTGAGTCTCTAGGGGGTACAAATTAAACAACATACAACAAAATAAGAGGATCCTGAATTTTACTTATTTTATCACTTTATTTTAAGGCATTTTGATAATATCAGAAATGGTCCTTTTCCTTTGTACATAGGGATCACATCCCTGCATTAGAGATTGTTTTTTTCTTTCCAAAGCCTAACATAATTTGATCATGAACATAAAACTTGATCTGTTTTAACAAAATGTAATCTTCTAGGCTCTATGCAGAAAATTAAAGAAGGTTTATGATATGCTGTTATTAACTGAAGCAAATAGTTTTTTGTTGCTTAGAGGAATAATTAGTCTTGTTTAAAATGTGCTAATATATTTTTGTGTTTTTTCAGATTATATTTTACAAAAATTCTTATTTTAAATACAAGTTGTTTATAGGTACTTAACATATAAAAATATTCTTCAAAAGGGACTGATGGCAATTGCAAATTTTTATAATACAGACGAAATCATCTTTATAGCAGTGTATTTTTTTCAGCCTTGAACTTCCTTTTGCAATTTGAACCCTAACTAATTGTAAAACTATTACAATTTACAAAACTATTTGTCAATAGTTTGAATTTACTTAAGCTAAATTTTCACTTAACATCAATCTGTAGAAACATAAAGTGCTATTTCTCTATATGACCATGTTAGCTTTCATTGGAATTTCACCTTTGTTTTCTCCTTCAATCCTTGTGACTGGTTCCTGAAATTTAAGAAAGAAAATTGTATAAGCTTGAAACTAAAGTCGTAAAACTAGCTTGTGATAATTAGGATCTCTACTTCCAACTTTCCACTACACTTTCCTATCTTAAGAATACTCATTTGAATATGGCTAGGAAGGAAAAGTTACTGATTTGTGAAGGATGTTTCCTTGATGTTCTTAAACTGCATCAGAATTATCTAAGGGGCTTTGTTAAAATGCATGCATTTGGACTAACCTACAGAGCTTCTGATTTAGTAGATATGGGATAAATTCCAGGACCCTGACGTTTTAAAGGTCAACTGCGGTGATCCTGGTGCAGATTATCTGGGGTTTATAATACAGTAGAGATCCCTATATTAAGGTTAAATATGAAAATGAAAGCATTTTTTCATACATCTTTCATCACACTTGATAAAATTAATTTTCATCACATAATTAAATTTAAAATTTTTATCATAAATGCAAAACTGGGGGGACAGCCTGTATGAAAATATGCTGAAAAATTTTTTTTAATATTTTAACATTTATTTATTTTTGAGAGACAGAGAGAGACAGAGCATGAGCAGGGAAAGGGCAGAGAGAGAGGGAGACACAGAATCCAAAGCAGGCTCCAGGCTCTGAGCTGTCAGCACAGAACCTGACGTGGGGCTTGAACTCATGAACCACGAGATCATGACCTTAGCTGAAGTCAGACCGTTTAACCAACTGAGCTACCCAGGTGCCCCTGAAAAATTTTTATATTTTGCTATATAATTTGATATCTACCATCTTAAAAGTTTATGATTTTATGAATCACAGATATGTACATATCTACCTATTTGTAGGTTTTTTAAAATGTTCATTACAGGGGTTAGGGAAAAGGGAGGGATAAATAAATGAGGCAGAGAAGATTTCTACAGCGGGGAGACTACTCTGTATGGTGCCATAATGGTGGATATATGTCATTATATATTTGTCCAAACCCATGGAATGTACAACACCAAGAGTGAACCCTAATGTAAGCTATGGACTTTGGAAGATTATGATGTGTCAGTGTAGGTTCATCAATTGTAGCAAATTTACTACCGTTGGGGGATGTTGATAATAGGAGAGGCTCTGCAGGTGTGGGGGCAGAAGGTAAATAGGAAATCTCTGTAATTAAGAGGAAATCTTCTCCTTAATTTTGCTGTGAATCTAAAACTGCTCAAAAAATAAAGCTTACAAAAAGTTTGCCCTAACAACGTCTCTAATAATATATATTGTTTATACATGTTATAAAATATTTATATATAATTCTATGTATTTCCTAAACATTTTGGTAATTCAGAAATTTACTTCAGATATTATTGGATACTTTTTAAAGTTACTACAGTTGAAAAAACTGTTTTTCAGATTGTCTAAAACCACATTTAGTCTGTAATTTAAATGTCCAGCAGATGGCACTAAAGATTTTAATTTTTGCACCAAGTTCTATTTAAACTATTTTTCTTTAAAATATCTAATGTGCTAAATAAAATTGGTTGAATCAGCATGGGGTGTAACTTATTAGAAAAAAATATGGTTTAGGAGATAGCTGAAAAAGAACAAAAAAGAAATTTATAAAGTGTTGCAATTTTTGCTCGTTTGTGGAGGACCCTCATTTTACATTCCCTTTGAAAATTATATATTAAAGGTTTTGTCAGTTTTTTTGTCTTCCATTTAGCACTGTTAAAGATGTAGTTCATCCAATCAGCATCCAACAGTGTTCTGAAAGCACTGAGAGATGACACTTAGGAAAAATAAGAGCATAGCTGATGATTAGCTATTAGTGTTTTATAGCCTGTTACTTCAGTCAAGCATTTATTTTTAATTCCGTTTTCAATTTACCATAGGAGGCCACTCCTGAGTAAGCATTAAAGGAAGACATCTCAGGACACGGAGGCCCACTAGCACACATTTAAATACTTGCTCCACTTCATCTGCCAAAAAACACCTTCATTGTGCTCCCGGGTGCTGTGAGGCACTGCATGTGTAGAAGCTTTGTGTGTTAGGTCTCACTCAATATATTGCTTCTAAATTACGGAATAATAGCACTGCTTTCTAATAGTCTAGATCTATCAGAGGTCTAAAACTGAATATCTGACACAAGAGGGAGTCATTTTAATACTTTGACAAGCAGGTTCTCTCATTTCACAGCACAGTTCAAGAGAAGAAAATCAAGTGAAAAGAAGCGAAACTATAAAGTAGCATATTTAATAGGAATGAAATTTTAGAAAGAGATGAAGTTAGTTTTTAAGAAAGCAATCTAATAGGTAATATTGATGCCATCTGCATCATAAATACGTAATTGATCAATATTAAATACATCTAATTACATGCCACTTGAGCTTTTCCAGAATGTGCCATTTGGTCATGCTAATAGACCTAATACACAGTGAGCAAACTCCCATGTGTTGGCAATTTTGAAGAAGGTGATGTCTACACATATAATAAAAGCCAAAGTGTTGGGTACTCCATTCATGCCTCTATAGCCCACTGTAAACATTATCTTTCTGTATTCTTGAGTATTTTCACCAGACTTGCTATGTTTTATTACTACGGGGAGGGGAAAAAATAAACCCACTTCACTTCACAATTGCTTTTTGGAATGGATTAAATATAAAAATTTAAGCGTATGATCATGAAGAAATTATCTGAATTATATTCTTCAGTTTCCTATTTATAAATTGGTGATAATAATAGCAACTTTATAGGATTTGGGGAGGGTTAATTGAGATGATCAATGTGAAGTGCTTAGTATAGAGTCTAGCACATGGTAAAAGCTCAATAGATATTAGCAATTATTATTATACATACACATAGATAATACACGAGAAAAGAAAGTACTTTGCTTTTAAGTTTCTGAGTACACTTAGCTGATAATTTTGGGAAGCAGTTATGAGTGGCAGGATTTTCTGGCATATAGGTATTGGTATGAGTGAGTGACTTAGATCATCTATAAATTTACCAATGACAAAGAGCAGAAAGGTCATCTTTATGAGATGAGAGGGAGAAAGGTGAGTCTGCTGGTATATTTTGTTTTGTGGAAAGTCTACAAGTTATGACCACTGTAGGAAACACACATAATTTTGACTGAAAAATTTTTCAGTCTTTTAAAATGGTCATTGCTAATTCATACAAGGGGGGGGGGGAAGGAGATTCAAAAATCTGATATTTTAAAAAGACTATTATCATTAGGCTATTTTGAACTGAATAATGTAGACTACTTAAATCTTAAGTATTCCCAATGCTCTGAAATGGTTGATAAATGACTGACATATAGAAAGCTTCTAGCATATAAAAAAGTTGGGTTCCCTTTTATTTTTAATATCTAATACACTTACGTACATTGAATGTATTCACATTAGTGTGTTAACCAAGTTTTGCTGCTTGTTTGTTTGAATGATAAAATATAATCTGGGATATAGTGGCTAAAGGGAACCTTTCACTGTAATTTGGACAAAGAATCAGTACCTTACATTTGTAATATTTGATCAGAATAATTCCTCTAAAATGTGAACAATTCCACGAAGCTCTGCAAGCTGCTGTTTCCTAGAAATCACAAAGCCACAATGGGGAAGTGAGAAGTGTAACATTCCCTAATTTTCAGACAGCTAATGAATGACTCCGTCTCCGTGGACAGATCCTTTGGTTGGTCAAGTTCAGTGCATACCCATCTCAGTTACCAGGCTCTCTATTTGATGACTAGTAACAATCCTGTCTTGTCTGGTCAAAGGTGCCATCTTATCTACTTATCCACAGAGAGCGGGTAACAAAGATGGGTCAATCCTCCTCTAGGTAGAGAAAGGAAATGTATTATTTATTGGCTTCTTCCCCCCAGGAAGTACGGGTGCTAACATATTTCTCTGGTTTTGGATTTAATCCACATTAGTACCAATACCTGAGAAGACAGCAGAGCCCAAGGCTTCTGGGGCCAAATATCCTTTCCTGGGATCCTCCTTCTACTAACTTTGTGGCCTGGCAAATTAACACATCAATACTCTACTTTTCTTCTCTGAAATAGAGATAACACCTGCCCATTTACAGACAGGATTGTTGTGGGGACTAAAATAGATAATTTATGTATAGCGCATAGAGAGGTGCGGATTTTACCTATAAGTACTCTATAAAATATTAGCTATTTTTTAAATAACATACAGAGAAAACAGTGAAAACAAATCAGATAAAGCATCTGTTTTTGTTCTATGGCATCTAACATTATTTAATGGATTGCAATACATAAGTAGGATTTAGAATTATGAAATAAAGTGTCTAGGTTGAGTTCAGGTTTTTAAAAGCAGCTCGAGCAAATATCCTACTTGTAAACCCTAAATTAAATATCTGAGGACTAAGAAATGTATTCCAAAAGGTTTCCTCTTTTTCATTTTTTAAAAACAGAGAAATACAAGCTTCCTGAATTTTACTTGCACAGTATACTGAATTAGTCAGCCATCATTAGGTACAGTATTTTCTAAGCCATTCTGGAGTGCATTTCAAGACAAGTGACAAGATGTAATTTCCTTCCCATTATATTTGCTAATGGTGACATCTGTTTTCATCCTTTAATTAAAATACATTGTTAATATGTATTTAAGACCTATCATCTAAATAATATAACAGGTGTTGTAAATAACTTAAGTTATTTTATGCCCATGAGAGATCATAAAGCAGATAATTCAAGTGGTTTTGCAAACATAAAAGTAAAATTCTAGAAAATATATGAAGACTTTGTAATTTCTACAAATGTATTTGCATTCTATATCTTTTCCATGTGACCCAGAACCCCTCCCACCATTTAATCAACTCCAGACAGCTTCTTCTACCCTCACCAGCCACTGCCTGAGAATAATCAAGTCTATTTTTAAAAGTTAGCATCTTATGTTATATTTAGATACTAAAAATGTGTCATAATCAGCTTTAACTAATCACAGTGCACACAAAGCAAAAATGGCCCATTTTACCTCTCATAATATTGCATTATCTATGAAAAACTTTGAATAATATCAAGGTACTTTAAATTTGAACTGCATTAATTCAATGTAATATGCCACAACTCTGGACAAAAAAATGCTGCCGTTTTTGTCACTGTAATGATCCATCAAATTAAGCACGATCTAATTCCAGGTCAATAATCTGATCAGTTTTGCAGCAATACATCAAAAAGAGAATGGTTTACTATACAGATGGTCCCAGACTTACAATGGTTTGACTTACAATTTTTTAACTTTACAATGGCACAAAAGCAATAGGCATTCAGTAGAGGCCACACCTTGAATTTTGTATTTTGATCTTTTCCTGGGCTAGCAGTATGATACTTTCTCATGATGCTGGCCAGTGGCAGTGAGCTATAGCTCCCCCGTCTGCCGTGCAATGAGAGAAAACAACCGACATACTTGCAACCATTCTGTACTCAAACAACCATTCTGTTTCAGTTTCAGTACAGTATTCAGTAAATTACATGAGATATTATTCTACCTCATTATAAAATAGACTTTTTGTTAGATAACTTTGTAAGTTTCTGAGCATGTTTAGGTAGGCAAGGCTAAGCTACCACGTTCTGTTAAGTTAGGTGTATTATAAATGGATTTTCAATTTAACAATATTTTCAACTGATGATGGGTTCATCAGGATAAACCCCATCTTAAGTTGAGGAAGATCTGTATTTCACCTAGAAATAACACCCTATTTCATACTTATTTTGCTGTTATTTCTCTTGAGTATTTGATTGATCTCTTCTCATAGATCATCTTAAACTTAAAACCTGGGTCCCTTCATCTCTTACCCAACTCAGTAACTCCTATGTCAATTCCTAAAGAATAGGCAATCAATATATATTTATGGTTTAATTTGGAATCCATTCACTAGGGTGTCCCTGAAAGACATGTTGTCAGTCCTTAAGAAGAATCTGCTCCTTTCCCTTCTCAGTTGCAATGCCCTTTGCCCCCATTAGGGTTAAACCTACTAGCCTAACTGAAAATAGTGGAGCCATGCAGAGAGAAATTTATACTTTACCACCATCATTTGAGAATTTTGAACGCTAAGTAATGTTATGGTCACTATTGATATCCCTGCTTTTCAAAGTATAAATGGGGAAATCAGGGAAGGCATGATTGAGATGGTGAAATTTGAGCAGAGCTGAGGTAGGTGAGAGAACACAAAAGGCAGAGTTGGCAGAGGGAACAGAAATGGGAAAAGCCTGACATGGGAGCCTATCTGGGGGTCTAAGGAAAGCCAGCTGGCCAGTGTGGCTGAACAGGGCTGAGCAAGGGCACAGCTGTTATGGGGAGAAGGGGACAGTTATATAAATCTCATGATCATTGTAAGTATTTGGCTTTTACTCTGGGTGAATGGGAAGCCACTGGACAGGTTTGAATAGAGGAATCAGATAACTGGCCTTACATTTTCACAAGATCCCTGTAGCTCCTATATTAGGAATAGGAGATGGCAGGTTTGAAAGCAGAGACAACAGTCAGGAGGCCACGCAAGAGTCCAGGTTGGAGAAGATGAAAGTTTGGTCCAGAGAGACACCTGGGTGGCTCAGATGGTTAAGCGTCCGACTTCAGCTCAGGTCATGATCTCACGATTTGTGAGTTTAAGCCCTGCATCAGGCTCTGTGCTGATGGCTCAGAGCCTGGAGCCTGCTACAGATTCTGTGTCTCCCTCTCTCTCTGCCCCTCCTCTGCTTGCACTCTGTCTCTTCCTCAAATATAAACATTAAAATTTTAACAAAGTGTGAACCAGAGCTCAGGTGTGGAGGTGATAATAAGTGCTCAGATGCTTGTTCTTCCTTTCATCTTGCTTTAAATCTTCCCAGAGCGTGTGAAGGTAGGCATATTTATATTTTCATGACTGTAATGTAAATTCTTTTTCTTTTAAAACTTATTCTCAGGTTGCATTTTCTACTTCATGCTATGTATCTTTTCTCACTATCAAAAACAATTATTGCCCAGTCACACAAAGTAAAGAGTGCTTGGCTTTCTCAGGCTGAATGACACCAAAGAAAAGGGTCTCTGAACGAATTACCACATATTTCTTCATTCAGGAGATGAAAAAATATGATGGTATGCTATCTCATAGTTAAAAATACTCACATTTATCTGGTGCTCTATTGGCATCATGGATGAAGTACCCACCGCACACTCATCCAGCTTCTAAAATCTGGCAGTTACTAAAGTAGACCTGAACTGATACACTGAATTTCCTTAAAATTAACAGAAATTCCATTTATTTTATACATTAATAATGTATAGGCTCATCCCCAACTGAGTGTTATGTGGAAACTAATTTGACAATAAACTATTTGTAAAAAAAAAAAAATAAAAAAAAATAAAATAAAGGCAAAAAAATAAAATTAAATAAAAAAATAAAATTAAAAAAAATAATGTATAGGCAATGTGAATACACAGTAATCTTATGTCTGGAAATCTTATATTAAAAATGTTACAGCTCTTTTTCATTTCTTCTCACTCCAGTGCCAAGCACCAGTGGTCACTACTTTTGTGTCCACGGCACAAATGAAAGAAGCGATTATATCAATGGTTATTAGAATCCAAGTTCTGTGTATGTTGGAAAACAGTTCTAATTTTTAACACTTAAAAAAATATTTGTCCATTATTTTTGTAATAGATTTTATTTTCCCTTAAGTATTTATAAAAACCTAACCTGTGTTAGGTGTTCTCATAAAGTTAACTTCCCCCAAACAAATTAAATGCCTTACTATGTAGAGTGTGTAAGTGTGTGTGTGTGTGTGTGTGTGTGTGTGTGTGTGTGTGCTTTAAACCTTATTAGATGACCCAGGATATAGCAGAGCCTCATGGTCTCCATTTTAATATCAGTTCTCCTTGTGCAATGCTATAAATAGATCTATGGAAGGAAGGAAAGGGAAATTTGTTCAGATGTTAAGGGAACACTTCTTCGAATAATCTCTTCTATCACCTTGGTTTTGTTGTTGTGGTTGCTGTTGTTTGCTTTGTTTTGGTTTTATTTTGTTTTTGCTTTTGCTTCCCCTAAGTCTAGAAGAAAGCTTCTAATGGGGGTCTTGAGTAAACAGGAGCACACTAAAGAAAGGCTCATTAGAGCAACCTGTCCCAATTCCCTATAATTCCCTATATCAGCACTAGTGAGTCTAAACAAATGCCTCTGGCCATCACATAAGGGGAGCCAAGGTCTCAGGTGTAGCACCAGAGAAGTGACAGGGCCTGGGCATGGCTGCTGCAGCCACCACCAGTTTTGTAAGGACCTTCTTGCCAACATAACAAGAAAATTTTTCACAGTAAAAGAGCCATCTACAAGACAGACGATATGTGAGATACTAGGAAATGGAACTGAGAAGAAAGAGCAAGAAATAAAGAAGGCTCAGTGTGACTACAGGCAAAGAGAGAGGTAACATTTCATATTAATTACTCACATCTAAAACCTGGTGTGTACAGTATGTCTCCTGCCTAAAAATAATTTAAACAGCCTGCCTAGGAGCACCACTAATTTGTCTCTGTGTGCATCCTGCTGCTCACTTTTCTATAGAATCTGTGTAAGAAAAGTTTAAAGGCTACCTTAACCACACTATCCCTGCTTTGCCAAGTAATAAGACTGTAGGCTTGATGTATAAATACTCTTGGTTTAATGACAGGCAAGTTATAGTCTTTAACAGATTGCTTTCAAAACCCAGAGGTTTCTGGTTTTTGTTTTAGCTCTGAATGGCCTGAGTAAACAAAAGTGCAAGGGCACAAGACCAGTGGTTTTATAAATTCTAAAAAAAAAACTTTGCTACCATCTAAGGCAGAGCCACTCTCTTCCTTTCACTCCTGAGATAATGAAGGTCTAGAGAAGACTTTCATACAGGGTCCCTCATCAGCATCTCCTGGGTAAGAGTGTTTCCACAGATAAAAACCAGGGTTTGAACAAATTATCTTCTAGTGACTTGCTAAATGATATGGACAAGTAATATAATCTATGTTTTATTCTCCTCATCTGTGAATTGAGGATAATAATTGCTACCTCTTAGGACTGTAGAGGAGATTACCTAGTGCAATATTTGACACAGATCTGACAGTAAATCTCAGTTCTCTTCTGCCACTTCTCCTTTCAAAACAGCATGGTTTTCTACTTATTCTGAGCTCCTACAGGAAAGGGTAGGAGAGTGTAATGGGGAGACCATTTAAAGTAAAACGATTTTGGGTGTCAGTCATGGTTTTGTCTGTCACATATTAGGGAACTTCAGACACGGCTCTCAGCACCTCTGAGCTGAGCCTCTTTATCTCTATGGGAATGATACACTTCAATACCTTAGAGTCATCATCAGTTTGTAAACCCAACAAGTAATGGTTGGGTATCTACTACATGTCAGGTGCTGTTTGAGATGCCAGTGATATGAACAAGAACAAATTAAGTCTCTGTTCATAGGAAACTTGCATTCGGCTAAGAGAGGCAGGTATAAAAACACATTCAGAAAACATATAATAATGTGAGGTAGCACTACATGGTTTGATGACAAATAAGAGGCTAAAGAACAGAGAGTTGCAGGGGCAGGGCATGTTTACATCAGATAGGATGGGGAGTGGAGTTCTGTGGGATATAGGAAACACGGCTGCCTGTCTGAGAAAGAGGATTACTCCAGGCAGAAGGAACAAGGAGTGTAAGCACTGAACAAGAAAGGGCTTGGGTTAGGGCAGACAGGACAGAGAAAGGGGAGGATTAGAGACAAGGTCATAGTCAAATGATGTCAGGAAGACCTTCAGAACCATGGAGGGGACTTTCAGTTTTTTTCTGAATGAGATGGGAGGCCACTTCTAGGTTATAAATGGCAAACCAACATACAAGGTTGAGAATTGAAAGGACCCCTCTATTTATTATGTGGAGAATAGATCCTAAACAAGGTAGTGCAGAAGAGAGGCAATCTAGCTACATAGTTCTTTGACAGGGTGCTTGTGGTGAGGACGGTAAAGAAGAATCAAATTAAAGATACTTTTTAAAGCCGTCATACCAATGTAAACTACTATTTTAGCAAGTTTCTGGAGCTTATTTCATTTTTAACCACTTACTAGCTCTATAACATTAAGCAAATTATTTAGCCTCCTTAAACCTTGAGTGTTAGGGACTAAATGTATCTTCCTTAACTTCATATGTTGAAGTTCTAATCCTCAATGATGGTACTTGGTGGTAGAGCCTTTGGGAAGTAATTAGGTTTAGATGAAGCCAAGAGGGTGGGTCTCTCATGACAAGGTTAATGTCCTTACAAAGAGAGGAAGAGACACCAAAGCCCAATATCTCTCTGCCATGTGAGAACACAGTGAGAAGGCCGAAATCTATCTACAAGCCAGGAAGAGAGCCTTTTTTGGGGAACCAAGTCAGCCAGCACCTTGATCTTAGACCTCCAGTCTATAGAACTGTGAGCAATAAATTCCTGTCATTTAAACCACCCAGTCTAAAACATTTTGTTATGGCAGCCTGAGCTGACTGAGGTACTGAATTTCCTCGTCTGTAAAACAGAAGCGATAATATTGTTTATTCCACAGCGTTGCTGTAAGTCCAAAATGATGAAAGCTAAGTAAGGCTTAAAATTTCCTCAAATTATAATGATTAATATAAGGGTCAATTCCTAGAAATCATAATTTTAAAAATTCTTAAAGTCTACCAGTGAATATTTAATATAAGAAATGTAGGTCACCTATAATTACACATGAACAAAAACAGGTCATACACTCAAACAAAATTTAGATGAATGGTAGTAAAAGTTTATCTGCAGTTACACTGCAGCATTTGAGTATAACCAATTAATTCTAGTTATCAGGTCATGGGTTGTTTATTTTGTCATAAAGAAATAAGAAATGTTTTACTTCTTTTTCTATTTGAGTGGATATTTTAAAAGGCTAGTCTAAAAAGAACAGCCTTCATGGTAGAATTCTATAAAAATAATCCTTACTAATTAAAAGAAAATCTTATTCCAAGTTGTTAGACAGACACAGACTTATAACTTGTTTGGACCTTTGTGCTATTTAGACACATGCAAAAAGGATTTCCAGAGAACTGATAAGAACTGTAGATCTGGGCCTCACGAATATCCTGTTTTTATTCTTCCATTGTTAGTTCAATAGAATAATATATTTTTAATTCTATTAAACATGAAATGCCAGGATGAAATCCGTTCACATAAGAATCCATATATAAATGAACAATTAAATTCACCATCACCAAAACATGACATAAAGTAGCATCTCTTGTTTCATAAGACAGTATGAGTTTCCTCTCAAGATGATTTCTGAATGGGAGGACTTCATCCTTTGGGAGGATCCTTCCCCACCTCCCTAGCCCTACACACATAAGCCTTTTTTTCCTTTCTGAAAACAGCAAAAGGAATAACTACAATTATATAGCTTCCAGTAAGCATCAGACCTGCCTGGTGTCTATGGTATCAGAAATGGGTAAGTACTTATGTTATTTCTGTCCAGAACTAAGATAACATCTTTGGAAAGTGCTTCTTGTTTACAGCCAGTAGCTACCTAAACTGCAGAAACAGTATCCATCCGTTCATTACCCTGGCTCAGTCATCTCGACAATGGATGCCTATCAACAGACACTGGTTCACACTAATGATGCTTTTAACAAGTCATTTTGTTTTCTTTGTTTTTGCCTAGACTTCAAAGTCTAAAATCAGCAGAACAAAGTAACAAACAAAGTAAACAAAATCAACAAAGTAAAAATAACTATGAATACCAGCCATGTAATTCAATCCATAATGTGAATGAACATTCCTTTATAGGTCTTTTTTCTTCATCAATTTCTTTAATATATTTGGCTGGGACCCTGCCTATCTTGCAGGGGACAACATGAGGAGCCACAAGAGAGTGGGTCAGAGTACTTCATCAGTCAACTACAGAACTTGGGGTTCTGAGCTGTTTTCGTGTTATGGACACTTCGGCAGTCTATGAGTCCCTGCTCATATTAATGTTTTTAAGCATATATCACAAAATGTGTATAACTGTAAAGAGAACCAATTAAACTGAAAATATTATCAGAGTATTAAAAAACAAATCTATAACATAGTAATATGTGTGGTCACTTTAACTTCTTAGACACATAAAGGAGAATACTTTTTCAAAATAAATAATGGAATCTAATATACTAATGTTTATTCTATGGACCAAAGCAACGGCCTGAAGAGTGATATTCAGACTCACAGAGTTAACATATGGGGAAATTGTGGGCTAGGGAAGTCAATTACATAGAACAAGACACAACTGAATAAAAAAACAAGGCAGCTCAGCACTCACTATTGGGTAGAATTCTAGGTTCTGTTTGGTGACCAGACAAGCCACATTTTTTTTTGGATAGTCATTTGACCTGGACACCAGAGTTAACTTGCTTTACTTTGTGAAACTTCATATGGCATTTTTTCAATGGTGAGAAGCCATCAGCTGCTTAATATTAAATTTCATGTGAAAGAAAAAATAGCTGAGAAATAAGTCTGATATCTGGCTCTAGATATCAAAATCTATCATTTGGCATGAGAAGTATTTTTATCTCTACTGAGTTTTTGGCTTGTATTTGGAATTCATCTCAGTGGAAAATTCATGTTGCATTCAGTGTTTTTCTCTTTATTCTGCTAAGCAATGAATCTCAGTTTTAACCTTCAAGTATTTGTTCTGATTTCATTGAGATAAGTGTTTAGCTCTGGCAAGGATATGATTTGCATTTTATTTGTATGAAGAGCCAATACTGATTCGCACAACAAGAGACGCTTAGAGTGACAAGAGCTGAGACACAAAGGATGAAATTTCCAGTTTAAATTTTGCAGGTGCTAAAAAAACAAAAACAAAAACAAAATGGGATGGATGACAGAAATACAAATGCCGCTCAAGAAAGAGCATAGGTTTAAAGAGACACTGCTGAGTATTTCAAAGCGTTTTCTTCGCAGACAGGGCTCTGAATATCCTTCTGAAAGCCAAAGAAGTTATTTCTGTATTGATTTTGCTCTCTTAAAATTTGTAAAACAGTAAATAACATTTTATGTTTCTTGAAGGACCTGGGAATAACGAAAAAAAAAAAAAAAACATTTGGCTTATGTTCTGGTTAGCAGAGGGCTCTCTGTTCTGTTCACTGATTTCAAGGAGCTAGAACAATGCAGACGTTCAATAAACATTTGTTAAATGATGGTTGGTTAGTTTTTCAAACTGGAGAAAGTTAACCCAAGAAATTTCCCCTAATTTATCTTCTGGCTAAGTCACACAAGAATTAAGCTAGTATAGAGAGGATGTTGACATTGATTTTCCTGTTTCTGGTCGGGGAGCCCCTTGAGGAAAGGAATCATTATTTGTCCTTGTAACCTCTTGCACTGCACTGTGGTTTCCCATAGTAGGTACTCCTTAAGCGTTAAATGAGTCATGGATGAATGTTGTTCAGTAAGCACTACTGCTTTCTCTCCACCATACCTATCATCTAACTTACCCCTTTTCCCCCACCCTTAACTGATATTTGTTCATTTGCTCATGCTAGTTCCATCACCTATAGCTTCTGTATTCTTACCAGAGCCTATCCAAATTAAAACCAATCTTCAAAGCTCTGTTCAGAGCCCACTTCCTTCCTGAAGTTTCCACTGATCCCACCCTCTTTGAGCAACAACAGAATTTCAGTTTATATATCACTCATCTTTATGTTTTATGTGTTTCTGTCTTGTTTGCAAAGTTCCTTTGTCTCCCCAACTTACATCATGGATTCCCTTTGTAGCCTTCAAAATTATAAACAGAATGTTCTGCAAATAGTCAATGTCCAATGAATGAACAAGGAATATCAAATTACATGCATGACATAATGGAATTATTCTCTGTGAGACTTAACATTGAGAGAGATCTTACTTGGAATTTAATCTAATTTCCCTTCTAATCCTCAAATCTCACCAATAACTTAGAATTCTTCTAGATGCTGTCCACACCTTCCAGAGAGGTAAAGGAATCACATTGTGAGGGATAAAAGTCCATCTCTGAATAACTAGTGTGAATATTTATTTATCTTGAACCTAACAGGCCTGCACTCTCCATCTCCATTAACCACTTTACCCCTTTGGCTCACACAGAATAAACCTAATCCTTTTCCCACATGATATTCACCCAAATATTTGAAGAGTGTTATCTGTTATATCCCCTGAGAGTCTTCTTTTCCTCAGAATAAATAATCTATCACTTGGCATGATTTTGTATCCCTTCACCATCCTAATAGCTCTCCCTGAAAATACTTCAGATATCTATTCCATTCTGAAGTAGGCCACCCCAAACTGAAATGAATTATGTAGGTGTAATCTTAGCATTTCTTATTTTATATGCCATACTTCTACCTATAGGTCCATCTCACATTAGATTATTAGTGGTCATAATCATACAAAATTGATATCTATTTGAATTTACTGTCAACTAAAATCTCTTATGTCATTTTTCATGTCCAAAAAGCCAAATTGCTCATAATCGTGTGGTTGTTTTATTTAGGCCAACAAGTAGGACCTTCCTATCTTACGTACTATATTTTATCTTGCTTGATTTGGCCCATCTCTCCAGAATGGCAAGAATATTTTTCTTCTCTAACTATATCTCCCAGATTCATATCTTGTGAAATATGTAATGAATATTCTCTTCCTATTATAGGAGTAGGCAAATTTTTCTGCACAGGGCAAGACAGTGAATATTTAAGCTATGCAGGCCATATAGTCTCTATCTTGGCTATTCAACTCTGCTATTGTAGTGGGAAAGTAGCCATGAACAACACAAAATGAGTGAGGGGAACTGTGATCCAATATAATTTTATTTGTATATACAGAAATCTAAATTTCATCTAATTTTCATGTATTACAAAGTATTATTTTTCTTTTGATTTTCTTCACTCTTTTTAAATGTAAAAGCCACTCTAGCTTCACAAGCCGTGCAAGAATAGGCAGTGGGCTGGGTTTGGCCCATGGGTCACAGTTGCTGACTCCTGATCTAAATCATTACTGAAAGTGATGTAAATGACAAAGCCTTCAACAAAGCCCCTTGGCATGCACCATGGAACCACTCTCAAATTCAGTCCTTCATAACTCAGGCTTAGCAATAAATTCGCTGAAGAACACTTAGAAATACAAAAACTAGGATCTACCCCTCAAAGATGTGATGCAATAAGTGATTCAGGTAAGAGGCTCATGAATGTGTATCTTGAAAATGCTCCCTGGATGTTTCTTATGTAGAGCACAAGTTCTAAAACTTGATTTTGCTGTTCACAAAAAAATTCGGATTTTTCACTTGAGGAACACCTTTACTGTTTTTACGATGAGCTCCTGAAAATATAAGGGTCAGCAAGACAGGCCCAGTTCCTACTTTTATAGACTTCATTACACAGTTATATTTTGTAGAAATCATTTATTATAATGTCTTTCCCCTGACTGACTAAAAGTTCCTTATGGCTGATACCATTATCTCATTCATAATCAGAGATTAATAAGTGCTAATGAATAAAAGTATTATATCAAAAGCAATTAATATGCTTGTACATTTTACCTATTTCAAAATGGCAGATTTCAATCTATTATATAAAATAATTCAAGAATTATCTATGTACATATATTTTTATAAACTATCTTGCTAACCATTATATTCTCAGTACCCAGAAACTTGTTTAGTACATAGTGAGTATTCAAGTATATTAACTGAATAAAACAGTAATATAAGAGAAGTGCTAAACGAGATGTACAACGTGCAAACTACTAAAGGAGAAAATGGGAAGGTATGATAAACAAAAGAAACATGTCAAATTAAAACTTACACCAAAACTTTTGAAAACAATATTAAAATGTGGTACGTTTTCTAGGGAGCCACAATTCATTTAGTTATTCTGAGCACCATATCTGCAACCCCCTGCTATATCCCAACACACACACACACACACACACACACACACACACACACACACACACACACAAATTAAACCAGTCATAGATCCATAGATCCAAAAACACAAAGCTAGAAAGACTGGATGGTGAGGAAAGGTCCTGGTTGCTCTACTGGTCGAAGATAAACTTTTCAATCCCATGCTTTAACTTACTAGTGAAAACTAGAAATCATGTGACTGGACCCATGCTCCAACATACTGTGAGAAGCTTCTAAGATACTTAAAGATAGCTTGTACTTTTGGGGACATCAGGAAGAATGAAGGTTCTAGGGATCACAAGGTGGGCTGTATGGATGCACATGCTCAGGAAAAAAAGCATTGGTTTCCATAAGCCAAAAAAAAAAGAACCAGAAACAGTTTTGCCTTTTTGAAAAATCCTGGAACATATATATTTCATTTTGTTTTGCCTTTGCCACAGCACTAATCTGCAGAATTATAACTTTCTCAAATTATTTCAACCTGAGTTTTCCACAAGTGCTTTTTAGTCTGTCCTCACAGGCTCAATAAATTACCAGAGGCCTCAGTTAGAGAACATGGCTGGTGAGCTATGGTTTTGGGGCTGCCTGACTGTTCAGCAACTTCAGCTGTCTTCTCCATCTGCACTTCCTCCTTTTGCCACCACAGAAACTGTTGTGTTCTTCCAAATTCCTCCACCACACCAGCCTTGACAGCAGCAGATCACCTAAGTGCCACTGACATCTCTTACAGCAGTAAAATCAGCAACAGGGAAAATTAGGTATAACTTCTCATTTCTCCCCCAACTCAGAACAGCATTAAATTCCTGCTTCCACAGCATGACAAAATTACATTCACTTCCAGAGCTGTTACAACTGAAACTGATATCTTGGCAGTGATTTGGGAAACAGAGGAAGCACAGTAGAATAATGATGGATTTAAGAACATGTCTGGTTCTAGCATGTTTGATACCATGGATCAAAAAATGGACCCCTGCCCTCTGCGGTGTTCTATCTTCTCCCAGGCATGAACACTACGCACTAAAAGAAGAATTTCCCCAGAACTAATACTAGCTAAATCAACCCTCGCTATCAAAAGAATGGTGACTTTTCACCATTATATTGCATGAATCATCTTCTATTGTATGATCACTGGGCACAGAAACAAGAGTTTGGGCTGACTCCAAACTTCTAACAATCAGGTCATTCTGGGCAAGTTATCCATCTGTCTAACCCTCAGCTACCCCATCTGGGAAATGGAAACATTGACCTAATAGCTTTTATGAGGAATTTATAGGTATATGTAATAAAGAATACAACAAGTTGTGATTTTTCTAATGTGTAGCATTAGGGATGAGGGAGGGATATTTTATATGAATTTTCCTAAAAAGACTTAATCCAGCCCTTCCTTGAGAAAATAAATTTGAACAGAGATGTAAGTAAAGTGAGGAAGCAAGTCATGCAAATATCTAAAAGAAAACACCCTAGGTAGAAAGAATAGCAACTACAAAGGCACTGAGGCAGGAATGAGCTTGATGTAACTGACAGCAAGGGGCCAGTGGACAGAGGAAACATTAACAAGGCAGATAAAGATGAATTTATGGCCAGGACCAGATGCTGTAAGGTGGTATCATTGATGATAAATTGCATAAAATAAAATCATCCTTTATTTTTAGTGGGATGGGAATTAGTTGAAGCATTTTTTAAAATTTTTAATATTTTTAACTTTATTGAAAAATAATTGGTATGACGGCATAGTGTTCATTTGATATACACATTTCATTGTGGAATGATTACCAAGATCAAGATCATTAATACACTCATCATGTCACAGAGGTAATTCTGTGTTTTTGCTTTCTTTTTGTTTGTATGTATGTATGTATGTATGTATGATGCTTAGGATCTACTTTTAGTTTACCTTCCAGTTTATAACAGTGCATTTCTAATTTTAGTCACTATGTCATATATTAAGTCAACAGAACTTATTCTTGTTGTATCTGAAAATCTGTACCTTTTGACTTTTATCACTCTGTTTATTCCTCTCCCAGCACCTCACAACCACCATTCTAGTCTTTCTATGAAATCATTTTTAATTTTAATTCTAATATAGTTAATATATAATATATTAGTTTCAGGTGTACAGTATCATTATTCATCACTCCCATACAACACCCAGGTTCATCACAACAAGTGTACTCCTTAATCCCCATCATCTAGTTCATCCATTCCCCATTCACCTCCCCTCTGGTAACCATCAATTTACTCTCTGCAGTTAAGAGTTTGTTTTTTGGCTTCTGTCTCTCTCTCTCTCTCTCTCTTTCTCTTTCTCTCTCTCTCTCTCTGTCTCTCTCTTTTTCCTTTGCTCATTTGTTTTGTTTCTTAAATTCCACATATGAGTAAAATCATATGATATTTGTCTTTCTCTAACTTATTTCACTTAGTATAATATTCTCTAGCTCCATCCGTGTCCTTGTAAATGGCATGATTTCATTCTTCTATGGTTGAATAATATTCCAATATAGATATATGCCATACCTTCTTTATCCATTCCTCCATCCATCTATCTATCCAATGGACACTTGGGCTACTTCTATAATTTGGCTATTATAAATAAATGCTGCTATAAACATTGGGGTGCATGTATTTCTTTGAATTAGTGTTTTTGTATTTTGTGGGTAAAAACCAAGTAGTATGATTGCTGGATCATAGGGTAGTTCTGTTTTTAACTTTTTGAAGAACCCCCATACTGTTTTCCATAGTGGTTGTACCAGTTCAGACTCCCACCAACAGTGAATGAGGGTTCGTTTTTCTAGACATCCTCCCCAACACTTTCTTATGTTTTGGATTTAGTAACTGAAGAATTTTAAGCAGGGGAGAGTTTATCTACTTTAAAGATTTACAGAATCACTCTGACTGTTGTTGGAGGGGGAAAAAAACAGATAGGGTCAAGAGTAGTGGAGTAAGACCAACTAGGAAGTTATTGCAATTGCTCTGGTAAGAGGGATGGGAGGGATGGTGGCTTGAATAATATGAGAGCAAGGAAGGTATTGAAAATGTTAAGATTCAAGACTTATTCTGAAGGTAGAGTTCACAGAATTTGCTGATGGATTGGCTGAAAGGTTTTGAACAAATAAGATTCAAGGGTGAGTCCCAAGTTTATGACCTGAAGAAGTGGATAAATTACAGAGATTAGAAAGTCAGGGAAGGAGCTTATTTGAGGGAAAGACTTCAAGAGTAGTGTATAGGTCATGTTAAGTTTGAGGAGCCTACTAGATACCTGAGTAAAGATGTTGAATAAGTATTTATGGGTTTTAGATCTCAAGAAAGTGGTTTAAGCTACAGTTACAAATATATAGTCTTGTTTGATGTTCACATAGTTCTAAGATGTAGGAACTATTACTATCTCCCTTTTATAGAAGAGAAAACAGCCTTGGAGAAACAATACATTTGCTTCTGAGCATACAGAAAGATTATAATGAAAACAAAGAGAAGAAGGATCTAAATAGTTATAAATAACTGGACTCATATCTGGGTTGGTCGAGTGGATAAAGCTAAGTATAGTTAATAGAAAAATTCTGAAAATGCATGATGTCAAAACAAACTTGGTTACTGGCTGAGATTCAAGTATAGGAATAATTATAATATGGAATGACCTCAAAAAGAAGCCTCCAAGGTTTACAGTCAGTGAAATGCAAGGAGATATTTCATTAAGTCACAGATATATAATAGGCTCAATCTGCCAAGGATATACCTGGAAAGCACTGAATAAAATTAAAGAAGCCAAATATTTTGATCTTGGCTAACTACAGATTTAAAGGGAACACTGAAATCTATAAATATGTAACAAGATAATGATGAATCATTTATTATACTTGTGTGTCTCTGAACTGCACCTAAATATCTCAAGAAAGAAAGTTGTCTAAAGCCTTAGTGTAATCGTGAGTTCCTCCCTCTACCCGCATGCATACCACCACCCTTGAGAATGAGTTGAATGGAACAGAAAATTCACTTCTCCTTATACATGATATTATAGTATTTCCAACACAAGATAAATTCAGTTGTATTATCAGCATTCAATATTCCTTTCCTCAGTTTCTAATTCTATGTTTTCTCTCTTGACAAAATTTCTGATTCCTTTTCATCAAATGATTATTTAGCAACGACTATAAACATGTTTGGTTAACAGCATAGTTTCCAGAGCCTGGATTTGAATCTCAGCCCCATCACTTACCAAGTATGTGGTCAAGGGAAAGTCAGAGAAAATTTCTGTGTCTTATAGAAAGTCTCACCTATAGAATGGAGGTAATAACTGAATCTTCCTCATAGAGTTATTATGGGGATTAAATGAGGTAATAGGCAAAATCCTTGATAAAGGATTAAGATAGGAATCAATAAATGTTTGTTACTGTTGTTGTTTTTATATGTACTGTACTTAGAATTCCATGTGTCCTTTTCTCTAGTAGAGGAAGAAATAACTAAGTATTTCTAAAATACAGTATTTCTAAAAACTAAAATTACCAACAATAGTTATTTTGTAAAATACAGTATTTCTAAAAAGTCACTTTAAAAACTTTTGACATTTAAAAGGATTTATTTTTTAGAAATCTCTTGCAATTCCTACTAACAAAATTAGGCAGAGTTATTCTTTCATATACGTCTTCAGAAGACGTCAATGGAATATTATGATGTAATATCACAGAAAATAATTCCTTCTGCCAATTTGCTGGTAATCCTGAGTGCAGATAAGAGATGATCTATGGCAACAGTGTGGTACCCATTAAGCACCAAAGAATCACTGTCAGGCGTGGGTTTGCAGTAAGACCTGTTCAGATCTAAATGATTCTTTCTCCTCCCTGCTAATTTACAGAAGACTTTTCCTGGACCTCTGACTGTGGTGTGTTCTCTAATCACAGATGATTAATGACTAATTATTTTAGCATAATTCAGATTAATAATATAAACTGATGTTTTAAATAGACTTCAAACAAATACCTTCATACCATTGCTCTGTCATATACACTGCACATGAATAACAATGTTTATGTTCTGAAAGAGCAGACTGAAGGTAAATACCACATAAAGAGTGACTGTGGTATAAGATGATATACACTATGTCTATGTTATTGCAAGAACATGTCTCCAAAAGTCATACGCTGATACAAACAGGAACATAATGCAGGTGTTAAATATCTAAACCATATCTCCAAACCAAATTCATCACTTTTAACTCTTTCAAATAGAACCTCACACCTGTATTTATGCAAGAGGCTCCTAGGTGGTCCTTCAGAGCCCAGTTCACCCCAATCATCTCAAACCCACTCTCAGCTTCTGAAAGAAATTTGTTCTATTGCATTATAACAGAGATAAAGAAAATTAAAATCTAACTCTCTTGTCAGACAAAGCCCACTGAGGTTAAATCACTTGCACAACGTGGCACATCTAGGTGTGATGAGAACCACATTGTCAAAGCCTACTTTCAAAACTTTCTGTCAAGTGGGCTCATCTCCTTCCCTCCATGTAAAACTTCTTTCTCTTTCTGTTTCTCTCTCTTCTCTTCTCCTTCCTCCCTCACTGCATCTTTCTTTCTTTTAACTAATTTACCAAATTCTTTCTAGTTCCCTGTCACCTTTACAGGGCTATAAGGGTGGCAAGTCAAATGTCTAGGGGGACCTTTTCTCTCTTACAGTTTCCTGTCTTAAAGAGTAGGAAGAGTGTTTAACAAGCTACTTGGAATAGAGTGTGATATAGGCATCACAGAGAAAAGCAAGGTCCCTAAAGGAGCAAGCAAGCAGGAGGAGCCATGAAGGAAATATAAGTCACAAGGGAAGAAATGCCATGTAGGCGTCTGCTTAATGGATGAATAGGGTAAAAAACAAAAAACAAAAAACTACGAAAAGAGAATGAGGAAGAGTGCACTGGGAAGAGTGAATATGCTGTGCAAGGGCCAATATGTGGCCAAGATGTGTACTTTAGGGAACAGAAAGAATTTCAGAATGGGTAGAGTCCAAGAGAGGAAGAGACAGACAGAGAGGAATTTGGCTTCAGGAGGAGTCATACCTGGATACTCACTTGTATCTGGTTTAGATGAGATTTAGGTGAGATTATGGACTTATAGTTGACACTGGAGTGACTGAAGACTTTGGAGGCTGTTGGGATGGGGGTAAATATATTTTGCATGTGAGAAGAATAAGAATTTGGGGAGGCAAAAGGGCAGTGCTAAATTATGTCCCTCAAAAATTCATATGCTGAAGTCCTAACCCTCAGTGCCTCTGAATGAGACCATAAGTGTGATATAGGGTCTTTACAGAGCTGATTACATTAAAATGCAGCCATGAGGGATACAATCCCAATATGACTGATGTCCTTATAAAAAGAGGCAATTTGGATACAGCCATGTACAAAGAGGGAAGATAATATAGAGACAGGGAAAGGACAGCCATCTATAAGTCAAGGAAGAGGCCGGGAACAGATTATTTTCTCATGATCTTCAAAAGGAACCAAACCTGTCAACACTTTGATCTGTACCAGTGATTCTAGCCTCCATAACTGTGAGAAAATAATTCTGATTAGTCATCCAGCCTGTAGAACTTTGTATGGCAGCCCCAGAAAACTGAAACAGATTTTAGTTCTTCTTTTCAATGTTTAAAAAATATTTTTTGAGAGAGAGATAGAGACAGCATAAGCAGGGGAGGGTCAGAGAGAGGGAGATACAGAATCTGAAGCAGGGTCCAGGCTCTGAGCTGTCAGCACAGAGCCCAACACGGGGCTCAAACCCACAAACCGTAAGATCATGACTGAGCTGAAGTTGGACGCTTAAGTGACTGAGCCACCCAGGCGCCCTGACAGTTTTTAGTTCTTATGGAAAAAACTAGCACAGAGGTGCCTGGGTGGTTCAGTTGGTTAAGCATCCGACTTTGGCTCAGGTCATGATCTCACGGTTCGTGGGCTCGTGCCCCGCCTCGGGCTCTGCGCTGACAGCTAGGTCAGAGCCCGGAGCCTGTTTCAGATCCTGTGTCTCCCTCTCTCTCTGACCCTCCCCTACTCATGCTATCTCTCTCAGAAATAAATAAAACATTAAAAACTTAAAAAAAAAGAAAAAAAGAAAAAACTAGCACAAAGTAATACCTAGATGACATTCCAATTAGTAGTCAATGGCCAAATCACTTACATAGCCCATTATGAAACGTGGTCTTTCCATGAACAGACACTTCTCCAAAAAGGACATCCAGATGGCCAAAAGACACATGAAATGATGCTCAGCGTCCCTCCTTATCGGGGAAATACAAATCAAAACCACACTGAGATACCATGTCACACCAGTCAGAGTGGCTAAAATGAGCAAATCAGAGGACTCTAGATGCTGGCGAGAATGTAGAGAAATGGGCACCCTCCTACACTGTTGGTGGGAACGTAAGCTGGTGCAACCCCTCTGGAAAAATATGGAGGTTCCTCAAAAAATTACCAGTGGAACTCCCCTATGACCCAGCAGTAGCACTGCTAGGAATTTACCCAAGGGATACAGGAGTGCTGGTGCATAGGGGCACATGTACCCCAATGTTCATAGCAGCACTCTCAACAATAGCCAAAACATGGAAAGAACCTAAGTGTCCATCAACTGATGAATGGATCAAGAAGATGTGGTATATTTATACAATGGAATACTACATGGCAATGAGAAAGAATGAAATCTGGCCATGTGTAGCAACATGGATGGAACTTGAGGGTGTTATGTTGAGCGAAATAAGTCAGGCAGAGAAGGACAGATACTATATGTTTGCACATATAGGTGGATTAGGAGGAAGTTAATGGAGGATGATGCAGGAGAAGAAGGGGAAAAATAGTTGGGGAGAGGGAGGGTGGCAAACCATGAGAGACTCTTGAATGCTGAGTAACAAACTGAGGGCTTATGGGGATGGGGGAGAGGAGGTGATGGGCATGGAGGAGGGCACTTGTTGGGATGAGCACTGGGTGTTATATGTAAACCAACTTGACAATAAACTATTTTAGAAAAAAAAAAAAGAAATGTGATGTTTCACCTAGAGACAGGCAAGTCACCTGCCTCCAATGAAACATCACCACACATGGAAAGTCCTTCCTCTTATCTATTACATACAGACTACCTTACCTTCCTATTTTACCTAGTCTTTGAGCCCTGTTATTGGCCAACAACATTCAACAGTTCTTTCAGGGCCTAAAGATATGCCTAAGGTCCTGCTCTCATTAACATTGCTACTCCCATTTTTAACATGTGTTGTACTTCCTTAGTTCAGATTAGGTTACATGATTTTTCATTTGTTGTTTCAGGTATTTTAACAGATACCACTGGGGTCCCTCCCACATTTCCTCCTTCTTACTATTTCTGTGAGGGCTACAATTTTGAACTGCCAGCCTTGTATTTCCTTGAGTGAGGGCCTTCTCCGACTCCTGTGGCCTACTTTGCCAGAAGTAGAGAGTAGTCCTGAAGGAAGGGGGAATGAATACTTCTAGGGGAAGGAGGGAGGAAGTAATAAAAGAGCCTTTAGGATATAAGTAGTTTGTTACATGTAAACATAGATAAATGAAAAAATAATCAAACAAGCAGTACTACTATTTGGAAAAGGCTGGCTCACAGCCGTGAATTCTGCCATAGGACAGAATTGTCCTACTCAGTCACCTTATTACTCCTTACTTCCCTTCAATAAAATAAGAAGCATTAAGAAATTAACAGAAAAAAAACCTAAGTCCTCGATAAAAATTTTCTGAATATTTTCAAAGAGCCTTATTAGATTTTGCAAAAGTTTGAATGCTATTTATTCATTGCAGGCGATTCCTCCATTGCAACAGTTTGCCGGAAGATTTAAAGAGCTAACATAAAATGTTTACTTTTCCATTCTGATTAAAGGTCAAACACAAGTTATCCCTATTGCTCTTGCTGACATAGCTGTGTTGAATAATTATATTTATGCACATTGAAAGTATTTAGGAAAATGCGATTGTTTCTATCTATAAAAACAATTAAAAATTCCCCCCAGGGGAAAAATTAAAATATTATTATGTTGTAAATCTTTTCTAGAATCATTTGTAACAGATTTATAATATTAGTAGAGAACTAATTTTACTTGAACTTTATGAATATATACAGCTGACCAACATTGGCAGCTATTTTTCATTTTGCAGGCAACTATTCTGAGATGCTGAGCCAGCTCTAGAGATATCCAGTGGAAGGCCCAGGGGACAGCGGAGGCCTCCATGCTTTCCCTTCACCACCGACTAAAAACAAGGAAGAACACAGAAATGCCCAGGACACAGTTTGGGAAGAAAGAGAAGCAAAGTGAGAAGAGGATTAGAAGTCAGAACAAGAGAACATATGACTGTTAAATGAGTGCCTACCACATGAAACAAAATGGAGGAATCTATCAATGGACACAAAAGTTGTCAATATATGCTTCATATGTAACATATTCTAAATGTAAACACATACTGTTGAATTAATAACAATGAGCAATGACTCTTCCAATAAACTGTATAACCCAAAGGAATATTTTTTAAATTGTTATAATATCTTAAAACATTTCTATGAACCACAAATTCCCAGTCAAGTTTCACATTGATTCCTGCTAACCTAAAATTTAACACTACATTATAGTGTAGAAGCAACAGTTTTTCTTTTTTTTTTAAATGTATTTATTTCTAGGAGAGAGAGAGAGAGACAGCGTGAACAGGGGAGGGTCAGAGAGAGAGGGAGTCACAGAATGAAACAGACTCCAGGTTCTGAGTTGGCAGTCAGCACAGAGCCCGACGCGGGGCCCGAACCCATGAACCACGAGATCAAGACCCAAGCAAAAGTCGGACACTCAACCGACTAAGTCACCCAGGCGCCCCAGAAGCAACAGTTTTTCTTATAGTTTGAACATGATATTATTATAATGTCAAGAAAGATGTATCATTGGTATTCCATAATTCTTTCTGAATTATTTTGGTAGGTGAGAGCTATAAAAAACTAAGCTATATCATGGTAATTACTGGAAAAAAAGATTAATCAGGAAGGTCAAACATTTGATTACACAAAAGGCTCTAGAGCCCTAAATAATCACATACCTCACAAAAATCAATATTTTAAATACACACATCTATCATCTACCTAATGAAAATTCAAATATAAATAACATCTGTCTCTCGGAGGATATTAGTTATATAAATAATATTGAAACAAAAGAAAAAAAATTTCTCATTCAACAAATAATTACTGAGTGTCAAAGAAACATAAGGAACTACGCCAAGTATATGTGTAATCCAAACTGAACAAGATTTAGACTCTACCTAGTAGTTGAGGTAAGTCTGTGATCACTCATAATTTCAACATTAAGTGGTATACCTTCAGGAATTTGAAAGTCTAACAAATCAGTGTTATAAGTGTAGAGCAGGGAAGAATCGCTATCTGTCTTGACTATTCTAGGAAGATATCATTAAGATACAACTTTTTAACTGGATCTAAAAACAATACATGAATATGGACAAAAAGGAATTTGAGGAAGAAGGAAAGCATTGGAAAAATGAAGAAGTAGAAAAGCACAAGGTATGATTTGGTAACAAGTAGCCCCTCTTGCCCTGAACAATGGGACCTGTTGTTCCATTGCTCTAGGTAAATATCAGAATATAAATATCAGAAGTCCAAATCACAGATTCCACAGATGGAGATACGAAAGGTTTTTAGTGGGGGTGTGGCAGATTTACTGTAATGCACTTAGAAGTTTAATCTAGAGGCAGGGTGTAGGAGGCACTGGATTAGGAAGTATCTACAAAGTATCTACACCAGGGGTTGCAGATTTAAGGATGTGTCAAGGCCAGAAAGATACTATAAAGGCATCCTTGAGGAGGACCTACAAGGTTCTGACCCATAAGAAATTTGGCAGGATCAATTTTCAGAGAAACTGGAAATCAAGATTTTGATGTGAACTTTTCTAACTCAAAGATGTCAAGTAATTCAAAAGGACTTTTTTATTGACTGTTTAAGGATTGAAATCTGAATTCAGTCTATGTGCTGACAGCTTACATAGAGACTACCAGTAACAAGCATTTTAGTGTGATCACAGCATGAATTATTAAGGCCTCAAATTAGATAATAGCAGGCATTATTATATGTCTAACCATTCTTTCTTAACTTTATTTAATTGATAAATTAGCTTTTAAGATGTAGCAGTTAACAAATCTAAGTCAACATGATTTAGAAGGAATTTAAAAACTGACAGAAAAGCATGTTAGTTATATAAGATTATAAAATTTATAGTTTACATGCTAAAACCTAATGGAATCCTGTCATAGTTATATCAAATCACTGAATTTGCCATATAGATGTTCCCAATGATAATGAACTTAAAATAAAAAATAAGTTGGGAAGTGAATATGAATAGAGGTATGTAGTCCTGAATGAAGATTCTGTTTATCACTACTATTAATCTATTAAAATGACTTATTAAATCAATAGTTCTATTTTAATCCTTTAAACATCCAGTCAAGAGGTTCTTTTTCTCCCACAGCTAGTTTTATTTTTTTTTAATTTTTAATTTTTTAAATGTTTTTATTTATTTCTGATAGAGAGAGACACACACACACAGCGTGAGCAGGGGAGGGTCAGAGAGAGAGGGAGGTACAGAATCCGAAGCAGGCTCCAGGCTCTGAGCTACCTGTCAGCACAGAGCCCAAAGTAGGGCTCGAACCCACGAATCATGCGATCATGACCTGAGCCGAAGTCGGATGCTTAACTGACTGAGCCACCCAGGCACCCTTCCACAGCTAGTTTTAATAATGCAAATATTTTCAAATACTTAGCATATATTTTTTTAAAGTTTATTTATTTGGAGAGAGAAAGAGAGAGGGTTAGAGAAAGAGGGAGAGAGAGAATCCCAAGCAGACTGCACTGTCAGCTCAGAGCCTGATGTGGGGCTCTGTCCTAACTGCAAGACCATGACCCAGGCCAAAATGAGGAGGTGGACACTTAACTGACTGAGCCACCCTGGCACCCCTCAATACTCAGAATATTTAAAAAGGAGTTCAGCTGGGAGTGAAATAAGTCAGGAAGAGAAGGACAAATATCGTATGTTTGCATGTATAGGAGGATTAGGAGGAACTTAACTGAGGAACAAGGGGGAGAAGAAGGGGGGAAATGGTGGGGGAAAGGGAGAGAGGCAAACCATGAGAGACTCTTGAATGCTGACAAAAACTGAGAACTGATGGATGTAGGGGGGAGGGGAGATGGGCACAGAGGAGGGCACTCATGGGGATGAGCACTGGGTGTTATGTGGAAACTAATTTGACAATAAACTATTTGTAAAAAGAAAAAAAAAAGGAGTTCAGCTGGTATTATTTTAATAATATTTTTAGACAAAAGGTACTACTTCCATGGATTATTTGAAGCAGAATGATCTTTCTGGAACTTTTGTGTCCCCTACATTCATGCTAAGTTTTTAATAAGGTATGCTTGTAGAATAATGAATGCCTTCAGCAAGAAGAGAAAGGTGCCTCTGAATGGATTCATACTCATGCTATCAAAAATTCAGAGATGTTTTGGGGGAGAAACCAGAACGAAGCAGAGGAGATGGAAGCGGAAGGAAAGGAAGCATCAGTTTCTCTCTGGGCCCCTCTCTTCTCTTGTCTGGATTTCCAGGAGGGTAAACACCTGGGTAAGTGCTCCTGTAAGCCATGGGTGGAACAAGATGGGCTCAGTCAAGTGGATGTGTGCCAAGAACCTGGCAGCAGCGCAAGCCCAGAAGGGCTTCCAAAATGAAGGTAAGTAAATTTTATTTTGTAAACTAGGTTACCAAGATGTTTGTCATTTTGCATACATTATTCATCTATATTCTCTGAGCCTTTTGTAAAATTTTGTTTAGATGATAAAGATGAGGGTCAATGCTAAAAGAAGGAAGCGTGCCTTTCCAGAGCTTCTCTGAGGACAATCTGAGCGTTTCAAAGCTGATGAATGAGAAATCCTCACATGGAAGGTGACTCTTGGGAATCAGGGTCAAGGTCCGAGTGTCATGCTGTGAAAATTCTTTCCTTTTTATAAATTCTACAAGTTCAGGGTTTGATTTTTTAATTTTTAAAAAGAGAAAACAGTTGGTTTCTCTAATAAATTAGTATCTAACTTCAGGGCAATAAAGTAAATATTTTAGAAATTGTGAGATGGTTAAAAATAATTTGTAAAGGAATCTTGATTTATTTATTATTTATTTATTTATTTACAAATAGTTTATTGTCAAGTTGGTTTCCATATAACACCCAGTGCTCATCCCCACAAGTGCCCTCCTCCATGCCCATCCCCCCCTCCCTCCCACATCCATCAGTCCTCAGTTTGTTTCTCAGCATTCAAGAGTCTCTCATGGTTTGCCTCTCTCCCTTTCCCCCACCATTTCCCCCCTTCTTCTCCCCCATGGTCCTCTGTTAAGTTCCTCCTAACCCTCCTATATGTGCAAACATACGATATTTGTCCTTCTCTGCCTGAGTTATTTCGCTCAGCATAACACCCTCAAGGACCATCCATTCAGATTTCATTGTTTCTCATTGCCATGTAGTATTCCAATCTTGATTTATTTTTTAGGCATTCATATAACTGTGCTCATACTAAATAAACCTCTTCATGGGTGACAACCTCTGTATGGCCCTCCACAGTAACAATAACTGTTCTTGAGGCTGGTGTCTAAAACAAATGACTACTTGTGCTTTTACCTAGGGTGACCATATATATTCCTAGTTTCTCTGGTACAGTGTCTGTTGATATTTCTTGTCTTGGTGTAATTATATTTATTTCTTTTTCTCTCAAAAGTATCCCCATTTGGACAGCAAATTATATAAACACAGAACCTTTAACTCATAGCTGGGGTTATCTGCATAATAGCCATAAGTCATAGAATCTGATCCCAAATTTATTGTATCCAAGCCTTGCTAAAGACTCTCCCCCAATTAAATGATATTTTCAGCAATCTTTTTGGCATGGTAATTCCCTAAATTTGGCTTATTTATTAGTTATATGGATAGTGGTGCATAAAACAGTGAATTCAAACCATGTTACCTCAGCACCAACTGCAACTCATCAGTTTAGGAGGTCACACCTGAATTGGTGTATTTGAAAATCTTAGCTATACCTTTAAAACTGTATCTACAGTTTATTTTGCATGCTTTTGTGACTATTAGAAAAGACAACATATATTGTAAATTGTATTTTCCTTGTTTTAGCTGCCATAAAACTGCAAATAATTTCAGAAACTAGCCATATAAATCAGCTTTTCTTACGCATATTTTACTATCTATATTTTAGATGATCTATTTGCTTATTTATCCTTAATTTTCTTATTTTGTTATGTTTAAATTACAAGCCACTTCAACTCCATTTGTAAATTTTAATTTTCTAACATTTATTTATTTTTGAAAGACAGAGAGAGCACGAGTAGGGGAGGAGCAGAGAGAGAGGGAGACATAGAATAATCTGAAGCAGGCTCCAGGCTCTGAGCTGTCAGCACAGAGCCCAATGTGGGCTGGAACACACAAACCGTGAGATCATGACCTGAGATCATGACCTAGCCACCAAGGTGCCCCTCCTTTTGGAAATTTTAAAATGCTACATAAATATTAAAATCAATAATTAAAATAAATATTCTAATTCCTCCTTTCATTATAGAAAGATTATCATATTTGTGATTAAGGGGACAAAGACTAGCTCATAAGTTTGGTAAGATGGAATTAAGCTTAAAGGAAAAAGATTCATTCACTTTCTACAGTCAAAATATGACAGGAAAAAAAACCATCTGACTTGCTAGTTTGGAAGAGAAAAAAATCACAGCAACTGGTTCAGTTTTGCATAATAATGCACAGAGTGTCCCCTTCTAGGGACAATTCAAAATGTCCACTGATAGAAATACAAACTGTGTGACTTTGGACAAGATAATTCCCTCCCTGACTCTCAGTTTCTTCATCTTTAAAACAGGGTTAACACTTCCTTCATGTACTTGTGCAAACCAAATATAATAATATATAAGGAGCATCTAGGAGTGTGCACATGCTTATTACATGACAACTGTTGTTCTTATCTTAAAAAGAAAAGTAGCTCCTTACCAGTCACAATGACTACATCTCAAGATCTCTGTGAATTTCCTAATTTTCAAAAGTTTCTCAGTTATATCACGCAGAAAATAGAATCTGGGGACTAGTTTTCAGAATTACCCTTGCTTCATTACATTTTGAGAATATGGCAACCTTATTCTTGTCACAGATTAACTGCTGTGAGATCTGATGTCCTACTCTAAGTTTTTGCAAATCTGAATTTATCTCATGGTTCAGAAGCATTATTTTCTTATACTTCTTCATGTTCTATTTTCTTCCAACACCAGACATCAGAGTTTACTTGATTTCTAAGACTGTTTTCCACAAAGGAATAAAATGTACCTCACTTTAGGAGAGTAATTATATATGCCTTTCTTTATAAGCAAAATTCATAAATTTCAGTGAGATGCTAAGAAGACTCTGAGTATATGGCAAGATTCCCTCACTCATTTTAATCTTGACTCCTACTCTTCTCATCCAAATTGTATAAGCAATCCAAATCTGTGCCCGTAAAGTGACAAATAACTACGAAAGATGGACTAGTTAGGTGACTATAAAGAATGAAACTAACAAATATTAAACCAAAAAGGCCAAAAGTCTACTGATCCTCTGTTTGTTTTTTCCTTAGAATCTTCATAAACACAGAAACAAATACAACGTAGATATGATACCTGGCATGTCAGCTCAGAGGAGACTATGGTTCAAAGACTTCCATGTGAACTAGAGTTATAATTACATATGGAGGAAAAGAAGTAGAATCTTAAGTCTCTGCTCAGGATGAGGAATGAAGGGCTTGGGAACAATTTAGAGAGAGAAACCAGACTTATGCTAAGGCTGATTAGACTTCATGCCTAATCTGAAAGAAACTTGTACAGAAAGCCCTGGTTCCTGGACTTAATTAAACTTGGAGCATTCTCTTCAGGAAGTAGAGGCTATCTTTGAGGAAAAGCATAAGATCAGTTTTTCTTGTTTTTCCAGCCAACAGACCATCATAAATGGGTTAAATGACATTTATCCTTTGGTCTAACAGAATAGAACTATTGTAATTGGAGTGGCATTCCCATAGAAGCAAAGTCTGTTTATGCAAGCTTGTGGTTTCTCTTTTCAAAGGAGGGTTGTATATTTACAAACACCTGGGTGAATAAAATGTCATGCAGGACTATGTGTTACACTAATAATCAAGCAATGATTTAATTAATAATGAACAGAATAATACATGTTCAAAAAATATAGATGCATTACATATAGCATCTTTTTCAGTTCTCACTGAAACCCAATACACTGCATATTACTCTTACTGAGATTAAATGATTCATCAAAAGTGGTATAACCCGCAAATGGCAAAATTGAAATATAAAATCTAGGTCAGTAAAATGTCAAACTCTACAATCTTTACAGTACACCATGCTTACCCTTCAGAGAAATCTAAGTGATAAATATTTCCTACTTTTAATAGATGGAAAGGAAGTTAAAGCAGGAGATCAATGAGTGCCCAGCAGAGGAAGTAGGTCTGTAGAGAAAAAGGCTAGCTGTGAAAATTTCCAGGATTCACTTGGGGACTTCAGTCAGTGTTTCTCACTGTTACTATGGTCCTTCTTTATCAATCTCCCTGGAATTTGGCAAAATACTCCAGTATCTTTTAAGCAACCCAGATTGGGTTCTCTGACTTATAATGGAAAACATGCTACTACACACAGGTCCTCCTAAGGCAGCAGGCTCCTAACTGATAGTGCAGCTAGTTGGAGGAGGTCCAAATGCCTCTAATGTTGTAAAGACTACACTCTCATCCTGAGTGAGACAGACTAACACTTCACTTGAGAAAATGCAGCTGTGTTGGAGAGCAATTCAACAGAGTTTTAACCACTTGAAACTTAATTATGCATACCACTGTCTTAGGAATAAGTTGTTGCAGAATTCTAGGAGATTTACTATAGATTATGACATTTTATCAAAGCATAATATATCATGAAGAGTGCATAAAATGTATTCATTTGTTTCCCCCTTCTTGTATCCACAATGAATCTGTCAGCACCATTTTTTAAAACTTCTTTGATCATCTAAAAAATCTGTTAATCACCTTGGAGTGCATTAGATTTAAAAAAACAACTAAATGGCCACTAAACTATACTTTGCAAAATAAAGTGCTAATTAGACTATAAAAGGAGATTGCATTAAAATAATTATAATTTATTTCAATAAGCTTTTTATTGGAACAGAAAGTAAATTTAAACTTACTGAATCTTACCATCACCAGGGTCAGTGACCACTACTGTCCTGTAGCTTCCCAGTCTTACCACCTGGAATTCTCTCTGTAAGAGTGTTCCTAGGCTTCTCTTCTGAAATCCACAACCAGTGTCTCAGGACCCCGACTCCATAATCCCACAAACCATGGCTAGGCATCACTCAAGCCTTTCAAGGCAGTGGTTAGAACATATTCTCTATTGCCAGACTGCCCAGATTTAAATTCTGACTCTGCTACTTTCTAGCTGTGTGATCTTTGATGAGTTACTTAACTTTCCTGGGCCTCTTTTTAAAATGAGTTACTATAGGGGCACCTGTGTGGCTCAGTTGGTTAAGTGCTTAAGCGTCTGACTCTTGATTTTGAATCAGGTCATGATCACATGGTTTGTGGGTTCAAGCCCCATGTCAGGCTCCATGCTGACAGTGCAGAGCCTGCTTGGGATTCTCTCTCCCTCTCTCTGCCCCTCTTTTGTTCATGTGTGCAAGCTTCCTCTCCCTCTCTCTCAAAATAAATAAACTAAAAAAATGAGTTAGTACAGTACCCCCCCATCTCCAGCCAAACACATAATAAACTTTCAATAGTCCTATAAGGATGATGTGAAGTTCTTCGTTCTCTCCCCAACCCTTACAAAACAGTTCAAGATTACTACAAAGATGCTGCCTTGTCAAAAAAAAGAAACTAAAATTTCTAGGGCCATATTCAAAGTATATCCTATTCTTCATAGCTTCAAAGACAAAAGAAGCTAAACCAGTTTCTGGCCTTTGTCAAGGTGAAATAATAAAGAGGGCTGGGGGCAAGAAAGAGGAATCTTTACTGGAGGAACCACTGAGAGAAGACAGCAGTGGCTTTCTCTCTACTCTCTTCACCTCTTCAAATTTCCCTTTCTACAAGCTCAGTAAGCCTGATACTTCCATCCACCAAGGGAATGGTGATTGCCTCTTGTCTCAAAGTGAGCCTGATACCATTGGCACTGGAGAAAGAGGCAGTAGGAAGAGTGTTGGCAGACTGCACTACCATTGTTTGGCAAGGAAAGGTAGGTAGAAGGAGAATAAATAGAGCCCTTCCTGGATGCCCCACACTGGAACATTATATACATGCAAGTTCTTGAATCTTCTAAAAGCCCATCACAAAAGTTCCAGAGAAGGCAGTCATTTGGACATCCACCTCACAGAGGGAAATCAGAGCTGTTCAGTGTGTCATAGAAGTAGTGAGGCTCATCAAGGGATGTCAGACAAATCCTGGAGGCCACCTGAGGATTGTCTTTTCCCTCCCCAACTCCAAGCCCCAGCACTAACAGCAGAGAAGAAGGCAAGTGTGGGAGGGCAGATGATCTCCCACATCCTAAAGCCTGTGCTGTCCACTGGAGGTCTGGACTTAGTGCTCTATATCAAGGAGAAAGGGAAAGGCATTGTGTGGAAGAAATGAATTTTAAGTCAAATGTGATATGGAAACATTAGTGAGGACGGATAATCTCACTTCTACCACCACAGTTTATTCTTACTAAGTGAAAGTGACTGAAAAGCGACAGAATTGGATCAAGATGGCTTTAAGAGAGATGGATTCACAGCAGGAAAGAGAACCTTCCTGAGCCTTGAGGAGGCAGATTTTAGTGAAAGAGAAATAATTTGATACCTATTCCTCATGAGTTGAGACTTTCAATCAAAATAGTTTTTTAAAAAAATTAGATATTGCAGTTCTTGACATACTCAAGTCACACTGCACAAAACTATGCTCAAGCAAAACCTTGAGATGTTTCTAAACTCCTTATCACTATTAAACCTTTTGGGCTCTTAAAAATCCTTTTTCCTTTACATTAAGTGATTCTCTAAGTTGTGGGAAGTAGACTTTCTTTATTATCTCTGATCAGGCCTTCAGCTGCTTCATCCTGCCACTGAAAAATGTACCTTGGTTCAAATAAGCAAGGTATTTGTCATAGGAGTCATGTATATTTACATAATAACTTATATATGTAAATGCATATGGTTGTATCTTTGATATTAAATAAGTGCTTTCTCTGGAAAAAATTGTAGAAGTATTAGAATAACTAAAAATAGATAGCAAGCATTAATAATGGAAGCACTAAGGAATGTTATTGTACTTACTCTTTTCCCTACATTATTTTTACTATTTCTTTCCAAACAAAGGCCATATATCTACAAAGAAAAAAATTACACCCAAGGCCTTGTTAGGGGTTAGGAATTAGGCAACAACATGTTTTCTTTTATGTTGTGTGCCCACCTTACTTTGTCCCTCAGTATTACATGAATCTAAGAAATCTTGGGGACTGTTCTTTCTTTGATGATTAAGGTAACCTGTTTTCTGACTTTCTGACATTATGCTAAATATTATTAGAATGCTCACTGTCCTATTGCTATTGAACTTGGCTTTATACCTACAATTAGATGAACTAGACTGTAATAAAAAGTTCTGAGTCCTCTGCCTTCACTCCCATGTATATATTCTCACCACTGTGTATAAATCATCACAGATGGTCAGAAATGGTGAGTTCCCATATCATAAGCTCTAAACTCTTAACATCAAACACATTAAAACACACACACACCACCACCACCACCAACAACAACAACAACAAGACAAAACAGAAGACCTACTCCTTGCAGGGCAGGACATCTTGGTTTTTATAACCAAGGGGTTATGGGGCCTCAGCTGCTAGGATTCAGATACTCTTGCTTCCCCAGTGGCTTGTCCCCATTCTAGATCCCCTGTACTTGTAGGCTTTGGGTGTTCCTCATGATCTTGCTCTCTGGAACTGTGTCCTACCTGATCTTCACTGCATACCTGGTCTACTATGGACTCAGCCCAAGGGTAGGCCTGCTTCCAGCTAAACCTCACTCCTCTGTGGCTTCAGTGTTCCACGAGGGCAAGATGATGGCAGCAGGTCAAGGGCTACAAGTTAATATATGGTGGGGTTTACAGACTGTTGCTGGCCCTTCCCTCCCTCAAGTAGCTTAATCTCAGGCATGAGTAATGAATTATTCCCTATTCTCAACCTGTTTCTCATTATTAAAGCTTAAAGGTAAGAAAATAACTGTTGATGTGATAATAACCTTTTTCATTAACATTTTAATATTTAATCCCATTTCCCAACAGGCTGTTGATGGAACACTTCATCTACCATACCTATTTTTTTCATTATATTATAACCCACTGCTGTACATGTTTGTTCTTTCTCAAACTTTTAATTTTCTATTTTCTTTTGTTTTCTACATCTTATAGACACAGTCAAACAAAATTTATCATATAACTCTCAAGAAAGCAACATTTAGGACACATTTTGTTGAAAGTGCCTGATTAGTAGAAAACCTTTACTGTGGATGATGTTAAAGGACAATAAGGCTCAGGAGAATGCTACAACATCAAGCAAAGGTTGTGTTAGCTAAGCCCTAGCACAGGCAGAGCCTTCAGAGGAAAGAAAGCACTTAGACACCACTGGAGCTGGTTATTTTAAAATGTTTCCTTGAGGAATCCTTTTACTCTGGATGCAAGGGCCTCTGAACCACCAGTGCAGGGCTAGATTCTTATACCATGAGTCAAAGAACTCTTGTTATAACATGGAAAATACAGATATTTTTAGTACTTATTTTATACCCCATTGTCCACCATTCCTACTTAAAACATTACTATGCCTAAGACCATGCATATATTTTCACCACTGTGTATAAATCATCACAGATTTTAGGTGTCTTGACAAATATGTTATTTTAACCAAAGGACGATGGGGTGGAAGTTTAATGGCCAATCTTGCCTAACCTCAAGAGGATCATAAGACAAGTCCTGAGAGAACAATTCAGGTTACATTCAAGGCCAACATAAAGAGAGATAATTTCTTTCTTTCTTGAGAATTCCTTTGATCCAAACAGTATCTAAAAAAGGGCTATAATTTAAGTAATGGAAGAATGATATTTCAGAAATATGGACTTTAAGTAACATTTCCCTTCAGGCTAGAAGTTTTTATAAGCCTAACTCTGTAACTCTATATTTTATCCTATTATAAAGACATTTTAAAAGATTTTAGGAGTAAAGCAAACTTAATTTTTAAAAGAATGTTTTAAATTAGAGAAATATAACCCATACCTGAAGATCTCATTTCTCCTTTCTACCTAATTAGTTTCTGAAACTAGAATTTATACCACTGGTACCATAATGCAAATACCTCTTTCTTTCTCAGCCTTTTACATTTTACTCTTTTAATTTTAGCACCCACAAAACTCACTTTTAAAACTAGTACTTGAAAAGAAAATATTCTGAAACTGAAAACGTAATGAAGTTTCTATTTTAAGATTTGATATGGCTTGATCATGTTCTACCCAGACCCTTTCAGCCAAGCAGAAGGCTGAGATAATTGGCAGCTTAGGAGGTAGAAGAGGGAACTTACATGTAGGACTCTGAGTATTGTTTTAGAGGCCCTCCTAGCACTTGTGAAACATGGCTGTCATAGGAGGCACACTGGGAAGTGATAAAGTTATCAAGAACATTGTTCTTTTGTAAAAGGAGGCAGAACTGAGGTAGTTCTAATAGTTTTCTTTCAGGCAGATATATTGACATGTATCCTCTCGATGTTGCTCAGTTTTCTTTCAGGCAGATATATTGACATGTACCCTCTCGATGTTGCTCGGAAACTCCAACCAAGAATCAAAATGTGTCTGTCAGAAATGCCCTCCTTTTACTGACAGCTGCTACTCTGGGATCTCTGCAGCACACTGACTGGTTAACATCCACTAAAACATACAGGTCTATTCTGCTTTCAAGAACTCAATGTGACTTTCAGCCATTGGGCAAAGTATGAAAAGAACTCAAGCAGACCAGCATGAGTATGAGTCTACAGTGAGTTAAAGTCACTCTATCAAATATAAATGGCAAAGATTAAGATCAAGTTTTCTAAGTAATTTTACATTTTTATAGTGTAATTTTCTATTCTTATTCTTTAAAATATATATTTTTTACCTTCAACATTTGAATTTTACTGCTAAAAAGCAGGTCACCCTTTCCACAAAGGAAAGCAGAACTCTAATTTTACAAATGGTAGTCAGTGTGTTTATGAATGGTTCTGTAACCATATGTGAAATTGGCAATATCAGGAATAGTCTTCTACATTACTGTTAGAGGAATAGCTACAAAGCCCATTACCATTCTGGTCTCATCTTTTAACACTCTCCTCCTCACTTGCCCCTATCCAGCCATAGTGGCCCGTTGGTATTCTTAGAACACACTGGAAATACACAGGCTTCAGGGATTTGAACTTGTGTTCCAAGCTTACTCAAACCTTCCCTATATATCTGTTTGGCTCATTCTCACATCCCTTTCAACTCCTTGTTCAAATGTTACTTTCTTATTGAGGTTTGTTCCAACTATCCTATTTAGATAACACAAAAATCTCTTCCCCAATGAGATTTCTGATCCAATTCTCTCTCTTTTCCTTGACATTTATTATCTTTTAATATAACATACAATTTGCTTTTTTATTTTCTGTTTCTCTCCAGTAGAATATAAGCTCCATGAGGTAGGAATTTTTGTTTTGTTTAGTCTGTATCCTCAAACTCCTAGAGAAGTGCCAAGCACTCATAGTTGTTGAATGAATAAGTTATTTTGCCAGTAGTAGTAATGAACTTGAATCTACCACTACTTGCTTGCTACCTGGAATGTGGAAATGGAAAGCAAACAAACTATCTAACTTACTGGCCAATAAATCCAAAGATTTTATCTAATAGTTCCAAGCAGCATCCAACTGAAGTTTTAGATCACACATTAAGAACAGAAATTACCAAAGACTTCCTGATTAGGAGATGATATTGAAAACCACCTAATGCAACAATGTAATTAATACTAACCTGTTTCTTTGAGAAGCTTAGTGTAATTTTTTTAAAGTGTATTTTTTTTTGAGAGATATAGTGACAACAGGGGAGGGGCAGAGAGAGAGAGGGAGGGAGAGAAAGAGAATCTCAAGCAGGTTCGGGGCTGTCAGCTGTTCAAGCTCCTTACAGGGCTTCAACTTATGAAGTGTGAGATCATGACCTGAGCTGAAACCAAGAGTCAGTCACTTACATGGCTGAGCCACCCAGGAGCCCCTAGAAGCTTAGTGCAAATTTTATTGAAGGAGAGTTTAGATCAACTTTGTACCTTTTCTAATTTACTCTCTTCTACATTGCCAGCTAGGTAAGAAGAGCTGTAAACTAGCCTCCCAAGCTTTCTGACACGACAGATAAACTTTTTGAAAGCTGTTTTTTGTTTATTTGCTTCATTACCTTCCTGTCATTCCTATAGTATATTCACCTCTCTAAATCTGGAATTATAAAGTACTTAATTCAGGCAGATTAACAAACTGCCGAAGGCTGGTCAGAGGAAATTAAAATAAGGTAGCCCAGCAACCTCTCACATATTCATCATTTCTAGAATTACTCCATCACAGAATCCCTCCTCTGTGGTACCTACCAGGCCTTCAAAAAAATTGTGAAACTGAAAATTCCATGGTTTGCATTTAGATTTAATTTGGAATCCTTGAGTGTCACAATGCTGCTTCAGAGAAATAGAGCTCTAGTAGGTAGTTAAGTCTGATGAGCTTATTCAAAGAATCTCAAAACTGCAATGGGGAGCACAAACAGAAAATCAATCTCTGCAGTGCTCAGGGTCGTACAAAAAAGCAATAAGCAGCTAAAACTAGGAACCTGGAGTTGCTTTACAAAATATTGACTGTTTCTTTACATAGGTCACTTCAAATTACAAAGCGTATTATTTTAGTCTATATAAAAACAGATTTTTCTGCTAACTGCATATCATAATCTTCTATAATGAACAGAGGTGTTTGAGAAATTCATATAATAATAATGCCTGTGTGGCTCAGTCGGTTAAGAAATTCATATAATAAATAATATTTATTTTTTGAGTCATATGACATTAAAATTTATTTCCTAGGGGAATCCGGGTGGCTCAGTTGGTTGAGCTCTGACTTTTTTTTTTTTAATTTTTAATGTTTGTTTTTTAGAGAGGAGGGGAGGCAGAGAGAGAGGGAGACAGAATCTGAAGCAGGCCCCAGGCTCTGAGCTGTCAGCACAGAGCCCATCACGGGTCTTGAGCCCACGAACCATGAGATCATGACATGGGCCGAAGTTGGATGTTTAACCAACTGAACCACCCAGGTGCCCCAACTGAGCTCTGACTCTTGATTTTAGCTCAGGTCATGATCTCAGGGGCTTGCAAGTTTGAACCCCGAGTGATGAGTCCACTTGGGATTCTCTCTCTCTCCCCCTCTCTGTCCCTCTCCTGCTCATGTTCACTCTCTTTTTCAAAAATAAATAAATTTAGGGGCACCTGGGTGGCTGGGAGAGGTGGCTAAGCATTCGACTTCAGCTCAGGTCATGATCTCATTGTTTGTGAGTTCGAGTCTCTCATAAGGCTCTGTGCTAACAGCTCAGAGCCTGGAGCCTGCCTTGGATTCCGTGTCTCCCTCTCACTCTGCCCCTCTTCCACTCACACTCTGTCTCTGTCTTTCAAATATAAATATTAAAAAAATTAAAAACAAATAAATAAACTTTAAAAATAATAAAATACAATTTATTTCCTAAATCTAAATTAGTTTTTTTTTAATTATCTATTTTATGCAAAGATTCAGAAGAATAACAGGACAGTATAGCTTACGGTTAAAGAACTATATATATAGATATAGTTACAGATATCATAGCAGAAATTGTTTAAATGGTCTAAGATATCTAATTTTTAAGGTCTATTGGCCTGAAACAAATATACTCAAGGCATATATTCTACAAAAGAAAAATGTTCTACCAGAATTGCATGTTTGCAAAAACAAAATCTAAAATTTCAGCTCTGGAGCGAAATAAGTCAGGCAGAGAAGGACAAATACCATATGTTTGCACGTATAGGAGGATTAGGAGGAACTTGACAGAGGACCAAGGGGGAGAAGAAGGGCGGAAATGGTGGGGGAAAGGGAGAGAGGCAAACCATGAGAGACTCTTGAATGCTGACAAAAACTGAGGACTGATGGATGTGGNGGGGGGAGGGGGGGATGGGCATGAAGGAGGGCACTTTGGGGATGAGCACTGAGTGTTATGTAGAAACTAATTTGACAATAAACTATTTGTAAAAAAAATAAATAAATAAATAAATAAATAAAATAAATAAAAATTAAAAAAAAAAATAAATAAATAAAATTTCAGCTCTGAGTATGAATTGTCTAAAGCAATTATTTGCCACCTGTCTCCAGACCCCAACTTATAGCAAAAAACTTGCTAAAAATAATAAACATAATTGTGCCCTTTGGGGAGGATTCCCCTCAAAGTCCTATCCTGTTTGTAAATATATCTAGCCCTGTTCTCATCCTTCCCTCTAGCTTCAGTAGCTAATAATCCTTATAATCAAGGCCAATCTTCCTAAATATGCTTGGATGTGTGTCCCTGCAACACTCTCAGGAATTCTAGTTCATCAGCTGCCCTCCTTCTCTGTATCTTCAAACTTTTCCAGCACTATTGACTCTAGCTTCCTATCTCATTCTCCAACCCACACCCTGACTCACACAGTCACAAAGGTGGATGAGAATAGCATCAGGCAGCACTTCCAGATAGTCCTGATGGTTATGTAAATACAGAACCTGAAGCCAAGGTTAATACCCAACCAGGCTGCTCCCTAGAGTTCAACAATTTCTAGAGAGTTCAAAAGAGACACATGACCATTGATCAATCACAATTGGTTCAATTACTAAACCACTTATCCGTGAAACAAAATATTTCATTTTGCTTCCACATTAGCACAATATATTTTTTTCAAGAACATCATCTTATTAAAATGATTCTAAGGGGACACCTGGATGGCTCAGTCGGTTAACCATCGGACTCTGGCTCGGTCATGATCTCATGATTGCTGAGGAGCCCAGCATTAGGTTCTGTGGTGACAGCTGTGAGCCTGGAGCCTACTTCAGATTCTGTGTGTCTCTCTCTCCCTGCCCCTTCCCCTCTACTGCTCCATTCATCTCTCTCAAAATAATAAACATTAAAAAAAATAAAAAATAAAAAAGTAAAATAAATGATTCCGAGGACTTTCACAGGAAAGAAAAATTTCTATCATCCAAACATCAAAAATAAATGTGTTTTTAAAATATCAAAATACAAATTGAAAGAATATTTAAAGTTAAAGGATTTTTATTTTAAAAACATCTTTAAAATCAATGAATAATAGGGCACCTGGGTGATTCAGTCAAATACGTGTCTGTCTGACTTTGGCACAGGTCATGATTTCACAGCGGTTTGTAGGTTTGAGCCCCAAGTAGGGCTCTGTGCTGACAGCTTAGGGCCTGGAGCCTGTTTCAGATTCTGTGTCTTCCTCTCTCTCTGCCCCTCCCCTGCTCACACTCTGTCTTTCCCTCCCTCTCTCTCTGTCTCAAGAATAAAAAGTAAAAATAATTTTTAAATTAAAAAAAATTGAAAAATGTAAAGACCCAAGTGGGGGAAAAGAGAACAAAGAATGTGTATGGAAAATTCCAAACAGAAACATCATTAATGGCCAATAAACTTCTGGAAAATATTCACATTCACTATCAGAAAAGAAGATGGAAATAAAAATATCACCAACAACAATAAACCTCACACGCTTTTTACCTATAAATCTGAAAAAGATTTAAACAACATACATTGTTCTGTGTAGCAGTGGAAATAGTCATTGTCATAGATGTGAAATTTGATACTGCCTTTCTGAAGACACTTGTCAATATATAGCAAAAACTTTAAATTTTCCCAAATTTATTTGACTTTGCTTTGATAAAATAGCATAGTTTTAATTGCAAAAAATTTAAAGTATTTTAAATAACTTACAAGGTATTTTATCCACAAGATAAAATATTATAGATTTCTCAGGCTCCTAAAGTGAAAATGATTTCCTTCAGATATTAGAGTTTTTAAAATATGAATATGCTCTGTGAATCTCTAAGAGGGAGCTAGAATTTCTCATTTTTTTCCCCTCTAAGAGTCAGGTTGGTTGAAGTACAACTTCATCATTTTTCAGTGTACAGCTTGATGCATTTTGACAATCAAGGCATAGAAGAGTATCATAAACTCTACAAATACCCACAGGCACCTTTATAATCAATCCATTATCTCTCCCCCAAACTCTAGCAATGACTATCGTTTCTCTGATCTTACCATTGTTGTATTTTTCTAGAATTTCATATAAATGGAATTCTATACAATATAGCCTTTTGATTCTGGCTTCTTTTACTTAGCATAATGGTTTGGAGATTCATCCATGTTATTACATATATCAGTAGTATGTTCTTTTTTATTGCTGAATAGTATTCCAGTGTGTGTGTGTGTGTGTGTGTGTGTGTGTGTGTGTGTGTCACAATTTGTTTATTCACTTACCAGCTCATGGAGATTTGAGGTATCTCCAGATGTTTGGTATTGTGAACTACTGTGCATTTGCATATAGGTCTTTGTGAGGACATGAGTTTTTACTTCTCTTGGATAAATAACTAGGTATTTGATTGCTGGGAATATATTACATATGTATTTAACCTAATAAGAAATTCCCAAACTGCTTTCCAAAGTGACTTGTCATTTTACATTCCCAACACTAATGCACAAGAGTCTTGGTTCACACTTGTTATTGTCTATCTTTTAAATTTTGGCCATTTTAGTGAGTCTGAAAAGTATATCATTGTAATTTGGATTTGGATTTCTCTGACAACTAAAGATATTGCACATCTTTTTTTCCCCCCACATCTTTTCATATACTCATTTTATATTACTTTATCTTATCTTCTTTGATAAAGTGTTCAAACATATTGCCCACTATGAGAAGTTGCTTACTACCTTATTATTTAGTTATTTTTGGTATACATACTTTATTAGAAATGTGTTTCACATTTTTTTCTTCCAAGTCTGTGGATTGAAGTAATTTTTAATAGTGTCTTTCAAAGAACAGAAGTTTTAATTTTGAGAGAATCTAATTTATCATTTTTTCTGTTATGCTTTATGCTTTGGAATCCATTCCAAGAATTCTTTGTCCAAAAAAAGGTCACAAATATTTTCTCCTATGTTTTCTTCTAATAGCTTCCTCACTTTAGCTCTCACACTTAAGTCTATGATTCATTTGGAGTTCATTTTTGTATATGGTGTAGAGTAAAAACCTGTATTTATTTCATTTACATATATGGATATCCAGTTCCTTCAGCACTATTTGCTGTTTACTGTTGAATTACTTTGGCAACTTTGAAAAGTTTCCCACAGTTATTTAATAACAGAACCTACTGAGTTTTCCAGTATGAATTATTATGTCTATCTTTTTGGTAGATGTCTTTATAAAAGGTTATTTAATAATACATTAAAACATTAACGGGGGCTCTTGGGTGGCTCAGTCAGTTAAGCATCCAACTTTGGCTCAGGTCATGATCTCACAGTTTGTGGGTTTGAGTTCCACATCAGGCTCTGTGCTGACAGTTCAGAGCCTGGAGCCTGCCTCGGCATGTATGTCTCCTTCTCTCTCTGCCCCTCCCCTGTTTGTGCTCTGTTGCTGTCTCTCAAAAATAAACATTAAAAAAGAAATGAAAAAAAGAAAACAACATTAATGACACATTTGTTACATGGGGGGCAAAAAGCTGGAAAACCAAAAGTATATGTGTATAAACAGGAGTGTTATGTACCAAAATATGTACACAGAGGTTATTAGGTTTTGATTATATTAGGAATACTTTAACTTTTTCTTTTATATGTTAGATAGAATTTTCTCTTTTAAAAGTACATATAAATTATAACAGAACTTTTGAAACTGTATTCCTTAAAATTTATGATTCAGTGGTTCCACATTGTATATGCAAAACATCAAGAGATAATGATTTAATCTTTTCTTTTTAGATTTTTCCTAGATTTTAAGACAAGTGTGCATGCATGCTCTATGACTATGGTATTACACACCACAGATTCAAAGATACAGTGAAACATTGCGAACATTAGCAGGAACAAATACATCATAAATACACTTGAGTTGTATCACACAGAAAAGGGAGAAAAATTCTGGTTAAAAATACCTTACCATTTTCTAAAAGCAACATCACATTATATTTGACAATTCTATTGTTTTAAATTGAATGTTCTCAAAGGAACAGATTCATAATTTTAGTGTTAAACCAAATGTTCTCAACAGAAGATATCCTTAAAAAGAAAAATAAAGTCAATGAATGATTCAGGCAAAAAGTTCTATTGTACTATCACACCCAGTTTCAGTGTTGATCATTTTTAAAGTTTACACTCCCTTCACACACAGGTAATCAGGAACTTTCCACATAGGGCATGCAAAACATGAAGAGATAATGATTTAATTTTTTTTTAGATTTTTTCCTAGATTTTAAGGCAGGAAGATAAAAATGACAACTATAAACACTTCTATATCTTTATTACTTCCCTTTCCCTTTCTTTTAGAAGAGTGATAGTTTTGGCAGAGCGGAACTTGCCTTTTCAGGAATTTCTTATTTGCATTCACAGTATCAGTGATGCAAATGATCTCGCAAGTGTGCGTGCGTGCTCTATGACTATGGCATTACACACCACAGATTCAAAGATAAATTGAAACATGGCAAAAATTATAATTAGTACCAAGTGGGTGTAGTGTAAGAGCTAAAAAAGCAAAGTAGAAAAGTTGAAATTCACTTCCACATTCAATTCAGGTGTTGTGTGGAGCTTACTTTTGGGTGATTTCTGATTGTTAAAACACTTAAGTTGTCACCAAAATTTCCATATAATTAACAATGCTTTATACAGCACTCTTGTGCTTCCTCTGTAGGCTGGATTTTTCTCCCCTCTTCTTCAGTTGACTGTGCTGTGTTTAGTGATGACAAAAAAAATGACAATCTAATCCAATGTTTCTCAAAGAATATTTCTAAAGAAGATTCCTTTCCCTTTCATATTATGAAGTTTCTTACATGTAGGACATAGTAAAATACTTAAAAATGTGTCCATAGGATTTCTCCAAGAGGGATGATATAAAGTGATGACCCAAAATACTTGGTTGAAAGAGTACTCTGTGAGAACAGTAAGAGGAAAAAGCAGTATTATTTTAATATTAATACTCAAAATACATACAGTCTTAATCATTAGAAATCACCTGTAAACAAGCTTCTGACAATGCCTGAGTTGGATATGAAAATTAATTTCAACGCTTCTACATTAGTAAGCTCTTATACTACAGCCACTTGGTCCTCAAATACCACTTGGAGAAATCTAGTGAACCCATTCTTAAGTATTCTACTCTGTTCTTCATGTTAAGGAATTTTATTTTTTTAATTTTATTTATTTTGAGAGAAAGAGAATATAAGCGGGGAAGAGTCAGAGCAGAGGGACAGAGTCCCAAGCAGGCTCTCTGCACCATAAGCACAGAGCTAGATGTGGGGCTTAAACTCACAAACCACAAGGTCATGACCCAAGCTGAGATCAAGAGTCAGATGCCTAATTTACTGTGCCACCTAGGTGCTCCATGTAAAGAAACTTTATAATGTGAAGGGGAAAGACAACTTCATTATAAGTATTCTTTTAGATAGATTAGATTATATTGTTATTTATTTGTAATACCTAAGGATAGCCTGATAACTTCACATTAGAAGGAAAAATGCAGCATACAGAGGAAGACAAGAATATTTTATATATCATGGTTAATAACTTGGAAACATTGGGGGGAAATCCCCAATTATTAAACTTTAAAAAGTTTAAACTTTTTGTTTAAGTGGCTACTAAAAGCTATTGAAATAAACTGCAGCATGCCTATACAATGACATACTCTCCAAATATTGATTATAATATGGTAGGTAGAAGAATACTTACTGACATAAAATAAGTTGTATATACACTTTAAGCCTTGACTATATGTGGATGGTGAGTTTAGGAGCAATTTAATTTCTTTCTTTAACTATTTAGAGTTAAAAAATCTTTTTACACAACACTAGTAGAAACACATCAGAATCTTAAGGCACAACTACTGGAATGATATACTGTAAATATACGATTTTTAAATATATACTGACATAGTCATTCTCCATAAGAGGAAAGCTTCAGATTAGCAGGATTTCTTGCCTAAATGGTTGGGAATGCACAGTGGAGACTATCCAAAGTTGACATCTTTCTTCTACGTACAGCTTTATATACTGCCTGATCTGAACTGATAGCATGAGAGTTGACTAAGTTTTTGATGAAACTAATGACAGTGTTGTAAGTATTAACATCTTAAAACATGCTCGTTTAGAAGGGATATGTTTATGATGCCCAGAAAACTGAAACTATAGGAAGGCAAACTATAATGTAAAGCAACATTTGGGAATTCCAGCAACAAGAGTTATAAATGAAATTCTCCTATTGTGGCAGGGGAAGTAAAATAACAGAGTAGTTTAGAATTGGACTTTGGGGTTAGGTAAGCCTTGATGTGAATACTTTCTCTGTCATTTATCAGCTTTGTTTATTTGGGCAAATTATGTAACCTCTCTAAGCCTTATCTCTTAAACTGAAATGATAAAAGGACCTGCCTTATAGAGTTGCTGTAAAGGTTCTGTTATGAAAAACAAATATGTGTGTTTTGTGTTTGCATAGTACTCAGTATATTCTCAGCAAGTAATAAAATACATAAATGCTAGGGATCCACATTCCCTGATAATTCATACAGGCTCCAGTAATATGCTTGGGAATGCAGAAGGGGAACCAGCTTGCAGAAGTGGTGCTATGTCATTTAATATAAGAAAAAGTAATGACAGAAACAACTTAATTTAAAATGTATTAGTAAAACAGACATCACACATGTATCAGGTAAAATAGTATCTATAGGCTTAAAGTTGAGATGTCACCTGACAAGGAAGAGTTGGTTCTGAGTTTTAACAGATAACCATTCTTACTTCATTTTACATCATTAAAACCAAAAACTATTACTTTGATCGATCGATCTATCTATCTATCTATCTATCTATCTATCTATCTATTTCCAAACAACTTTTTAGGATTTCATATTATACCACTTTCTTATGAAACCAGATAAATTTTCAAAACCTCTGTGAATTATCCAAAAATGAATAAAAATCATGACTATTGGTTGGGATCAGTATGCAAAAGAAAAAGGAATTAATATAAATGTAAAGTGTCTGCCCAAGTGGTCACACACACAGGTCTAAGCATGAAATTAATCAGTATATTCTAGAAAAGCATATTAGACATCAATTTGTATGGTCTATAAGGTGAGCAAGATGACAAAAAAAAAAAAAACAAACCCTGAAATAGGCCTTCAAGGAGAGAGAGTGTTAATAATAATAAAATTAATCATCTTTTCAATACCTAAAAGGGACTTCTAAAATTAAAGGTAACATTTAATTAATAATTGGCAAAATTATGAGTAAACAGAGTAAAGAGAGGCAATAAAATGGTCTATTATCTAACAATGTACCAATCCAGAGTTATGAAAAAAAACTTAAATTTTTTAAGTTCCAAAGCTGCATCTATTATTATTATTATTGGATATATAGTAAACTATCTTGAGCAGCATTATCAATAGGCTGTAAATAAGAACCATAAATAACAAGACAAATTACCTAATTTCAAAAAATAAATAATTGAATTGAAATCATTGGGATAAGTGGGTTAAAGCAATAACAAAAATAAAGAGGGTCATTGGAGGAGTGCCTGAGTGGTTCAGTTGGTTAAGCTTCCTTCTGACTTTGGCTCAGGGTATGATCTCATGGTTCACTGAGTTTGAGCCCTGCATTGGGTTCTGTGATGACAGTATGAAGCCTGCTTGGGATTCTCTCTCTCTCCCACTCTCTCTGCCCCTGTCTCCCCACCAACTCTCAAAAATAAATAAATAAATAAACTTAAAAAAATAAAAACAAATGAGTCAGTGGATTACTAAATTGAGTTTTGCTTCCCAGGATTTAATGATTAGAAGCATACATGGCACAGATATTCTTTATGTGGTAGATTTAGCAGATTGATGAAACATCCCATCTCAAAAGTACCCATATACTTCATATAATAGTAATAATAATAATACGTAAAAGAGAACAAGTCTTATATTTTAAAAAATGTTACCTATTTCCCCCCAAATTTAGCCAAGGGCTCTAAATTTTAGTTCAAGAAATTCTCTAACTTGATTCCAGGTATAGTTCTCAGGGCTCAGTATTTCTAATATGCAAAATATGAGCATTAGCCTAGATGCTAAGATTCAAAATCCAAACAAGTATTTCTAATCATCATTGTCACATTGCCCAGATAAGTATGACTATTATTCATTAAGTCTTCTTATTGCTCTCACTTAGCTCCAAATAACAGATTGTTGGAAACAGTAACTGGACACGAGGTTCTATTTTCACTAGTCTTGCAATGGAATAACCATGTGAAAGGTAATATGAGGCATAAGAAAAAAAACCCCACAAATCACAGAACTATAGAGATAACCTAATTCTACTCTTCATTTTGCAGGTGAAAAAACTAAAATTCATGGATATTAAGCACTTCTCTCCCATATCACTAAACCTATAATTAGAAAATTCGTAATACTATTTTGAAAGATCTCTTCTGTTAGCATTAAAAGATATGTGCTATGAGCAATGCTAATTTGTTGTCCGTGTGCACAAAATTACCAATGCTGGCTTATATTCTTTAGATGTACAAAAAAAGAATAAAAACAATGTTTAGGGGGAGTATGGTAATTTGTATGATCCAGTATTTCTTTACTGTGGGTAATAACTGTGGGTTTATTAAGTTTGCCTACCAAAGAATATCTTATTAGTTAAACCAGCTTTTTAAAATACTGTGAGTGAATGCTTTGAACTATTATTCTTATATTAAACCTATCTGACACAATATACATTGGACTAAAATTTATTTGGGCTATTAATCATGATCCATTTGGTATTTCTGAATATAAATTTAAAAATGCAAACTCTGGTCAAATCAACTAGATAGAATGTTTGATACAAAGATATACTGTCCCTGTAGATGCTAGATCACAGAGGGTCTTATTGTCTGGGAGGTGGGCACAATTTGGGACACTAAGTGAAAGGGATCTTTTTCTGAGCGGTAGGGAAGTGTTTCAATATTTTAACAATATGGCTCACTTACAGATGAAGCCATCAACTCTGCCTGAATACCAAAGATCATTTGCATCCCACTAAAATGTCAACACAGTTTGATCAACCCATTTGCAGTTTCTTCCTACTGTCAAAATGAATGTCAGGTAGAAAGGAAGATTTGCTTTAGAAAAAAATTAGCACTTTCTCTCTGAATTTGTAGGTTAAGAGAAATGTGCCTCATATTCTTTGCTGAAAAATATGTAAGAATCATTTAATTCATTTCTATAACATATATACTGATAACAGTGTTAATGTTTAGCAATAGACATTATTCAAAATAGATATGTTGCTAACACAGACCATGCTTCTAAAAATACTGTTGTTTCTTCTTATTGGAAAGCATTTTATGAATCGTGATTTCTAAGGAAGAAATGATTACAAACAAAAGAGCTTTCCCTAAACCATGCTAAAACTTAACTAAAGTCAATCAAGATTATTTGTGTCTTGAATTCGCCACATGTTGAATGCTATTTCAAATTTTAGAATATCACTACCTATCATTTCAAGTTATAAAATTCAAATACATTAGGAGACACCTAAGAGAGACATTTTAAAATGATCCTTGCTGGGGCGCCTGGGTGGCTCAGTCGGTTAAGCGTCTGACTTCAGCCCAGGTCATGATCTCGCGGTTCATGGGTTCGAGCCCCGCGTCAGGCTCTGTGCTGACAGCCAGCTCAGAACCTGGAGCCTCTGTCAGATTCTGTGTCTCCCTCTCTCTCTGCCCCTTCCCTGCTCACTCTGTCTCTCTCTCTCTCTCTCTCTCTCAGAAATAAATAAAACATTTTTTAAAAATTAAAAAAATAAAATGATCCTTGCTTAAGAAATCTCTTATAGTCCAGCCAGCTCCAGGCAATAGGAAAACATTTCACTATGGTAACTTGAAGAAATCCCGACACAAAGGACGTCAGAGCCCTCTATCCTTCATTCCCAGGAGGTTCCTGCAAAATCCAGAAGAGCAAGAGATGTCCCCATTTTTTCCAAGGTACTTACACTGTGAACACTGCTCCTGTGAGGAACAAACTATACAGTTGGGTGGAGACCTCTCACCAATACCACCTTCACCATATAACTGTCAATTTACTATGTAACTGTCCTTATGTCTTTCGCTTCCATAGCCCCGATTAAAACATGTTTAAGTCAACACTGAGTTAAAATCCTTTTTTCTACTTCAATATGAACTTATAAATGTACAAATGTTTCAACCCAAACTTCTAAATTTAAGGTATTGAAGCCCTATCATGTCTTTAAAGTGATGTGAACATCTGGAGGATATTCTTATCTTCAAACATTATACTGAATTCTGGAAAACTGTATTCCCAAAGGTTCTGAATACTGTCTTTTTTATGGTTCTGATGTGACAGTGTTTACAAATGACCACAGCTATCAAAAGCCTACTTGAAAAAGAGACTTAGTATTCATTTTTAGAAATATCTTTGTAATGCCATTATGGTCAATGGATCCAAGTTTTTCATACCTCATTTTTTCACCTTCCTCAATGCATTTTTCCATGGTGTCTTTTTGGAAATTGGGAGGGGAGAAGCTAATACATGTTTGTTTGTTCCACAGAACTGAATTAACTTTTATTCTTTCCATTTCCCAAAAAACATGGAGATTGTGTTGATTATGTAAATAATGAGCTCTTCTCATACGCACACCAGAATGCCCCGATTTCTTCAGATATGAGCAACTGTGTGTGGTTCAGAACGTGAATGCCATGCGCTGCCCAGTGCAAAAGCTAACCACTTGGTGTCCAATCAACATACTGAAGCAGCTTCATTTCATTTGAGGTAATGGAGGCCACTCGAATCAACCAACAGAAACACTAATGTGAAAATTGTTTCTTATCTAACAAAAGAACATAAGAGGCCTATCACTGACCTGCAAAAGCACTGCCTCAAAAATCAAATGATAATGCAGGTTTTGTCAATACACTGTCCAAATCAGTTACTGTTCTTATTTATCTTTCACTCTTTGGGCTCTTTCCTAAAATTCTGCACACAGTGACAAACTAAAATCCTCTGCCTTAGGATATCAGATGCCCTGGATTACATTTCTCATTATGAGAATACTAAAGTGTCTTTAGAATATCCGACTCTTTTTTTATGACTGCCTATACACACCCCCAAATGCCACGGAATCCTGACAGTCACTTCCTTCTCCCAATGCCACCTGCTCCCTGAACACCCACCCACGAACTGCTAAAATCCTCCTGTCACCTCAGCCACATGCCAACATAGAATGATGCCTGCATCCCCACCCCCTAACCTCTAAACTGCCTTGGAAATTAGGAAACAAATATGTACATAACTCAGATCACAAAAGGGCTTGTGACGGCAAAGGGTTATGGGTCAGGTAGCTGGGAAGTACTTCGTCATCTTAATATGCCACTTAGTATGAACTACAGTTGTCATTTCTGGTCTGCATGTGAAAATTACTCAGAGACACCAATTGCTAGGAGAAGTTCAAGAGAATACATCAGTAAGATGTATTTACTGATCTAAAAGCAGACACAAAAGTTACACAATGCCCCCATCCCATCAGAAAGTCCCATGTTGGCCTCTTTCATCTCTATCATGAGAAAAGCTTTTTATGAGTGACAAGTTTAGATGATCTTAGCCAGTTTGAACCTAAAAGATGCAATGCTTTTCAAACAATATATCTAGATATTACTCCACTCTTAAAAGATACTGAGTACATACTAGGCACTGTGCTAGGCACAGTGGTTATACAGTGTTAAAGATGTGGTCACTGGTTATATGGACATTATAATTTGCTCTGATTCCCGATTATCAAGTGATACAATTTTCCAAGATTGTATTAGATTTCTCTCAGTGCCAGACTTACAGGACCGAAACTAAAACTAGATTTGATCACTTTGGAGGCTCTAATACACGTTGCAGACAGAGGGCATACAGTCAGGAATTATTCTTTTTGTCTCCAATACCTAGCATAGTCTTGTAGTCTTCACTTCATGCATAATCAATGAAGAATGCATGGATCTGTTCAGGAATACATAAATGAATATACAATTGTGAACAAATGAATGGGTAGAATTTTCCATAGCAGACCTGCTTGCCAAGTACTACACATCAAGAAGCTATAGCTTTTCTCTGTTATATTTGACTCCTCTTTATTAACAGTTTTTAAGAAGTTAAGGGAATTGTTCCTTAAATTCAAGCTCTTAAACCGACAAGTAATAGGCCTTCCTAAATGTGAACTTGGGATTTTATGAAGTCTGAAACTACCTTTGATCCTCTGGCATGAGTTATGTCTCTCACAGAGGACCAGAAATACATTATGCCTCAGTCTTTGCCACAGCTATGGTAAGAGACCAATATGAAGAAAATTCATCTGGAACTTCCCATAAACTGTTAGCAGAGTTGTGTGAATTAGAGTATTTTAGGAACACAGTGCAAATCCTTCCATGCCTTTTGGAATATTATATCAGGTTTGAATCTACAGAATAAAAGATATCTACTTGTTTAGCTAAATTTAAAGGAGGTGAGGTTTTGCTTTATTTTTAAAAAATGACCTTGTCTACCCAAAAGCATTACTTGGTCTTTTTCACCCGAAAGTGTTACTGAGCTAAATATAATCAGTTTCCCCTGCGGTTCTTCTAGAATTTTAACACACGGAAGTCACCAAATTTGGAAACTTATCCCAAACTTTTCTGGGTATAAACCTCTAATTAGGATTATCAGAATGATAGTGGGAAGCTACTCTTTCTTTTCTTCCCATGAGGGAATAATTGAGCCTCTTGGGAAGTCACTGAGGGAACCTGACTGTTTAAAAAAGATTTTAATCTATTAAAGGATTGTATAACCTCACAAAGTCAAATACTAATTTCCTACTGTGGACACATTTTCCTAATGAGTATTGAAAAGGTTAGAGGAAAATTTGGGCTGAATCTCAGATGTGCTATCACTGATTGCATTAGAAGAGGAACTGGATCTTTGCCTTTGGTTGGCAAAACTGGAGAAGAAGGAGTCATTGGTCTTTAAAGATTATTAAAACAACAACTTATAAAATGCTCTATGTTATACCCCTGAATCTTCCATAGAGCCACATTAAAATATATCTAAATTAAAGTTGTTTTATCACATTCATAAACATATTTTAGGCACATTTACTCTGACAGAAGTCGGGAAATGAACCTCATCATTTGTAGGTATCAGATATATTAATAATACCAAGAACAATAACAAGATAATAATAGGTAACCCTTATTAGACCTTTATCAGTGTCAGGTATTTGCTAGAAATTCTTTACAGATATTCTTATGCAATTTTTGATGTAGCTATCATTACCATAATCCTTGTTTACAGATAAAGACACTGAGGTACAGAGAGAATATTTGGCTAAAGTAACATAGCCAGTTGATGGTGAGGCAAGAACTTAAACTAAGCAGTATGTATGACTCTTGGCTTTTAACAACTGTCAATAGATGATTGGTTGAGTTTAGTTATCCATTATTAGAAGTGCTTTTGGAAGCTGTTAGTTATGGTGACTAATGCCCAAGTCAGTGTATTTTATTTTATTTTTTCCAAGTCAATGTATTTTAAAAAGATATTTCATTCAATTAATTTTCTTCTTTTAATTACTTAACAGTTATGCATCTTTATGGCCTTTTAGAAGAGAAAGCATATGACCTCATATTTACATACCTCTTAGGACAGAACCAAAAACTGGAAGACTTGGGTTCAGTCTCAGCTTATTACCTTGTTAACTTGTTAACTTATTAATAAGTCACTTTGCATCAAAAGCTATGGTCCTATTCCTTTAACTGTAATAAAAACGATTCAAACTAAGTGATCTTCAGTATTCCTTGAACTCTAAATTCCTAGAATTCTATAGTCTCTTGATAATTGTTGTTTGATACTGACCCATATAATGAAGATTAATTTTACAGAGTATCAAAGTTTCAAAGGAGTGTTTTAAAACTTCCGTAAGGAGCAAACATGTATTCAAGGAAAAAGTAATCTCTGAGAGCTGACAAAAATATTTCTGTAGTCACCCATTCTGAAAAACACTGCTTCAAAAATCTCAAGTCACTTACTATTAAAATCTTTTAAGTGTGAATCATTCCTAAAAATGAGAAATTAATCTTTATTATGAATAGAGTTGCTAGATTTAGCAAATAAATATAGAGAACGTCCAGTGAAATTGGAATTTAGGATAAACAATGAATAACTTAGAATGTCCTATTGAGGGCATTTTAGTTTAAGCATGTACTTTACTAAAATTTTTAGGGACATACTAAAATCTAGGGGCATACAAATAAATTACTCATTGTTTACCTGAAATTTAAATTAAATTGGGCCCCTGTACTTTATCTGGCAACTGGTGGTAAATGAAACACTCAATTGAGGTGAAAACACAAACCAAAAGAAAATAATTAAAATTCGTGAACCACTGCATGTGCATCTGAGAAATGCTATCCCAGGGTATCATTCTATTTTTCTCATTTCTCAGATATATATGAGCCTACCCAATACCAAGTTGTCATTTATATGAAGACAAAATTGCATTTCTGGTTACTATTCAAACATACTATAGGCAGTAAAATTTTCTAAAAACTCTTTATCTATAAGTCAACCCCCACAGAGTTTCTGTTCTTTCCTGAGTTTTCTTTAATGATTAAAACACTAGTAGAAAGGGAGTATCTAAAACAAAAAACAAACAAACAAACAAAAAAAAACCCCCCCAAGAACATTTGGCTATTCTGGAGCTAAGAGACAAGCAAGGGAATTTGTTATTCAAAAGGAACATGTGATATAAAGTCCAAAATATAAGTAGAGACCTGAATGATAGTTAAGAATCCAACTCATATAATTAAGTAATTAACACAAAAACATCACATGCCCAGGCCAAAGCAACTGGTAGGTGATTATTAGGGGAGATGAGAGCCCAGCACCCATGCAAAACCCCATACTGCCCACTGAAGTCAGCATAAAACACAAAATCTGTCAGGAGGATTTAATCGGGATCATTAGTGAACAGAAGGAAACTAGGCACCAGTGACACAAAAGCTGTGAATCCAAGATGTACGGCAAAAAAAACAAAAGCCTGGAAAAACCAAGAACCAGTTACAGAGAAACAGGAGAGTTAGAAAACGTCCATTTCTTAGGACCCAAATAATGTGTCTCACCCCTGGAAATCTTTCTTAGCTTTTTGTCACCCCATCTGTGCAAATTCCTGTAGGCATGGTCAGTTTCATCTTTAGGATTCCACAGTATTTTTTATTTACCTCAGTGCTAGTGTCTTATTAGATTGAGCTGGAAGTCTACATGTCTGCCTTCCCCAAAAGGACAAGACAATGAGCATAGGAACTGTGCCACTCATAAGCACTCCTTAGACCCTTCTGAATGAATGCATGAGAATGTAAGTGGTCACGTGACACAGAGGAGGGAAATGATCAGAGAATTTAATACACAAGATGTTTTATTCAGATTCTACTCTGCTCTGCTGCTTCACATTATGAATTTATTTTACACATTTTATTTTTAAAAACCCTAAGTTTCTTCTTAAGGAGTTGGGGTGAAATCTGACTAAAATGCAATAAAACATTTCTATTTACAGAGGATTTATACAAACAGAACTCCTCTTAAACAAACCCTCATGAATAAACATAAACCCATGGTGTTCCTGGGGTATCCTGTTTTCTCTTCCTGGATGCCATTTCCAGCTAAAATGAAGGAGTCCAACAGCACTCTAGGACAAGCCAGACAATATATATACTGGTATAATGTGAGTACTCTAGAGAGAGCTCTAGGAAGCTAGAATCTATTGAAGGGCTTCAGGCACTTACACATGAAACCATTGAGTAAGATCAAGAGTAGGTTTAAGGAGTCAGTTCTGGGCTTTACTTTTAGTCCCCCCGTATAGGCTGTTCTTTAACTCAGGATGATGTGTCGTTTTTAAGACCATACAGAAGTATCCTAACACATACACACATCTCCAAATCTACACCTCCACACAAACACACATCTCTGTACACACCCATCTCCCTCCCCCTGCCTCAAAGAACTATACATCTGTGCCTATGGGGTCCTCTGAACCCCAAATTCCTTCCCACTTCCATTCCTCCAAAACATGCACATAACTGGTGTCCAACAGGACTCTTTACAAGACTTCCTTGAATATATCCCTCCGTGTTTTCCTATAAAGCCAGTACTTTAGACTGTATTATCAAACATTTGCTTATGTTCCTAATTATTATATATGTGCTCACTTCTTTCTATCTCTATTGTTATAACTTCAAAAGAAAGATTTTCTCTTCTATTCTGCTTTTTCTCTCCCATAATAACAGAGTATACTGCTATGTGCCTAACAGGGGCTCAGGTAATAAGCCTTTAAGTAGCAAATGACTGAATTAAAGTAAATGGATGTTAAAATTTAAAAATTTCAGGATTTCACCAAAAATGCATCATCATGACAAAGTAAGTTCCATCCACCTCTCCCTAGCAATAATCACTAAATACCTTGGAAGCCAGACCATCATGCTGTAGATTTGTTTTTATTGCTTTCTGGATGTTTATCCATATGAAGCTTTTGCCTGCCCAATTATTTCCCCCAGATTTTAGTTTACATCAATTCAAGAGAATCTGAATTCTATAATTACTTTTCCATATTGAGGAACATCTTCTATATTTTTAATCCCAGTTGCAAGAATAACACTTCCTTTTTTTAGAATCACTGGCAAATTATACTCACATATAGATAAACTACTATTCTAGGCCATACATGAAAATACTTTGCTGGGGAATAAAGGAGAGGGTACAGGCTCTGACAGAAGTATCACTTAATCATTTTATACTGCTAAATATATACAGGAAGTGGTGGAACTGAAATTCCCACACTTCTACCAGAGAATTGGAGGTGATATCTCTCCTTTTAGCACTTCTTTTAATGTAGCCTCAAGCTGTCATCTCATAGTTTGTTCTTATTGCTATTTATGGCTACCTGTGTAATCTTTGGTCACATGGGAGTGATCACAGGTAACCTAAAGGTTTGCAAGGAAAAGTTCCATGGTCATAAGATTGCTAAAATCATCATGCCATGGCATTGTATCTATTTTACTTATTTGTTTTTGTTCCAATAAGCTTTCAAATCCTTCATATGAGATTTGTTTGAAAGAGATAATAAAGACATACAAGACCAGAGTTAAAAGTCCAGAGAAAGTATATTTAAAATGTTTCTGTGCTTTTCACTTTGTATGCCTTCTTTCTCAACAATAGAATAGTTAAGACAGGGAGAGTTTGAACTAAATCTCTTTTCTTTGATTTGTGATCTACTTTGGTGAAAATAAGAATGAAAACAGAGGTGAGCAATGGAAAGTAACATGTCTTTAATTTTGCTTTTCTAGCTATAGGGTGTAATTATGTTTAGACAGCTCATATGTATTTTGGATTCAAAGCTTTCTTTATATTTTTTAAAACGTTAAGAAAAATTAATAAACCAAATTAAGAATTCTATTTAAAACCTGAATTATTAAAATAATTCAAAGTAAATGAGTACTGTGGTTTTTAAAATTCAAAATATTTTACAATTATAGAAATCATGGCCAAATATTTATAAGTTATAGCAAAAAAAGCCTTTGAAAAAATGTTATTGCAATTATAAATATTTCAATAACACGTATAACTTGTACATCTTCCATTACATTTTGATACATTAGTTTCAAACTTCCATTATGCTAACATTAACATCAAAACAGTTTGAATAAAAATAAAAAGTCACAAGTATATTCTGCTGAAACTGTAGTCAAAGTGTCTATAGTAACTAATAGAGGAAAAAGTCTTTTGGGGTCAAGGAAAATAATTTTGGTAATCTAACAGCTCCATCGTCACTGCTATGGCACATTTCTGACGATTACCAAACTCAGTCTACAATTGGTGCTGTTGATTCTAAGAGAAAGATGGGCACACAGAATGTGAACAATACTTGGATGTTTCTTAAATTTCCACTTTTACATACTCTTCTTTCAGAATCCAGATGACTCTAAAGAATCTATATGTTTGGCGAAGGAAATATTGATTCTGAATACTTTTATTACCTAAAATATTTTAAGAGATATACCATTTTAATATATGCAAATTCACCTAAAATAACTGAAAGACATTCATGCTTTCATTTGTCTTGTTAGAAGGGGACTTGGCAAAAAGTTGTGTTGACTCATCACCAGTGTGATAATACAGAAGCTGAGAAAGGAAGCATTTCATTTTCTATCATGTTGAAAGTGATATTGATTTAGGACAAGACTATCAAACATTATTCATCTTCCATTGTTGGCCTCTATAGAGGATTATATAGATTCCTAAATTATATATGCAATTCCAAATCACAAATTATATTTTAAACATGCTATGTTTAAATAGGTACAATATTAAAATAATACATTTCAAAGAAATCTTTCCATAGTTAAGGTATAGTAATTAACTGATTGCATAGTTTTTTTTAGGTAAATATATTTAATAGTTTGTTGAACATACCTAAATCCTTACTTCTTATTAAGTGTTCTTTTAAAAGTTTTACAGTAGAAATATTATGGCCAAGAGATAAAAAATTATACTAGGTTGCTAATTTCTGTTTACTAAATTGATATTAAATGACTGGATCCATTATTGGTAACTACTTAGGTACATTAAATAATCACTATACTTAACACGTCCAGTTAGAATCCAGAATGTTTTCCTCTATTTTATAACAATTGGACAGCCTATAAACCTTGGTGCATAACTGTTTAACTATTAAACTTTTCTTTACTCTGAATTCTAAAATAAGTAATTTTTCATATTGTTCTTATGGAACAAAGAAAGATACATAAAACTGATGTCTCTGGTATATTTACTGCCTCAATAGCACAACAAAAGATAAAAACCAAAACCACTCTTATGGACACTACTTTGAGCATCTATGAAACAAGTATTTCAAAATCTAAACTGTACAAAGTATGTATGGCAATCTTTGAGATGCTAATATCTACTCTCATGGAAAAAAAACCCCCACAATAATTAAAGTAGTTGTCATTTGTTAGGGCACAGGATATGGTCTGAAGTGATAACTTAATGACAGTCAGAAGCTATAAAACAAAGAGGGTGACACCAAGGACATTTTTTATGGCTTTTATCAAAGAAGAGGTTGGCAAGTATAAATTTCTAAGTGCAGAATGATCTTTTTAGTTGATTTCTAATAATTTAATAGAGAAGTGAGACTGCAGTCCATGACAAAAGAGGATATTTACATTAGCTTATTATCAGAAGATAATGAAACCTCTTTGATTTATATTATTTACATTCTCTCAGGGCATTTCAAGTGCTTCCTGTTATATGTGTTGTCTTAGACTTTAAGAGTTTTGGTGGTAGAGATGTGGTCAAATTGATCTTTTATGTAGCTTACCCTCGTGGCTCCCCTTCAGAGAGGCAGAGATTGTTTGCCCCAGCCACAGGGCCACATGACCTACTTGGCAATTTAAGTCTTCCAGGCTAATGAACCACAAGCCTCCTGGGTCCAAGCTCTGAGTTCATCCATTTCTGATATAAAGCAGGTTTCATGTAGTAGCTAATAAGCCAAAAGAATGCCAATTTGGTCTTAGAATGGACAGAAAATTAAGAAGTCACTTTTTACAATGAAAACTCTGACTACCCAAATAGGTTGGACAAAAATACATAGATACAGTTTAAATCACTCATCTTTGTATGTATAATTAAAGATTCACGAATGCATTGTTCTTCATTCATCAAACTTAGAGCTTAAACTGCAGAGGATGATTGAGAATTAGTTTCCTACCTAATTTTCCATATATTCCAAATCTTCTAATATACATTTTTTACTGAAAAAATAAAAGTTTGTGGAGAATCAAAAATAATTTAGAAATGACTTATACTGTCAAAGGCCTTCGAGATTTTTTAAAGAGATGAGACGTGAACTCATAAAATGGTGGCACAAGGTAGAATGCAAAAAGTGTCATTAAATAAGTAAAAAAGTATAATATAGTTTTTTGGGGGGATAGGGTAAAGTGAGGGTTAAAATGATCTTCCTGTTGATCACATGAGACTTCATATAGAAGTTGTCATTTAAACTGTTCCTGGAAGGAGGGAACAGTTGAAAATCTGGACAAACCTCTTGGCAAAAAAAGCACATATATTCCTAAATATACTATTTTACATAATTGCTGAGATTTGAGGACTTCCTGAAACCTATACTGGGCCCCAAATGGGTAGATTATTCCTTAAAGAGAGTAGTGCAAAATAAAAGGAGAAAAGTAGGTTAAGGTACGTTAAGGACAGAATTTTAAGGTGTTTGTACTTTGTTCAGTTAGCAATGGAGAACTAGAAAAGCTTTGTTAAAGGGTCCTATATGAGCATTATCTGTGCTCTTTTAGACACAATGTACTGCCTCTCTGTTCCAGGTAAATCAGAAAATATTACAGTTTTTCCTGAAAAATGTAGCCAGTCTGCAAAATGACTACCAATAATCCATGCCCCTGATACTGAGGCCCTGTATAGTCCCTTTCCACACTGAATCAGGGCTAGCTTGCAGATATTGACAAAGATAACTGAAGTCATAGAATTAAAATATTAATGAAAGTAACACATACCATTTGAGTACCTTCAATATGTCAGGCATTTACATTTCTTATTTCATTTAATCTCCACAAAAACCCTATGAGGTCAAAATTGGCATCTCTTTCACAAATGAGGATCCAACACTTAACACTCATGAGCAAACTTGGATAAACCCAGGTCTATTGCACACAGAATCAGGAGTGCATCTAACTAGATAAAATTTCTAGAATAAAAGGGTTAAAGGAGAATTTATAGAGAAATCACAGCAAAGTAAAGAAGGTGGACAAACATTACAATGAGATACAAAGAAGTGGAGAAGAAAGATAAAAAATCAGAAGTTAATAAGCAGAAATAGAAATCACTGAGAGGCAAGTTAAGGAAATTCCCTTCATAAGTGTGCCAGTATATTTTTTCAGTCGATTAATAAGTAAAAATCATATTTTATATCCTGATTTTTGTGATAACTACCTTATTTAAACACTAATCGGCACATCAAATCAGGTTCTATTTTGCTACAGTAAACTTATTGTAAGCCTAAGTTTTTTGAGAGCAAAGTCTATCCACATTTTAAAATAATAAACAAAACCTGTCACTATACAGAATACCATGATAATTTGTTGAAATTATATATTAATTATATAAAACTATAAAATATTTGAACATTTTTGATTATGTTAGAAACATACTGTATATTTATATACAACACAGAAGTATGACACTGATCTATATTGTAAATTAGAGCTAAAATTTATGTTAGCTATCAACATCAAACATTTAATAACATTTTCTTACTCTTTTAGGATGTAAAAGAGTTTTTTAAAGACTGAAAAGCTCCTTTAAGAGTAAGCTTAGTGTTGTCTCTTCTTTGTTGAATTTCTGTATAGAATGAAAAATAATTCAAAATCATTCCAAACTGAGACTATGGTTTAACAAAACAGCCTGCAATTCTCAACTGTTCCCTTGGAGGGAGAACTCACGCATGAGTAAGCAACCAAATGCAAGTGAATGAAGGAACTAAAAATCAGACATTTACATGTATATGGATGTGTGTGTGTATGTAACATTACTTAAAAAAAATAGTTGTTCAGTATTCCTTATTACATTTAGAGTATGCTATTGAAAAGAAAGTCCTTGCCTTTCTAGTTAGTCTTCTTTCTACTCTGTTCTGTTTTAGGATTCATTAATTAAAGTTATTCCTCTTTATCTGCACCAAATATTTTCCTGCAAATGCACTGGATTGTGGATTTTCAGGTGGTGTGAATCTGTCTTCCAATATTTTAAATGGGAAAAAGTAAGAAAGCATCCCCATCCCTCTAAAAAACTCAATGTCACTAACAATGATAAAACCCTCTTAAACATACAAACAACTCACCAAAGATTCCTGCATAGTATAAAGCATTTAGGACACAAATTACTTGATTTTTTATGCTTATTCAACTCATTAGTTGGTATTTTGCCTGGATTTAGCAACAGTACACTAAGGCATTGCACATTAAGTTTCTCTTCTATCTTACAATAAATGTGTCATAATGTACATGTTCATAATATATTGGAATATGATAGATCTCCTACTTTCCTCACAGGCTTTTCCACTTCCATAAATACTTACATATAATAATGTGGGGAAGATAATAATACTAATGCCCAAAAAGTTGGAATAAGGTGAACATCGGACTCTATCTTACTGGGAAAACAGCTAAGATATACTTAACAACATGCTCCATACTGTTCTACCTTGACTTGCAAATAACTTAAATGTTTTGTGGTCAATGGTTGTAAATTTGTTACAGTGAATTTTCAATTATACTGTGAATTTTCTGTAAATGTTTTTTGTTAACAAATTTTTAATGTTTATTTATTTTTGAGAGATAGAGTGTGAGACAGAGAGGGGCAGAGAGAGAGGGAGACACAGAATCTGAAGCAGGCTCCAGGATCTAAGCTGTCAGCACAGAGCCAATGCGAGGCTTAAACTCAGGAAATGCAAGATCATGACCTGAGCTGAAGTCGGATGCTCAACAGACTGAGCCACCCAGGTACCCCAAGATATTTCTTATATAAGGTCATTTCAGTGCCCATCAAATCAAGCAACATAGTTGTATGATTTGCCTACATATATGAATGGTTTTGGTATTTAAATTTTCTGACATTCTCCTTAAATTAACAAAATATAGAACATCAGCAAAATTACAGAATAGATGGACCCTAACTGTCTCCCTCATAGAAACCAACTACTAGCTATCTATAGACAAGACACTTTTGTGAAAATTCCAGAGCCCAGGGGTGAGTCCAATGCTTAACCTACTGAGCCACTCAGGCACCATTCTGTAAATGTTTTTGAAAGTCAGTACAACTTATAATATGTGAAAATGTCACACGCTGGTAATATTATTATTTTATTAAGAATACTTGGTAACTTCCTCTACACCCACTTCTTGCTGGTTGATTTTATGGCAGAATTTCTAGTTGTCCTCCAAAATCCATTCTTTCCTTCTTTCATTGCAAGATAATCTATCATTTTACCCAGGCACATGATGGCTTGAAATAAAGATTATATTTGCAAATTCCCTTTGCACACAGGTGTGGCTACTATCTGGTCTAGGGGATACATGCATATGTGGCTACTATCTGGTCTAGGGGATGCATACATATGTGGTATATATAATTTCTGGGAATTAGTCTTGCAAGGGGTGAATGAGTCCTGCATTCTCTCTTGCCTCATTCTTGCTGGATGATGCAGATATAATAACTGTAAATCAGCAGCCAATTTGGATCATGAGTGACCTCGGAAAAGAAAGCTACACACCCAGGGGAAACAGGATAAGAGAAACCTGAGCTCTCAACATTGTGAGGCACTGTATGTCTCTTAGATTGATTACTGAACCATTTTTGGACCCTAGAGAAAAATTAAGTTTAATTCTGTTGTTTTTTTTTTTTAATTTTTGTTATTACAGTCTTGGGCAATATTAATCTCCAATGACACAATGTCCTTTCTCTGTACACCAGATACCCTGGGCTTAAGCTTAACATAGAGCTTACTGCATGCTACCATGATTATCTATTTCTCTGGATAAGTATCTCAAGGGCAGGGACTATGCCACCTTTGTATCCTCCAAGTACTTGGAAAATAGTATGGACTTTATAAATGTCCTAAAAGACTCATTATGCACTATATTGAGTATATCATTGACAAGTGCTATTCATCAAAATCTGTCAGTTCCAATACTAAAAGCCCCTACAACAGCATTCTGTGAGCTTCTAATGTATTTTTATTAAACAAGAATTTCTTTAGATATACATTTTGAGTATTTTATTTTCAATAGAAGAAAATAAATTTATTAAGGCTATTTATAGAAAAGAAGATCTCACATTTAAAGCCTTCTTGAGTAAAGAATTAAGAGACAATTCCAATCCAAAGTGAGCCAGCTATTTATGTGTAAAATGGAGCAAGATCATTAACCTTTATGTACTTACGGACATGTTTTTACAAGTGTAGCCAAATTAGAGAAGACTAAATCATCTACCCTATCATGTTCACTACAATTTTAATTAGAAAATGGATCTGGAACAGCTTCGAATGAAAAGAAAACAGCCTCAGTACTTAGAACAGTGTTACACATAACATGGGTCCCCGCCAATAGTCATTGAAAGGATGGTAATGAATCAAACAGGTTTAACTTTTAGAAAAGAATGCCTGTGTACAAAAAGAAGCTATACTATGAACCCTGCTACCATTGCTTCTGCTCCTGATTCTGATAATGATAAATGTTACCTACAATTGATTCAGTGCTTCTCCCATGCCAGATAACCATTTGAATAGCTTTACATAAGATTATCTCATTTCAATTCACCAAGAGCCACATGGCATATGCATGTCACCATGAGGTGAAGAAAATAAGAATGTGAGATTAAGTACCTTTGCACAAGTTCACTGTTAGTAGTGTGCTTGAATGCTTACTATGTGTTATAGGGACTTTCCTAAGGCTTTACACATACTAACTCATTTGAATATCAAAACCACACTACTAGGTAGTGGTATTCTCACTGCACAGAGAAGGAAATGGAGACATGATGAAGGTGAGTGACTTGCCCAACAAGATGATACATGGCAGAGCTGGGATTAAAACTAACACAGTAGTAAAGATCCAGAGCCCTGCTCTTTACTACCCTGTTATGTTGTCCCTCATGGTAAGTGCTGGAGTAGGAAGTGTAACTGACCAAACACCCCAATTTCAATGCTTTAAAAAAGCCACCACCACTCCTATGGAGACCACACCTCCCATGGGCTGCCCCTAGCCAATCACTGAGCAAGTCAGAGGTACAAAAGCCAGCTTGTTCCTGGGAGAAAAGACAATCGCCCACCTCACCACAGATATGAGCTTAAAAATTCTCTGACAGACCTTGTCGAACCTTCCTTAGACTGCATAGCAATCTAAGACATTTCAACTAACCCTCCCTACTTCTCTTTTATCTTTCACTAAACATCAGACTTGAATCTTATCACTCTCCCAGGCTTTTCTGACTATATTTTCTCTCCCACAGGCATTTCCACTGATAAAATCCTTGCATCCCATCCTGGCATCATCTGCTTCTCAAGGAACTGGACTATATAATTTTGTTAAGTTAGTTCTTCTGGGAGTTCTTGTGGTGTGGTATCAGAGAAGTTTCCCTGATAAGAAAGGAGAGCACTTCTGTCACTCCTGGTCCCCCTTAGGGAAAATAGGAAGCCTGAAAGAAAAGCTGGGATACTTCAAACCCCCTGCATTGTGGTTGGCAAAATACACTAAGAATTTGGAGGTTGGTTTGCCACACTGAATGCTAAAGAAAGTAGGAACCTTCAAGGGGATTTACCCTCTCCCAGACCTCAGTGAGCAGTGTGGACAACTACTCCTCTGAGAGCCATTAAGACCCATATAGCAAAGCCTGTGAATAAGCTGGCAGATTCCAGTGTTTGGGGAAAGAAGGGAGCAGGAAAAGATCTCCATTAGGATGATGAGAGAGAAAGGAAATTGTCTGCCTATCTATCCATCCTATTTAACACCAGATTATAAGAAAGGAAATTTGAAACCAATGGTCTTATTGCCTGGCACTGACTGGGTCCCATGCACAGATTCTTTCATCCATTATTCCATTAGGCTTTTTGAATTTGAGCCTCACTTCAGCACAGTGAATAAACACTAGAGAGAAATATTTCTTATATGGTGAGATATTGAGAGGTCAAGCATTCCTTAGACTCTCATTTCTTATGGAGAAATGGGTAAATTGAGCCATAACTTCTTGGAGTCTGGCATCTTACTTCTGTTCTCTTTTTCAATCTAACCCATCTTCTCCAACTTGATTCACCAAAGTCTTCTTTGGGGATACCCAAAACTAGCTCATTAAATGAGACAGTAGTCTTTTGTTGTCTGTTATTATTCCTTGGCAACTTTGTGGGAAGAGGATTCCAGCCTTTCTGACTTTTCCAGCCACACACATACTATCATATACTATTGAGATGTCAAGTAAACTCTCAAGATGAGAAGTAAAAGAAGAGAAGGAGTTGACCAGTAGATAGAGGCTGGGATAGAAAGTGAGACGGTCCCTAGCAGCAGTAAAGCTCTTGATGCAGGAAAAAATTTGGCACACCTAGGCAAAAGAAGGAAGGCCAGGGCTGAAGAGGCTGAGTGGGTCAAGACCAGGGTTTACACCGTGTCTTACAGGCTATCTGAACAACTGAAAGGTTTTCCCTCAAAGATAATCCTGACAGGTTTTAAGCAAAGAAAACTTAGTTTTGTGATTTCAAAGGTTTATTCTGACTACTGTATAGACTATTTGAAAGGAATTCTGCAATGCATATATTTTATTATTTCCAGTGCCTCCTGAGAAGGTAGGAAAAATGGTCTGCTGAGGGTCCAACTTGCATTACAGTGTCAATATATTATTAGTAGTAATTATTAATTATGAATTGATTGCCATATTAAATGTAAGAGTTATGTAAGTAAGTATGTATGTAAGCAAGAGTTAGGTACAGAACTTACTCTGAGACATTTTTTCAAATAAATATAATTAATGTCATTTTCAAATAAGAAAACAGGGTCTGAGACACTGACAAACTTGTCATGAGTAATGGAGCTGGGATTTCAATCTTATTTTTGGTATCTAAAGCCTAAGGTCTTTAGCAGTTTGCATTATGTGTTCTCAAATTGATGGATGACCTGGCACAACTCAGCACAGAGATAAATAGTATATAGAACAATAAACTTAAACAAGCCATGTACCTACCACCAAGGATCTTGGAAGACAATGGAGAACATCACATCAGGACTAAGAACCTAGGCAATATATGCAAATTCACATGTTTATATGGTAAAAAAACAAAAAAACAAAAAAACAAAAAAACAAACTAGATTTCAAAGACGAACTTGATAAAATCCTACCACTCTCACCCCCTGCAAAGACATAGCACCCATGCTCCCTCCCAGAGAGCCAAGAATACAGAAACCAAGGAGAAGAGGAAGGGAAGAGATTTTAAATAATTTCCCAGCTTTTTCAGTCAGATTATCAAGGTGAAATAATTTTCCAGAATCTCAGGTATACAGCCATTCAAATTATATTACAAAATCTAAAATCAACAAGTTGATTACTCCTTATTGCATTACCTATATCACAGATTCCCTCTAATAAGAAATGCAAAGGATTTTCTGTAATAATCAACCCACCATGTGCACATTTTTTTATGACAAAATAATTTCACATGCTTCTCCTTTTTTAATTTTACTATTTGATCTGCATTTAAAAAAATTTCAAGTAAACAAAACAAATTTAGTGACTTCATTGCTGACCAAGGTCTATGTTGACTGCAATTCTATCCATAATCTCAGATATAATAATATTTAAATATTCATCAAATTTTCAATTAAAAGCTAAGAAGACTTTTCCAAGAACATGCATGTATTCCACAAATACGCACAAACCTGATTCCACCCCAAATTAATACAAATATTTTCATCTTAAGAGTTCAAAGAGTTTTCATTCCTCAAAGATGAAAATGCAAGAAATAGATTTTTCAGTGTAAAGTTGTAATAAGAGTCATTAACTTTGTATCTCTCACACCAGAACTCAATGGTGCAACCACACAATGTGTGACTCTTACTGTCTCTTCTGAGTTACTGTTTTATCTGATCAGGTAGGTCATCTAATGAGCCAGCAAAGGACTTCTTGCCTAGCGACTGTGATTGTTCATTCTACTTCAGTATACTTTCTATTACCCATTAAAATGTTTAGCAGCATTTTGAAAATATAGAGCAGAATTCTTGTTGAAATGATAAATTCTCCATTTTGGGGGAGATTATCTGCTCAAATCAAACAATGATCTCTATATTGCTAAACCAAATGGTCAGCTTTTAGTCCTTACTGCCTACTTTTTTCCTTGAGACACTCTTAACTTAGCTTGTAGGACACTTGTTCCTCCTCGTGTTCCCAGAATCTAAGTGGTGAAGTGCCCCAAAGCTCACACCTGGGATCACTGTCTTTTCCTACCAGTGTATGCCTTCTTTACACTGGTAACTCTCAAAATATACATTCAGCTCAGATGTCTCCTTAAATTCCAGATCTGTATATGTAACTACCTATTCCACATCTCCATCTATCTCTAACAGGCATCTCAGATTTAACATGTTTAACATCAAGCTCCTGATATTCCAACCTCCCCACCCACACACAAAATCTGTCCCTTTAAAAGTCTTTCCTATCTTAGTAAATGGAAACTACTTTTATATTTGTTCAGCTTTCCTCCACATCCCCCCCCCCAAAAAAAAAAGTTAGTCATCTTTGACGTTTTTTCCCTCACACTCTTTATTTCATCTGTAAGGACATCCTTTCTGTTCTTCTTATAAAATATATCTAGAATTCAACAAATCTTTAAAACCTAGACTGCTACTACCCTTCTCAAAGTCATTGTCTCTCACTGATATTACTTCAATAGCCGCCAAGTGATGTCCCTGTTCTTGTCCTTGCATCACTATGTCCATGCTCAGCATAGCAGCCAGCATGAGCAGCTTAAAATGTATACCAGGTCATGTCACTTTTCTGGCCAAACTCTGCAGAAGCTCCCTACTTCACACAGAGCAAAACCCAAAGCCCTTCCAGTGGTCAACAAGGATCTGCCATTCCAGAACTTCTTCAGCCTTATCTCCCACTATGTTTGCCCCCTGATTCTGCCACAGGTACATAAGCCTCCCTAGTGTTCCTGGATTATTCCAGGCACAGTCCCATTTTGTGGATGATGCATTTGCTGGTCCTTCTGCTTCACATGGCTCACACTTGAACCACACTTTCAGATTTTTTTCTGAAATGTTACTTTTTTAGTCAAGTCCTTTCCTGGCTACCCTATATATTATTGCAACATCTCATAGTAATACTCCCTGCCCCTTTTCTTCTTTATTTTTCTCCTTACCATTTTTTAAAAGTTTAATAAACCACATATTTAACTTATTTATCATTATCATTTATCCTCCATAGAAAGCAAGAAATAGGAGGGAGGACCGGGATTTGTATCTGTCTCATTCAATGTTATATCCCTAGAATCAGAACAATTTCTGACACATTGTAAAGTAAGTGCTCCAAAATATGTTTTTAACAAATGAACAAAGGTCACCATTGTAATTTTCTGTGCACATCCACCATGGTAATTATTTTACATTACTTCATTTTAATGTCTTTTTCTATTCTGTGTAATATTGTTGATTATCTAAAATAATAGAACATTGATTTTTTTATATCCATTTGGAAAGATGGAAGGAATCACACTTACAGAGGCACTATATACCATCCCAAAGAAGCAAAGTGCAATTTTAGCAGACCACTATAATGTCAATTGCTCATCACTCAGTCAAAAACTAAATTACTACTACCACCACTGCTGTGACTGGAAATATATTTCAGCTTTAATATGCTCCCATTAGAATGAAATTGTGTGAATAACTGAATCAAAATATTTGAATATTAACATAGGCAGGGCTAAAAATGGATGATGAATACTAACAGAGAAAGATGGCAGCTGGCTCTCTTACAGCAGTCACGGTGAATGTATTTTGTCTCTACTTGCATCTATAATACCAGTCACCATGACTACACCCTAAAGGGTGTGTTGGCATATGCACTTTTACAAAAGTCAATCTTTTAAAGACTTAACGGATTCAACTCAGTTAGTAAAATCAAATATTTTAGTTAAGTCCATGAACTCAATAGCATTTCTTTATTAGTACAAAAAAATTCAGGACTCCCAATCTATGACAATTGTCGGGGTCCCTTGTCATTGGAACATACTCATGAAATAACTGTCAAACATATTTTATTTTCCACATAATAGGCATTTGAAAAGAATTTTAACTATCATCCACATCATATTATCATCTATTCTGTGATCTCATAAATGTGCAACTAAATCCTGTCCAAATTTTGTGGATTGTTCTTCTTTCAAATACAGTTAAAACAACACTAATGGGAGAAGCATGGCTAGAAAGGAGAGTTAGGATCTCCAAAAATCTTAGCCCCCATTAAAGCAATGAGAACACAGGCAAAACTTCCTAAAGTCAGTTTGTTTTTTTTTTTTTTAATCTCTGGAAATTAACACAGCTTGCAAGAATACAAGGAACAATTATTCAAGAAAAATGGCTGAATCTTGGTGAGGACAGTATGCTTTACAGCATTTTTACTTGCTCTGTTCTCATTCCTCGTTTCCTAGCTTCACAGTAGCCTTCAAAACCAGCTGCCCCAGAACCAAAGTATCTGTGAAAACCAGAAGCCTAGGAGTTAATTTCTTAATTAGAAAAAGAAAAAAAAAACTAAACTGAAAGCAAGCATAAGAAACGAAATAATATGGGGTGCCTGGGTGGCTCAGTCGGTTAAGCACCCACTTCAGCTTAGGTCATGATCTCACAGTATGTGAGTTTGAGCCCCATGTTACTCTCTGCTAACAGCTCAGAGTCTGGACCCTGTTTGGGATTCTCTCTCTCTCTCTCTCTTTCCCCCCTCCCCTGCTCTTTCTCTCTCTCAAAAATAAAATAAAAATTAATATATATATAATATATATCATATACATATATTTGAAAGAACAATCTACAATATTATATATAAGTTATATATATATACAATTTATACAATTATATATAATATATATCTTTATATATTATTATATATAAATAATATACATTATTTATTATTATATTTATATATCCTATATATATTATATTTTATTATATATTATATTATATAATTATTAAATATATTTATTTAAATATAATTATTAAATATATTATTTATATTATTTATATATTATTTATAATATATATAAAGGGAAGAAAATAATAGAAACAAGAGCAGAAATAAACTAGTAGAAAAACAGTATTGCCCTGATCCCCAAAACAAAGACATGACCCAGAAAGGAAGCCACAGGGGCACCTTGGTGGCCCAGTCAGTTGAGTGCCTGATTGATTTAGTTCCAGTAATTTTCTCATGGTTCGTGAGTTTGAGCCCACTACCAAGCTCTGTGCTGGCAGTGCAGAGCATGCTTGGGATTCTTTCTCTCTCTCTCTTCCCCTCCCCTGAATGTGTTCTCTCTTTCTCCCTCTCTCAAAATAAATAAACATTAAAAAAAGAATTCAAAAAGGAAGTTACAAACCAAAATCCCTTATGAATATATGTGTAAGAGTTACCAACAAATTACTAAGAAAATTAATACAGCAACTCATAAAAAAGATTATAGACCATAGCCAAGTGGAATATTATGAGAATGCAAGTCATTGGTTTGATACTTGGTTTGATACTTTCAAGTCAATTAATATAACTTACCATATTAATAGAATAAAAAACAACATGAACACAGAAAATGATGCAGATAAGTAGTTCACAAAATCTAAAACTTTTCATCATAAAAAACATTCAATAAACTAGAAATAGAAGGGAACTTTCTCAATCTGATAAATATCATCTATGAAAAACCCAGAGCTAACACCACACTTAATGGAGAAAGACTGAGTTCTTCCTCCAAGAAACTGAACAAGTACAGGATGACTACTCATATCACATCTATTCAAAATTGTCCTGGAGGACCTAGTCTGGGCAACTAGGCAAGAAAAATAAAGTCACCCATAAAGGATGGAAAGGAATATGTAAAATGATTGCTATTTGCAGATTACATGATGTTCTATGCAGAAAATTCTAAGGAAGCTATAAAAAATTTATTAGAACTAATAAATGACTCAGCAAAGATTCAGGATACAAAATCAATATACAAAAATCAATTGTATTTCTATACTCAAGCAATAAAAAAATCTGATTTGACAATAAAAAGAGAAATAACTCAATTTTAAAATGGGCAGAGAATTTGATTAGACATTTTTCCAAAGAAAATACAAAATGGTAAATAAACACATGAAAAAAGTACTCACTTTCATTATTCATAAATGATTTTCCCACCAAAACCACAATGATAAAACCCTTCATACTCATTAGGATCGCTAGAATAAAAAAGATGGGCAATAAGGCAAGGATATAGAGAAATCAGAAACTTCATTCATTGTCCATGGGATTATAAAATGGTACAAACACTTTGGAAAACAGTTTGCCAGTCTGCAAAATGTTTTAACACAGTTCTTACATGACCCAGCTGTTATGTTACTATTTATATAACCATGAAATTGAAAACATATGCTCACACAAAACTTTGTACATGAATGTTCAAATCAACATTATTCATTATAGCCAAAAAGTGTAAACAACCTAAATTTCTATCAACTATGGATGGCTAAACAAAAGTGATATATCCATACAATGGAATATTATCCAGTAATAAAAAAGAATGGAGTACTGTTATGTGTTTCATGCTACAACATGGATAAACCTCGAAAAATTATATTAAGTGGAAAAAGCCAGTCACAAAAGACCACACCTTGTATGAGTCCATTTATATTAAATGCCCAAATTCAGCAAACCTGTAGGGATGGAAAGTAAATTAGTGGTTGCCACAGATTGGGTATACAGGGGTTCATGGGGAGTGACTGCAAATAGGTATGTTTTTTCTTTTTTGGGTGATGAAAATATTCTGCATTCACATGGTGGTGATAGTTGCACAATTTTGTGAATACACTAAAAACCACTAAGTTCTACACTTTAGCTTGCTGAATTCATACTATGTAAATTATATCTCAATAACACTGTTTTTTTAAACAATACTAGGATTGGGTTTTACTGTGTCTAACATTTGAAATGAAGAAGAAATTGAGACAAGAAGAAAAATGGTGGATTTAGGTTTATAAATGTCATTGCTCTCTCCTTAGGCAAATTGCTTCTCTCACTTCTGAATTCTCAGAGTACTCAGTTCATACTTTTACATAACAATCAAATTAAATTGTCATCATATGCTCCCATGTCTGTCTTTCCCATTCCTCTAAGTACTTGTCAGGTCACATATTCTGTATTATTCTACATACACAGCCATGGTATCTAGCATAGTTTATACACACATTGGATATTCAGTAGATAGTTTGGGACTAAAAGGATTAGCTTAGAATTAAAATAAAAGTATTCTAAATACTGTAATTATTATAAATCCTGTACTTAGTGTGAGATAGTATTTGTAATTTATCTTGCTTCTTTTTGCAGGCAAAGACCAGTATTTAAAGACTGTTGTCTTCAGTAACACTCTATTATTTTCTAGACACTTTTCAAATAGATCTACTTGGCCCAGTATGTAAGTGTTATTGGCACACCAGTATATGAGTAGATTTATACAGTTACAGCTCTTGAAGAGGCTTCAGGAGTCTTTCTGATAAAATCCACCTTAGTAATGTTTAAGAAAGCAAGAGCTAAAGTAGTGGTTTGCTACAACATCATCTACTTAGGCATAGAGAGAAGTATAATTGAAACATGGGTGTCTTGATTCCCAATCCAGTGTTGCCTTTGTAAAACATGCCCTAAGACCAAATAACCCTGAATGCATGCTTTTCATAAAATCTTTGCTTGCAACATGCAATTTAACCTAAACACTTTCAATGTATTGCATTCACCCATAATACCAAATTTAACAAAGCAATCTTATTTTAGACAGTTTGGACCATGTGACTCCTGCATTTAAAAGGTCTCACAGGGCCTTACATGACATGGCAAATACAATCCAAATACTCTATCAATGCCAAGGGGCCTTTTTATAAACTGGCTGCATATATCTCTCCAACCAACTTATAGCACTACTCTTCTTGACCAGAATCCATTAAATAGGGGAGTTCCTCTCAGGCCCTAGCACATATAAAGCTCTCTTCTGTGCCTTGGAACATACACCCAAGTTGTCTCTTTTCCTGCAAGGCTGTGCTTCTGTTTTTATTTATTTATTTTTTTTCATGGTTAGTTATTCATCCTCCAAGTCTCAGCATAAATGTTACCTTCTCAAATAGGTGCTATTCTATTTGACAATCCTCACTCAGTCTTTCCATTTACTATATTATGTATTTTTTTTTACCTCAAGTACCTGAATTTTTTAAAAAATTCATTTACTTATTCTCTTAATTTTTTTTTTACTTCCCACTAATCTACATGTTCCATGTCAGCAGAGACCAAACTTATTTACCTAGTTCATTACTTTATTCCCAGTATGAATGATGCTCAGAATAGACAGTCAATAAATGTACAGTAGATGAATAATGCTAAGTAAGTAAATGTTACAGCACAACAGACCCTGAATTCCAGAGGTACCTGTAACAGAGGCATGTAAAAGGGGGATATCCACTGACTTTTTTGTACCCAGTGAGCATTCTGATCTACTTACTTGCCTGAATTTAAGGAAAAGAAAGTAAAATGTTCTTAAATGGTAATTTTTTTTTTTTAAGTTGGGACCAATAAACTTTCTTCTAGCAATTGATTAATCAGCAAAAACTCACTGATTAGCTGTTTAGTTCCTAAAGGTTAGGGAAAAGAAGGATGAACTGTAGCCCCATTCTTCAAATTGCTTAAAATCTAACTGAAGGGAGAGAACAACCATTGGGAAGAATTAATTAAAAATACAGGACTGTATATAGTAAATGGATATATCTAATTGATATTTGGCCACTTTTGCTAGAGGCATACATTTGGGAAATAATCATATGGTGGTAATAATTTAGGTAGAGAGTCCAGATTAATTTTCATGATACACACTCACACATTTATACCCCTAAGCAAAATGATATATCTCATCATTTTAGTAAGCTCAAAATTAGGTGTCAGTAGAAATAGAAAGGAAAGGTCAGAAAGATGGCTTAACTGTTTCATTCATTCATCCGCTTATTCATGTACTCAGGTAACCAGGTAGGCATTCCAGGAAGTGTTGCACAGAGTAAGGCAGCCATGACCACTGCCATTATAGAACTTATAATCTGACGTGATATAAGATAGGAAAGGGGATAATTCTGAGAAGGAAAGTTCAGGTAAGGGGGTCAAGTGTTGCGGAAATATTAAGAAGAACTAAGACAATCAGAAGGCTATAAGATCTGACAGTGAAAAGATCACTGAGCACACCGGGGTACTGACAGATCATTCATTCCCTCTACATCCAACCCACCACATGATCACCCCCATAATCACCTTAGGAGCTATTTTTGAGTCCTCCCTCGTCTACCCCTACTTAAATCCCTGAGTCGTGATAATTCTCCTATGATCTGCCCACCCTGTAGGCTGACTGCTGTGGAGAAACATAAAAGCAGATGTCTCATTAGGGGCTGGGAAGCACACCCATGACCCCATTTGTGCAGGACAGGGAGGCAGAAGTGAGGACAGTAGCAGCTTCGTGCACATAGGTTCTGCTAGGGGCAAGAACAATTACTCCACTTTGTCCTTTTCCCTTTATGGGATTTCTGATATGGATTTAGCCTTTTTCTTCCACTAGATGAAAGGGCAAACAGCACTCCAGGTGAGTTCTATTTTTCCGATACTCTTGACTTTCAACTTCATCTGGTAACCACTCTTATCCTGCCCAATCCTATTTTTGTTACATCCTGCTTGATGCCACCCTAGCTTACCTGTGCACACAGCCCTATGGGTACTGCAGAGTCCACTAGTGATCTTGTTTCTGAATGCATAAGCTTTTCGCCTCTGCTCAGTGAACTCCAACTCTATCACTGCCACCTCCTCAGGCTGCCATGCACGCTTCCCCACCAGAGCTGATGTGCTTATGTGAATGCCACAGCAGCTTCCGTGCACTCCCACCCCATGCAACTTTGGTCTTTTGTTCTCACCAGTCCCACTGAGGTATTTTTAAACATTTTATCTTTAGGATGCTATTTTCAACCTATTTTTTTAAGATTCCCTTCCCAGACTTCGAGAGTATTGTTGCCAAGTATGACTATAATGGTGCCAGGGGTGCTATATCACCCTTCGTATTCTATACACTTTAGAACATTTTTTTGCTAGTACCATTATTTCTTCCTCCTGTTAGAACCTCAATGACAGCTGCTCTCACTCAATAAGGAGTTCAAACAACTTTTTTAAAAGTCCTAATAGTCCAAATTCTTGAAAATATTTTATCTGTGTTCCTAATCTATTGCTATTTGTGGGAAGTTTACAAGTTGTAACTGATACATTATGGAACAACAAGATGAATTGGTGAAGGTCAGAAAATATAGCGTTAAATCTAGTCTTGGATTCTCTTGCTTACACACTGGCAAACCTTAACAAATGTCTCTCCTTACTATGTCTTTGGTTTTAAAATCATTTGACCAGCTTGCATCACTGAGATGGGAAGATATTAAAATGAGCATTTTGAGCTCTTTTGATGACTTCTATGTCATCATCTATTCATTTATTTTGTGGAATTTTCTGCACCACATTTTGGCAGAATAAGATCCTGGGGCACCTGGGGGCTCAGTCAGTTAAGCATCCAACTCTTGATTTTGGCTCAGGTAATGATCTCACAGTTCCTGGGTTCAAGCTCCACATTGGGCTCCATGCTGACAGCATGGAGCCTGCTTGGGATTCTCTCTACTTCTTTCTCTGCACCCAGCCCTCTAAATAAATAAATAAATAAATAAATAAATAAATAAAAATAAGCTTATAAAAAAGAAGAAGATCTTTCTACTATGTAGACTACCAGAGGGATGATCCTGGTCACTAACAGTCATGGAAACTCAAGGAATAAAAATCATGATGATGTTGCCCTAGAAAACTATACTGGCATAGACAACCATGTCTAGAGTTTGTATCCAAATATACAATAGAAATGAGTATGTATTAGATTAGCCAAGGGATTAGACTAAACACACGCATAGGAATGAATGTTTGCTCCTTTTTCTACCCTCCTTTATTGATTTATTATTTAGCAAAATTTTGTTGTTTATGTAATACACTGAGATGTTATACTCCTGTCCTCAAGAGGAACACATTTTAATGACTATGGGTGGGGAAAGGAGAAACAGCCATAAATATCAATAAATAGTAATGCAATTAGTTATAAAATGGCAACAGGAACCAAGCACTATGTATGCATCATACAGAAAGAAATGTTTATTTTGTGGATGAGATTGTATTTGAACTGCATTATGATGTTTGACTAGTGCTTATTCAGACACAGAAGAATAGAATGTGTATGTCAGGACAAGAGAAGAACAAAGTAAAATGTATACACATATGGAAAAGCATTACCTTTAAGACCAGAAGACTACAGTATGGGTATAGAGTCAGATCAAGGTGACGGAAGACTAAAAGATGTAGTGAGTACTCAGACTGCCAAGGGTTTTATATGGTGCTAACAGAGACCACTTTTCCTCCATTTTTAGGCTGACTCAGATTTGTAGCTTCAGAGAAAAAGTGGAATTGATTACTTTAACTGACTTGGGAAATACACTGAGTAAAAGCAGAATATCTGAGTTTTGTTTAGGTGTTTCAAATTTATGCTGACTGAGGAAGATACAAATAGACATATTTTGTCAATAGAATGCACAATATGCTGCATCTCTGTGTGTCTGGATGTGTATGCATCATAGTCGTAATTGAAAAATATTTGTGAAATGGGTAGAAGAGGGTAATGGAAAGAGACCTTGAAGGAAGGATTATTCCAGAGGCTCTGGGTAAATTAATATCTGTAAAAGTAATGGGAGGAAAGAATTTTATAAAGGAGAGAACTATCAACACTGCCAAATGCCCAAAGCTGAATAAGTAGTATGACAATGAAAACAGAACAACTGGATTTGGTGATTGGAAATTTATCTGTGGTCAAAGAGAGCAAATTCAACTCAATGGCAAGGGCAGCCAAAATATAGTGGTTATACAAGTAGATGCTTCCTTTGATGAAGTCTGGTAGCATATAAAGGAGAAGAGAGTGGTATAAGTGGGGTGATTGCATTAGGGAAGGTTGGTTTGTTTGTTTGCAGCAGGGATTATTTTAGATGTGTAAACCTTAAGCTGAAGAAATCTGTAAAGAAGAGAAATTGAAACTAAAAGAATAAAGCAGAAACCATTCTACCAAGTCTTAGAGGCATGAACTTATTGACCATTAGTTTTTCAAACTATATTTATAATGTTACCAATATCTCCCAGATATGCTTGATGAATACATGTTTGTAGCTTGAAAAGTTTCTGTATCTTAAACTCAGTTGATAAAAAAATAAATTATTTATAGAAAAAAGTTTGGATTATTATTTCAAATTACATCCCAAGGATTTTTTTGTTTTGTTTTGATTTGTTTTGCTTTACTTATGAATCAGGACATTTTTGTCCTTGACTTATAAGAAGCCATATCATATATATATATAAGATTTATAACTTATATAAGGATATGACTTATGAGAAGCCATATCCTATATATATATAAAGGAAGGTAAAAGTGCAAGATTATACTCTTCCCTTTTCACATTCTTCCTCAATTGTCAGAAATTGACTGAAATGAATAAAAAGTGCGAATTAGGGAAAAAATTTTATCAGAACTAAAATAGGAAACATCAACTTAATATCTCAAATTTTGAGAAGTGTCTGTGATATAAAGAGTATTTCAACCCAAATTGTAATCAGAACCTGAAAGTTGACATTCAACTACCCTTCTTAAGGGCAATAAAATGACACAGGTGGTGGAGGAAGTTATTTTTTTAATATCACAATACCAATTACAAGAGAGAAAGGCTAGAAATACTAAGAAAGGTACAAATACTTGATTGAAATCATCTTATCCACCCCTGATAGAAAATAGTAGTGAGGCTGGCAGAAAATTCAGGCAGTCCTGCCCACCTGATGTCACATTAGTAAATATCAGTGTTTTACTAACATTAATTTAAAGGAGGTATAATACTTAAATTTATTAATAAAAATGGAGAAATTTTCAGTTACCAAAGAACGATACTTCTTTACCTTAAAAATGTCAGGCTCAGATTGTTTTAAGTTGTCAGAATATTTCTACAGTAATAAAACTATTCAAGGGTGTTGGGATTCTTGCCAACTTATTTTCCAGAACAGAATCTTACCAGAAACACTTAACAAAGGTAGAATAAAACACATATGTTACAGAACAACATATGCATATATTATAACCATATTTCTGTCTGCATCTCTGTGTATCTATTTGTCTATCTCACCAATAGCAAGGGCCATGATTATTATAACCCTAGTGACATTTGCATTCAAGTCAGGAGCACAACAAGGAGAAGCATCATTACCATTATTATTCAGAATTGTTCTGGGGATCCCTTCCAATGTATTTCAATAAGAAAATGAAATAAATCTAAAAATTATAAAAGAGGAAGTAAAGTTACTGACATTTGTATGAATGTCTACCTTGAAACCATAGCAAATTAAAATGAAATTACTTATTCAAATTAGATTGTGATTAGGTGATCATTTATATAGCAGAATTGAAAGTATTCCTATTGTCAGAGGCAAATGCTGTAAAGCACATCCTATTAAGAAAATAGATGGGGTTATGACCCAGCAATATCACTGCTAGGAATTTACCCAAGGGATACAAGAGTGCTGACACATAGGGGCACATGTACCCCAATGTTCATAGCAGCACTCTCAACAATACCCAAAACATGGAAAGAGTTTAAGTGTCCATCAACTGACGAATAGATCAAGAACAATGGAATACTACATGGCAATGAGAAAGAATGAAATCTGGCCATGTGTAGCAACATGGATGGAACTTGAGGGTGTTATGCGGAGCAAAATAAGTCAGGCAGAGAAGGACAGATACCATATGTTTGCACATATAGGTTGATTAGGAGGAAGTTAATGGAGGATGATGCAGGAGAAGAAGGGGAAAAATAGTCGGGGAGAGAGAGGGAGGCAAACCATGAGAGACTCTTGAATGCTGAGAACAAACCGAGGGCTGACAGGGGTGGGGGTAGGGGAAGAGGGGTGATGGGCATGGAGGAGAACATTTGTTGGGATGAGCACTGGATGTTAAATGGAAACCAACCTGACAATAAACTATTTAAGGAAAAAGAAAAGAAAATAGATTGGGCATCTGGGTGGCTCAGTTGGTTAAGTGTCCAATTCTTGACTGTGGCTCAGGTCATGAGCACATGCTTTATGGGTTCAAGCCCAGGCTCTGTGCTGACAGTGTGGAGCTGCTTGGGATTCTCTCTTTCCCTCAAAATAAGTAAATAAACAAACAAACTTTTTAAAAATTTTAAAAAAATAGAAGACCATAAAAAGTACCTTAACTTGAATTATAAAAAACATATGTAAAAAATTACAGAGCTAATTTACTAGATGTAAAATAAATACAAATAAGTGCAATGCTATTCTTCATTTTGAATTAGAAGACTGAATATTTAAAGAGGCAAATTTGTTTACAAATTTGGCATTTATGTAATGGGAAGTTTATTGAATGTTAACAGAATTTTTCAAAAGCTGAACCTGGAAACAAATATATAGAAAACTCATGGGGCATCTGGATGGCTCAGTCCGTTAAGTGTCTGACTCTTGATTTCAGCTCAGGTCATGATCTCATGGTTTATGGGTTTGAGCCCCACATCAGGGCTGTCAGCATGGAGCCTGCTTTGGAATTCTCTCTCTCTCCCTCTATCTCTCTATCCCTCTCCCATTAGCATGCACGTGCACTCTCCCTCTCAAAATAAATAAACTGTAAAAAAAAATACAAAAAAGTCAGAATATATTTGAAATAGTAAAGATATGAAGGACACTTAGCTTTTTTTTAAGTATGAAAGTGTATTTTAAAGTTATAGAAGTTGAAACAACATGGTACAAGCAGAAAATAGACCTGAAAAGAAAAGACACTCTGAGAAATATCAACATACAGATAGATGTGTGATAAATGTGAAATTTCAAACCAGTGGGGAAATATGGATTTATGTCGTTAGCCTTCCCTTCAGCAAAAATTTATTGAGCAAAGAGAATTTCCCAGGCATTATTCTCAGTATGAGAGAGACAGGAGTGAACAGATTCAAGCTCCCTCATCTCTTGGAGTTTACATTCTAAAGAAGATAGGCCATAAATCAATCACAAATAGATACATAATTTAGTGAAGGTAGTGATGTGTGCCAGAAATAACAAAACAGCACAGGGAGGAAGAGCGAGTGAGACTGCTGCTTTTGATAAAGGTATCAGGAAAGGGCTTGCTGAGCAACTGACCTGAAAAGAAAACAGTATTAAATAAGAGGTTGGACCACTGAAGCCCAGATCACAACACATATTCTAAATATAAGAAACAAAAGTATTAAAAATCTAACTAATGTAGGTGAATGGCTCTCAGTAATACAGTATAAGAATATCCAAACCATTAATACCAAATTGAAAAGAGACCTGGGAAACCAACTAATCACACTGGAGAACAGCTCCTCTAAATTCTCTCAGCACTCAGTACACATGGTAGATATCATATTTTTAACCATAATTCTGGACACGAACAAGTGGCATCTTCTTTCTTTTTTTTTTTTTTTTTTACAAATAGTTTATTGTCAAATTAGTTTCCATTTAACACCCAGTGCTCATCCCCACAAGTGCCCTCCTCCATGCCCATCCCCCCTCCTCCCCACATCCATCAGTCCTCAGTTTGTTCTCAGCATTCAAGAGTCTCTCATGGTTTGCCTCTCTCCCTTTCCCCCACCATTTCCGCCCTTCTTCTCCCCCTTGTTCCTCCGTCAAGTTCCTCCTAATCCTCCTATACGTGCAAACATTTTATATTTGTCCTTCTCTGCCTGACTTTTTTCGCTCAGCATAACACCCTCAAGGTCCATCCATGTTGCTACACATGGCCAGATTTCATTGTTTCTCATTGCCATGTAGTATTCCATGGTATAAATAAACCACATCTTCTTGATCCATTCGTCCGCTGATGGACACTTAGGCTCTTTCCATGTTTTAGCTATTGTGGAGAGTGCTGCTATGAACATTGGGGTACATGTGCTCCTATGCATCAGCATTTCTGTATCCCTTGGGTAATTTCCTAGCAGTGCTATTGCTGGGTCATAGGGGAGTTCTATTGTTAGTTTCCTGAGGAACCTCCACACTGTTTTCCAGAGGGGCTGTACCAGTTTACATTCCCACCAACAGTGTAGGAGGGTGCCCTTTTCTCCACATCCTCGCCAGCATCTAGAGTTCTCTGATTTGCTCATTTTAGAAGTGGCGTCTTCTTTCAATTTCTACACTTTTTTATATTATTCCACTATTAGAAACTTCCAAGAAGAACAAGCTACTTTACTTGTCTGTAGTAGAGTAGGACCTCTCTAACCACAAAGGATTGGTAGCAAAATAAATAGAAAAGCAACTTAGATATGTTTTACCTGTTTTGATTTTCTATCTACTTTCGTTTAGCATTAAGAAAACCCCAGAGTTTCTAAAACAGTAGTCTATATTAGCTAGTTTCTCTTACGCATATTTGTAAGGGTTCTACTGTCCATTACTATTTTAAAATTTCCCTCTTCTCTTTTCATACATTCACAATGGAAAACACACCTTGATTTCTGTGATGTGATAAAACTATTTTCATGTTTCCAGTTCTTCTGCAGTAACACCTTCTTCAAAATACTTTATTCTCCAAAGTGCTATTTAAGTTTTGCAATGATTTTAACATTCAACCTAATTGTTCAGGTTTTAGAGAAGAAATTAATGAAAGGGACAACCATATAAAGCACAAGAGCTTTGTTCACACTTCATTAAATATTTTAAATGGCTATTTTATTTTATGGCTTTTGCATTCCTTTTCAATTTTAGCTGGATTGCTTTTTATAACCAGGAATTTTGAAACTCTCAGCAAAGAAACCTTGCAGCATGTAAGTATTTCCTGGTTTATAAACATATTATTCCTATTTCTATTCTCTGCTATTCTAAAATGAATCTAAATTCGAAAACTCATGTCAAGGTTTAATCGTTTTAGAACTCTTCATTAATATGAAACAATTTGTTTTATCTTTTCTAAAATTATATGTAAGTGACCTTTGCCTCCCTCCAAAAGTAATTAATTTACTTCAGTATCATACTTTCTGTGCAGTCATTGAGAAAAGTTTCAGATAATTGCTCTAAGAAAAATGTGATTGATTAAAACAAATTTAAAATTCCAGTGGTGCCTGGCTGGCTCAGTCAGTGGAGCATGAGACTTCTTGATCTTGTGGTTGTAAGTTTGAGCTCCACGTCGATCAGAGTTTAATTCAAAAATAAAAAATTAAAATTAAAAACAGATTTTAAAACAATAAAATAAAATTCCAATAAAACTACATTGAAGCAAACTGATCTGTCATTTCATACACAAACTTTAACTTTATGATAAACCAATTACTACCTCTGATTAGTTCTTACTCAGTGATTTTTAGATCTACACACTAATTTCATTATTAATTTGAACTCTGTATAATTAATCAAACCCAATGCAATTTTATTAGGCAGATTATGAAGTAGCATTCTTTTTTTTTTTTTTTTTTTTTTTTTTTTTTTTCCCCCTCTGAGAACTGCCCCTTCAACAGCATGGTAGGTCTCAGATTAGTCTGCACTAATTCATTCTACCTGTGTCCCTGTAGAGGTCCATGCCAGGGGCAGCCTCTGTTCCATACCGTCACAGTCCCTATGTACAGGAACACTGAATATCAGCTGGGTGATCAGTGACACTATGGCAGGGGGCAGAGGGTAATGTGAGCTCATGGGTTGAATCTACCATTTTCTGCTGTGTGTATACACAGTTGCAGAGAAGACACACCCAATTAAGAGAAGACTTTAAAAAGCACAGATTATGAAGGAAAGCCTCAGATTCTGATGATACTTTTTGAGTTATCCCTGAATTCTCCCCAGTATATTCTTTTCCAAAGCCATTCTAAATGTGATTCTGCTCATTATAAATTCAAAAAATATAATACAATTATAGAACCTAAATATATAAAACATTACCACTTAGCATTAGTTGGGAGGAAAGGTTTTAATTGGTTTTGAACTTAGAATTGGATGCTACTTATAGCCAATCTTATTAAATAAAAATGGGATTGGCATATATTAAAAACAAAATTTTAGGTTTGAAGTAATGATGGACTAAATGTTTGTGCCCCCTGAAATTCATGTTGAAGCTCTGAACCCCAGTGTGGCTATCTCTGGAGATAGGGACTCTAAGGAATTAAGCAGGGTTTAAATGAGGTCATAATATTGGGGCCCTGATCCTGGAAGATTAGTGTTCTTATAAGAAGAGACACCAGGGAGCTCATTCTCTTTTTCTATGCATATCCACCAAGGAAAGACCATGAGAGGACAGAGCAAGAAGGTGGTTATACAAGCCAATAAAGAGCTTACACCAGTAATTGATTAGTGGAAACCCTACTGCAGAACTTTCAGCCTCCAGAACCATGAAAAAATTAATTTCTACTGTTTAAGCCACTCAGCCTGTACTATTTAATACACACCCACTACACACACGTGCACACGCAGACACACACACATAACATATTACATATTGAATAAACGAAAACCAGAGATATAGCAGGTTGCCTAAATTCATCTAACATTACTATAAGAGGATAGGAGTTTATAATTTAATACTTCCATCCACATAAGTTCAAAGAAAATATAGTTTGAGGCTGAAATGGTTAAGGAGCTAATTTTAAATTTAGAAATCAATTTGGCAACAATCATTTCTAAATTAAATGATTTTCTTTTTTTTTAATTGTTTTTTTTTAATGTTTTATTTATCTCTAGGAGAGATAGAGAAAGACAGCGTGAGCAGGGGAAGGTCACAGAGAGAGGGAGTCACAGACTGAAACAGGCTCCAGGCTCTGAGCTGGCAGTCAGCACAGAGCCCAACGCGGGGCTTGAACCCACGAACCGCAAGATCATGACCTAAGCGAAAGTCGGACGCTCAACCGACTAAGCCACCCAGGCGCCCTTTTTTAATTTTCAACAGAGCCTTTGAGGTATAAGCTCAGTCTTTCAGAGTTTTGCTTCTGAACATAATAATACCTGGAGAATAGTTCAGTTGACTTCCCCTACATCACACATCCTTTCTTCCCAGAGGGGTAAGGAACCAGAGCTCAGTCCTCATGACAAAAAAAAGTATCAGTATTATATAGTGAAGGGAAGTCTATGATCTGAGTCTGTTTCTTGATATATTAATGGATCTAACATAATTTGGAAAATCTATTGCTTTCTAACAAAGCCTATATTTCTAACTGATTTCTTTGCTACACACAATAATTAAAAAATCAGCTTTAAGACACAAAAGCAGAATAATGAAATTTTTGCACTAGGGAGTGTACCCACATTCTCTTTCCCTGGGCAATAAGTGTCATGGCTCAGCTGTGGAGATAGAAGCATTCCAGCAACATAATTCAAGGGAGAAAATATAATATTATCATTTAAATAGGTTTAAAATTAAAATACAATCTCTAATCATTACACTAGGAAAATTGGCATTACCCCTCTGGTTCATTTTATTTTCCTTTGTTCAAAGAATACTTTGTAATATTGGCAGGGCCTTTTGGGCAATTATCCTGGAAGAGTAGAGAATTATGAGAACTAAGTCTAAAAAATACCATTAAGATAAGGCTTACAAATAAAGTAAGATTCCGTAAGTGAGTGAAGGTATCTGCTAAGCCCACTGCCTGTGCAATTAAAAATTTGTATTTAGACCATGACAAAATATTCTCATGACATTGTCAAATGACTTGTCTGAAGTCCATCCAAATGTTTCATATCAATACCATGCTGCTTCTTATATTTTATGCTTCTTGAGGGCAAGTACTTACTATCAACATCTTTATCCTGCCAGTATCTATCATCCAGCAGTTCCACAGCCATTACTTGAACTATTGATTTACTTGGCATGTCAACAAGTGACAGAGTGAAAAGCAAAGAGGGTTTCTACTGCACGTATTTGCTGAAAATGTTTCCTCTTTTTTTCTAATAAAACATTTTACCAAACCTCACATGGTTTGGGTTTATCTTTTCGAAGATCCAAGTTTAACGTAGCAACACTTAATTCCCCATGTAAATCCTCTATATTAAAAATGACAAGAGAGATGAAAACATACAAAAGTAGCTGGGGGAATTCCAGTTACCATCTTCTACAAGCTATCTCGATAAAGCAAACTGTAACCATCACTAACCATTCCCCACATCACTGTCTGGTTTAATGTCCTCGAATTATAGTCATTTCAAGGACCATTTTAAAATAAAGCACTTCCAGAAATCACAATGGAAATACTGACTATCGAAATCTCTTGACAGTGTAAATTTGATTGATGACAATGTAAACAATGTCAGTTTGCGACTATTTAACTGAAATAATATATGATGTGCATATCTGAGCCATAAGTTTCAAAAGAAATCCAATTTTAGAAACTGTAAAAAAAAATCCTCCACCCCTCGATCAAATGAATGTTTAGACAGAATTCCCTATGTACTAAACTATATAAACTTAATAATTCAAAAATAATAATAAACTTGAAAAGGAATAATTGTTTATATAGGTTCAATCCATAGCTTAAGCAAAACTTTCACTCTTTAGAAGTTCCAAGTGGGCATGACCATGGGCTAATTTGTGGTTATTTTGTACTTTTACACCACAGACAGAAAGAAGAAACAGAGATCTTTTACACTATGATTGATTTCTACCCAGGAAGTCTTCTCATTTAAAAAATATTCAACAAGAAGTCAAGATGCCAATCACACCAAAATAGCACAGCTCCTGTTTCTGTTTCTATTCTGCATGTCATGAACTTTGGGCTTGAGAACAAACAGACGTCAGCACAGACTCCACCTGGAGCTTTCCCTCCCCTCACAGCACCGGAAACAACAACAAAAATTTAAATAAAGCCACAGAACAAAGAGGCCTTGAGAGACCTTGTGGCAAATTAATATCTGAGACCTGTAGGCAAAATAATGTTTTCTTAAAAAGTTGGGGATAAGGCCTCAAAAACCTCTCTTCACAGAGCATTCTGGTGTTGTAACCACCTGAACATTAAGGAACAGCTTTCCCTATGACTAATCCACATCTCAACTGATTTTATTAAATCCAACTTCTCCTTAACCGCCTTCTGTGTGTTTAGATAAGAAGAATCTGATTTTAAAATGCACTTGCTCTTTTAAATTCCATTTAGAAGACCACTGAGAATAAAATGTGTTTGAAAATTAAAAAATAAAAAAAAAAGACTAAAGCACATTCTCTGGATAACATACCACGTTCCTGTTGTAAACTAGCACCTATGTTCCCACAATGGTAGGAAGCATTCATCTCTGCCAGTCAGGGAAACCATCAGTTTTTTACTGTGCTCTCCCAGAGTAACACTAGGTAAGTACTCTAATATGACTCTCTGAACCTCAGTGTCATGTTTCAAGCAATGGGGCTGGATTGGCTAATCCTTTAAAACTTTTTCAGATCTAAAATTCTAATTTCTCTATTTGACATAATTTTAAAAGTAAAAGAGAACAAATAGGCTAATATACCTTTGTAAGTGTTTTGGTGGCTAGAAGTAATTTCTTCATTCCGTAAATTCCCATTATATTTTATTTGTACTTTCCACTCCATCTATGACTTCTCTAAATTCCTCTAGTACTTTATTTGTCCTGTTTTTTTGTATGTAGCATATAATAGGCTCTACTTTTCACTTGTACCAAACTGAAACTCTGCTACTAAACTGAACATCCTTGAAGGTACAGATGAGTTGATATCACCTTTGATTCCTTCACATAAACACATGCTTTATATGCAGCAGCATATGCTTATGTTTGATAAGGAAATGAATGCTGGATAAACCAAACTTAACTTTGGGGATATTGGTAAAAGATACAGTCATTTATATGATCTAAAAAAAGTACAAAATATCTGGGTTTTAGAATGTGCTACTTCACAAAGGACCTGGTCAAGTAAATGGTAAAATAAAAGGTATATTAAAAATTTTTTAAAACACATTCAGATGTTTGGGTAAATTGATATAAAAAGTTGTTAAAAATTTTTAAGGTTTCTTTTTAATATAAAAAGACAAGTGACTCACATAGTATTTAGGCAATCTCAAAAATAAAGTCTGCAGTTTAAAGGAAGTCATTTATAAAAATAAAGCAGTTACTATATTTTGTTCAGTATGGCTTAGAGAAGAGAGCCCTAGATAAAATAAATTTAGTTGAGGCTGGTAATTTTCACCTTGTAAAAGACCCATTTGGTTTTCCTGCATTCATTTTAGTTCTTTAAATATTCTTTAAGATCAACAAGTAATATTTTGTACAGAAATGCATTTTAAAGATTTCCTAGATGTGCTTTCTTAGATATGACAACATTCTGTTACTATCTTAACTGTTTTCAAAGTACATGTCATGAAGTCTTATACAACTCTGGCCTGATATTATTAGTACATGTTATTATTTTAGAATATCACCATCAAACTTAGAATAAGCCCAGTCCTGATTGCACCCTAAAGTACCTGACTTACGTCTGTTCCCCCAACATCACCTCAGACCTCTCTATCCCCGCTCAGAGTGCAGTCATCCTGAGCCACAGACATGCTCCTTTCTACTTGGAAGCCTGCTGCCTCTTCTGCTGGTGACACCACTGTCCTAACTTTTCATAGCTGGCATCTTCTCGTCCATTGGCTTTCATGTCTCTCACACAGGTCATCTCTAGTGTATGTGTTAAAGTCAGCCTCTCCATAACTTTCTGTCATAGCACTCTATTCATTAAATCCCTAACCCCCTCACAATCTCTATTGTATCTAGTAATTTATATATATATATATATAATTTATATATGCATATTTATATAAATTTATTTGAGTGTTTCCCCCACTAAAATACAAATTCCATAAGACAGGTCTTATCTGTCTTGTTCAGTATTTAACAAGTGACCGGGACAGATTTATTCTTGGTGACTGGTATGTAGCAAATGCTCAACATATATCTGTTGAATGAATAAATCAATGACCACCTCCAAATGTAATCAAGAACCTGTGGCTTAGGGCATCTGGGTGTCTCAGCTGGTTGAGCGCCCGACTTTGGCTCAGGTAATGATTTCACAGTTTGTGTGTTTGAGCCCAGCATCGGGCTCTGTGCTGACAGCTTGGAGCCTGGAGCCTGCTTCAAATTCTCTGTCTCCCTCTCTCTCCTCCTCTTCCCCCCCCATTCATACTCTTCTCTCTCTTTCTCTCTCAAAAATAAATGAACATAAAAAATAAAAATAAAAAATAAAAATAAATAAAAATGAAGAATCTGTGACTTATAAATGCTTATTCATTTAGAATAAACTGATTATAAGTGTTTATCAACATTTTGTTTGTAATTAACTTTTCTGACACAATGTGATAAAGTAAGTTAAGCATAAAATGTGACTCTGCCTTTAAAAAATACTATGCTTATGGCCCAAAGGAAAACCTCCACACACATGTAAGGACATAGTGAATGAAGCTTCATGCATGCAATGAAATGTTTAATTATAATTAAACATGTTTAATATTATAATGTTAAATGTTTAATATTATAATTAAACTGGACACACCAATGTTTCCATGGTCAAAAGGACAGGGTAGGTGTTGGTAGAGAAAATTTCTAGAGTTCATCAAACTTGAGGCACTCATAACAATGATGGTAATCATTATCAAATACCGAGCACCTATTATGTGCTAGTCACTGTATTAGAGAAGTGTTTTCCATTTCAGTCATTTCAATTACAGAAGTAACATATGTTTAGGACAATTCAAACAAGAGCAGTGTTCAAGTAGAATAGTCTCCTCCTCTTCCACTCCAGTCCCACCTGTCTAATGAACCTCTATTGACAATGGTGTGTGCATCCTTCCATAATGCTTCCATTGCTTATACATACTCTTTAAGTACAGGGCTTACACTGAGCTGGTTACAAACTAGTGAGCAATCTAGCTACTCAGAGTTAAGATCCCTTTTGCTAGACTTGTATCTGTGCTTTATAAGTAGTTTAATAATTGCTTAATAATTAGAATCAGTTCTGCTTAGGCACATACTTTTGACATTGTTGCATTAACAACTGGATTCCAAATGCAGTGCAATAATTCATTAAGCCATTTTCTTACTGGTGGATATTCAAGTGTATCCAATTTGTTGCAATAAATATCCTTGGATATGTATGGCTATATTTTGGCACCCTATTTATGTCAGAAATATTCCTATCAATAGGATTACCAAGTCAATGGGTATACACAGTTTAGAAAATTCTTCCTAAGTAAACAATCTGAGATATATGAATTTAAATCTATGGATTCCAAACAGCTTGATAGATAAAGTAGAAATTGGACAGACTTCTAAGGAAAGGGATAAAATAAAGACATGGTAGCAGGAAACAACATGATATATATGTGACACTAAGGGACTCAGACCCAGTAAACCCAGTGCTCTAATCTGGGGGCACTTAGATGTGGGAGGGTGGGTTACTGAAGGCAGGATATCATGTATCTTGATGTCAACTGGAAGAATTTAGATTTGTCACCCTAAGAAGCAAAGAATCATTTATAATTATTATTGTAACATTTGCAATAACAATACAAATGATTAAGCAACCTTTCAGAATCAGAAGAAAAAACCCCAGCAGTCTGCTGACCCACACATATTTGAGCTTGAGCGTGGTGTTCTTTTCCAGACCATATGGACTCTGGCAGTCTCAGTTTCCTCAGGAACTCCTTGAGTAACAGAATGAGAACAACTCACTGTTCAAATGCAAATGCTTTCTCATCAACTCAAAATTGCTCCTATTATCAAGTTTGAGAAATATAACAACAGTAAAAGCCCTCTAAGGACACAATCAATGACACACCACAGGCAACTTCCTATTCCTGGCCCTTTCTTCTCTTGTCACAGCCTAAGGCTGGAGAGGCTGCAGAGCAATCAACTTTGAGCCCCTGTGTAATAAACACACTCTCCTCCCATCTGAATATCTTTGTTTTCAGTTTTAGCAGATCCTCCTGGAGTGATAATGGCATTCTGTATCCTCAGTCAACCAACAGGACAACCAATACGTCCAAGGGTGGTCTTACCATAGCACAAAAGGTCAAGCCTCCAAATCTTTGTGGTGCTTAGTATTTTACAGAAGCCCATTGGTTTATACAACTACAGTTGTAAAACAATAATTGCCTCATCTGAAAAAATGTGGAGTCTGGAGTGGAAGCAAGATAATCCAACATTTCCACCATACACAGATTCTAATCACTCTGTCTTTGTCTTTTTCACTATTTTTATTCCTTTCCATCCTGAATATTACTATACTCTATGGATCCATTATTTACTGTCTTCTCCAAATACTCTGTAGGTGATCTCATCTACTCCCAGAGCATCAACATCATCTTTGAGTCAAGGACTCCTAAATCTCCAGATCCAAATTCTCTTCTGAGTTCCAGATCCATAGTTATGATTCCTTATTGGATCATCTTTATCGAGTTGAAAGCACTTTCAGCTAGTAGTGCCACTGTATGATTGTTTCTGGTTATTGTCCATTACAATTGGTTGCTATCTCATTTTATTTGTCAGTGCCTATACTGTAGTGCTGACTAAAATTTTTTCATATTATGTTTGATCACAGCACATCAAACTTAACCTGTCCCAAACTAAACTCCTCAATTACTACTTCTGATTTGCTATATATCTTATATTTCTCTCTCAGTTAATAGCCCCACCATGAATTCTACTGCCTAAGCAAGAAACTTCAGAGTCACTTCTATTTTCTCCTTATTTAGCATCTATATCCAATGATCATGTATAGCTGTTCTCTCTCTCCAGATTTGTGTTTATATCCATGCTCTCTGGCCCAATGCAAGCCACTCTCAATTCCTTAGTTCATGTATTATCATCATTCACCTAGCCCATTGCCTTAGCTTTCTGTCTGTTTGCCCTAATTCTACCATGCCCACTGTCCAAACCATTTCTCACAGACCATCTAAAGTTACCTCTATAAAATATGTATTTTATCATATAATTTCAAATTCCACAAGTTTTTTTCCTAATTTCATCTAACAGAAAATGTAGAAATACATGTTAGATAAGGAATAAGACAGAATAACAGTTTATATTTTATTAAAATGAAATGTCCTATTGTAAGTCATTCTCAGTGTTGGACACTATGGACACACAGAAAAAAGACTCGGTACTTCTGTGCTAGGAAGATGGAACATTAACAAAGTAACTGTAGTAGTTAGGGTTACAGAGAAAACAAGACACCCAGTTAAAGTTAAATTTCTGATGAAATCTCAATAATTTCTTAGTGTAAGTACACCTCAAAGATTGCATGGGACACACTAACACTAAAATATTGCTCCCTTGAAATTCAAAATTTGATTTGATAAATCTAGCAACCTTAAGTGTAATAAATGATGTATGCTAAAATGTAGGTATGCAAATTACAAAACTACTACAAAACAGACAGATTAACTCCATCTGGAAGGCCTAAAAAATCTTTGGAAAGGGGTGACACCGATTAAAGTGATTAAGAGTAGTTAATTGGATGGATCGTGTGAGTGTGTGTGTGTGTGTGTGTGTGTGTGAGAGAGAGAGAGAGAGAGAGAGCACATGCACATAATAGCAACATGATAGACCTTCTACGCAGAGGAGAGAATGTTTTCAAAGGCAGGAAAGAGAACCAACAGAGTGTTTGCAGTGCTATGCTGATAAATACACTATTGTTTCTCCAAAATAAACAACAGAAAATGTTGACTTATAAACAGTTTGCTAATTTCCATGGCAGAAATACTCTGACCAGGGCAGATTTTAAACAACTTTAACATGGAGTTGGTAAAAAACATGACACTGCACTATTTCTATCATACAGTATTTCTAACATGAAGATATAATGGATGTGAATAACTCAAGAGCATAGTCACATGTAGCAAATAATTAGGAAATAATGTAGCAAATAATTGAGTATTTACTACCTTTGTTTTAATGTACCTGCCCTAGTTGTAAGTATATATAATTTACTTTTTAATAGTAACACTGTTTAAACAGTTTGTAAAGGTTTTGAAAATTTAACAGTTGGCTCTCATGAATTAGTATAAGCCATTCCTAAGCACACCACTGCGTGTTGATGAACTACAAGTCTGTACCAGTGGAGTGTAAAGTGCGTGAAGCCGGATGTGGGTGGGAATATGAATGAATAGAGCAGGGGGATGTGGGCAGTGGCAGATGTTAGACATCACTTTTATAGGGACCCCATCAATCTATATATGGATAGATGATATAGATAAGAAGCAGAAGCAGACAAAGAAGCAGAAGCAGAAGCAAAAGAAGAAAAAGAAGAAGAGGAAGAGGAAGAGGAAGAGGAGGAGGAGGAGGAGGAGGAGGAAGAAGAAGAAGAAGAAGAAGAAGAAGAAGAAGAAGAAGAAGAAGAAGAAGAAGAAGAAGAAGAAGAAGGATAAATACATACATACTGAAGGTTTACCACCTCATCTTATAGGATTCAACTTACAAAGTGTCCTACTCACCCCTGTGCAGTGAAATAAAATAATCAGTTAGCATCAGAGGTCTGAATAAAAGCTCCATCATTTACTGCTAATCAAAGAAATAGAAAATAATGTCTTTTTCCTGTGGGAGAAAATTAACTGAGGTTTAATGTGGCAAGGGGTTTGTATACCAAAAATTGTCAGGTAAAATTCCTAGGTAGTGTCACTGTGAATCTCATATATCTTTTCAGAAACATGTACATTTACTGCTTCTGCACAAGGCAGAGACAACACCCTTATTTCTTGTGATGTGGCTCCAGCATTAGTTTTTCTTTCCTTTTCTCTTCCTATTCTGTTAAAGATCATAATCTTAACATTGATTTTGATTCCTTCTGGGTATGTTTGCAAACCTTACCTCCCATTTTTCCTTTCTGTGTCTCCCTCTATTTCTTCCAAGAATTACTTAGAGTTTCAGAACAGAGAGATGTTTCTCAGGCTCTTTTCCCTTCTCTTCCAGAGATAAACATACAATGGAAATTCACTGTCAACTATAAATACAGTCAATTTGCTTCTAATACATTCTAATTACAGCTGTTAAAATGATCAGCAATAGCAACTTATAATCAATTAACCAATAGGTGAGAATCAATATCTTTTATGTGTTTTGGCATGTTACTAAAAGCATGCAGAAACCTGTGAGTAAGAGAGAGATAATAGAAATGAATAAAGATGAGGAAATGCCAGAAAACCCAGACACGGGATTTTAGGCTTAACTTGAGAGGCAATAGCAAATCAAAATATATTTTGAATCAAAAAGTAATATGATGAAAATGGGATTTAAGAAAGATATCTTTTTAAAATGTTTTTTAATGTTTATTTTGACAGAGAGAAAGACAGAGAGAGCAAGCAGGGGAGGAGCAGCGAGAGAAGTAGACTCAGAATCCAAAGGAGGCTTCAGGCTCTGTACTGTTAGCACAAAGCTGGATGTGAGGCTTTAACTTTCAAGCTGGATATCATTACTGGAGCTGAAAAGTCAGACGCTCAAGCAACCAAGCCACCCAGGTGTCCCAAGAAAGAATATCAAAAGAGTATACCCAGGATAATTTGCTATATTAAGTAGCAGCTTCACATCTATACTTAAAATTTATATACAACTTACTGCCCCCAAATTTTGTTTAATTTATAAATATAAAATTTGTGCAAGAAAAACATGTAGCTCCTTTGGCCCACATCTCAACATTCAAAAGAGTCTAGGGGAAAAAAAAAACACATAAAAGCAATGACAAGTGGTCACTGTTCTTGTATATTTTGCAACATCACTCTTAATGGTAATCACATCCAGAAACGTATTTCCTTTTAACTGAAGAATTGATTGGACTAGCTTTAAAATTTGCGATTTTATTAAAAGAAAAGCATCACAATTCTTTTACCGATGTTGAAAGAAAGACTACAGAAGTTCTCATGTTCTGATCATTCAATACTGAACCTTTCCCTATATGACTTAACCTCCAAATTTAATGTTTTAATGAAAGAGAGTAGAACACTGGCATGTTGCAGGTGGTTTCATTTTGGTGTCCAATTCCACTGAAAAACTGTTGACTTTCTTCTACAAGAATTAGTAAAACAAAAAAGAACTAAAATAGATCCATTAATTCAGCATATCTAAGGCATGTGCATAAATAAGAGGTTGAAAATGATACGTGCTGTGGGGAAGACAGGTGCGTCAAAGCTCAGAGGGAGAAGAAATTCTGGTAGGGGTGTTGATCAGGCAAGTTTCAAAGAAAATTACACGTGAACAGAGACTTGAACGTATGGTGGGTGAAAAAAGTGCATACCAAAACCAGTAGGGAAAAAGGTGGGGAGAGCATTCTCAGTGAGTAGGGAGTAACATAATTTTGTAAAACTTACAACAGAGAGAAGGCTTTGTAGGAGACAAGACATACAGGCAGTGGACAGTTAGGGCAGGGTCTATAATTTTTTCGTGGGTGGTTGGGCGTTGGCCTCTGAGAGGGCAGCTGCCCTGACCAATGCTGGGCAGGATGTTTTAGACTGACCAAAAAACAAGAGGCAGAAAGGCCAAGTAGGTTTCTAACCCCAAGTCAAAGAGAAGGGGAATCTGAAATAAGAGGATGGCAGTGAGAAGGGAAAGAAGGAACAGATGTAAAAGATAATTCAGAATTAGAGCTGACAGGACATAATGACTGATTATATGTAGGGAACAAAAGGAAGGGAAAAGTTGAAAATGACTCAGGGGTTTCCTGTCTGGAGGACAGGAAGAACAGAGATGGCACAAACAGAAGAGAGAAAGTAAAGAAGGATGCATGTGCATGACTGTGCATGTGTGTAGTGGAGTGAGATATGGAAGGTGATACAGAGTTCAGTTGTTTTACTCACCAAAAAACATAATACCTGAGTGCTTTTATGTATAAGATACTGTATTGGTCACTGTGGAGAGAACAGTGGCAAATGAGACTCCACTTTGTTGAAAGTAAAACATTAAACACATTCTAATCTTAGCTGCAAAAATCCTAAATTTTATTTTCATATACATACACAGAGAAATATAACTTAAAGCTATACTTCTTCCAAGCCTGAACTTTTCTCATAAACACGGTCCAAGACTATCCCCTAAACCATCCTAGTAAATGACACTGCAAAAAACCAGCCCAAGAATTTTAACACTTTTAGTGCTTCAAAGGATAACAGATGGTGGAAATAGCTCTCTGGAATTGCATGGAAAGGCACAGTGAGAAAAATCAAAAGTACAAATGAAAGAGGTTTTCATTCTCTTCCCTGATGCTCCGTATTCTCTACTCTTTAATGTTTATCAGTTCAGTGTACCATTTACAATAAGGGGGATAACAGACTCCATCTTGGAATCATTTGTCCATCGGCACTCGATATTCAAATCAAACCATAGTTCAAGTCAAAAGAAAGCAATTTATATCAAGTTTCAATGATTAACACAGTATTATGCATTATGGTAGACCAAAGACTTTCATAAATAACTACCTCTACCTTCAAGAAGTAAACACTATAGGTAGGGAGATAAGACACAAAAGAAATTGTGAAAACAATGATTTTTTAATCAATTGAGGCAAGCAAAGAAAACATGTTCAAGACAGCCCATAATTTATTAACAAATGACTAGTATACTTCTAATGTACTATAGTAGCACATCCTTAAATTACATATCAACCCCCTTTCTGTAAGCAAAACAAATAAGAACCTGTTTCTTTCACATGTAAGGAAGCCTAAATGCAAAAAGTCACTGATACAAATTTTGTACATTTTTCCTAGGTCTATCAAATTTTATGTCTTCCATGAATTTGGATGACATAAGTGTGACTTACTCACTGATTATGTATTATACCCACCAAAGTCCCTCCTAGAGTGAATTCTTTAAGTCAAGTAAAACCTATGGCATCCTTATCTTCTAATGCCTCCAGAGCATTGTCCAGGATTGAGCAAGAAGAGAGATAATGGTCAATGGATCCATTCAAAAGGATTGAAAAGGATTACCAGACAGCCTCTGAGGAATTCTGGAGCACAGGCTCTAGAGTCACACTGCCTGGCTTGCCGTGCTGGCTTCACTATTAACGGAAGCAAGTATATAAGCAAGTAATTTACATATCTATGCCTCAGTTTCCTCACTTGTAAAATGAAGATAGTAATGGTAATTTATAGAGTTTTGTGAGGGCTAAATGCACATGAAGTGCCTTAAACAGAATAGAGTAAAATTGCAGCTAATTTTGTCACCACAGTTGATAGAGAACCAGCAAAGAGCTAAAAATAGACATAACTAAGGCTGATGAGCATTTCTGAAAATCGAAATATGGGGGCACCTGGGTGGCTCAGTCAGTTAAGCATCCGACTCTTGATTTTGGATCAGGCCATGATCTCATGGTTCATTGGCCTCACATCAGGATTCCTTCTCTCTTTCTCTGCCCTTCCTCACTCGTGGAGAAGCATGCTCTCTCTCTTTCAAAATAAATTGTTTTAAAAAAGAGAGAAAAGAAAATCAAATGTGTGTTCTTTTCCTTTTTGATGCTCCAGTATGAAGTTCTCTCCATTGTGCCAGAGTCTTCTTTCCTATGCCTTTCCCTAAGGAATCAGAAAAGCTATGCATATTACAGGGAATGTGATTCTCTAAAGCCACATGCCTTTTCCATTTCCTTACTTTTTCATTAGCTTTCCTAAGGTAATTCCCAGGCTCAAATTCTTGGACATTTCTTTCAGTCTTTCCTCTTCCTTGTTCCTTTCTCTGCTACATTCACTTGTTGCCAAAACCTGCTGCTTTGTCCTTCCAAGAGTCTTTCTTATCCATTTATTTTTGTGACCACTATCATTATCCTTACTATTATTAACCATTTCTGGTTTATTTTAATCATCTACTAATTGGTCTCTTTCTCTCCAGGAATGTCCTATTATCATCCATTATTCATACTTCTGAAAGATTCATTACCCCAAAGCATTCCTTTCAATCTGGGTAGCTCCAGGTTCAGATATTTTCTTGTCTTCCTTCAGAGTAAAACCAGTTTCCAAAGTCTAGATTTTAAGAATATTTATCCATTGGCCCCAACCTTCTTCTATGGGTTATAGTCTTGGACTCTTCTGTTAAATATGATTCTCCAATTGGATTATATATGCAATGCCCTTTATGCCCGACTGCTTCATTATCACTCTGAATTTTCACCCAGTCATTTTCTTAACCTGGGATGTCCTAATCTCTCATTTCTATCTAATTACAATTCATTCATGAGATAAAGCTAAAGTCCTCCTCCCCCCACCCCCATAGCTTCTCCTGACTCCAGATCACCTCAGACACAATTACACACACACACACACACACACACACACACACACACACACACACACAGCCATATACTCCCCTGGCCACTTGAAGAAATTTCATACACATTTTTAAATAATTTGCTTGACTTCTGTCATTTACTTGTATTGTAATATACCTTTTACACCTGTATGGCCACCAACTTATCTATCCATCCGCCCATCCATCCATCCATCCATCCCTCCACTCATCCATCTATCCATCCATCTCTCATCTTCCACAATTAAATTGTAAACTACTTGAGAGCAGATCCTATACTGAACATTACTTTGGGAGACTTCCTTTCATCCTCCAATTTTACACAGTATTTGAAACATAGCTTGTACTCAGTAAAGATATTTTTAAAGAATTATAGAAAAAGATCAGCTAGCATATAATTAACTGTTAACATATATATGATAAAATTCCAAGTATTACTAGCTCTAACATATTTTCCCAATCTCCAATTTTGAGTTAGATTTCTCTGTGCTTTCATGCCAGTCTGTAAATTCTTTCATAGCCTTATTATCATACTTTGTTGTAAGTAACTGTTTACTTGTCTGTCAATTTAACTAAGCTCTATCTCATTAATGGTTTTATAAGTCTCTAATGTGTCCAAATTAATGAGTAAAAATGAATAAATTAATGTAAAAATATACGCTACACATATGGGTCATTTGAAAATGATGGAAATTTTATTTAATATTACCCAGAGTTAAATAAGACTTATAAGGTCTGCTTCAGCATGTCATGTTCTGAATTTGTCTACCCAATGACCTCAATTATATATTACTAGTGATGCTGTCTAAAGTCATTAAAGACAGTCTAGACACATTCACAATGTTTAATATTTGTAATATGCATTATAGATGAGTGAATTCATTTTCTACCAAAATCATTTTTTTACTAAATAAACATTAATCCACTGCATAGATTGCCAAGGTCCTGAGCATGATCTTCTCCTTTTATTTAATACCTTCTATCCAAAGCAGAAATAGCCAGTGAGTACAGATTCTCCTTTAGCTATAAGCTTCCTGTTTTTGCACAAGAACCATCTATTTTCTTGGCACAGGCAGCTCATTCTCATCCTGGACAAAAGATTCAGTAGAAAAGCAGAAGAAATAGCAGTGATTCACATAGTAACCAGGCTTGGCCTTGAGGCACAGTGGCTTTCTAATAATAATATTGCCAATATTTATTTCCCTTTGTATTCTCTCTCTCAACACGAGTTTTGGAAGAGAGATCATATTCAGAGATAGTCACATTAATTTTGATTTGTGCAACTATCACTCATCCCAACTAATCTTCATTTTCACTGAGCATCTCAGTGATACATACCAGTGGTTCTAAATCATGAGAGTATATCAGGATAACTTGGGGAAATTTTCCAAATACACATTTCCTGGCTTCCCACAGTAGGGGGCATTTGATACAAGATGGGCTAGTGTAAGGTATGGTGTATTATTTTAAAAAGCATCCCAATACTCTCAACAAGAAACACTAATTGATAAGACACAGTCTATATTCTGACTGAATTAGACAAAAAGTATTATTTTTCAAATTGTGCCAATATGAGCCACTGTAAGAGCTTGTAAATATTTGTTAAGTGGACAAAATTATAAATAATGTTGAGATTGTTCACTGATACCTTATTTTTTAAAAAGTTTATTTATTCATTTTGAGAGAGACAGTGAGCAAGTATATGCTTAAACCAGGGAGGAGCAGAAAGAGAGGGGGAGAGAGAGAATCCCAAGCAGGCCCTGCACTATCAGTGTGGAGTCTGACACAGGGCTCAAACTCATGAACCATAAGATCATGACCTGTCAGAAATCAAGAGTGGGATGCTCAACCCACTGAGCCACCCAAGCACCTCCCCATTGCTACTTTAGAATATGTGATTAATATTTATATGGTACTTTATACAAAACTCTCTTCTGTACTTTATCTCGTTTCATCCTCAAAAACTCTCATGAGATAACTAAAAACAATTTTCTTCCTATTGTCCAGAGGAGAAAACTAAGATTTAGGAAGGTAAACAATTTGGCCAATGTCACCCATCAAGTAAGTACCAGAGCAAGAACTAAAAATATTTCGTTCAAACCCTGAATGCTAGGATTTACTCACTACTTCCTGAAGAATTGCAAAATTCCTCTTAATCATGTAGATCATCTGGATATTTTGAATCCATCCTATACTATGAATCCAGATACCTGGATTCTAGACCTAGATCTGCCCCTTTCCTGCTGAATGACCCTAGGGCAATTTACTATCAAAGTTCATGTTTTGAGAGAAAACCAGGAGCACAGATCATCAAACTTGGTTTTTACTCATACCATGTGACTTGAGTTAAAGCTGACATTAAATAAACTCAAACAAAAGTCTGCTTAGGCTTCTACAACCTTAGTTTTTCAGGAAATCTCCTTAAAATATCAATATCAAGTATCACATGGTCTAAGATTGGCCCAAGAAAGCTGAAAAGATAAAGATCCACTGAGCTAGCAGCATGGGGCTGGCCCTAGGCCTAAGGTAAAGGTGACCTAATGGCTTCCTGATAGAATCAACAAGATAGTAAAAACTAGGATTCTAGTCAGATGCTCCATACAGGAGGGAACAAATTGCTTTTAGCTAAAACACCGTATATTCATAGGAACAAAAGACATACATAGCATACAATGGGCAAGGTTTTCCCAAGGGTAGGGTCACCAAAATAAAAACTGTTCAGAGCATCATTAACAGAGGACCTAGTTCCGTCAACAGGGGTAACTGGTGAAAGTAATTTATGACTAATTAAGATCCATGAAAAATAACTATTCCATATAAAACTACTATGGGTCTACTCTTACAGAACTAAACTTTTTTAGTATCCAAAAATTTGAAGAAGACAACTTCTTCTGGGAGCATTTAGACAGAGATGAAAACAATATTATCTTAAAATAGTTACAGCAGAAAGAGGGGCTTTATGAGACTCTATGAACTGCCATAGAATGATTTGTGTAAACCAGAAAATCATATAAAGAGAATTAAAATTATAAAAGCCACACAATAAAAAAAAAAATCTGTCACTTCCTCAATATAACCATGAATTGGAAATGTCAGCATTCCTAGTATTCTCTATTCCCAAGTTACTGGCTGTACTGACTTTATTCTAAAGGACAAAAACATATTTTTTGTAATTTTTATTTTTTTAATATTACCTGCTCAATATGATCCCTACTATAGGTGGTAATAGAAGTACAGACTATAATGAACACCTCTACTGTACATGCAAAAAAAAAAACAGCAAAAATGTAAAACTCATCACATTTTGATATAAACGTATGGCTTAAAATAGTACAGAAGAGGCTGCTTGTCTCTGAGTAACACTTTCATTCATGATAAAATATATAGCTAAAAGATCCTTTGAATATGGAAATATCCCTTTCTTCTTGGCTGAGTTTTACTCAAAAATGAGATATTTTTCAAAAAAAGGAGCAAGATATTTTATCTAGTATATATGTTAGAATATTTATTTCCTGTAGTGTAGAACACCTACAAAATTATTAAATCTTTCCCAACAAATTATCAGAGTGAAAAAAATCACAAAGAACAAACATTTAAAATGGCAAAGTCTAATGTTTCCATCTTACTCAATTTTACTTTTCATCATTATTTACCATCAATATTTGAAGTTCTCTACAAATTTACCTAAAATAATACAATTGAGATTTCTAAATGCTTCACTTATATATGCCATTTAAGATATGTTTGTGTATATAATTAGACTCTTTAAGATTCCATGAGAAAACATGTTCTGAAACATTATGCATTCAATACATTCAATCTATTATGCATATCAGAGATTACACATATGACCTGGAGCCTCCTCCCTTCACTATATGCCAGAAGTTCCTTCTTTTTTTTCATCACTTCCAAAACTTCATTAAATTCTATTAAATTTCACCAAACCCACTAAATTTCACTTGTTTCATCTCTATTGCCACCAGCAGAGTTCAAGCCACCATTATGTTTTGCCTAAACCACAATAACTGCTTCCTAAGGTTCCTTTATCCTCATCCAACCCACTTGTCACACTACTTTGGATCATGAATCTCCTTTCTTTGAACTGCTTCAAGGCCTTCTCAATAGTTTTACATAAAATCCGGAGATCTGAGAGTCTCTAAGATGGAACTCTTGCTTGTCTTATCAATCTCATCTGTTGCCCTCCTCCTTATGTTTCTCTGCCTTCTTTTAGTCCCCCAACCAGGCTACACTGGTTTCCATTTAAGCTACACTGCACATACCATCCTCTCTGCCTGGAATTCCCTTCTGCAGGCTCTTCACAAGGCTGAGTCTTCATCTTTCAAGTCTCTCCCTAAATATCATCTCTTCTCAGAGCCTTCCTCGAACACGCTCTCTAAATAGTTTCACCTGTGTAGTTCTCTAACACTACATAGACTCAGTTTAGGCTCTTGTTAAAAATGAAGAATTTTAAAAACTGTGTTTGTTCTTTAGATCCTCTCCTCCCACACTCTTAAGTTCTACAAGGACAAGGACTCTACTTTATCCATTATCATATCCAGTGCCTGCCACTGGGCTCTGCACACAGTACATACTACATAAATATTTGTTGAAGGAAGAATGAATAGCCTGAGTCATTGGAAAGCAAACTGCTTCACCTACTGTTCAGCCTCTATCAGTTGAAGAAGTTCACTTCCCCTCTCCTCTATACTACCTTCTCTTCCAAAGCTGATTTAACTGGTTTCTACTGAAGGAATAGATCACACCTGAACTGAGAATTTAAGAGAATTTGGAAAAGACTGAGTACAAAATCTGCTGAACTTCAGGAGCAGAGACCACCACATGGCCCAGGAGGTGCAGAGGGACAAGACCAGGTCAAGCAGGAAAAAGCAGGCTAGATTCCAGTATTCACAAGGCCTCTCCCAGGTTTTTGAGAGGAATCAACTATATTCATGATGGTGTTGTATCTGGGGTGGTATACAGTCTGCCAGTGAGCTCCTCAACTTTCTACATTATCCATGGAACTTCTGCAACTCACTACTATGGCAAAACAGAATTCTAGGCTTAATTTAATAAGCACAGCCTGAAGTTCACATCTGGTATGCAGTACTTAAAGGCATACTGACATAGTGACACGGACTTCTGTCCAACTGTTTATAATTTCAGAGACACACTTCTGTTTATTCTTTTATCTAGTATATGATATAATGTTGACTGTTAGATATGTGATTTTGAAATGAAAAAAGATATAACCAAATATATAGATATATGTATATTTCCCATAAATTATGGGAAATGTATATGTATTAATATATATTTTCCTCATTATATTTTTTATTCCCAAGGCACAACTTTAAAATTAGGTTAAATATAAGCTACCACATTTACATGATTATTTTCATTCTGATCCCATACATGTTGATCCTCAGAAGTCTCTGTGTTATAATTAATCTGAACAAAGATTGTCATTGCTGAAAAAAACTATGCCCTTGAGAGCTGAAAAAGTATGATTATTAAAAAAGTGTAGATATAGCCTCCTTGTCAATTCAAGGCTGACTCATCTGAAACTGTGAAGAAGGAGAAAAAAAGAGTATGTGCAACACACATGCCCATGTCAAAAGCTTCAATGCAGATGGTGCTCAATGATCCAGTCCAGGATGTGAATTACCACTCCAAAGAGAGATCATTTCTAGAAAAGAAGTAGTAGAAAGGACAAATACAAAATAGCAAAGTAAAATCCTGAGATTAAGTAATTTGAATTTTTACCTGGAACCTAAATCCATTTTTTGCTAAATAAATGAAATTGATAATTAATTACAGAATGTACAAATATATGACTAACAAGGTTTTTTTAATTAAAAAAATCATACCAAAACAAATTTCTCATTTTTTCCTAAAGGAATCAGAGAAATCTGAACCAAAGAATCTCACCATCTGATTGGTTCTTTAACTATACTGAACCCAGACTCTGAGGTTACACTGGTAATTTTTATATGATGAAATTGTTCAGTCATACATGTGAACACACACACGCATACAACAACACGGTTAAATTTATTTTCTAGGAACTAGAAATCACAGGTATCAATAACCCCAAATCATGAATGGTTCAAGGGTTATATAAAACTGACTTCTGAATATGAGCTTTTCTGAAGATGTGAGAATTTCCTACACATTTATACATGATAATTATAAATACTCCAATAAAACAGAATTAGGTAATCAAATAGCTTCCCACAAAGAAGCTGATGGCTTCACTAGTAAATTCTGAAACATCTGAAAAAAATTTACAGTAATCTTTTACAAACTCTTCCTGAATCAAATAATAGGGAATACTTCCAAATTTATTCTATGAGATCAATATTACCCTTGATCACAGGAAAACTACAAACCAGTACTAGTTATAAATATATACACGAAGATCATAAAAAATAATAGCAAATCAAATAAAAAACCCAAAATGGATAGCCAAGTAGGATTTACCTCAGGAATGCAAGATTGGTTCAACACATGAAAATCAATCAAAGCAGTACACCATGTTAACAAAATAAAGGACAAAAAGCACATTGCCATTTCAATAAATTTCAATAAATGCAGAATCTCATTCAAGAAATGAGAAAATCCAATACCCTTTTATGATAGGGACACTTGACACTCTAGAAATGGAAAGAAAGTTCCTAAACCTGATTTAAAAAACAAACAAACAAACAAACATCTACTGACACTCCACAACTAACATCATATTTAATAGGGAAAGACTGAAGGCTTTCTTCCTAGGATCAGGAATAAGATGTTTATGTCTGCTGTAACCACTTTTTGACAACTAGACATCCAATGGGCCAAAGAATGAAACTGGATCCCTACCTTACACCATATACAAAAAGTTATCTCAAAATGGAATAGATACCTAAATAGAAGAGCTAAATCTATAAAACCTTTAGAAGGATTTTTGGATTTCACAATAGTTTCTTAGCTACAACAACAAAAGCATGAGTAACTAAAGGAAAAATAGATCACTTGATCTTCATCAAATTAAAAACTTGTGCTTCAAGGTACTATCTAGAAAATAAAAAGAAAACTCACTAAATGGGAACAAATATTTACAAATCATTTATCTGATGAGGATATGGTATCAATTACATATAAAGAACTCTTACAACTCAACAATAAAGACAAATAATTCAATTAAAAATGGACAAAAGATTTTGATCAACATTTCTCCAAAGAAACCAAATATAAATAAATAATGAGCACATGAAAAGATGTCCAACATCACTACTCATTACAGAAATCAAATCAAAACCATAATAAGATAACACACTCATATAATTCACACTCACAAGAATGGCTATAACAGGGGCACATGGGTGGCTCAGTCAGTTGAGCATCCGACTTCGGCTCGAGTCATGATCTCACAGCTTGTGGGTTCAAGTCCCGCATCGGGCTCTGTGCTGACAGCTAGCTCAGAGCCTGGAGCCTGTTTCAGATTCTGTGTCTCCCTCTCTCTCTGACCCTCCCCTGCTCACACTCGTTCTGTCTCTCTCTCTCTCTCTCTCTCAGAAGTAAATAAAACCTTAAAAAATTAAAAAAAAATGGCTATAACAAAGAAGACTAACAATTCAAGTATTGACAAGGATGTAGAGAAATTGGAATTCTTTTACATTGTTGGTAGCAACATAAAATAGTGCAGCTGCTTTCAAATCCAGTTTGATAGTCCTAAAAAAATGTAAACATACAGCTACCACATGACTCAGCAATTTCATTCAGAGGTTTATACTCAAGAGAACTGAAAACATATGTCTACTCAAAAAATTATACATAAATGTTAATAGCAGCTTTATATATAATAGCTTAAATATTGGAAACAATCCAAAGGTCCACTTAAATGATGGTCAGATAAACAAAAATGTGGTATATGCATACAAAGGAGTATTATCATGGATGAACCTTGAAAGTATCATGCTAAATTATAAAACCAGACATAAATAATCCATATATCATATGATTCCATTTATATGAAATTTTCAGAAGGGGCAAATCCATTGAGAAAAAGTAGATTAGTGGTTACTAGGAACTGAGTTTTAAAGAGAATAGGGAAATGACTGCTAGTGGGTAGTAGGTTTCTTTTTTGGGGTGATCAAAATGTTCTCAAATTACAAAGAAGTGATAATTGCACAATTTTGTGAAAGCCACTAAATTGCATACCTTGCAAGATGAATTGTATATGGTATGTGAATTATATATTCATCTTAAAAAGTAGGCAATCACCAACAAAAACAAAGCAAAACAACAAAGACTAAATTATGATACATGTGCCCTTATGGATTCAATTTATTCTTGATAATGTCAACTTCCACCTGATAATACAATGTCTAAGCATTTTTTTTCCCTTGGGCTATACATTCATTTTCTGGATTTTTACTTCCAAATTCCAACTTCACTAGTTCTAGTGTGACCAACCATTCCAATTTTCCCAGGACTGGGGGTTAAGTTTTGGAGATTCCCAAGACATGAGATTTTCAGTATTAAAGCATGGATAGTTCCAGGAAAACTGGGACAAGTTTGTTCTTGCATGATCTTTCATAATTTACTTATTTGCTCTACTCTTTGTTGCAGTACAGTTGATACCCTCTACACTGCCATTTACAGTCTTTCCTTCTAACTCTATACTTTGTCTCCATGCTATTTCATTTGTCCTAATGGTTTTTATTATAAAGTAATTGCTCCCAAATTAGTATATCTAATCTAACCCTCTCCTGAGTTTGAGATATGAATAGCCAACTGTCTTCCGGATGTTTTAACTGGAAAGATCTTTGGCCACTAATACATAGGTCTAATGCTAAATCTAAACTTGTTTTCATGCCTAAATTAATTCTCTTCTTGATTTTATCACATTCACCTAATCTCTTAAGCTAAAGTGAGTTATCTCTTCTCATCTTTGCTTTATTACTACATCTAATGAATCACTATACTCTAATTATACTACCTGTATAATTTCTTCAAATCTGCCCTACCTCCTACCCCTCCTACCTATTCCTGCTAACATCTAGGACTGATATTGATGTATAGACAAGAGTTTCTCAGACTTTTTAAATCAAAATCACTTTGAAAAACTCAAAAACCCATAATGGTGTGTCAAATTTCAAAATACAGTATTAAAAATAAAACCTAAGAGAAGGCACAATTAAGTATTTACTTTTCCCAAGTTAGACAAATGTCCTGTTCTCTAGAGATTCTGATGCAGCACTTCCTACCTCCTTTCTTTCTTCTCTTTAACACACAAAACCCACACTCATTCCTACACACATGAACTCCTATCCACCCACACAACCATACATCATACAAATACACATACACACATGTGCTCAGGTTCTAGTATTGAGCACATGGTTTAAATTACCCCAGCACAACCTGGTGTTTTGGGCCTCTGGGCAACTGTTCTCTCCATCTGGAAAACTATTTCAAAACTGCCTACCTACTGAACTATTCATCTTTCAAAATTTATATTAACTCTTGCTCTTAAATCCTTCCTTGACCACAAGAACCCCAAACAGAATATAACACTTTTTAACATATTGCACTTATAATGTAGTATTAAAATTTACTTGATTATGTAACTGCCACCTCCAACTTGAGAAAAAAACCCTTAATAAGAGACAGGAATTCTGTCTCATTTATACTTATGATTGAGAAATAGCAAGCATAAGACTCAATTTGTTGAACTTCATTATTTTTGATATACTTATTACTTTGATTAAGTGATGACAACTTATGCAGCATATCTAAAATATGACTAAGTGACATTTTTACTGATAACTGAAAAAGAATATTTGGATAGTTTATACACACAGTTATCAAAAAATTTAAAGCATATTGATATGCATATCTATCAATCTAGACTTGCAAAATAGAATGTACCAAGTAACATAAGTATAGTCACCCTACTTCCTGTCTACCTACCACTCTCTCTTTTCCTACACAGTTAAGCATTTTGAAAAAGTCATATACAATCACCATTTCCTTTTCCTGACTTCTTATTTCCTTCTCACACCTATTGAAATAGAGTATTTCCACTCACTTATATATTAAAACTGCTATAACAAATGCCACCAATGACTTACTTTATATGGACAAATTCAAAGGATTCTTTTTTTTTTTTTTTAATCTTTGAAGGTATTAACTGATTTTCTGCTACTGGAGATTCCCGTTGAGCTCTACTACCTTAGCTTCTGGTTCTTCTACTTCTTTATTTCCCAGCTGAGTCATGGGATCCTTTTCCTTTACCCATTCATTATGCATTGATTTTACCTACGGCTCTCTATGCAATTTTCTTCTAACTATATGTATTTTGGTGATGTCATCTACTTTCCCAGTTAACTGAGTATTTCAAGTTCATACATACTCAACTATTTCTTGGACCTATACCCTAGAATAAAGCACAGGTACCACAAAATCATTATATCAAAATCCAGACTCCTCATTGCTTACCTACCTAGACCTACTTTGCTTCTTTAATTCCACTTTACAGTCAGTGGCCCTTAATTACCAAACAATTGATATGATAGTCCCTCTATACTCTTTCCTTACAAAACCACATTCAATTGACAATCAAGCACTGCCAATGTGATTCCTTACTCAGCTCTTGAAATGTTTCCTTCCCATACCTTCTGCTACTCCTATAGGTCAAGGCCTTATCATTATCTTTCTTTGGACTATTGTAACTGTCTGTTAATTGATTTGCTTTTTCCTAGTTTTGCCTACATCACATTCATCTTCCATTTTCTCCACTTCTGTCAAAGTAATACATAATTTATATACCCACACACATGCATATAATGCAAATCTGACTAAGCCAGTCTCCTAATTAAAACCCATTAGTGCATCCTTATAACTAAATATAGTGTTTATTAAGTTTTATATTTTTACCCAGATATCATACACAGAAATCTAAATTCATCCTACCTAGTATGCTTTCTTGGGTTTTTCTAATCTCTTATATTCCATTAAAATTAAAAATCATAATATAGAGTAAAATGTTCTGTAATGCCTAGAACATAAGGTAGGAGGTAGGGCTCATAAGCTTTCCATGAATTATGAAGGAAAGTTCTGTCATCAGGAAAATGGCTTTAAAGCAGGAACATTTATAGAAAAAAAAATATGGCAACATCATTAAGAGTACTTCTTCCAACTTTGTACTTTTTTCAATGTACAATTTCAAAATAAGTCATGTTTTACTACATTTAAATCAAAATTATTTTTATTCCTTGAAAAGTACTGATTAAATGTAGAAGGTGATATTCAAGTATACATATTGAGACAAAATCTATAATTGATCTATTGGGCCTCTTGAAATGTATTTACCAAAGTTTTATTTCCTAAAATACAAATAAATTTAAGTGATTTGTGAATGTAATATAAAAACTATAAGCATTTAAATGTTTAATTTTAGTTTTTGCCAATGTTAATAAAAATTTGTCATAGCAAAAGTAATAAACAAAGATTTATTTATATTCTTACTTTTTACAATTTTATCACTTTATTTTGGTTTACTTCAAAGACTTCTCAGCTAAAGAAATCTATAGAAAATCATTCTTAGAACACCTTTCTTAAAAGGCATTTGATAAAAACCTTGGAAGGAGACATTTCCCAGGAGTAACTACCTGGCTGTAACGGTTATGCAGAGAATTGCCATTGCTGAGACATGTTAAGGGAATGTTTAATTTTTCTTATCAAAAGCATAATTCTATTTAGAAGATTGAATAGATCCTGTTATTCTGCAGAATTTTAAAGTTATTGACATTTTGTCTCATCAAAATCCATATTCACAACTCAGAATTTACTTATTTGGTTTCTTCTCTACTTCCTGCTTCCCTTTTGTGTTTGCCATTTAACTCTTCACTGTTATCTATACTTGCATTTGCAATAATAAAAATAAAACTAGATAGGGTATCTGCTCTTCTAGATTGTCCACGCCCTTAAGTAATATGGTGAGGGTGGGTAGTGGACTACCTCTGCATTTCCTTTACTTACACGCTCCTTCCCTCTCTGCACCCTGCCTTCCACCTTCCATAAAATCCTGGGCTCCAGCTCACACACATTCCAAATCCAAAAGGTACAGAACTTCTGCCACCCTGGGATCCCTAAAAATGTGTCCTTTTCCTCTAATTAGTTTTATGCTTCCAATATGGCGTTAGAAATATTATTTAACAAAGGTACTTAATACAGAGCACATGTTTCCAGATAATTTTATCTGATTCAATAGTAGCCTTTTTATTGTACATACATGAGTAGTCAGAGTATCTACTCCCACATGCAATGTGAATTAATAAATCTGTAACCAGTGATCTGTGTAAGAGACGACATTTTCAGTCAATAAAACTAATGCCATACTCACGGTGTAGGTTGGTGGGGCTGGTTTTCAGCATTCCTTGGTGTTTTGCAGGCAGCAGGCTTCGCCATGTCCCTGACAACACACCTGGGGCGCATGATAGACAGCACAACGCACTATTAATTATAAAAAGGGTAGAATACATCTGGAAATTAAACACGGTACTGAAAATACAGTCTAACGGAAAATCTTTGTAAGCCCCTTTGATATTAACCTGGAGCCCTGGAAAAGCCCTTAGAGTTGGATATTTTTGACTCAGACTTTCAAGAGCTCAGTTATACCCAAATAAAATCTGTGCTAGCCTCCTTATTTGATTTTCCTTTTAGCACCAATAAAATGATTGTCAGCAATTTTTCCCATAGAAGAAATGCTACTGAAAGCTTTGGCCTCACCATGTGATGACATCTGAAAGCTTAAAAATATGAACAGCTGTTGTGTTGATATGTTAAAAGATGGGCAGGATTTTCTGTGGCTTTTGCTATTTTACTAAAAGATATGAACTCCTATTTCATGCTATTTCAAACCACACAAGTTTTTTCCTTTATCAAAAAAAGATCTAATAGGCTAATGACATTTTATATGTTCAAAATCCCCTTCAAGTTAAGAAAAGAGAAAGACTTAGAAGGAAATGTTCATAAGTAAAGTATTTTTGTGTGTGTTTGTATGTGTACAATAGAGAAAATACCTCCATAGTGTGAAAAATATATATATAAAAGGTCTTTGTGTCTTGATCCCTCCATTACAGTATATATAAATGCAGAGGACAGACAGTATAACAGAGCTCTAAAGGGCAGCAGAAGATGCTCTCACCCTTGTGTCAACAGGGCATACTGAACACTGAAGGGATTCACTGGCAGAAATTCCAAAACACCCCCATCTGAGGATGTGCTTGGATAGCTCAGATATCCCTTCACCTCAAAAGCTTTAAAAAATATTGCTTTGAATAGGGAATCCTTGGTTACAGAGCTGAGACCCCATATCTAAAACTTTGCTAAATGGAAAAGTCCCTCAGGAACCAGTATTCTCAAACTCAAATCTGGTTCTTAACAACTTCGATGGAGGTTTCCAGGAGGTTTGACTACACTACTAATTTTTAAGGCCAGACATGTTTTTCCAGAAGTGGATCATTGGTGGGTGAGGCAGAGGCAGATAAACTTTTCCCAGAGTTAAAAGCTGCATGGCAAAATTCTCCACTTCTGAAAGAAATGATACAGGGAAACGTGGACACAACGCACAGAAACGTGCACACACACATACTGCTCATTCCAAACAAGGTAGAGTAAGACTTAGAAATCAATATGTAACATGACAAGAAAAGAAAACGGTACTATTTGAAAGCCTCAATATACTTTCTTCCTAGGATAAAAGTAAAGAAATGTGGCATTTTTTGAGAACTAATGCTAAAACTCTTAATGGACTGGTCAAGAGAGGAGTCAAAAACATCTACAGGAACCACAAAGCCTTCTGTTCTTGTTCCAGTTTCATGGAAGAAGAAAGCCCCAGGGTTAAGGGAATCAGTGGTAACAGAATATTCAAAAAGGCACTTGTTAGGAAGAAATAATGTCCTGGGATTTCTGAGCTCTGAAATGTTAGTCTAACTTATACAAAGTAGGAAGTTTGTATACATACATAAAATGCTCAGGAAGTTACATTTCATCACACTGGAAAATCTTTAGAAATTCTCACTCAAGTAAAAATAGTACATTTAGCAAATTTAATCTACATGCAGTGGTTTGTTAAAATATCGGAAATATCACCAACTTTGGAAAAATTTTTGAAGAATTACATCTATGAGAAACCATATGCAACCTTCTATCTTAGTTCATTTCTTTTTTATCCCTAAAGCTTCAGGTATTTATACAAAGTTCTGAAATAAAATAAATCAGCCACTTTAATTACAGTTTTCATTACATATGCTTTAAGTAAATCTTTTATAATAAATGTGGACTACCAGCCAGCACTAACAGTAGGTTTCTAAGCAAAACTTTTTTTTTTTTAATCTGAGTGAAAGACCACATCTCTGTAAGAAAACTCTCATCTAATCTCAAGTATCCAGTGGTTTTGGTGTAAAAGCACAATACCTGACATACTGCTTCTGTCTGTACAATTATATAATCTTCCAAATAAAACCTTTATTTGAATTTCTGAACTTTAAATATCGAATAATGAAAACACATCAACACTCAAAACATTTAGTATTTACAACTGTATTGGATTTTGAATATACTTAATGCCCTTAAATTAATTTTTAAAAAGCAGGTAAACAACATATTTTTCATACTAACATGTATTCTGACCACAGGACTACAGTGATATAGCTGGCCACTGACTCTGTGTTTTCAGGGCGAAAAACTATTTGTTTCATATTACTAATTATTCAACGTATCTGATGGGGCTCTAAACTATCGTAATATATATTCCTATACCTATAATGCTTATTCATTTTTGAGAGACAGAGCTTTAGTAGCAGAGGAGCAGAGAGAGAGACACACACACACAGAATCTAAAGCAAGCTCCAGGCTCTGAGCTATCAGAGCCCCTATACTGTGATATTTTCTAATTTGGCATCTTTTTAGCAGAATTTTTTTCTAGATATAAGAAAAAAAGATTAAAAAAAAAACCCTATGCTCAGATACATTCATAAGATACATAAAAAATATGGGTGTCTGGGTGTCTCAGTTGGTTAAGTATCTGACATCAGTTTAGATCATGATCTCACAGTTTGTGGGTTCAAGCCCTGCACTGAGCTCTGTGCTGACCCCTTAGAGCCTGGAGCCTGCTTTAGATTCTTGTCTTCATCTCTCTTTGCTCCTCCCTCACTGTGTCTCTTTCTCTCAAAAATAAATATTAAAAAAATACATAAAGAAATATATGTTCATAAGATTTTTCGTAGCCTGTGTGGAGTGACATTTCTCTTTTTTGGATTAACACTTCTTTAAAATCATAATTGAAATTGTTGTGTCTGGCATATCACGGTTTGAAGGGGTAAACTGTTAATAGTTTTGACAGTTCTAATATGTAAAAATTGTTTAGTACCAGCACTTTGTATTATATCCTAGCCATTACACTTATAACAATACAGATCTCCTCATACTTTAAAAACACAATAAACACAATGGTATTTCAATATGTTGTAGCAATTAAGTATCTTCTTCTACATACGATTTATTCCTTCAGCCAGACATAAGGAGGCCACAAACACTGCCAAAGTGCTGACTTCCCAGAACTGTTATGGATCAAGAGACTAGGAGTTCAAGGGGTTTGACCTCTTATTCTTTGCAACTGTCTTTAATTCCTCAGGGATTTATCAGACATGGATTCTACACCATCTTCAAACTGCAAGTGAGCATTCCCTCATCACTCCAGCATCACTGCAGATTTATGCAAATGAGACATTCTGCAACCACCTCTGGAGAATGCTTCTCCTGACTCCGCCCTCAGCACTGCTGGGTTTTATGAATGACTGCAATCAATGCGATGAATGTCTGCCAACTGCCCACTCAACCACTTCTATTCTTCCCTGCACATACACACGGGAGAAACTCAAACTGGCACAAACCTGTCGATGAGGTTATGGTAAGACTTTCATCTCTCCAAACAGGAACTAAATGTGCTTTCAGATACTCAGAGTATGTGAGTTAAAAATCTTAAATGTCTTTAAAAAACATAATTTACATAATTACTTTCTCTATTTTGAGTTTCCATTTTGATTCCTATAATCTCTACTCACCCCCCCATCACCCACCTGCAAAAAAAAAAAAAAAGAAAGAAAGAAGAGAAAGCAAAGAAAAAGAAAAAAATACACACAAAAAACTATTTTATGAAACTTTATTTCAATTTGAACTTTATTTAAATTGTTTTATCTTTCATGGCTAATGTCAGGAAACTAGTTACTGTGCACTAAGCTGTCCAATAGATATGGCATTTTTACATTTCTGTTCTCAATTTCTTGATTTTTGAATTTTCCTGAGATTTGTCCAGTCATCAGTGGAGATAAGTACATTCAAAGTGTCTGGGGAAAAAGTGTATTTGTGCTTACTCCCTAAGTGTTTTTGTACTAGTCTGCATTTGTCATAAGAAATCTTAGAGGCACTTGAAATAACAGAAGATTGAGAAAATGAATTTTTTTAAATACATAATCTCTTGATTTGCAGATCACTAATTAAAATATATATAGAAACAAGGATTCTCCAGCAGCCATCTCCATCTTGGCTGATTGTAAATAGAGTTCTCTAGCAATTCAGGCGAAAAACTTTAGACTTTACTCTTCTTTTCTCTTAACACTTTGTGTCCAATCTATCAGATTGGTTCTAGTTTCAAAATACGTCCAGAGTCTGACCATTTTTTTACCTCCTCCATTATTGCCACCCTGTCTTGAGACATAATCACCATTTACTTACATTCCCACAAGACTTTTAACTGATTGCCTAGCATTTACCCTTGCCATTCTCCTATAGTTTATTCTCAACACAACAGCCAGAGTGACTCTGATCAAATGTCAGTTTTTAATGGTTCCTATTCTGATTATTTTACTTACCACTATAATCTGCTTTCCCACAGCCACCACATTCATATACATCCAATGCCCTTTGCTGGCTCTACTACTTACTAAAATTTACTGCCTCCTACTGCTGAAATAGGATTGCTCAAGAGAAAGGATCTGGCCTCTTCAGTTCACTGACATAGGCCAAGAACCTAGAATAGTGTCTGATGTAATAGTCACTCAACACACATTGGTTAAATGAATGAGTAACATGAAAAGGTCAAAAGCTGTGGGTTTCAAGCTTGACTAACTAATTTTAAGACTCTAAACTATAGTGATTTAGAATAGATTCTAGGTAACACTTTTTTGCAAGATTACAGCTTAAGATATTTATAGAATATAAATTGATTTATAGTCAATAAGTTTTGACTTGAATAGTTTCACTAAATGTGTTTTCATACAGTTTGACTAAGTTTCATTCTCTTTCTGAACAAGGAAAAAGGTATTTCTCACCTAGATAGATAACATATCTATTGGAAAAGATTCTTTAATGTCAAACCATTGCTTAAACCAGCAAGGTACCATTTAACATCTAGTGTAATGATATTTTATCAAATAAAACTTTAAAATAATTGTATATGAGGCAATTCTTTGATAGTAAAGAGAGAAAATTAATCTCTTTTTCTTCTGATTTTTCTAACAGGGTAGGAATATAACAAGTACTTCTATTCATTTAATACTAATTATGTACCAAAATGTAAACAGTATATCTTATTCAATCTTTAAGATATCTACCCCAAAAGGAGATATTGTCCCATTTGACAGATGAAGAAAAGATTAAATTATTTTTTGTAAAATAATTTTGGATGTAAAAATTGTACATCCAAAAGATTAAATTATTTTCTTCCAATAGAAATGGCAAATATTAATATTTTAAGCCAAGATAAGGTCTATTTGGCATCAAAGTTGATGATGTCCTTTCCATCACTGCATGCAGCCTCCTAACATTAACACAGGCAGTCAGGTTGGTTAAATTAGAAATGTAGAGTGATCTTAAGACCAATGGCAACACTATGGAATGTGAATAGCAAGACAGGCCATCTGACATAATACTGAGGGTTTATATAAGTAAAAGAATCAAGAAAACTAAAACAATTTTTTAAAATTCATTTTCAAGAGAAACATAACACAATTGATAAAAATCTCCTCAAATATATTTTTCAAAGGAGGCCTTCCACAGTGATCTCATTTCTACTCAGAAATACTAAAAGAGAAAAAGCTGAAAAATATTACTTTAAAAAATGAGTTTTTAAAAGTTGCATATTCATGTCAACTTAACCATGAACAAATGAATATGATGGCTGTTACACGTAAGATGAAGATGAAACAGTAAAAATTCTACACCAGAAGGGGAGAGTGAACGTTGGTATTTTTCTTGAAAATCCAGATGTACTAATCACAAATCATCAGGGCTTGTTATACCTCTGATGTGCATTCAGGGAATCCTCAGAAGCTACATTAGAGTAATTTTCATTTAAAAAAAGAGGGAAGGACAGGAGAAGCAGGTTCCCAATCATATGAAAAGGGAAGCCGGCTGGACATTTTTCACAATGACTGATGAGGGTTGCTGAACTTTCCCTGAAGAGGCCAGGAAGTTATTCACAAAACCAGACAAAAAAGTATAGAATTCTAAAATCAAGGTGATAACAAGATAAAGATTCACTACAGAGATTAATGGGTGATTCTAAATTTTAGAAAAACAGACTTTTCAAAGACTGATAAAAAAGAAGATGATAGGTAAAAAGATCAAATCCAGATCTTCTGAATTATTTAAACCTATTCTGTTTATTAGCCCTTATGTCTCCAAAGGCTAATTTTGTTTCCTAATATTGTTTCCAACATTTTGGCAATATGGCCAATTAACCCCTTTTTATCCATGCTCCTATTTCCTGTTAACATAATTACTTTGTTTTCATTCACCAATTCTTGAAATATTTACACACCTATGGATTTATATATGCTCCCACACCCACACACACTGTCTTGTTTACATTCTTCTACTTATTAACCTGTGTACATTCTCCAAAAGCTACCTGATGCCTGAAAAACAACAGGACTTGAGAAGAAAAATCAAAAGAACCAGAAATTTCCTGCCACTAAACCTGAAAGAGAGAACTTCCATTCCCCAGAGGAGGGAAAATCCATCTAATAATAAGTAAGGAATTTCCAGAAGTAAGAAGCAATTAACATGGTCAGTGTAGCAGAGGTATCATAGAGGAGTCCTGAAATCATTATTTGAATTCTCCAGGAGTAAAAAGAGATGGGGCACAAGTGGAATTATGATGGGTCAATAGGACAAGGGGTGATATAAAAGGGCAGAGAAAGAATGTAGATAATTAGTGCAAATGGAAACAAAAGCTGACTTGAAAAAAGAGGAGTAATGAAGGGAAAGTTGGTCTTTTTCATACTCAGAGGCAAAAATCTAGGCAAGGGAATTGGCCTAGGGAAAAGGAAGTAGTTAAAGGTAATGGTACCAGGGAGAAGAAGGAAGGAGAGAAAACAAACAAAAAGGAAGGACAGGAGAAAGAGGAGAGGGAAACAGATGGCACAGAGCAAACAGGTAGGGGATTTGTCCCCAAAATGTCACCTTTCATTTGACCATAACTGCCATTTTCATTTCCTCCAAAAAAGATTCCTGAAGGATAATGCTCCATGAGACTCATTTTGGAAAGCTTTTGGAGGGGAAAATCATCTCTTCACTTCTTTTCTTATTTCTAATTCAGCTTGTTAGCAGCAGAAAGCTCTGCTTAAAGCCTCCCCACTCCTTCCTGTGCCTGGAGTAGGGAGGAATGTTTGAGGGAGCTCTCTCCTCTCAACCATCATTCACTAAGAGTTTGTTTTCAGTTGGGAGAAAGATCACCATGTCTAAAAAGCAAGAATAAGTGGGCAGTTGCTTCTTCTGTCTATTGAGTGCAAGCATAAAGGGACCTCTTTCTGATGCATCTAGCTTTCCTTAGTAAGCACCCAGAGCAGACCTGGATGGGGCACAGTCTGTAATGTTGCTAACTCAACCTCTCTTTCTCTCTTACCCAGTTCTGTTTAAGCTATTTAGGTAAACACATCTGAAACCTGTTCAGAGGATATAGTCTTTCAGATTTAGAGTGAGTTAAGAAATCAAAAATGAAACAATGACAACAAAAACTCACCTGGGACTGACAACCCATAAATAAGAAAAACATCACAAAAACTTAAATAGTATCTAATTTTCTCAAGTGAGGGAAGAAACATAGTTTGGATGGTAAAGTCAGCCTGTTATGTTCTTCTGGCACCTATGACAGCGCTGCTGTGTGGAACACATCACTGTAGGCTCCAGTTTCACAAACAAAAGTCCTACCTATTTCTTTTCTATGAAAGAAAGCATACTGGTATAAAGCAAGTGAGAATGATAGCATTGAGGGGATAATCCTGGACCTAATATAAAGCTATTCTAAAGAGAAAACTGTTGACAGCTTTCAGTTCAATTTCATTATTAAATAGTTCCTAATACCACTCACAGCTAAGTTAATTGTCTGATGGCCTGATGGAGAATCACTGGTCTGGACTTGCTGTCTCTGTCCCAAGCCTGGCTGAATATGGTCTCTCCATCTTTAACAATCACTGACTTGAATGGAATGAGAGAGACTGTTTAGTCAGCAAAAATATCCAAGTTAAACAGGAATCGTAGCACTCTCAAAGAGTGCTAAAAATTGTCTTCATTAATTGAAAAAGCAATTCAGCAAAACAAGATGAATTTCAAGAAGTGTAAACATTCTTAGACATGAAAACTACACAATAACAAAACAGAAAAAAAACAGTGAATAATATCAGCTAAAATTTCTGAAAGCGTACAGTGGGTTAGGAGCTGTGCTAAGAATTCCATATGCCGTTAGTCAGGGCACCTGATCATATGTCAATATTGCACTTGGCACTACCCAAGTTACACTTTTATTTGTGAAATAACACAATTTCTTCTCAGGGGGCTCAATTCATCATTTTAAAAATCTATGGTATCGATGAAGTACTTGATTTTGAGCAAATAAATTATCTCATTGTCATTCAAGTTTTAGCAAGAGGCATACAATAGCAATTATTTCAAGTTTCAACCCTTCACACACATCTCTATGCCACATTTTAATGCTGTAGAATAACAGATAGTTGTCAGGTAATGGTTATCTAAAGTCTAAATATCCAGAGTAAAGAATGCACTTTGGAAAAAAAAAAAGAAGAAGAAGAATACAATTTGATAGTTGAGATAAATGGTATTTGTAAAGATTATTGCCAGAGCTTTCTTACAACTCACAATTTTCTGCTCTTTATTTGTAACACAAAACCATAGCTCTTTGAATAATGATTTTAGGGTAGTTCTATGTATCTAAGTATGCCTTTTCTCCACAAGCATTCATTCTCCTTCCTCATCGGGGAGCCAGATAGTTAAATAAATATCTACTAAGAGGTCCATAATGGTTCCTTGGTGGTATTTAAGTGGATTTTAAATAGATAAAATAAAATGGGAAAACGAAACTTGGAAAAGGATTAATGAAATATTTCAGCCATTGCTTTCAATTAATTGTAACATTTTCTCAACTAATTCACCTGCCTAGAAAGTTAGAAAATGGAGCCAGATGGGAAGGAAGATATGTTGTATGTGGACTATTACTTGTGAATAAATATTAAAGTACTATATAAAATATATATACTATTCATTTATTATTGTAAATAATATTTCTTTATTCCATCAGGAAGCTACAATACTGATGCAAGATATGATATTTGGAAAGATAATCCAGTACATATGACTCCTTACTCCTTATTAACAAGAGTAGACATTCTCTAAACCCTCTCTCTTTTGACTTGCTAGAACTGTCATTCTTGTGGCTTCAAATGGATGATGGTTTGTAAATTGTCATTTTCAGACTTTACCTCCCATTATCTATCAGGTCTTAAATCTGTATCTACTTAAATACCTTCCTAATAACCAAGCTTAAACAGACTAAAATACCGAACACAATATTTCTCCTCCTCTCAAACTTAACCACTTCCTAAATTCTATATAGGACTTACTCAAATCTTCCTATTATTGATGTTCACAATCTTGATGCCATTATCATTATCACTTTCTCTAACAGACAATAAGTCATTAAGTCCTCTATTCCTTTTAAGGATCTCTTGAAATTTCCCTTTCTTATTTTTGTATACTACTTCCAAACTCATTTTCTCTCTTAAATGAATTGCTTGAGTAGTTTTCCTCCAACTCACAGATTCTGCAAAAGGGCTCACATTTCCCACCCTATCAAATACATATATAGCTATCTAGTTCCAGGCTACTTCTTCAACAAATTCCCCCATTAACTAATCTTTTCTTCTTAATTTCTAACATAGCTCAATTCTCAAGTCAAGTATATCTATCTCAAATTTTTAGAACATAATTTTGTTATTTTAATCTCCATTCCGTATGCCATTTTCCTTACTCAAAATTATCTGCCTTCTTTCCCTATCTGTTAATTTTTCATTCTTTCAAAATTCAACTGAAATGTACTGAACTCCAGGAAACCTTCCAGGCTAAGGACTTTCATTAATCCTTCATCAGTAACTTATGAAAAGTGGGTCCTTACACAGGCAAGAGAGATTTGTTTAATAGCTGCAGGTCAACTACTGGGAGGAAGCTCAAGAAATGCCTGCTTTAGAAATAGGACATGAAATGGATGCATGCTCCAAAGCCCCAGCTGGGAAGCCCTGATGATTATGACATCTCTAGGATAAACAAACAGGTACTTACAGGACACATGCTCTGTGCCATACACCATGCCAAATGCTATGATGACAACCTGAAATCAAGTCAGTCTGATCATCAATAATGATGGTAATAATAATAACTGACATTATTGAGCATTACATGAACTCTTTTAAGCTCTTTATATGTATTAACTCATGTGATCCTCACAACTCCATGTGGTAGGCAGAAAAGGTAACTGCTTGGAATAGCATTTACAAAGCCCTGTTATATATAAGTTGCAACAGTATTAGTTCCACAAACTGAACTCTATTCAAATACAATTTCATTTCCTGAAATTGCTTATATTATTCTTTTGTAATATAACAATTAAATACCTTCAAATATGGGTAAAAAGAAGCTTAAGTGTAGAAATCTAGATTAGTCATGCAAAGAAGGATGATGTTTCCCCCAAAATGTTAAATATAAATATTTTTATTTTGAAGAATAAAACTCTAGTCTGTTATCAGCTACATGTAAAAGAATGAAACTGGACTACTTTCTAACACTATACACAAAAATAAATTCAAAATGGATTAAAAACCTAAATGTGAGACATGAAACCATAAAAATCCTAGAAGAAAACAGGCAGTAATTTCTCTGATATCAGCCATAGCAACATTTTTCTAGATATATCTCATAAGGCAAAGGAAACAATAGCAAAAAGACAACATACTGAATGGGAGAAGATATTTGCAAATGGCAAAGCTGATAATATGTTAATATACAAAACATATAAAGAATGTATACAACTCACCACCAAAAAAAAAACCCCTAAACAATCCAATTAAAAAGGGGGCAGATGATATGAATAGACATTTTTCCAAAGAAGACATACAGATGGCCAACTGACACATGCATGAAAAGATGCTCAACATCACTAATCATCAGGGAAATGCAAATCAAAACCACAGTGTGATATCAACTCATGCCTGTTATAAAGTCAAAAAGATAAGAAACAACAAGTGTTGGCAAGTATATGAAGAAAAAGAAACCCTTGCAAACTGTTGGTGGGAATGTAAATTGGCATGACCACTGTGGAAAGCAGTATGGAAGTTCCTCAAAAAATTAAAAATAGAAATACCATATGATCCAATAATTCCACTATTGGTTATTTACTCAGGGAAAATAAAAACACTAACTTAAAAAGATATATGCACCTTATGGTTATTGTAGCATTATTTAGATTAGCCAAGACATGGAAGCAACAGAAGAGTCTATTAATAGATGAATGAATAAGGAAATATGGGGTGTGTGTGTGTGTGTGTGTGTGTGTGTGTGTAGTGGTATATATACGCACACACATAGTAGAATATTACACAGCCATAAAAGGGATAAGATCGTGCCATTTGAGACAACATGGATGAACCTAGAGGGTATTATGCAAGTGAAATAAGTCAATCTGAGAAAAACAAATACCATATGATTCCACTAATAAATGGAATCTAAGGAAATGAATAAACAAACAAAAAGCAGAATCAGAGCTATAAATACAAAGAACAAACTGATAGTTGCCGGGGGGAGTGTAGTTGAAGGATGGGCAAAATGGGTGAAGGGAAGAGGGAGATACAGGCCTCCAGTTATGGAATGAGTAAGTCATGGGAATAAAAAGCAGAGCATAAGTAATACAGTCAATGATACTGTAATAGGAATGCAATGGGACAGATTGTAGCTATACTTGTGGTGAACATCACACAACGTATAAACTTGTCAAATAACTAAGTTGTACACCTGAAATTAATCTAACATTGTGTGCCAAACCTACTCAAATAAAAAAAAATTTTTTAACCCAAAACAAAACTCTAGTCTATTGTACTCTTAACATGTATGTATTCTATAATGTCACTTTGTGTTCTCAAAGGTCATAGAATAATTTTAATTATATTATCACATATAATGAATGTCACTCTTCAGCGTCACTTCCACAGTTTCAGCTAGTCACTCCTAGGGTTTACTTGATATATACCTCTTACTTACAGATTCATGAATATATATTAAAAAAAGAGATTTTCGAACTCTAAGACTGAAATTTGTCAGCCTTTCTATCCAAGTCACTAACTTCTATGGTATTTATGTTTCTGCTGTAGGAAACCTAAAGCCACAGAGAATTTACTAGTCATGTAATAGCTAATTCTATTCAAGATTTCTTACTGCTGGTCATTTTTAAATGTCTACTGATATCTACCTTGATGTAACCTGCACACATAAGTCTTATCTCAGCCCTTAAAAAGCTGTATGGAACAAGTTTGCTGCCTTTTACAAAGACCGTCTTGCCATATATTTGAATTCAGTGATCTTGTGTCCCCTTTACCCTCACACCACTCTTCTTTCTCATTAGTCCCTCAGTCATCTCTCATAAGCATGTATTCTGTAGCTGCACTTCTTTTGGTTAACGACTCTCTTAAAAGTCAACTCCATTTGTTGTGCAGTATTTTCACTCTAGATCCACAGGAAGAAATACAACCTCTAATGCCCTCTCTAGTAGCCAAGTCATATAAAGGCCAACTGACAGAAATGATAGTCAAGGAGAATCATCTATGAGTGGCTTCCAAACATGGTCATATATCAGAATTATCTAAAGAGGTCTTTAAAGGGACAAAGTTCTTGGGTGCTGGCCCAGACCTACAGAGCTGCCATTTGGGCCCAGGGATTTTCAAATGATTAGCTTCCCTGGGTGGTTCTAATATGTCCAGGCACATGTTTGGGAAGCAGCAACGAAGCATAAGCCATTCATTTACTCCATGGGACAGTCTGAGCCCTTTCCTTTGAGGAAGTTTTACCACAAGAAGTCTCAATAATTTGGACCACATTATCATAGTCGCTCATAAAACAGCTCTTCCTGACTGCATTTTAATGTTATACCTTCAGCTTTGATACAAGATTGATTCAGGTTGATACAAGAAACAGCTGTTTGAAGTCAGTATCTGCCTTTACTAGAAATTACTGTGAGGTTGAAGTCTAATTACATCAGTCTGAGTCCTTTCTATAAAACTCCACATCCATCCCGTAATTTTTGTTTTCAAAATTTAGCACCAGGGAAAATGTCATTCTTTGTTTATTACAAATACCTACCATGATTTCTTTTGGTCAAAGTTCCAAGGAAGTTCAGAGAAAAACTGAAAACTTATCATAACAATGCTGTTGACATATTACGTATGTTTATAATATCACCTCTTTCTTGGTTATAAGTTTAAATTTCTATTTTACTAATATTTTATGTTGAAATCCTTTTGAGAAAAGCAAATTAGAATCATAGAAAGAAAAGGTTAGAACTTTTTTCTTATAAGAAAAAATTAAAAGACTCCATTTTTCTTAACTTTAAAAAATCAAATATGCCTTACAGGGTATACCCTGACATGCATGAATAGATAGATAGATGATAGATAGATAGATAGATAGATAGATAGATAGATAGATAGATAGTGTTTCATGGAAACATTCCATAGGACTTAAGTTTTATTACACAGAAATAAAAGAAAATGATTTCATGGTCAAATAAATTTGGGAAGCATTAAGATAAACAGGTTAAACAGAGGTTTTTTTCACTAAATAGATTTTCAGAATCTTCAGTGGTAATGTTCATTATTCACTTCTAAAACAGAAGCATAATATGTCCCATTTCCCAAGAATAGCATTCAGTTTGGGAAATGATGAAGTGACACTTAGTAAATGCAACATGAGAAATATTCATTCTCTAGGGGATATAACTGATATTTGGTAGATTATTCCAGGTGATAACATAGAGTAGCAAATATGGCTCTTCACACTCAGTAGGAAATATTTTCAATTGGCTACTTCTCATTCTAAAAGGATTACCACTTTTACCTGACCATAGGCAACTACCTCACATTTTAGTCCTCTAAATAAATATATCACACAACTCTTAGAAAGTTCATCTTCCAAGTGACAATGCAGTTTAAAGGTACATAGTTTTCTCCATTCCTATATATTAATTTCACAGAGAGCTGACCCACACAAGGCACTTACTAAATTATTTCATGACTAAGCATCCAATATAAACTCATTAAAGGCACAGATTTTGACTTAAGCTAAGAATTTTAGTGCAAAGCCTAGGGTTTTTTATTGTTGATTAGTTGGATTTTTGCACTGGTAACAATGAACATATTCATGTAAACTTCAAGAGGAATGACTTAAAAGGCATAGAAATCCTAACGTACTTCTCTGAAATCCCTAAGACTGATGTATGAGAAATAAAATGTAATCATTGCAGCAGGCAGACTATACCTGTCACCCTCACAGTAAAGAGGAAATACAATAAACTCTTAACATTTTCATTGTTCATAAACACATTTTATATATTTCTTTTTCTAGCAAATAATTGTGCAGCTTATTTTAACTACAGAGAAATTACAAGAGGTGATAAGATATTTTCTCTAAAACCACATAGTTACTGTATGAAAAATTTTTCTATTTTTTCTCTTATGTATGAAATTAAGTAGTAAATCAACTAAAAAGATATGACATTGACAATATTGTCTTAGTCTATTCAAATTACCCATGATTTTATTGCTATTAACTGAAAATGACCCCTTTAACTTTGAAAATAATATTTTAAGCTTTGACACTGCACAGTTAAAACTTATTGATCCTTCACCAATGATAAAAACTTAAATATTTTACTTCATCAAAACAGAAAAATTTCCCCCCAAAGGACACTATTGAAATCATAAATATGCAGGCCACACTGATAGAAAACATTTACATTACCTATCTTATATATGAAATACATATATGTATATATTCAGGGTTTAAATCCTGAATATATAGAGAATTCTTATAAATCAATGAAAAAGCAACCTATCCTATGAACCAGAGATCTATTCCTAGGTATTTACTGAGGAAAAGTGAAAACTTATGCCTACAAAATGACTTGTACAAGAATATTCATAATAGCCTTATTCACAATCTGAACTGGAAACAACCCATCTGAAAAGAATCATAGTATATTCATACAATGGAATATACCTCTGATGTCTGCAACAGTGCAAGTGAATGAGTGAATCTCAAAAATATTTTGTTGGGCAAAGAAACCAGATATAGGGTTCCTATTATGATTCAATTTTTATAATGTTCAAGAAGAGGTAAAAGTAATCAATAGTGACAAAACTCAGAAACTAGTTGCCTCTGGGTGGCAAGGGAGTGGGGGATAATGGGAATGTTTTGTTTTACACCTTGTTTTAAGATGTGGTGACATGAGTATATACAATTGTCAGTATTCATCAAAATGAAAACTTCAGATTTACACATTTTATTGTATGTAATTTGTATCTTAATAAAAAGTAAAAAATAAATAGGAAAAATGACATAGTTCAAAGAAAGAAGGTAAAAGTCTCATACTTTAGAAATATGTCATCTTTCATGCAAGTAGATTATAATTTAATGTGTTTTGGAAAACAATAATTCCAATAAACCACCAAGGAAGTCAAACAATTAATACTTTTTTCAGGGTAAACAATTTATTCCTTTATACCTTGTCAGAATCAAACGAATAAGTATAAATACCATTAAAACTAAGATATTTGTTTTGTGTAGGAATATTTTTCATCAAGTTAAAATAGAGTTCAGGAAAAGGACAAACCATAGTCCCATATGTTTAAAACATTACCTGTCATAAATTATATGTAGATTATTTAAAAGGTAAATTCGCTTCCACTATTTCATACAAAATATTACTTAAGAGCAGTAGTAGCATTTATGGCTGGAAAAAAATCCTAAAACTGGTATTTTGAAAGACTGTCTACATTTTATGTAGAACTGAAAATATATCTTATGCCATATGCCTTATGACATTTATTTTGTAAGAAATTCTGAGCATTAGTTGCGATTTCTAAGAGAAAAATCTTATATCAGAAGGCTTTAAAATAACTCTTATTAGAAAAATACTGAAAGATTTTGAAAATGCAAAAATAAAAATGCAAAAAGTCATAAAAATCACATTAATTCTTATTACTTTAAAAAATACATAATTAAGTGAAAGTCAGCCATCACTATATCCCAAAATGTCTATATCTTCTATAGGCATAAACAGTTTAAGACTCTAAAGGCAATATTGTAAAAAGTGTAGTGCTGTGACTTCAGTTTATTTGGTTGAGGAGAAGCATGAAGATAGTCTCAAAGCTGCAATTCTTATACGTTTATTAGAGCTACTGCGATTCAATGATCTCAATAGAAGAGCAGGTGAAGTTACTCGCTTTCTTCCCCATTGAAAACTCAAGCCTAAAAAGGTTTGAGAATCAGAAGCAGCTTGGAGGCACTAAACTATTTCAATGTACTTTTATTCTAGGAAGTAAGTATGTTTTTATATTAAGGGAAAAACTGACTTTGAAAGGAAAAAGAATAGTAGTAATGGTATGGTATGAAATAATGGAAAAAATAATGAGAAATAAGTCAGCATGTTAACATGCTTTCATAGACAATTTTACATCAGTGGATCCACTTCTCTGCTCTTAAAGTTCTTTTCTGTTCTGCAGTTGATTAAATAATTGTTCAGAAAGTTCACTCCCTGACTCCTATACCCCTTCCCCCTTGCTTTTTACTGGGTTGAGCTATGCCACTTGCTTTAGCATCATAGTAACCAAAGTGTATTTTCTGCCCCAGCTTTTGGGCTTTGCCCTATGATTTGTTTTGGCAACAGGATGTTAGCAGACTGAGGAGCTGTAACAAGGAAGGACTTGAAATGTTATGCATTTGCACATTGAGGCTTGTTCTCTTGAATTGCCATTACCATGAGACAAGCCTGAGACACATGAAGCAAATCTGGACCCAACCTATGGCTTGAAGTCAACCTCTTGTGAAGAGGTTGTGGTCACATCCACCCAACCAACTCAAAGAATCATCAATAAACTCAGCTGACATCAGCTGGGACACAGCTCTTCCAGAGAGATACAAGCTGATGCACTGAGATTTTTATGGCTAATTTCTCCTCTTACCACCAGAATGACTGCTAGGCCCCATGGGAGATATTTATCTATACAGTTTCAAGAAAAACTTCTTTTCCCACTGTGGCGGGTCCAACCTCTACCTCGCATATTTTCATGATACCCAAGTTCCAGGTGTCAGGCTCTTTCCCAGCAGGCACTTATCCTAGGCCTATTCTCTAAGGATAGGACCCCATCTTCTCCCATCAACTACTTATACACTATGATTTTCCAAATTTCAAAAATTTCCGGATTGAAGCTGGAGCTAATTCATAATAGTATCAATGAGATCAATCAAAATCTCTGTGAAGGCCCAGCACTTTGTTCATTTTATGCACTGCTGTACCTCTAGGTCTTAGAAAATTATCTGGCACATGATAGGTGCTCAATATACATTTACTGTATAAATGTGTTGAAAATTAGATAAATGTGTTAGAAATATATAACGGCTATATTGTATAGGAGTCTTTAGTATATCCACTCAAAGGACAGAGTTACTGGAGAATTCTGGAAGACAATGGAGAAGAAACTGGTAGCATCACAATGCTTTTCCGGGAATTTTATAAATTATCCCAGGAAGCTTTCCCACCAACTCCACATAATAGTATAAAACACCATACATTATCATTACTCAGTGTAAGTCAGGGTCAGAACGTGATGGAACTGCCATGTGGCCACCAATCTGGACCTTCATCTGATTTCACCCCACAAGACCTGAATGGAAAAATATAACAACTACATATTCAAATCCAATTGTCCATTTTTTATCTTACTAGGAAGCAAGAGTACTGTCTTAGAATGATAGAGCAGCAGGGCAAGGAGTCAGAAGTGAGTTTGAGGCTTGGGTTGCCACTTACTGCCTAGAAAATGTTAGATAAACAACCTTCTACTTCTCCTTATGGTGGAACACAGTGAGCATAATAACATATTTCTGGACCCTATCTGAGAGAGGTCCTAGCAGTAACATATGAAGTACTGTGTATAAATTGCACTAAAGACACTCAAGCATCATCAAATTGTACAGTATTGTTTTAACAATGTATTCTTTTACCCCACTTTTAATATCACATTGGAAATAGAGGCATTTCAAAATTGTTTGCTGTAAGAATGCTGTTGAATAAATATCACCATCATCACCAACATGGTTATGTGGTTGATGACAAGTGAGTCTGAGGGCAAGGAAACAAACAAATAAACTTCTGCAATTAAGGGATATATAACATAATAGCCATATTTAAGCTGAATTACAACTGAAGTAGGAAAAAAGTCTCCATTTACCACGTTATCAATCCACTAAAGGAAACCATCTGAACAGTCTATCGCAAATCAGGATTGCGAGGAAACAATACAAAAACAGTGTCCAAATCTTCATATATGCTTATTTTGATTTTTCATGTCTTCCAATCTTACCATAGTCAACTAATCAACAGTGTATTTGATTTTTGCATGGTGATCTTAAGAAAAAAATCAAATGCCAAGTTTTACAGCTATTTACATAATATGTAAATATTTCTGCATTTTACATATTATCTAGACTTCTGGCTTTCTTTGTAAAGGCGGTCCAATAAAACATGTACACATGAAAAACAAGCATGCTTTAGGCATCCCTTACTTTTGAGTTTTATTTTTTTTCCTTTTTATTTTTTAAGAGGAAGTTTGTGTTATTTCATCACTTTGGATAAAAACACATCAGATGATAGCACTTAAAAAAACTGGCTTTGAAGGCAGAAGCTGTCTTGGGAAAGAAATGTTTTTGGAGGAAAGCTTAGAAAGCAATTGTTTTTTTTTTTTAATAAATCTTGAAACTCTTGGACAAATTATAGTTCTCAAACATTCATATACAAATTATGGAAGGGGCTTCTGAAATTATTCTAATAAGCTTGGAACTGCAGTTTTCCTAAGAAGTTGTTTTTTCATTCACATTTTGACTTAATTCACTATCACCAAAACCTAACAGTAGACTCAAATATCCAAGTATCCACTGTCAGGAGGCTAAACATTCAAAATCCAAGTTACTGGTTTCTCCTTTCTAGGATTATTTTCTGGACTGCAAATTCTTGACTAGTCTCTGATGTTCTTCCTACTTAGAGTTTTCCACAATAACCATTTCTTTAAGTTTTTTTCTTATATTAAGATACAATGTATATATAATAAAATTCACTCATTTAAAGTGTATACCAGAGGAGAGGTGGGTGGGGAGGAATAGGTGAATTAGGTGAAGGGGATTAAGAGTACACTCATCTTGATGAGCACTGGTTAATATATAGAATTAATTGTACACCTGAAACTAATACAACACTGTATGTTAACTATACTAGAATTAAAATAAAATTAAAATTAAAAAATAAAACTATGCATATGTGGCTTATACATTGTTCCATTTAAATAATACATTTCACAATAAAACATCTTAAAAAGAAAAATAAAATAAAGTGTATATGTACATGTGCTTTGACAAATGTATACAGGCTTGTAACTATCACCAGAGTAAAAATATGGAACATTTCTATCACCCAAAAATGTTCTCTCAACTCCTATGGTCAATCTCTTTCCCTTTCCCCCTCTTTCCTTATCCTACCTCATGACAATCACTGATTTTTTTTCCATGTCTATAATTTTGCCTTTCCTGGAGTGTTAAATACATGAAATCATCCAATATACAGTGTCTGACTTCTTTCACTTAGCATAATATTTTTGAAATTCAGTTGTGTTGTTTCATGTATTAGTACTAGAGTCCTTTTTATAGCTGAGTAATACTCCATCTTATGGATGTATGGATGTATCATAATTTACTCACTCACCAGTTGATGATCATTTTATTGCATCCAGTTTTTGCCTATATGAATAAAACTGTTATGACCATAGAGGATAGGTCTTTGTTTTTTATTTTAAGTTGATTTATTTATATTTAGGAGAGGAGGGCAGAGAGAGAGGAAGAGAAAGAATACCAATCAGGCTCCACACTGTCAGCAGAGAGCCCAAAAACTCACGAACTGTGAGATCATCACCTGAGGCGAAATCAAGACTCCAATGCTGAACTAACTGAGCTACCCAGGTGCCCCTAGAGGACAAGTCTTTGTAAAGATATATGTCTTCATTTGTCCTGGGTAGATACCTAGGAATGGCACTGTTGGGTTATATGGCAATTGTTCATTAGTTTTATAAGAAGTTGCCAAACTCTTCTCCAAAGTGGCTACATCATTTCACATTCTTGCTAGCATTATAAGAGAGTTCCAATTACTCACTCCTTAACTGTCAGATGGAAACATCATAATTGATTGTTGTGTATAATACCACATGATGACTTGACAATTCATAGCCATTTGAGTTAGGTTAATTTAACATTTTGGAGATTACGAGTTGGCCGATCTCATTTCATTCCTCCTATATCTCTCTATAAGGATAGTGTACTTAATATCTTCATTTTTTAGATGAGAACACTGGAAGCTAATAGTGGCTAATTTTCCCAAAAGACAAGTGACAAATTTGGAACATTGTATGAGACAGTATGATTCCAAAGCCCAGTACAGTGTATAGGAAACAACCAGTGGTTGCCTCCAAAAATATAGTTAATGATACGTGTAAAACATAGCATAGAGTTGTTTTCCCTCATTCTTTTTTCTCTCCTGACCTTTGGAGAAAGAAGGAAGCTTTAAAAGGCTTTTTTTGTTAACACTTTATGCCCAGACCCAGGGATCTAGGAAGTGACATTCCCAAATAAGCTTACATCCTAATATATGATACTGAGATCAAAGTTGCAAGTCATGTCCATTCTTCCATTGCTGTTCCATATATACCCTGAATCCACATTAAGATATTGCATATGTATCTTAAAACATATATATAAGTACTTAGATGGACAAATTTTCATGCTACAGAAATGTCTTCAGCATGGTTTGAAATGCACTTGTCTAATCACCAGAGGCAAGGCAGGTCACTAGGGACCATAAGATGGGTGTACTGAGAGCCCTGCTAATTGTCCCTAGCCTCTGCTTTGCAGGCCTAAATTAGCTTATGTCCTCACTCTATTTATAGGTTTGATGAGTAAACTTAGATTCTTCTAATGTATAAAGATGAAAAATACAAGGGGGTATGATTTAGCAAAGTCAGTATCCTAGCATCTTTACATGTCCCCAGGGCAGCCCTGCTCTGACAGCCTAGAGGAGCTCCCAGGTCACTTCCACACAGTGTTCCTTCCTACTTTCTCCTTTAGGTTAGCACTGTCCATCCGTCCCTACTGCCCAACTTTCTCTCACCTCCATCCATGAAATTATTATGGCTCACATACTATTACTAGTAATCATGAAACTCACATTTTGGACACCTATTAAGTGTCAAGGACTTTGCTAAGTGCATCAAAAAATATCATAGCATCCATACATTCTCTAATTGACATCAGGGAAAACTGAGTCTTACAAAGCTATGCAGCATGCCCATGATGATGCAGATACCAGATGATGCAAGTTAAGGTTCAAATCCAAGTAATCTTACTCCAGAGGCTCTGCTCTCCACCACACTATACTGTGTCCAAGAGCTCTGGATCTGATCCAAGTATAGATATGAGACCTTAAGTTATGGCTTCTGTCATTCTGCAAACCTGCCATGACTGTTCCTCATCTTAGGAGGCTTTTCTTCTTGAAGACCCTTTAAGTTTTCTTCAAGGCCAAATTCTAGTGCTACCTCTTGAATCCTTCCCTAACTCAAGCAGATGTTTCATTTTCTATGTTCCTGTGATCTCAGACATCTCTCCCTACCACTCACTTGAGTTGTTTTATAATACTTGCTTTAAGATTATCTCCTTCATTAAATCCCTGAGAGTCACACTTAATTTCATCTACTCTCTATGTCATTCTGAATCAACTAAGTTACGTTGCAACACAAACAGCATCTAAACCTTAGTGGTTTAAAATAAAAAAGGTATGTTTCCCATTGATTTTGCAAGTTCATCTCAGGTAAGTGGGGGCTCTGCCCCACATGTTCTCATTCGAAGAGGCTCTAACATTAATATCATCAGGAATTCCTCAGCGAGATGGAATGAAAGGTAACAAACTGAACGCTGGCTCTAAAATGCTTACACTTAGAAGTATTAAAATGCCACTTCTCTTCAGATTTCATTGGCCAAGCAAGTTTCATGACCATGCCTAATTTAAAAGAGTGGAGAAGTATAATCCTAGCAAGTGCCTGAAAGAAGGAAAACCAGAAATATCTGATGAACACTAATGATATTCTCAGGATTTGGCAAACACATGTTGACTATTTGGTAAATGCTGGATAAATAAACTAGGTATTTTTAACCTGATATACTTAAAAAACACAAATTGTGACCATATACTTTTATTTTAAATGATCTCTTATGAAATCAATCCCATTATTTACTGTAATATCTTGGATACATTCATTTATCCATTTTAAATGTATTCACTTAAAGTCTTTTAACAAGTTTTTAATAAGAGGCTACGTATGGACATCACTGTGTTAGGTACTATTTAGGCTAAAATCATTATAAATCATAATGCCTACACATGTGAGTAAATGTGTTTAATACATGATTATTCCCTTATTCACTTAAATTATTGAGTACCTATCATCTGTAAACTCACTGCTCTAAGAACTAGATTAAAAGAGAGAATAAGACTCAGAAGGTCCTTGAGAGAGGGAAGACTGTAAATTAGTATGAATTACATAAATAAGATAATTCTAGTTGATAAGTGCTAAGAAAAAAATAACAAAACTGGGTTTTGGGAAAGAGTGACTGACAGGGTAGGGATGTGTGCTGGATATCTTTTGCTTGCCATTCCAATCCAATGTCTATCCCTGTTCACACTAATCCAGGCCTGGGAGACTCAGCTCTTTGAACTACATCCATGGGATTCTTTCCCCTCTGGTCTGGATTGGCTTTGCCAATAGAAGGCACCTGCAGCAGAACAGGAGTTAGGGAGTGAAAGAGTGAACGTGAATGAGGTATTTATCTCCCCAGAACATTCCCTGCCAGATATCATCCCTATGTTCCGCTAGTGAGTGCCACAACCCCCCAAATCTGTCCCTTTCCACATAGCTCTATCCCTGGCTTTCTGATTTTTCTTTGAGGCCTATGAAGGTACAGCCCTCCACTGTTAATGGCTATGAATTACTTCACCATCCCTTGCTGCCTGTCTTAAACATTGCCCACATCTTTGTAATTTAGTCCCTTTATTAAGCTTTTTTTCAAATTGACCATTTTGTCATGCCTCTGTTATAGGAAATAATTAGATAGAATTCTTGAAAATTTACACACACTACATTCAGATGTATAAAGAAAACATAGGTATTAGATTTTACTGTAAGTGATCAAATCTTCTGCACACTCCTCCCCTACAGGTATAGACCTGTATAAATCACTAGAAGTTAGGGAAGCATCATTGAAAAATAGCTTTATGTATATTCTGACGACCTGAATTTCACTTCAGACCTTGAGTACTTCTAAGCCAGGTATCTCATGATTTCTACGTAGATCAAAAAGATAAAGTTCACATGCAATGTTAAGTATGGTTTCTATTGCTATTGTTACTAAACCTTTAGCTTGTTTTCCAGAGAAATTTCCCAACCTTATATTCCACCTTTTTTCCACTTGAAACCCTTCTCACTGGTTTCATGTTTCATTACTCTTCTGTCCCACACTAGGATGGTGGCCTCCCTTTCCTCTCTTCCCTCTAACACCTACCTCATATCAACTACACATTTTCTAAAACTATGACGTCTTCCAGAGCATCTTCTGCAAACTCTGCCCTTCCTCATATCAAATGTGAGTAAGGCTTCCTGGTACAGTTGAAATGGTTGTGTGTGTCCAGTTTGATGTACTTGTTGTGGAAGAGCCTGGAGCAGGGTGAAAACTGGTTTGGCTTGCACACGAAACTGGACACCAGCTGGGAGGCTGAACCCACAGGAGACAGGGGTGCCTCTTCTTATCTGCACAGTTCTATAATTATACATTTATTTTCTAGCAACTTTTTCTTTTTAAAAAGTATGTACATAGTATTCCCTTAAAAGTCTAATGCAAAATCACACACACATATAACCTATTTAAAATATTAAATGTCTCAGGTAAATTTTTGTAATAAGACACTCTGTAAATATGAAAATAAATCTTAATGTTTCTCCAAATTTATATTAATGGGTGCCTGGGTGGCTCAGTTGGTTAGGCATGCTCAGTTCATGATCTTTCAGTACATGAGTTCAAGCCCCAGATCAGGCACTGTGCTTACAGCTCAGAGCCTGGAGCCTGCTTTGGATTCTGTGTCTCCCTCCCTCTCTGACACTGCTCATGCTCTCCCTCTGTCTCAAATATAAGTAAATATTTTTTTAAAAGAATGTCAAATTTATATTAATCACAATAATATTTTACCAAGTAATATAAGTTATGGCTAAAGGACCAACAGACATCCTTTATTGTATGCACTGAATTTTACACAAGCTTTTTTTCCAAGAATATTAAGAAAAACTTGTTAATTAAAATTATCCTGGGGGCACCTGGATGGCTCAGTCAGTTAAGCATCTGACTTTGGCTCAAGTAATGATCTCACAGCCATGGGTTCAAGCCCCATGTTGGGCTCTGTGCTGACAGCTCAGAGCCTGGAACCTGCTGGGGATTCTGTGTCTCCCTTCCTCCCTGCCCTCTCCCCAACTCACGTTCTATCTCTCTCTCCTTTAAAAATAAAAATAATCATTAAAAAAATAAAAAGTAAAAAATAAAAGAATTTGCTTTCTTACATTATACATTAAAACTAGTAACAAATTAATCTACTTATATGCATTGAGTAATGCAAAATATTTTATTAAGTCTATCAGTTTGCAACTTCCTATTACTTAATATGTTTAAGCCATTTAAGAATTTGGATTGGTTATTTTACATTTGAGCATTGCAACTCAAAGAATGGATCAGAATCTTGGTGTTTTCAGAATCTATCACAAAGTTGATAAGCTCAAACCATTTTGGAATATAATAACCATGACAGCTACAATTTTGACATTTACAATAATTAACTGCAGCTTTTGAGAGGAAAAAATTACTTATTGCCTGTTTTTTGTTGTTGTTGTTGTTGTTGTTGGTTTGTTTTAAATGTTTTATTTATTTTTGAGAGAGAGAGAGAGACAGTGTGAGCAGGGGAGGGTCAGAGAGAAAGGGAGACACAGAATCTGAAGATAATTTCCTGTTTTATATAGTACCTGATGAACAAAGTTGAACATCCCTAAAACAACCAATTTTCATTATGCTGTATCCACATTAACAACCAGCCTTTTGATGTGTAAGGAATTATTGCAAGATTAAAATTAGTAATTATTATAGCAGTGCTAATTTAGAGCACAGGTAAAATTCAACATATGAAAGATGAAGGTTTGTCCTTTTCAAACATTACTGACTCTTAATCCTTGTGAACATTTTTTCACAGAAACTACAAACTCTTACCCCTCCAAGAGTGTGGAGTCTGTGTGAAAAAAGAATTGTCTGGAATGATCCTGTGAAGTGATCCCGGCTACATGAACACAAATCAATGACATTATTCCTAAAGGAATCTTACTTTACCAGTCACAAATATCACAGATTTCAAATAGCTAAGCCTAGCCAGAAAATATAGCCAAATCCAAAATTTATAGTTAAAATTTGAGGGTGAAATTTCAATTTTGAACCATTGAAGTTATAAATGAAAATTATTTGTAACTCAGTGTTAGGTAAAGTTTTGTTGTTATTTTAATAAAGATGTTAATACTATTTTAGGAGTAACTATAGTATGTGAGAATTTTATCTTGACCCTCTCAAATACTAGTTTACTAACTTCTTGAATAAAGATTTAAACCCACCTCTGATCTTTATACATGTCTTTTCCTTTTAATATGCATTTCCCCTTTTTAACAGACAAAATCTTTTAAAACCTATTGTAGTATTAATATTTACATGCTGACATTTAGTATTTGAACACAATTATTATTTGAAAATAGTGTTCTAAATTAGGTAAGTACATCTAGATATATCATCCATGGGCAACTATTCAGAGATTCAAGAAAAAAAGTACAGTTTGTAAGCATCTAATTTTTATATTTAGTATTATTCTACCTTTGATTCTAAGATATATGTATTTTGTCCTTTTTATGTCTCCTTACAAAATACCAGGTAATTTCTGATAATATGGCAACAGATAATACATTTTTTATAAATCCCTCCAGGGTTCTAAAAAGCTACTTGTACCTGTTTGTTGTTTGATAAACATTACAATTAAATGTAGCACTAATAGCTAATGTAGCTATTAGTACCTATTTTATAGTAACTTAACTATAAAATATACAGTACATAATAAAATATGCTGCAGAAAAATAACAAGTATTTGTACACAAGTTTGAATCCTTTGACATTCAAATAAAAGATTCTAATTGCCAGGATATATGTACAACATATATAAACTAAGGAAAGTTACACTTATTAAAAATTATATGAATCAGGTTTAGAGCGATCAACTTTAAGTGTCATTTACAACCTGCATATGGAGTCTAGTCAAGGGAGGATTTAAAAGTTTATTTTTAATCCTCACGTTAATAACATAGCAATAAACATAGACTCAGTTGCCTATGTCACTCAGCTTGGAGCAGATGTGGAGTTACCTGTGTTGGCCTTACACACAGACAGATTGGAATATTGTCATGTGCTGTAATCACCGTTATGACAAAGAATGCTACAAAGACCTGCCTAATAGAAGAAACTCATGCACCTTGTCACCATGGTGGTGCATGGTCACTCCTGTCCATGCTTTAGAATACTGAGGTGGTGCATCTGTCACTCCTCAGTATTCTAAAGCATTGTTTCAGAAAGCACCTAGAGAAAAGAAGGTAGAGATAACTTGACAAATCAGTGCCTACAAATAAATCTATGAAGGATTCATTTTTTCAAAGGTAAGGTGTCAAGCAGCTGAAAGGATGGTCTTGTGGAAGTGGAATCATATTTAGGAGCATAATGATGGGAAGTTATTATCAATTTCCTCTCTGCATCTGGAGCTGTTCCAGATCAGGAAGCCTGGCTCTGCTTCAGACTGGGGCAGCACCAAGTCAAAAGCTGTAAGCACAAAATATGAAAAACAAAATATCCCCCTGAAAACCAAGCAGAAGTTCAGTCCACGTTGTAATCAGAAGAGGGTGGGCATTGAAGCAGCAGTTAAGTATGTGGCAAGTGGATTCAGAAAATATACAACAATATGGAGCAAAAAGGCTCAGATCCATAGACAAGAGATATTGAGGAGGCAAATTAAAAGGCTGATTTTCTATGTAGCAAGAAACAGGAAAGAATGAGATAAAAATGGAACTTCAAAACTGCACATCAGACCCTCTCTTGCCCACAAAAAAATCAAATCATTCTTTATTCCCAACATGAGGATGTTAGCATAACCTATAGACAGACTGCATGAATGATCTGCAATAAAGCCATCAGATAGTATTTTGGAAGGTCTCCAGGCAAAGTCTGCTTTATAATATAAATGCCCCACCCAATATAGAGTGATAAAAATAGTGTCTACTGACAATTTTTTTTTCCTTGACCAAATTCTACTCAGGGTCTTCTGAATCCTCTTCTCATTAGACTCAGACTTTTCGATTTCCATGTTCATTTTTGCATTATCTACTTTTAGCCAGAATCCTGCCAAGTCAGATTAGCCAAAATACCCCATTCTCAATATCAGATCATCCTTGATACCTAATTGGCTTCCCCATCTTCCACCATGCCTCAGGTGATGTCTGATTACTTTAGCTTACGATCAGCAAGAATTCTATTAGGTTGGTTTATCCAGATTCTTCTTTACCCCTGATGTTTTCTCTTAGTAATTTCCACCCAATGACCCCTCCATCCTGCTCCTTGGATATAAATTCTCACTCGCCCATGCTATATTTGGGGTGAGTCCAATCTCTCTTCCCAACTGCAAATTGAGAAAAAGTATGGAAAATTGGGGGAAATATATATACCTCAAACACACAAGTTTATGTAAAATAATCTACTAAAAACATTTTTAAAAGTTTAAACTGATAATTATGAAGTCATTTAGTATTGACTAAATGCTCCTACTATTTGCAAGACACTTTGCTACATGAATAAGCAGAAATAAAGAACAAGATAAATAAACAAGTAAAGGTAAATAAAACACAGAATGTGTTTGTAATATTTGCAATATACAGTTATGAAGAAAAACAGGTGATACACGATGTTTGTAATTTTTGCTAAAAAAAGGTTTATAACTGGAAAAAGATGGGGAAGATATAACCAACAAACACAAGCGGTAGTAATCTCTGAGTAGGGGCTAAATTTTATGTTGTCTCTTTTGGTTTAGGGACAATATTTTTCTATAATAAACATTACCCTTTTAAAAAATTTTTAACATTTATTCATTTTTTGAGAGAGACAGAGACAGAACACAAGCAGGGAAGGGTCAGAGAAAGAGGGAGACATAGAATCTGAAGCAGACTCCAGGCTGTTAGCTGTCAGCACAGAGTCCAATGTGGGACTCGAACTCATGTACTGCAAGATCATGACCTGATCGGACACTTAACCAACTGAGCCACCCAGATGTCCCAAACATTACTCTTATAATTAGAATAAGGAAAACACATTTATTCATTAAACATATAAACAGGCAATTACATAAATTTATTCAGTGAGAAATAAGTCCACCAACTCAATCAAAGGAGGGATGTGGAGACTGGGAGGACAGTGAAGTGAGGCTTTAATCCATGTTCTTACAAGAGTGCGTGTCTGAAGAACAGGCACACTTGGGGCAGTTACAGCAGACAATTTATTTCCTACCATGCAAGTCCCTTCCCTGGTTCCTTATTGGCTGAGTACTACAGAGGATACAGCCTTACCCAGATGTGGCCTGTGCCCATGTAAAGCGAAAATAGTCTGACTGAAAAAAATGTATATTTCCCAAGGTGATGTGGAGGCTTTTGGTCCCTCCTCCCTTTTTTCTCTGGTGCACACTCATTGCAATGCCCCAGAAACTAAGCTCGCAAAACAGAGAGGAGGAAGAAGAACAGGAAGTGAAGTGTCTAAGGATTTGGGACTCCATTATTGGAAGCAGGAGTGGGAGGGGTTGTACATATTTTCAATAGGTTGTAAACTGTTAACTAGACAGCACAGCTTTTATTTGGTATTTCTGAAAATAAATCATTTCCCTTACTTCTCACATTCAGGCAGTAAAATATTAGACTAAATCTGCTCTGTGGGAAAAAAAAAAGTACTTTGATACATCATTGTGAGGGAGAAGAATTAGATTTGTCACAATCAAATACCCAAGCAATCTAGTTTCAATGTTCCCCTCGGTGTGACCAAATCTTAGGGAGGTTTCTCTAGGAGTAGGCACTCTGATCTCAGTTTTCTTAGTCGTTTACTTTAGAGAACTTAGAGTTGTAAATTCTTTATCTGCCCCTTTAAGACCTAAGTCTTTTCCCAGCTTCCTGCCAATTTTACAACCCAGGAATGTCTTTTTTGAGGACCTGGGAGCCAATCCCTTGAAATGTAATCACCAAAAAAAGAGTCTCTGATTGATCTTCTAGACTTTGTGGGAAGGAAGGAGCCTAACTTTCATAAGAGCCAATCAGCAAACATTGATGGTGCAACCACATCCACCAACCTCTCTTCCTAAAGTCTTCAAATATTTTGCATTAGCTCACCCCTGTGTTTAAAATCTTTGCCACCGCCCTCCCCATCTTCTGTTTCGATGGACTTTAGTTCAATCTCTCTCCTCTACTGCAACAGTCTTGAATTCTTAGTCTTAAATAAAGTCTTGTCCATTTAAGCTCAAGCAATTTTTCTTTTTCTTTGGCAGACCACACTTAATTTATGGGCACGTTTACTCTGCTTTAGAAAGCACTCTCTTTGCTCCACTCCATGAGGTTATGTGGTTCAGCCAACTTGGATCTTGTCAAGCAACCCATATTCCCCACTGTTCCCTCTCTGCTGCCAAACTGGTGTAGTAAGATCCCAAGGTTTAAATGTCTACAGAGAGTTTAGATTTTTGCTGGTCTCTGTATGCCAATGCTGTGCCTACCAGAGTTCCCAACAAGGTATTAAAAATGCTCCCAGATGGTACGAAAGTGAAATTTTGCTTCATCTTGGGATGGATGTGCCTACATAAATGTTTATGAAAGGAGCAGGGAGTACATAAAATTGGATGTAATTAAAAGCAAGAATTCCAGAATCTCAGTTATAATGCCATCCCATAGCCCCAAACACTATTGTAATTCCTAACTATTAATAATGATAGCCATAACTTGAGTGTTTATTAAGGAACAGACACCATACTTTATGCTTATGCAAATGGCCTTGTTTAATTTTCACAATAACACAGTGAGGTAAATATGTTGATTGCCACCATTAAGAAGAGAAAACTGAAAATCAGAGTTTAGTAACTTACCCAAGGTTAGTAAGTAACAGAGATGGTATTTAAATCCAGGACCCCTAGCTCCATTTGCCATTATATGGTTATTTTAACTTTATTTATCTCAGAAAGCCAAATCATAGTCATTAGTAAGTAGTTATTTACTTTAGCCTTGGTAAGTTCTTGCCTCCATTAAGCCTGGACAGGTAAGCTGAGATAGAGGAGCTAAGAACCATACTAGCTAACAGACAAACACTCAGATTACAATCTTCCCTCACAGTAAGTCACTGGACCTGATATATAGACTTGTAATAAAAAAATGTATTTGGCCTTTGACTGAGTCTCTGTCACAGAGCTCCAAAAAGCTTGGAATTACATGTGGTAAGAGCAAGGGTGTCTCTTGTTATGTTTATCGGGGGACATTTGAGATGCACCCAAGAATGGAGGCTGTATCAGAAGAACCAATCCAGTGAAAAGGGGATTGGAACTTTCAGACCCACTCCTCTGACCTTCAGGAAGAGGAAAGGAGCAGGAGGTTGAATTCATCATATCTATGTGATGAAACCTCCGTAAAGCCCAAAAGGACATTGTTCAAAGAGCTTCCCAGTTGGTGAACAACGGAGACTTGGGAAGAGATGGGTGCTCAGAGAGAGCATGGAAGCTCTGTGCCCTTTCCACATACCTTGTGCTATGCATCTCTTCTATCTGGCTGTTCCTGAGTTATATCCTTTTATAATAAACCAGTGGTCTAGTAAGTAATATGTTCTGTGAGCTACTCTAGCAGACTGATCAAATCCAAGGAGAGGGACATTGGAATATCTATAACTGGTTGGTCAGAAGCCCAGGGGACAATCTGGACTTGGAATTATTGTCTGAAGTTGGGGAGGTAGGGATAGTCTTGTGAGACTGAGCCCTTAACCTATGAGATCTGACACTATTTCTAGGCAGACAGTGTCAGAATTGAGTTGAGGTGCAGGACATGCAACTAGTGTCAGTGCATCATTTGGATGTGTGTGTGGGAAACTTTCCCACACATTGGAATTGGGAGCAGAACACTTTAGGACCACATCACCATTCAGATGAGAGCTAAGGGAACTGGAAAAGGGTTTAAGGAGTAACTTCTAATTCTGCTGTACCCATAATAGTTCCTCTTCAGCAAAGGTGGGCTCTCAAGGGGTTCCCATTCTGAGTCAGTCTTGTAAAATAGACATAGCACTCAATAGAAGAGTAACCACTGGGAGGCATTTTATTCCCCAAAGTCAAAGACACCATTCCAGAATTTCTCTAATCTACCAGATAATTCTCTAAATTTAGGTATTCATGAGCTTAATTCCAACTACAAAATCTAGGTCAGGTTCCATAGAGTACACTCTGTTTTCTTCCGCAAGATAATTCTGCTCATTGTTCTAGCTTACCTTTTCCAAAGGGAAGAATTAAACTGAATATCCTGCTCTGTGTGGGCATTTTATTGCCTTCCTTGTGGATTATTTTTGCTTTAGGTGGTTAGGTAGGCAGCTGGTTAATTTGTACATGCAAAATTCTTCCACTCATACTTTGAAGTTTTTAGTTCCTTATAACCATCCTTCACAATTTCCTTTCCTTCAAGCTTGGGAATGTGTTCCTTTGGAGCCTGAAGATCACAGTCACCGGGATTTCTCAGTATTTTCCTTCTGAGATGTGAACCAGAGGTGTTACCTGGATGGTCTTCAGCATAACAAACTATGATTTTTCAATATTTCACACTCTGCAATGTAATACCTTGATGCTCACAAAAAAGGGATCATTTCAAGAAAATCTCATATCTATAATATTTAAGAGGGAAGGGAAGAAATCGAGAAAGAGAGATTTCAACACTGTGTTCATAGAATCTACTTCTAAGTTTTAGAATCGTGGCTTTAACAAACAGGACAAAGTCCAGCCAGTTCCTGCAGCCCCAGATCACAACTTGTACTTATTCACCTTTTAAGGTGTGTTTCAGTGGGTTATGACTGGGTCTCAGTCATAAAGGATGGCTATAGCAATAAACTGAGAGAGATGTATAACATATGGGGCCAAGTGGCAACCTGCATGCTGGCTCTTCTCTCTTACCAGCAAAAGCAAGCTGTTTTTTGTTCCTATAGTTCACCCTGTATGTCTAAGCCAGAGCATACTTTACTAAGAGAACCCTATGCTTTTTTAAAATTCTTTTTTTTTTTTTGAGAGAGAGAGAGATTGACAGTGTGAGCAGGGGAAGGGCAGAGAGAGAGGGAGGTACAAAATCCAAAGCAGGCTCCAGGCTCTGAGCTGTCAGCACAGAGCCCGACATGGGGCTCGAACTCAGAAAGATCATGACCTGAGCCGAAGTTGGATACCCAACCGACTGAGCCACCCAGGCACCCCTAAAAATTTTTTAAGTTTTAATTTTAATTAGAGTTAATTAACATACAGCATTATATTAGTTTCAGGTGCACAATATAGTAATTCAACAGCTTCATACATCACCCTGTGCTCAGCACAAGTGCACTCCTTAATCACCATCACCTATTTAAGCCACCCTCCATTCTCCTCCCCTCTGGTAACCATCAGATTGTTGAGAGAACCCTATATTTTTGAACATTTTTTCCAGAGGGTAATTATGTGATCATATATTTTTCTTTATGTTTGTCTTATCAAAATGATAACAGCACATATATGAAAATACATGATACTAAAAAGAACACAATATGGAAAATAATCCATAGCACTTAAATCAGGAAAGATTGTGTTCTGACATTTTTTTAATTTTTATTTTATTTCTAGGAGAGAGAGAGAGAAAGCGTGAGCAGGGGAGGGTCAGAGAGAGAGAGAGAGACAGACTCTGAAATAGGCTCCAGGCTCTGAGCTGGCAGTCAGTACAGAGCCTGACGCGGGGCTCGAACCCACGAACTGCGAGATCATGACCTAAGTGAAAGTTGGACGCTTAACCGACTAAGCCACCCAGGCGCCCTTGTGTTCTGACATTTTTAATTGGTACATAAATTATCTTTCCTGGTTTACAGAGTAAGGTGGGGAAGGGAAATCCATTTGACATGATAAAATATTCATCTCTCACCTATGCTTGAATTGAACAGTTTTCAGTATAATACTAAATTAAGTACTTGTCTGGGAGGTGAAGAGAAAAGGATAATGCTTTAGGTTATTCTCTTGTCTCATGCAGAACTGAAAGAAAACCACCAGGAAATCAACTCATCTGGCCCACTTCTGTTTCCTTCTCTCTGAATATCCTTTTCTTTATTTTTTCCCCATACTAACTATAGTTACTCTACCCTTTTTATTCACTATGCTTAGTTTAACATTGGTCTCAATGTTAACAATGGTTTAATTTCACAGAGCTTTAATTCTGAGTTGCATCCCATCTCTTTTGTTAGGGGCAAACTAGCACATGCATGCATGCATGCACATGTGTGCGTGCGTGCACAGACACACACACAGACACACTAATTCTAGAGGGAAAAGTGGTCTTTCCACATATACAGTTGGGGCTGTTGTAAATACAGATAACAATGACAGAGGTTTTTAAAGCTCCAATAATCAGACAAGTGTGCAGGTAAAACAATATCATGTTTGGGATATTTAATATTACCCAGCAGGGAATCTGATGCCATTCAACAGCTATCCCTAGGACTCAGAGCCCAGCATCAAAGTCTGCATTAATTTTTTTCCCTCTTCAATTAGTAGCATTATTACAATCCAACTGACATCAACTTCCCCTCCTCCCCCAGTGACTAATCTATAAATCCTAGTGATGCTACCAATGCCCACCCACAATTAGTATGATTAACAAGGTACTAAATTTTCTCAAAAGACAAATATATGGCAATTAAAAGATAATTGGTAAGTCAAAACTACTGAAAAGTATTAACATTATAACCTAAAAACAAACATATAACAGTACCAGAATTTTTTTAAGTGGCAAGCAAGTTAAACAGTTAGGGAAGGTGACTGAGTACAGTATAGTAGATAATTGTAATTCTTGAAAGCTGACAAACTGTGATTCATCACAACCTATGTTCAGTGTTGATATGTTCCATTTCCAACTCTGACTTTCATATTTGGCACCAATAGGTTTCAAACCACTTTGACTATAAACTTGAAACAAAAGGTAATAGTTACATGTTTTAAATGATTTGCAGAAGCAAATACCAGAGGTGATGCTAGGTCAGGCTGATACAGAGTTCTTCTAGGGAACTCAAAATTTAATTTTAACTGTTTGAAATAAGCATACACTGATTTTCATCCTTTGACTCCCACATCTCATATCTTCTATACAGAATTGAGAGAGAACTTAAAACAGTACTTGTCATAGAAACTTGAAGAGGTGGGAGAGTTCTCCAGGCACTAATTCAAGTACATTTCCCCTTGCACTACATTTGAAGGTATGGATTTCCCTTTAGTATATAGTAAGGCCTACAAAGTGAGAGATCTGGGTTGTATGGAGTTGTTGTTGTTGTTGTTGTTGATTTGCAGACTGTGTTTTTATAAAATTATTAAATAATTAAAAGACATATTAAAGTGTTCTTAAGATTTGAAAGTATTTCCAGTAGCTAGTAACTTGATAGTAGCAGGTCTGTATGACTATATTGAATTGGAAGTTCAACTGGAAGATAGATCTATGAAACCATTTTGAAGCTAAATTCACAGGTTTTTTTTATCCAATTGTATTTATTTGCAATCGAGAAAGCACTGATAGACATTATCTAGAAGGAAGTGGGGCAGCTAAAATCCTTCCCTCACAGTATCTCTTCTCCTTGCCATGGGTATTTGGTCTTAAAAGATTCAAAGATGGGGCGCCTGGGTGGCTTAGTCGGTTGAGCATCTGATTTTCGCTTAGGTCATGATCTCGCGGTTCATGGGTTCGAGCTCCGCATCGGGCTCTGTGCTGACTGCCAGCTCAGAGCCTGGAGCCTGTTTCAGTCTGTGACTCCCTCTCTCTGACCCTACCCTGCTCACGCTGTCTCTCTCTCTCTCTCTCTCCTAGAAATAAAAAAAAATAAATAAAAATAAAAAAAATAAAAAGATTCAAAGATAAAGATACTTTCAACCTTAATTTTTCAGTCAAAAAAAGTCCACTTCAGTTTCCAATATAATCCAGATGGTCAAATACAGAGATGCAGGTTTCTGCAAGTGGATACTCTGTCTGATAACTGTTATTAATATTCATTAAACAAACACAGTAGAGAACCCATTGTGTACAAGGCACCATGGTTGGTTCTGGGATACAAAGATTAAGGGCCCAAGGCAGCTCAGAGTCAAGTGGAGAGAAAAGGCAAGAAGACATATGGGGAAACAGAGTACAGAGGTGAAAATAGACATACTATGGTACATGAGAGAACACCTCACATGGAAGTTTAGTTGGAGAAGATTCCACAATGGTGTAGCCCCAGAACTTAGTGTACTTCTCTTCCACAAATTTTTGCCATTCACTATTCCCAGTTCTATTCCTCTTTCTCTCCATCCTCCACCTTACTCCCTATTACTCCATTCTTTGTAAGTATTCAAAGCACTGATGATATATATTTGACAGCAAGAAGTATGTATCACTTTAATGTAAGTTCCATAGGGGCAAGGATTGTCTTTTTGGGTCACTGTTCTGTCTTCCAATATGTACACAGTATACTTCCTACCACATAAGTATGCACTCAATAAAAATTTCTGAGGAAAAAAAGGAACACTAGGGGCTCAATAAAAAGCCTTTAATTTAGGTTCCCTTCTTCTAGTCTTTTCACAATTTTTTCCAAATATATAACCTACACCACAGTTACTCCCCCAAATTAACATAGTTCTCAATTGTACTCTATAAACTTTTAATCTAGAGATCTTCCCATCTGTAAATTATTTTTAAAATCCCTGGCATGTTATACAACATTTATATGTCAAGATATGTATCCTAGAATGATATCCACTAATCCTCACTAATGATAAATTCTTCATTATTATTAGATGATAAATCATCTAATTTGCCTGTGAATGGCTATCCTTAAACTTCTTTATGAATGGTAGAGCCTACTGATTGCAAAAAAGGTTATTTTTCTTTGGGTCAATTATTTTTTTAATGCTTATTTATATTTGAGAGAGAAAGAGAGGGAATGAGTCGGGGAGGGGTAGAGAGAGAGGGAGACACAGAATCTGAAGCAGGCTCCAGGCTCTGAGCTGTCAGCACAGAGCCTGATGTGGGGCTCAAACCCAGAAGTGGTGACATCATGAGCCAAAATTGGATGCTTAACTGACTAAGCCACACTGATACCCCTTTGGGTCAATTCTTAAAATATTCCTGTCAGACTTTCTGCTCTTTCTTTTATATTTCATAAGCATATGTAAATTAGAGTTTTGATACAAATGCCCTGTATTTAAATATATAACATTAAGCAAGTATTTCTCCTGAGGTCTTACATGACCCTTTTAAATGTAAACATAGTAACTCTCTGGTGAAATTATTCAGAAATTCCTATTTTTGACTGGAGAGAATTAAGCTCCTTAGGGTCCATGTATTGACTTTGGTGTTTTGAACGGAACTTACATACATATACATGAAACTATAAGTAAAAAAATCTATTCCAAAAGTCAAAAATATTAGTGACAGCAAGTAATTTAATTACTTAGGTATTTATTTTTCTTTTTAGTGGCTTCATAATAAAAAAGGGTCAATATGTAGCCAATCTTTGCTTTATATTTTTAGTAGATTCCAGTCTCAGTGCTCACATAGGTTTTGCTTTTAATCCATTCTGACTTTTCCAATCCTGACCTTTACCTTAATATAATCTAAATACTTACACCAGATATCTTGTGGTTTAGGCTTTGCTAACATCATTTCCATTTGTACATCTTCAGGCAAGCTTTAAAATGGAGGACAATGATAAGTTTTGTTTTCGTTGTCAAAAAGAAATTCTGAGTTTGCTCATGAAAAGGGAGGTTGTAGAAAACAAATATTTAGGCCTGATTCTCTTAAAAATCAGTAAAACAAAGGGGCACCTGGGTGGTCAGTTTAGCATCAGACTACGGCTCAGGTCATGATCTCACAGTTCGGTTCCTGGGTGTGAGCCCCGCGTAGGGCTCTGTGCTGACGCGCTGACGGCTAGCTCAGAGCCTGGAGCCTGTTTTAGATTCTGTGTCTCCCTCTTTCTTTGATCCTCCCCTGCTCACGCTCTCTCTCTCTCTCTCTCAGAAATAAAAAAATTTTTTTTTTAAAAATCAGTAAAACATGACACAGAAGAACAAAAGACTAGGAATCAAGGGAGCTTGGATTGTATTCATGGCTCATAGCACTCTAAGTAACCACCTGTTGGACCTCAATTTTTCATTTGTAAAACCGGATAATGGACTAATCTCTAGGGTCTTTTCACCAGCAATATAATTCTGATTTTATGAAAGGTTCATAAACCCTAAAATCTGGGAGACTGTCATACTGAACATACCAAGGTTCATTGGGTTTAAGTTTTACCACAGCATCTTCTTGTGTGTTAATCATAGATGTATTATCTTAATTTGAAAAATACTCTAAAATAAATTAATATGGAAGATCTCACATTTAAGTAGTCTTGAAATATATCTTTAAATAGCAATTAGAAATTTTCTTGAGGCTATCACTTAACATTATTAAAATGCTACTCCTCTCCCTAAAAAGGTATGAAATAAGAAATAGTATTATTAAAAATGAAAACACTACAAAATAATAAACAACATACATTTCCACAGGCTACCTAGTTTATTTTCTTTTCTCTTACTGAGATTATTACTTTTAACAAATAGTGTTACATTTAAGTTCTGTTTTACAGCTGTTGGTGGGGATGTGGAAAAAGGAAACTCTCTTGCACTGTTGGTGGGAATGCAAACTGGTGCAGCCACTCTGGAAAGCAGTATGCACAAATAATACAAAAATACTAATTCAAAGAGATAGATTTACCCCAATGTTTATAGCAGCATTATCTACAATACCCAAGCTATGGAAACAGCCCAAATGTCCACTGACTAGTGAATGGATAAAGATATGGTATATACATAATGGAGTGTTAGTTAGCTATTAGAAAGAATGAAATCTTGCCATTTTCAATGACATGGCTGGAGCTACAGAGTATTATGCTAAGTGAAATAAGTCAAAGAAAGACAAATACTATATGATTTCATTCATATGTGGAATTTAAGAAACTAAATAAACAAGCAGAGGGAAAAAAATAAGACAGAAGGAGGTAAACCAAGAAACAGACTCTTAACTATAGAGAACAAATTGATTGTTGCCAGAGGGGAGGTGAGTAGGGAGATGGGTTAAATAAGTGATAGAGATTAAGGGGTGCACTTGTGATAACCACCAGGTGTTGTATGGAAGTGCTGAATCACTAAATTGTACACTTGCAACTAATGTTACATTATATGTTAAATAAGGGAAACTTAAACAAAAACTTAAAAGAAAAAAAGAGACAAAAATTCTGTTTTAAAGTGGCCACTGGAAACCACAAATGTCAATCCTTTATCTGTGAGCAAGGACATTCTGAGTGAGGCCTATATGTAACATAGATCATGACTGAAAAAAAAAATGATAACACAAGGACAACTGAAGATGTTCATAATAAAAAATAATAAACTGGACAATAAAAACAACTGCATAAAAGTAACCTAGTTTTTGTGAGGAAAAAAGCCATAGTACAATTATAAAAATAAGTATGTACATAAAAGCATGAGAAATAAACACAGGGAATAAATGATTTATTGAAGATAATCATGGCTCTAAACATGACAGAAAATACTTCTATATCCAGATCTTCATGTACTCACACCTTTATTTGCATACACTTGGGACTTTCCTATTTCTGAATTTACACAGTAGTAAAATCAAGTCCATCTTAATTGGACAATATTTGTCATCATCTATATAATGCCTTTGATCACTAAGATATTCACAATTTCCTCAAGTATGAAATAAAAATTTGCAAATGTAGGCTGAAATATTCTGTTCTTGTTCCAACAACTGAATTAGATATTTCAAGCCATGGTTTTACAGTCTTGGAGCATATTAAAATCATTCCTATTCTTTTATGTGGCATGCCTGTCCTGTTAATTTTAATATTGGATATGAAACATAACATTCATGCTTTCATGTTTTTAGATGCCTCGATTGAACTTTTAGAATATTTTCTTATAATTTTGTTTCAATACCTCCTTCCAGTGCTGAACTAACCCTTCCAGATTCCTTTAGACACCATCTTCATTCCGTGCCAAACCTATTCCCTTTTAATGGGACTAATTCTGGTCAAATTATTTCTTGTCTAAACACAAGTAAGCTTTTAAGAAAAGTATATAATAGTTTTCTACCTTCCTAAAGAATGCACTCACTACCATTTTAAATGTCTTTTTTCCTCCCAACAATCTTCTTTACTATTGTCATTTTCTCACTTTCCCCCATGTATATATGATGTAAAATCACCTTACCCCAAAACATTTTTCTCACAGAAAAGTCCACTTTTAAGTGAAATACAATGTGATATCTCTTCAAGTAAAATACACTTTGTTCTCAATATGCTATACAAGAGTTTTAAAAGACTGAAGACAAAAGCAATCTGCTCCCCTGGCAGTCACCTCTATTCTCTGACTACCTTTTACCCTCCTTTGAAGTACCAGAGTGCTAGTCATTCATACATGGAGCCAATATTGATCAAGTGCCAACTGTGTCAGGAGTACGCCTGAATCTAGGGGTGCAGCCCTAAATGGAAACAGCCTGAAGCCCTTTCAAGGATAGTATCTTCTACCAGGGGAGAGAAGTATAAATTGAAGAGTCATGACAACAAATAAAAAATATAAAATGCAACCTAAACAATTTCTATGAGGAAGAGGTATTACAAGCAATTATAGCTGGTAATAGATTTCAGAAGTTTGAATGAAATGAGTTCTCTAATTGTATGTGTATATAAGAATGCATATATAAATGCCTATAAGTTTGTTTATATATACAATGAACGATGTTTAGAATCATCGCATACTGCAGAATGTGGTAGGATTGAGGAACGAGTTTCTTTTTTCATCATACACTCACATATTGCTCATTTAAAACAACCATGAGCATGCATTCTTTTATTTGAAAATTTTAGGTTTCTGGTTTCCACAATTTCTACAGCACATACCAACTTGCTAGCTTAAAAAGCATATGAAGAATCTTCTATGACTTCAATCATAAAACAAGTGTAGAATTTTATATGGGACTGTATCGTTTCAGAAAGAAAACTGCCCATACAGCAATTTATAAATGCATTCTACTTATCTGCAAATTTAATCTGTTAATTTCCAAATGTGATAAGTTGGCCTCTGATTTTTGTTTTACTATATAAATTTTTGCGATATTCATACCAAGACATTCCACCATTAGCCCCAAAATAAGAAATAACCATACTTGTTACATGACAAGGATATTAGAGTGCAGATTTCTCTGGCAATTAAATCATATCCTTCAATACTTTTGAATAATATATGTCTCTAATATGTAATAAAAAAAAAAAAACTTACTGGACATTCACACAAAGTTCACAGTCATACACTCCATACTGCAGATCCTTAAAAATTTCACTGAATTTTGCCTCATCAATCAGCTCATAACATCTGCCTTTATTCAGTCAAAACTAGCCTTTCAATTCTAATTCACTGTGGCTCTTTATTCATCACAGGATACACTAATACATATTCAACATTGTTTGAGTTTATTATGTTATGCAGTTAACTGTAATAATTTTACAAACCATTGCACAGAATTGCACAATAACAAGTAAGAAAACTGTGAGTCAGTCAGGTCTAAATACTCCAGATGTCTTTATCCAATAGAGCAACTCTGCTGGGTTTATATATAAGTAGCTATGCTCTGTCAGTTTAAAAGACATGGTTGCTTGAAGGTAAGGGTAGAACAGTACACAAGTGACTGAGGGATATTCTTGTCTTCCCATTCTCCATCATAGAGTAAAAGTGTATGAGGAAAAGAAATTAATTGCCATTCATGTATTTTTTTTATTTCTTCTGTCTTCTTTCTTCACTTGTCATCAGTTCAGACAAAGTTCATCTTGGAGTGGAGCCATCTTGGAGTAGAAATATGGCAAACTAAACAGAACACTGACTTTGACTCTAAACAGATTTAGCATATATCTTGGTTTGCCTCTTATTGGGTGTGGGAGCTCCACACAGTTTTCTAATACATGAAATGCATTTAATACCTTACTCATCATTTTATTGTAGCATACAGTCATCATGATGCTTATGATAGACAGTGGTCTACATGGCTATTAATTAACCTTAATACACTGCTTTTATAAAGTAATACTATGAAATGTATCTATGTAAAGTTCATGCCAAGACTAATGTAAAAGTTACCAAGCTGCTGTTAACAAGTACATGTGTTTAGGCTACTATTATATTTTGAATTCTATAAAAGTTGAGAGACATCAACTATCCCCTTAACTGCAAGCAATATTTGATATTTGATTCTGCTGATGACATGAGAAAATGTTTCATGTTTGTTCAATACTCAGCAAAGATTAATGTGGGCATCTAAAGACTGCATTAGCTTCATGTATGTGATTCTACAGTTGTGTTTTTAATGGGCATTATATCCCTTCATACTTGATAATATTGGATCTTTAAATTTAAGTCTACATTATTAATGTGAAACTTAGAAAATATTTGTATTAACATATATGTAAAGGTTCCTTAGAGCAGAAATCTATTTTGATTTGAATAATACTAAATTCATGTATAACCTGGATGAATTAATTGAACACCTTACCAATTCTCCACTTAACTGATAAATATATAATGTGGTCTATGGTTGCTATAAAGAAATATCAGAAAAACAGCTTTAAAACCACAGAGACAAAATCTGTAAAATAAGATAGTAGGTAAGGCAACAACACAGCTAACCAAAATCATAACCACTCAGAGTAATGCTAATTCTTAGTTTTGAGTGTCTTTGCGAGGTTCTAACTTCATTTTGGTGTCCAAATTTTTCTCCATTTTTTTAAAATTAGACTATATAAAATGCAGTTATCTTTTTTCTTTTTCAAAAAAAAAGTTTATTTATTTTGAGAGACAGAACACATGCACACTCGTGAGCAGGGCAGGGGTAGAGAGAGGGGCAGGGGGAGAGAGAATCCCAAGCAGGCTCCATGCAGCATCAAGCCTGACGCAGGGCTTGATCCCACAAACCATGAGATTATGACCTGGGCCAAAACCAAGTCGATGCTTCACTGACTGAGATACTCAGGTGCCCCTGCAGTTTTCTTTAACAGCTGGATGACCTTGTGCCATTGAACCATTCACAAATTCTGTTGTAGAATGTTGTAATCTATTGATATCAGCCAACACTGTCACTAAATATTTCATCTAAGTAGTCATTTTTCACACACCATGTCAAATAAATATTCCCACTTAATGGAATACCAATTTTCTATTAAATCACTTTTATCAACTGTATTTATACTTAACTTTCTGCTTCACAGCCTTTTGACAATTCCCAGTTCGAACAAAAACAAGAAAAATAACACTTAATTTATCAGATGCCTGACCCCTTCCCAATTTCTTTTCTCATAAAGAATTCTTTGATGTCTTATCTCCATCTTACAAATAATAAATGGAGCTCCAACATACATATTATCACATTGATTTCACTACATTACAGCTAGAGATACAAGGCAAGGAATGGATAAGGTCAAGCAGAGGGATAGATAATTAGTTGTTCAAACCTACAAATCCAACTGTTTAAAGGTGTTATAATCCCAAATGAAAGATAACAGAGAAACCTGAAATGTAGAATAATATTCCCAAATTATTCCCAATTAACCCATCAGCATTGTAAAAAACATACTGTATATTACAATTTTTGCCTTGATGCATGCACTCAAGAGTGTTCATTAAGTACCTATTAGGTTTCACACATTCCACACGTTAAGACTGCATAGCTCCTTTCAGAGAGGAGCTCTGTTACAGAACTTTCTTCAAAAGGAGGACATTTAACATCTAAAAATAAGAGTCAAAGGTAGCTGGGTGGCTCAATCGGTTACGCATCTGACTCTTGATTTCAGCTCAGGTCATGATCTCACAGTTGGTGAGTTCGAGCCCTATGTTGGGCTCTACACTGACACTGTGGAGCGTGCTTGGGATTCTCTTACTCTCCCTCTCTCTCTGCCCCTCCCCCACTCTCACATGTGCATGGGAGAGAGGCCTTGAGAGCAGAGGGAGAAAAGTCTTAATTATTAATTTCATTTATCTCACAATTTATCCCAGGGTTAGCTCTTAGTTGCTAGCAAAGTAACATTAATATTTTTTCATGCTTTTATTTTTGTGGAGCACTTACTACATTGTGAGCATATTCTATATTTTATTGTATTTAATTCTCCATCTTCCCCCTCTTTAAACTTTGACTTTTTCAAAAGGGATTTGAGGGAATACTATTTTAAAAAATGGAATTTTTATATAAACTACAACATGGATGAACCTTGAAAACATTATGTTAGTCAAATAAGCCTGACACAAAAGTATAAATAATGTATGATTCTACTTATAAGAATAGATATCTAAATAGGCACAAAAATAGAAGTTTCCAGGGAATGAGAGGAGGGCAGAAGGGGGAATTATTTAATGGATACAGAGTTTTTGTTAGGGATGAATAAAGAGTTGGATATGGATGGTGGTGAAACTTACACAACATGGTGAATGTATGTTATGCCTTTGAGTTGTATACTTACAAAAAATTGAAATGATAAAGATTAAGTTATGCATACTTTACCACAATAAAAAAAAGAATTTGAGAAATTCTTTCAATGAAATGAATTTCTTTGACATGCATAAATGTGCGTGCGTGCGTGTGTGCGTGTGTGCGTGTGTGTGTATGTGTGTGTGTGTGTGTGTGTGTCTGGTGTGTGTCTGTGAGAAAGACAGAGAAAGAGAGAAGGAGAGGAAATATTGGAACAAAGTGGCAATAAGGGTAAGATAACAGGTTCAAATGTATGCTCTTAGATCCAACACAGGTGTTAAAGATAAGATTTTTCTATTTTTTATTTTATCTTTTATTCTGATTTTCTTAGTAGCCAAAAGAAAAATTTGAAATATCCATTACACAACAAACAAAACAGTGCTTGTAGTAAGTACTGGAAAAGAAACTAGAGAAGAGTTATCACCAGGGATCCTCATAAAGGAAATACCACAAGATGTGGTAAACAGTTTCAACTGCATTTGCATAGTCCTTTTTTGTTGTTATTTGTATAGTATGATTAGTTTTATATTTGTGGTTTCCACTAGAAAAAGTGTAATATGCATGCAAATTTTAGATTTTGAATATTTCAATACTTGTACAAGAAAAAAGTTTTCAATAATTTGCCATCCCTTTTTCATAGGTGATTTTGGCTTCCATGCTTGCTAATATAGGAGGCAAACCTTTTATATGACCACAATGCAAGTTAATGAATGTGATTCTACAAGAGCCCCAAAGTGTAGAGTCCATATTTGTAAATCACGGTGCTCAGCACAAGTCATACCACAAAGAGGGGCATAAAGGTGGTTGAAATTATCTGAAAAGCTTAATACACTGTATTAGAAACTTGGAGTTAGAAACTTTAACTTCCCTTTAACAAGAAACTAGCTGAAGAATGGAATATATTCAAGACTAGAATTTTTTTTTAAATAACCTCACTGGTTTCATTGGGGCCAGAGAGAGGTCATGCTGCCTAACTGAACAGATGTCCTTCTACCCAGGGCTTCCAGGAGGATTGCTTTACTTTTGGTTAATGTGAATTATACATGCAAATCATTACCCACTAAGCTGAAATATGTCCCAGCAAAAGCAAATCAGTACTTTTTTCTTTTTTTGGAACACTTTGTTTGTAAACAATAAGCACATGCCTTTTTCTGGTCTTAAGTACTTAAGCAAGAAAAAACATAAATATGAACTCATTATTTTTATGAAAAAAAAGACAAAATACAAATACAAAACTTCAATTTCACTGACTTTCAATGAAAGTCAATTTCATTGTGAAAACAGGTTCACTTGGAGCTGGCTATTTAGCCTACAGATCTAAAAATCAACCAAAGAAAATAAGTGACTTGAAGGATATTTTATTCAGTATCACGATTTAGTCTGAGAACAGTAATTTGTTTCAACAACACCAGTTGTTGTCTCCAGACCATAATTTGTATAAAAACACCAGTGGAATGAGTTAGTTCTCATAAAATTTTAATTAATTAAAATTTACCAATATAAGCACCAAAAGTTTATTCACTTAGCTATTTGGGATGAAAATTTACATATGTACCCCTGAGATTGTTGGGTCATGTTTTTTAAAATAAACTTTTTTTTTTAATTTAAAAAGAAATGTTTTTAATTTATTTTTATTATTTTTTTTATTGTAGAGAGAGAGAGAGTGAGTAGGGTAGAGGGGCAGAGGGAGAGAGAGAATATTAAGTAGGCTTAATGGTCAATGCAGAGCCCAATATGGGGCTCAATTCCATGACCCTAGAATCATGACCTGAGCCAAAATCAAGAGTCAGATGCTCAACTGACTAAGCGACCGGGTGCCTTTAAAATAAACTTTTTAATTTGGGATAGTTTTAAATTTACAGAAAAGTTACAAAGATAGCAAGGAGAAATTCCAATAACCTTTGCCTAGTCTCTCCTAATATTTTATTCTACATGAAATATTATACTAAAAAATTGACATTGGTACATGACTATTTTGAATGTGAAGTGATCTTAAAACATGTTTTAATATTATAAACATCGATTATATAATAATTCCCTGATTATTTCAGAGCTGGCTGAAATGAGTTGCACTCTTCGGATCTTATAATAACTGGCTCCAGTCAGCTATAAATTTGAGTACGTTCTTATGTTTATGGTGTTTTTACTGTCTGTTTTTTTCTCCTGATGGTAAAATAGTGCTGTTTTATTGATCATAGTCAAGGTTGAAGCTGTGGTGTTGGTTGTTACTGTCATTGATGTTTTGCTATCATCCATCAATTGTGATTTCTTAGTTACAAAAGCTAACAGTATATTTCAGTTCTTGTTCTTAACCTCTTTGGATCCTTCAATATAATTAAATAGCTCTTTCATTATGTTTTTAATTGTTTTTTTTTTTTTCTTGGATTCAGTGGCACTACAGTCTGACAGACTTGTTCGGTAGTTGAGCTGACTTCACTTCCCCTTACCCACCTCAATCTCTGGCTATTTCCTCTCGTTCTTCTTTCATAATAAAAATGTGCCACAATGACCTATCATTGATACTACTTGCTTCTCTTTTACACTTATCCTTTCTTTAGCATTTCTACCCTGTCTCATCACTTCCACCACTGGCAATACACTGATGACTACCAAGTCCTAGTCTTAAGCTTCAAACTACCTGCTAAATAACTGTATTTGAATACTAGCTGGCATCTCAAACTCAATATGTCAAAACTGAACTGATAATCTTCCCGCTCATGCTTGGTCCTTTTCTTCCTTTGTCCTTTATTTCTGATATCATGTTCCTTTGTATCAGCTAAAGTCAAAACCTTGTCATTTTCTTGGCTTTCCTTTCTCCTCTTCTCAATATTACATCCAAATGTTGTCAACATTTATTGATTGAATCTCTATTATCTTTTATTAATTTGTCCTCACCAATCCTTTTCCAATGCCACTATTAGTATGAGTTCCAACCACAGTGAGTGTTTGTAAGTTGTAAAGCAAATATAAATTACTCCCTGGCTGTGCTAATAACTTGTCTCTTTTTCCTGGACTCTTCCTCCTCTAACCGTTGAAGATTGAGCTGCATAATTACTCTTCCTGAAGCCCACACTGGACCACGTCATTCTTTTGCTCAAAAACTTTTGGTGTGCCTTTAAGTCTTGCTCCACTCCTTGCTGCCTATGAAACAAAAGAGTCTTGTTTGGAATTAGATTCCCTTTATCTGGCCCAAATCATACTACTCAGTTCTTTTTTTTTTTTTTTTTTCATCTTCTTTATGCATCCTGGAAGCACAAATGAATTATTTGCTGCTTGCCTGTAATTCCCTATTTCCATGCCTTTGCTTACACTCTTCCCTATATGTGAAGATCCCTCTGTGCTCAAATCCTTGCCAGCCTTCAAAGTCTACCTGAAAGATACCTCTTATGAAAAGCTTCTCCTGGATTTCCCCATCTCAAAGTAGACTCTCCTGCTAAATCTCCTTTGTGACTTAGCTATACCTCTATTGTTTCTTGTATCACATATTACCTTGCTTTTAAATTACTCACGCAGTTTTCTTATCTCCTCTACAAAATGACTTCAAACTCTTTAAGATGACTATCTGATGAATCTTTTGATTTCCTGAGGTGCCTGAATATCACAGGTGCTGAACTCTCTCCTCCCTAGAAAAGTCTTTAACAAAAATCAGCACATGCCATGAACCTATATAACTACCAATCTGCTTTCTTGCTTCCTGGAGACAAACCCCCAGGCACTAAAGATTTTTGCAGTGACTTACTGTCTCTCTGTTTCTGTCAGCATTTGCAATGTACTGTTTGTACCTTTCTCCAAATTCATATACTGAAATCCTAACCTCCCATGTGATGGTATTAGAGGTTGGCACCTTGGAAGGTGATTAGGTCATGAGGGTGGAGCACATGCCCTTATAAAAGAAACCTCAGAGAGCTCTTTTGTCCCTTCCATGTGAAGAAGCAACAAAAAGATGGCAGTCTACAACCTGGAAGAGGACTCTCACCAGGACCAGAATGTGCTGACATTCTGAGCTCAGGTGTCCAGCCTTCAGAATTGTATAAAACAAATTTCTGTTGTTTATAAGCCACCCAGCCCATGCATACTTTGTTATAGCAGCCTAAACATATTAAAACATCAGTCAGCAATTTCAGTGCTCATATAGATGCTTCATTCAACCACTGGACTCAGGGGATGACCCAGTGATCTGGCTCACTGACACAACTCAGTTACCCAATGCCATGGTCATATGTTGGACCCTGTTATTACCAATTCTCAATTTTAAACATTCTACTCTCTCAATATTCTTTCTCTTCTACCCACTTACTCACTGTAGAAACCCTTATTCACAATTCTTTAGCCTAGAAATACCTACAATTCATTGACTCTATCTCCTTATCCACTTAGATTTCATGAATCATGATTCACTATTATCACAGTGTGAAACACACTGTCAACACCTGCCCTTTTGTTGAGTGCTCATAGACACTTGGCAAAACTCTAACTCTGGTTAAATCTAACTCTCCACTCACCCCTGTTTAAAACAGCTAACCATGGTAAGAGAAAAAAATCACTGAATTCAAATTAAACTTATGATCTCAAACCTCAAATAAATCAGTATTGCTGGCAACTTTCTGCATTTTTCCGGCAAATTTATTCACCCTCCCTCTGAAGCCACTGTTTTGCATTTTCTCCTTTCTCCTCTAATATCTCCTACCTTCTCATTGCTCCCAGCTGATCACTGTGTCTCTGAAAAGGGATGTGATCAAATGAGAATTTCCACATTTCCCCATAACTTTCACATCTACCACTTTTTGGGGGTGTGCCCTTTTAATACACCTCTTCTCAGTTATAAGAGATAAACAGTCCTTGCTGGTATTTACAGACTCCTCCTCTCCTTTCTGCTTATGCTCATCCTTTCTTGCCTATTCAAGGACTTTAATCCCAGAATTGTCCTTTATCTCCTCTACACCACTAAGGTTTTTCTTTTAAACTCTTGTTTGGCTCATTCTTAATAACACACAGACTTGTGATAGTAACTCCCTTTAAAAAAAGACAAACTTAACCCCACATCCTTTCCAAATAACAACCAATTTCTCTGCCACTTCTGTATCAAAACTCTTCAAAGGAGTTGTCCATCTTTGCAGTTTCCTATTCTGTCTTGAAACCATTCAACAAATTATGTTTTGGTCTTAACTATTCCAAGGTGCCTGATCTTGACAAGAGTACTAGTGACCTTCACACTGTCAAATCCAGTGAACAACTCTAAGCCCTCAGTTAGTCTGTTCCTTAGAAGTATTCAGCAAGACTTTTTCACTCTCCCCTTCTTAAAACTGTTTCTTCACTTGGCTTCTATGATTCACACTTTTCTAGTCTTCTTCCTATCTCATTTGTCACCTCTTTTCTGTCTCCTCTATTGGCTCCACTTCCTCCTCTCTACATCTAAAAATTAGCTATTCTACAGCTCAATCTTAAGCCCTCCTCTCTTCTTTGCCTACCCCTGGTCTTGATAATCAAACCCAAGTTCCATGGCTTTCCAAAAGATCTATAATCTGACCACTCCAAATTAATAGTCCCAGCCCCAATCCTTTCCTATACTCCAAATTTGAATATTCAACTACCCATTGGGTATTTTCAGCTGTATATCTAATCAGTATCTCAATGTTATCATGTTTCAAACTGAACTCTTGGTCCAACTAGACCTCTTTTCCAAATGTACACCATCTCAGTAAATGGCACCTTGATCATTTGGGTGCTCAGGCACAAAATGAATCATTCTTGACTCCTTTATTTTATTCACACCCACTCAAATAAAAAAAAAAACACTCTTGTGAATCCAATCTCTACTCATCAACCCCTCTTTACTACTACTCTAGTTCAAGACTGCTGAATAGTCTCTTTACCTTGCTCTGCCCCAATTTATATCCTTCCTTGATACGATGTGCCAGGCATTATTTTAAACACAGTTCATATATTATCTCATTTAATCTTCAAAACAATCTTATGAAGTAAGTAATTTTATTATTCTCACTACACATACATAGAAGTACAGAGAGTTTTAAAAACTTGGCATGGTCACATAGTAAGTAGCAGAATGGTAATATACATCTTTAATCACTGGAATATAAATGCCTCCAATTCCATCATATCATGCATTTGCTTCATTAGAATATAAGCTTCATGAAGGTAGGGACTTTGTCTAGTTGTCACTGAATTGTAATATTCCCTGAACTGTAGGCATTTGGTAAATAAGTATGAGTGAATAAATAAGTGAATACCTGCCTCCAGTTGTTCTCCTTCCTAATTGGCAATAAATGACTAATTAACTTAATTGATTAATCAAATCATGACCTAAACAAGTTAGAACAAATATGCTCAGGGTGAGATCACAAAGGGTTTGCCTATGAATAAAGTCCTTGAGATACAATTTGCTAACTGAGCAACATCCTTTTTGGATTCTCAAGACATTTTTTTTTTTAATGTAATCCTGGTTATTCATACATGACTTGCAGATTAGCAAATTAGTAATATGCTCAGAAATCTAAACCAATAATAATTTTATATGGTTAATTTAAAAATCAGCTTATGATTACTCAAACGTAGGATGAATTCTAACAAATACAAATACCAATTGGTACAGATAACTCACTAACCATTGGAAGAAGATCAGACAGTGAATTTTTAGAAGGAACATGGAAAAGTAAAATTTCATTATTGCTCAGTGGAGCAACGGGTTCATGTAAGGGAAAATGCTCTTCAACACTGGAAACAGTTTATAAACTCTCCTTCAAACACAGCAATCCATGAAATGATTTTTTGAATGCTAGTTACTCTAGCTGGATTTTATTGGAAATTACTTGATCTTTCAGTTTGAAAAGCTCTCCCTGGTGCTCATTCCAGCTTCCCCAAACACAAATTCACAGGACTCCAAAACTCTTTGTATTGGAAGTGAGGAATTCTTACTCTGCTTCTCAAATACCACAGTTTTTCTCACCACTAATTTTTCTCCACATTTATTTTTATTTAATTTACAAAGTAATTTGATAGTATTTACTATGTGCTCAGCACTCTTTTAAGTGCTTTATAAATATTAACTGATTTAATCCTCCAAACAATTCTCTAACAAAAGGAAATTAAAACACAGAGTTTTAAGTAATTTGCCTAAGCTCTGACATTTTCAGTAACTACACCCTGTTTCTAATATGTGAGGAAGAAGAAACAGCCTCTGTGGGGCAAAGGATAGTGCTATTCTTGAGTGAGAAAGACACCCAGGTATTCCAAAAAAAGGTACGTGGACACCTGGAAAATAGCCTGGACAGAGAAAACATATCCGTGATGCTGGCCTTTTACATTTATAATTGTTTAAAGAAAGGCAGATTACCTCATATGTCACTAGACTGATATTTTTCTGGAGCAGCCTGGCCATAGTTGGAGAGAAAGTGGAGGCAAAGATGAGAAGCATATGTAACAGGATTCGAGAAACACAAAGAGCTGGAAAGGAAAAAAAAAATGTGTGTGCAGATTTTAATGTTATCCTAACATTATTTAGGATATCTTATAAATAAAAAAGTTGTCAATGTATAGGTGGACAGAGGTTTAAAGTAATAGGAAAACACTAAATGATCCTACATATGAGAATAGGAAGCCTTGGGTTTGTATGCATAATTTAGTAATATTTTGGCCTGGTTGCAATTGGTATTATCACTATAAAAATAAAGCTGTTTAAACAGGATTAAATCAAAGTAGTATAAATTCTTATATACTTAAATTCACTAGGTCAATAAATATTTTTTGTGGCCTCTGTATTTAAGGTACTTTTACAGTGCTGCAGGAAGCACAAAGGTGATTAATTTAGGATGACCACGACGCTCAAAAAACCTAAATACAGCAATAGAGGCCCTAAATTTTTAGCATGTTTTAGGCTTCCTAATTTTTAATTTGTTTAGATCTGAGAGGCTAGCAATCAGCAAGGCAGGCGTGCACACTATAGAGCAAATAATGAATTATGGTGCCTTAGATCTCAAAGCTGTCTAACAAAATGAGATGGAGACTCTAACAATTTCTCACTTGATTTTAGTAGTATGATATATATAGTATTTAATAATCAGTAAGTATTAACTACTAGTAGTATATGAAGAAAGCTATTTAGCCCTTATTTTAAATATAAACATCTAAGGATAAATTGTTACCTTTGTTATTAAAGTTTCATATTTAATCTCACCATAGTTTTGAGAACTAATGAACCTTAACCTCTTTACTTAGGATTAGAAGTTTTCCCACTATGTTCTTTGCTATATAATCTCTGACCAGGTTTTGATTTTTAAAGCTCTTTGTATCCATTCTTAAATGTTTTGTGGGCAAAGAGATCTCAAACTTTCTGTATGTCAGAAGAAATTTCTGGCTTCACTTTCAAAGCTCCCTCTAATAAACTCCTGAATATTTGCAACTGGCAGAAAAAGAAAGGCAATGTTTATAGCAGATATATATTTCATCTAGTCTATGGCAAGCCCTAGGGTTCATATTTTCCTAGCCAGAAAGTAATCTAAAAATCACACTCATAAATGAAGAGAAAAGTATATACTACACATTCATTCTGAAACAACAAAAACCAGAGCACCCATGAAACAGGCCTCTACGTTTTCTGAAATGGGCATGAAAGAACTGAGCACAAATGCCCAGCCAGCCTGATATCCCCCTTCACCCAGCAACTGCCCTTACCTCCTCTTCTGAAGGAGTTGATTAGCAGAGACATGGATCAAAACTTTAGTCATCATTTTCTAGCACACCTGAGTTGTAGAGAAAGGAAGGAAGTATCCTTGTCCCCCCAAACTCAGCTGTGTAAACCTATTTTCCCATAGGAGTCTTCAGGAATACAGGACACCAGCATGCTACGAGAAGGTTCAGGGCTCAATGGGTCCAGAACTTCTCAGACTAGGAAATGATTTGTACATCCTAAATACCAGAAGCCACATGACACAAACCCATATGTTAAAATTCTTTCTATATATTTTCTTTTCTTTGATTCTTCTCCTTTACTCCTTAAAGGGAGATCTTGAGTCATATCTAAGCTCCTATGAATAGTCCCTTAGCAACCATTTTAAATAGGATTAGATGCAACTGTTCTCTATTTAAGGGTGTTATGTTACAAAAATTCCAGTATAGACAGAAACAGACTGGGGAAAGAGGTGTGGAATATATTCTTCAGGCACAGTTAGGAAGATTATAAAATTTATAAAAAGATACATTAATCCCCCAAAGACAATATTAAAGTCTAAAAAATCAGTGTTTGTCAAAATATACTTGGTTGTCTACCAACTAGCCTCTCCTTTCAGCCTTCCAGCCTCTCCTTTGAGCATCTATGTCAATTTGTCCTTCTGTCATACTGTTCAATGAGCTAAGTAAGCCTAACTTTCTCCCAGGTGCATTCTACTATAAGACTGTGTTTACAAATATTTTGCAATATAAAAAACACAGATTTAATTGTTGAATCAAAGTAGCTTTCAGTTAAATAAAAAGGGAATCTGAGTCCATTTCCCTTAAAAAGTTCAAATCATACCTGACTGCAGTCAGTTGTTTTCAGAACAAAGAAGGATAGTGTGTGAAATTCAAGAAGCTTCATGAAGTCCATTTTTCACATTTGTTTTCACCTAGGATTTGGTAATAAAGGTATTTGTCTTTTGTTTGCAACATAATACTGAAACATCAAATCCTTCTTTCCCATGCTGCTGGGTTCACAAAAGACAGCAAATACTTTTCTCCCTTTAAAGTTCTATTTATTTTACTAATAGATTTTTCTGTTGTTCAGTATGATTCAGTACCTTACACATAATACTTACTCAATAAATATTTGTTCAATTAAATTGGATGTTGAAGCTTGTATTCATTTCTAAGGGCTAATATTTGGCAAATGTTTCATCAAGACCTCTTGAACACTTTCTTTGCCATTAAAGAGGTTCCTTGTCATTGCAACAAGTCATTGTTTGGGGAAGATTATGGGACCATCTTTGGGGAAAATGTTTTGACATTTTAAATAAATATGTTAGCATATGAAAGAAGACTCAGTGAAGATAAGAGTCACTAAAAATATTTATTATAATGTGATAGAAATTATGATAAACAACAGCAATAAAGTTGTAGAATATTTAAATTCTATTTCAGTATTTTACACATCAGTGTTTTATGTTTGCTTTATTAGAGGCACAATGGCATAAGAAATAAAGAACCTGAAGGAGGAAGGAATGCTAAAATGTGAAGAATTCATTTAAGCATCAGAAATTTTGTTTTCAAAGGCTTCAATAAAACATATTTGGACCAAGCAAAAAAAAAAGTACAACCTAAAACAACAGAGGAGCTGTCCCTGCCTCATTGAAATACATTCTTATATTCCCTCCTGAAATAACTTCATAGACTATAGTAAAGGCAAGGTTGAATGCCAGTTTTTAAGCCTACTTCATTTTTGGATCTTTTCTATAGTTAATTCCAAATTCTCCTTTGGCTCAAATGACTAGTTTCAGGATATGAACTTGAAGATTTAATAACAAATCTTATATATATCTATAAATCTTATAGAGAGAAAGCAGCAAAAATTTGAGAACATAAGCTACACTCCTTGACACTGAATACAGGGGTTGTGGCCCTAGACAGGAGAGAGGATTTCCTCCTCTCAGTTGAGGCCCTCATTGATAGGAGTCCACTCTCAAAAGTCTTCAAGGATATGTGATGAGGTCAAATTTAAAAGCTATAAAACGTAAGAGAAACAGCAAGGCCAAATTCAAGTGGAAGCCCTATAAAAGTCTACCATATGTGTCCTTTGCTGTATTGGGGCCAGAGGGTATCTTACACTTTGCAAGTATCAACAGATTTTTGACAAAAAGTACCCTTCAATCCTCTACCTTCAGATTGATGTGTATTAAGGAAGCAAAGTTTCAACAGTTTTGTATGTTCCAAAGTTATGAATAAGATTTTGTGAGAACAAGTCTAGCCTATTTCTATAGATTTAATCCATCTCAAAGAGAGAAATCTTGACCAATGGATATTTTTATTTCCAGTGCTAAATCCATCAAGAAAATTCCTCCGAGTATGAGGAACTAGGAGATGTTGTCTATTGCCAGCTGACCACAAAAATAGTGCATTTTCACCATATAAGCATTTAATGTATGGGAATTTAACAATATTACAGAAGAGAAATGAAAAAAAATGTTTAAATAGTGGGCAGGAATTCATTTACCATTCTAATCTCTCCATAAGCATTTACTCTGAGTGAGCATGAGAATCTTTTACACAAGGGCAATCTCGGTTCCTGTCTCTCATCCACAGAATACCTCTCCAATTGAGTGAGACTGTGTGGTATTCAATAAATTCAGTGACACAGAGACACATATTTTTTATCTAATGGAGGCCTTAAACACAACTATATAATCTGGTGCTCAACAGAGCTGCTTTGTGCAATGCCAGAGGGCAAACTGCGTGTGTGGGATAGAACAGAGATAATGGTTAGCCTTCAATGTGGATTCTTCCAAAGGAATTTTCAAAAGTAAAATTTCAACAATCCTCAAATTTCACCTTACCTACCACACTGCCTATAGAACCTAAATTAGATTTGATTCCACTGTCACTTCACCTTTGCAGAGCTTCAGTGGAAAATTCTCCCCTGATCTCTTGTATTCTCCTCCAATACAGTCTTACTCCTGGAGTCTGTCCTGACTGACAGACTCGTCTCATCCTCTGTAGCTGCTAGCTCTCCCCAAGTTCTTCTTTTCTATTTACTAGACAAAAGCATGGGGAAAAAATATTTAATTTTTGGCATAGGGCAAACTTCAAGCTGTCAGAGGGCACCTTTCACACATCTTAAAAATATCCAAATTTACTTAAAACTAACTTCCTTTATTCCCTGTGTCTACATTTTACACAAAGCACAGAATATATAGGCAAAAAGTTACTCCTAGAAAATGATACTGTGTATACCGTACATCATCAAAACTGTATATGAAGTATCTCTAAAAGCAATCTTGGATCACAAAGGATATGGAACAGAACAGAGGGGATAAGTGCTTGATAAGACCAAGACAGTGAGTAGGAAATAAGTTCAAGTCATACAATGTGGGCAATAACTCAGAGCAACAGTAGCAGGAATTTGGTTGAATTTTGCCAAGATGGCCTTAATGAATATAAATCCTGTATTTCAGTGTCTTAAAAATCTGTTTAACAAATTCCTCTAAATTCATTAAAAAAATTATAAGCATTCATCATTGCAAATTATCAATACAGAATATGAGACTGCATGCCTCCTGGTTAAAAAATTATAATAGTCCAAGAGTTTGGTAAGCATAATGTGGCCCAGTGTGTATTCATGGACTGGGCATTGTGCACCAACTGGCCACAAGTGACCGTGCCAGACCCCGTTGTCAGCCCAGGGATCTCACAGCCAGCACACTGACTAAATTATGTCCAGTCCAAAAATGCACAATATTTCACTGTTCCAAAGCTTCCAGAGTCAGACAAATACACTGAAACCTTTGTTTTACTTTTCTCTCCATGCCTCTAAAATTATGTATTTTTAAATATGAAATGTTTATATTTCTCCCTTAAGCCTTGGACTGTCAGCTTATCTGACAGTCGTTTTTAATTTTCTCCCAATCAAGAAAAAAGTGTAGGTAGAGAAATGCCTCTCTCTCTGATTTCCAGAGCTTTCCACCATAGCTTTCTTACTAAAAAAGTCATTTCTCACGTGTAAATTAACTCTCCTCTGCTACAGTTTAGATCTCTAAATGGAGTCTTAGACAGTCATCTTGAAGTCCTCTGACCATCCACCTTATAGAAAATAATCGGTGTTTAGAAAGAGATGAGTTGACTCCTCTTCTAGGCTGCACTTGTGTTGTATGAGAGGAGAGCAGAAAGCATAACATCTACAATATGAGGAGTGCCAGGAAGTACATTTCAGAGTCCAAACTGCATTTAATAAAAGGCTGAGTCTATACTAATTTTTTTTTCTGATCCAAAGAGCGTAAATTTTATTATCAGCATTACCAATAATTACAAACCACTTCAGATAAATTAAAAAGTAGCTCTGACATGTACATAAAAAACAGAGCTTCCTGAAAGTTTAATAAGCTCTGCAATAACTTACAGAATTACCTAATTGTTGTTAATCTTAGTGTACCTCTGTATTTCCTGATGCAAGCTAGAGCCAAAACATTTTAATTAAGCAATTAATTAATTAAAATGAATGAAACATTCTTGAAAACTCGGAGACCCTTGAGGGTTAGATTAAAAAAAGTAGAACCAAGACTAGAATCTGTGAATTCCTGAGCTCATGGGGGATTTGGACGTGGGTTAGCAGCACAAATTTCAAAAACACAAAATCAATTCTTGGCATGTGTCAAAATGCACAAAGTGAAACAGAGGCCACTGAATTCACTCATTGGTCCTATCTGTCACTTAATATTATTAAAAGATGATTTCAGAAACATTTTCAAAGAATGCTAAGTATAAAGTAAACTGCAAAGACACAGAATCAAAATATTGATATATGGGGAAATCTACGAATTTGAGATTAAGTGACTTTTTAACTTACTTTACACTTTAATTATCTCTTACAGGTTTAAATACATGCTCTTTGTAAAACAAACATTTTACTCATTGACTTTGGCTCTAGGTCTTAATTTTCTAAACAAAAATATATGGTGGTAGGAGAAACACTGTAAAAATGTTAATTACCAGATGAAAAGGTTCATTTAGGCTTGAACAAAACATATTGTAACATCATGCTGAAGGGAAAATAATAGGGGGTGCTCAAACTTCACCAGTGACTGTGCATCCAACACAGCATCCTCTTCCTTTCTAAATGCTCTATTTTGCCTCATCCACAGTTTGTTTTGTTGACAAGTAAATTAAATACCCTATACGCAGCCTCCCATATAGTTGAAATCCTGATTTCACCCTGAAGGGCTGACTCTCCTACAAGGAGAGGTCAAATCAGTGAAATGTTGAAATGAAGTAGTGTCTCCCTCCTATCCACCCAGCTCCTCTCCTCCAGAAGGTCTCCCTTCTAGCAACCCTGAGGGAATAGCACAGAGTAGGATTTACCCAGCAGGGGAGAGCCTAAGGTCCAAACAAGAAAAATCACTCCTCCCCGGAAATAGCTGGCATTATAGAGGAATGAATGCTTCATCTCTCTTCTGGGAAAATTCCCCACTGAGGTTCTCATATTTCTGTCTCCTGTAATGAGTTGGGAGTAGAGAGCAAAGGAGGGAACAAAGAAGATCAAGTGCCTAAATCTCTATCCAAATTACCTATTATTTCTTCTCTAAAGAAATAGAAACAGAAACTAAAAGCCAGAGTGCCCTCTTTGGGGGTGGATGGGAAGGAACACCAGTCCCATTAGAACCAAGAGACAAAAGGCAAATGGAATTATAACTGTTCACCTTTCATATCATCAAGTCCTCTTACCAATCATGTGCTGTGAAAGATTTAGCAATGCCTATGATAAAGGCAAATACGTCACTCCCTTACATTCAAATTTGAAGGAAAAAAAAAGAAGGATTAATTCTCAGAGTTATACCAATCCTTATAAGTCATTGTCAGCTTAAGTATAAAGAAAACTCTAGAAGGAACATTATCTTTTAGAAAATTTGTGTTAAATGCTATGGAATATATATCCAAATTACTAGAGTTTCACCAAGAAAACACGGACCTTTATTACGTACACTTGCTTTTCTCATGAGTTAAAAGCAAACATTTTGATACATATGGTGTTACGAAGCTATACATGTTATGAGCTAGAACTTGGTAGTGATGGTTAGATATTTCTACTATACTATTATATTTTACTATTTTCATTACACCTTAATCTCAGCAAGGGTGCAGAGTTTTGATGTATATACCTTTTTAAAATACTGGGAAATTATCCCCCTTACTCTTAAATTTGTATGAAAATGTCAGCATTCTGTCAACTATTCACTGGCATAAGTCCATACCAACCTTACATTTAAAAATATTTTTAGAAGTTACTTTTTGCATTTAGCATTTATTATGAGTGTTGACTCAGAAATGCCATTGAGTCAATGTGGTAATCTATTAGTTTTTTTAAAAAGGCATTCCTGTACAAAAAGTTAATCTATCCAGTTGGAGGTATGCTTTCATGCTATGAACTCAAGATAGAGTATTCTTTTCCATTGACTACAGACCATACAAATTATGTATGTAAATCTCTATGCATTCATCTGAGATTATAAACTCAATAGGTAAGTTAAAATGCTTCCTTAGTAAAACAACAATGCAAAGAATTAAATCTGTAGACATAATGCAGGGTAAATCTATTCCAAAGTATTGCTAAAATAAGGGCTATTACCCTAGTTCTACATAAAAAAAGCACCCAACTTCTTCTGTGTGTTCCTAAAGCTCAGGTAACTGCATTGTGCTAAAATCACTATAATGAATAGGAGTATTCTGGCTTAGTACAATGTCAGAACCAAAGCTCCAATTGTGATTCAAAATTCCTTTATATAGTATCAACACAGCAAGTACTGTACTTTTTAGCTGGAACAGTGCACACACAGTGTAGCTGCACCTGTCTATATTCAAAGAGATGTGAATACTGGGTGCATAGTACTATTTAAATTCATACTATTATAACAAATTATTATTGCCAACAGTTGCTAATGCTGCTCATGTATGAAGAGAGATGCCAAGTACATTACATAACCATTCTATCTTGTTTACTCCTCCCACCCATCCCTGTTTCATGGATGAGACAACTGGGTGGATAAATGACTTAAGATCACATAGTAACTGGTAGAACCCTGGAATCAAACCCAGGCCTCTTTGATTCTCAAATCCACGCACTCGTTTCCCTGCATCCCACAATAATTACTACCAATACTAGTGGTAAGAGTGTATATTAGAGAAATTTTTTTTAACCACCTGCATGTTAGTATCTGGTTGTAATAACAAAGTTTATTTCTCAGTTCTATGGAACATTTACTCCTTGTGTGGTGTAATCTTACCTAAATCACCTTTGTTCTATTTTCTTTTATGGAAGGTAGAGATGTAATAGTTGTCTTACTGACTTCAGGGAATCATAATAAGAATAAATACAGAGTGTACATTTGTGCACTTTTTACTACAAGGGCAAATGTTAGTTGTTGATGATACTGTACTCTTGACCTCATTGGCCAAAAAGATATCAGAAGTGAGAAAGAAGGAAAATCCAAACAACACCAATATTTTGGACTTAAAATAACTTCAAAGAGGCTTGTGTTCTTTCTCCAAGATAAAAGCCATTTTCCATGAGAAGTGTAGACACACCCTACATAGTCAATTCCATGCCAGGATTTTCTAGATGTCTTGTAGAACATCCTTAGTTAATGATCTTATTGTCATTTCAGGCAGGACTGAAAATTAGGGATACGAGCTCTAGATCTTATTCTGATGCTGGGAAGTCACTGGAGCTCTTTGGAACACAACACAGTATAAGCTTGAGGATGACAGGGACTCTGCACCCACAGCCTAAATCAGGGGCCGCTACATAGAAAGTGCTCAAAAATATTGGTTAAATGTATGAATAAACCTCTGTAACTATAAAAGAAGGGTACTGGCATAGATGAGCAGTTTTCAGATGTTTCTTTTGCTATGGAAATCTTTTTTTTCCAGGAAGATCCCCAAATTGCAAAATACAAAACAAATAAAGGCACTGAGCTGAAAAGGAAGCAGCACTATAGCACATAGATGCCTAGACCCTACCAACCGCGGTTTTTCCTTGTGCAGTCAACATTACTCCCCAGCAACTGGGACAACTCTACTAGACAAAGTATGGAAACCACTGATTTGGATGCTGAAGCTCCTTTTGACTCAAATTCTATAAATCTAAATATTGATTTCTATCTTAAACAAGTTAATTATTTCTACATCAAAGAAAGTAAACTAGCTCCTTATTAGAAACAATCGGCTTAATTAATAAAATATTTATTTTAAATTATTCTAATTTGCTCACCAAATATCCCATGTGCTCTCCTACATTTCCCATCCTCTTCTGCAGTTACCTGGCCCTGGCCAGTGGTCCATGAACTGTAGTGATGTAAGTTCATTCTACCTCCTCCATCCCTCTCTTCCCTAGATATGGCCATGTGCTCCAGAGATCACTACTTCCACATGGAAGAAGGCTACCCAATCCACATGGAACTGTGCAAATAAGCAATAAAGTCTGTTAAGATATGAAGATCTGAAAGCTACTTATAGTAATTTTTTGACAAATATATATTTTAAATTTAATGGACCTATTTAGGCCAAGCTTTAAGTAGATCTTCTAAAATGTACTGCTCTATTTTCCTATGTAAAAAGTCCTCAGACTTAGTGTTTATGAAAGTACACACTTCTAGGGATGAGGTTAAGAAATGGAGGGATTAGGGTTAAGTATTTTCCAAAAATCATATGCCATAGTTAGCCAAAAACTTATATCACTGAATTAAAATTCCATCTTGCATATCTTCCACACTGTCTGAAGTTCCAGGTAGATTGTCTTCTTCTTTACAAAAAAATTGGTGGGAGGAAATAGAGCCAAAGTTTTCATAGAATATTTCCAAAAATGTAGGAAAAAGAAAAATAAATCAGTTCTCAAATGAAGTCATTACCCTCCACAAATCTTAATCATTGCCTCACAGACATTTACAAGTGTTTCATAGGTATATTTATAATTTAGGATTTGGGTGATATTGTCAATCCCCGAAACAGACATATAATCTGGAAACTCTTAAACAATTGCCTTAAATATTCAATTTTGATACCTTTCCCAAATTTCTTATTTCAAATTTCAGCTAAAATTATTAAGTGGATGCCTTGCCATATTGTCCAATGCCCCTTTCAAGATGGGGAGACCCATTCCTCCACATGTTGCGGATGCTTTAGCCGTCAATACCCCACCCCACCCCATCGAATCTGAAGAGAGCCACCTCTCTCAAGGCCAGGCCCCATTCCCTTGGCAGCATGAGTACAGTGGCTGGCCAATGCAAGATATTATGACCAGTTTCACAGCTCCTGATGGGCTGACTGAGGCTTTCTTATACCTGCACTGCAGCCCAATTTTTCTCCACCCGTCTGCTTCCCTTCCCCTACAGATGTTAATCCTGAAGGCACTCTCTAATGAACTTCTTGCACAAAAATCTCCATCTCAGTATCTGCTTCTGGGACACTTGACCTACAAGAAATCTAAATTACTCTCCAACTACAGGAATGGAAAACAAGTCAAACTAGAGTAGTCCAGCCTTTTCCCATCACATTGTGTTTTCCAGACTGTCCTTCATGGTAAAGAATCTGAAGCAAATCACATCATTCTTTATTCTATATTCCCAAATGCTTTCAAGCTAAAATAAACAGGAGCATCCTGGGAGACAGGACAGAAACATGAGCTGAAAAGATGTATACACTGATAACAGTGTGTACCTTTATGGAGATTTCATATTTGTCTGTATAGGTCCACACACACGTATGTATTTATTATCAAATTGAAAAATTAAAAATGTCTCTCTTTCTAAACATGAAAACCCAAATACAAACTTGAGAATATCTTTGCAACTTTTTAGAAAAAAGAACAACTACAAAATCCTAATCAGGGTTCTCTTTAGGTTGAAAGAAACAGAAACTCACTCAGACTAGCTCAGATCAAGATTACACAGAAAACAAAAAACAAACAAAAAAACAAACAGAAAACAAGACAAAACAAAACCAAAAAAGAAAAAAGGAAAAAAATATTACACACTAAAGTGCTCAGCCAGCCTCAAAGTGACTCATCCTGGGAGGTCAGGATCAAAGATACTTGGTGCCTCGTGGGGTAAAAGGCCTCTCTTATCTGCATGCCCTTGTCAGTCTCTCCCTCTCTGTTGACCCATCTTGCACATGGCCCAACATGGCTTCCTCTGTAGACCAGCAATCATTCCTTTTTCTGGTAAATTCACACTCCTGCTTTCCACCCCAACTATTTCAGACTGTCTTCTTCATGCTCAAATTTCCAACTCCTATCACTCTCAACTTTCACAGAAAAAATAGAAATCATCAGACATTAGGTCCCTCATCTCTCCAGTTACAAACGTATATCCTTTCTCTTTTATTCAAACCACGTGTTCACTATATTCTTTTCATCAAATGTTAAGCATTCTTAAATTTATTCTATTTAAATTCCATTTAAAAGAGGTCCACATTGGACTTACCTCTCATTTCCCTCCAGGCAGCCCCTCATGTCTCTCTTCCCAAATATCCCAAAAGGTCTACCTGTATTGAGGGTATGAATCTTTTTAATCTTTGTTTATTATTTTTTTTATTGAGAGTGAGAGAGAGAGAATGAGCTGGGAAGGGACAGAGAGAGAGAGAGAGAGAGAGAGAGAGAGAACCCCAAGCAGGCTTTATACTCAGCACAGAGCCCAATGTGGGGCTCAACTTCATGACAGCCAGATCACAACCTGAGCCATTACAAGAGTTGGATGTTCAACCAATTGAGCCACCCAGGTGCCCCAAGTGTATGTACTGATTCACCTCTCTCTCACTCTGACCACATCATTCTAGTTCTGGTCTTATCACTTTTTCTGAAGTCACCAGGGATCTCCTTGTTGAATCCAACAACTGAATGCCATAGTTATTTATCAGTCCTCATTGTATTTGATGTCTCAGAATTTCTTTTTATTAAATTGGATACAATTTACATACAGTGATAGGCACAGATCTTAAGTGTACAGCTTGCTGTATTTTAACAAATGCATACACATTTACAATACACATCCCTACAAAATATAAAACATTTCTGTCCTTCCAGCAGATTGCTCCTTTCCCTTTCATGTCAAACTCTCACCCCTGCTATCATACAAAAGAACACCAATCTGATTTCTAACACCATGGATTAACTTTGCCTATTCCAGAGCTCCACATAAATGGAATCACACAGTCTGCAGTATTTGTGTCTGGCTTTTTTTATTCAGCATGATGTTTTTGAGGCTTATCTTTGTTGTTCCTATATCAGCAATTTACTCTTGTTTATTGCCGGGCAGTATTTCATTTTTAAATAGTTTTAAAATTCATTAATTTTATAGCTTCTTCTGCTGATGGATATCTGAGCTATTTCCAATTTAGGGCTATTTTGAGGAAGGTCCCTAGAAACATTCCCTTATAAGAGTTTTTTGTGAATAAATGTTTTCACTTTTCTTCTATAAACATCTATGAATGGAATTGCTGGGTCATAATGTAGATGCACGTTTAGCTTTTTTTTTAAAAAATTACCAAATAGTGTTCTAAAGTGGTTGTACTATACTGTGGTCCCATAAACAATGCATAAGGATTCTGTTCCTCATTACTTTCAACAACATTTAATGTTGCCAGTCTTTATTTTGGTCATCCTAGTGAGAATGCCTTTTCCTCCTTGAAATATTCTCTTCACTTTTATTTTCTGTATGATGTCTCCTGGGTTTTATCCTACCATTCTTCATTTGTTTTTCCTAGGTCATTGTCCTCTTTCAACTTTTAAGAAGTTTCCTTAAGATTCATTCTTAGGCCTTCTCCTTCTCTGACTCTAATCACCCATTCTCACCTTTAGTTTCATGGCCACCTATATACAGATGACTCATAAATTTATATTTCCAACCCATCCTGTCTTCTGTGTTACTGACCTATACCCTGCAAAAGCCAAATGACCAAGACCAAACTTAAGATCTCTCTTCTATCCCTCCAGATGCTCCCAAAACATGCAGCACAAGTCAGAAGTCAACTCATATTCAATCCATCAAAAGAAAATAATTGTGGCTTTTGTTTCCCAAACCTCTCTCAAATCCTAACATTTTACCATCACCATTGAAGCCCTTGCTTCCAATATCTCTCACCAGGACTTCTGCAATAGCCTCTCAGCTAGTCTGTAAACACACATGTCCTAGAGCATCTTCTTCCAAAATGCCCAAGGGAGCAAAATGTGTAAAAAAAAAACTTTATAGAAAGAATGTTTTAAGTTTTCAGGTTTGTGGGTGTGAGAGTTTATATGAACAGGTGCATGGATGAGCTGGGAGTTTTCATGGATGTATTTGTGAGTTGCCATTTCCTTCCCATTCCTCCAATTCTTTCTTTGGGTCACTGGCCAGCCATCTAGCTGAATCCAAACCTCCAAATGAGGGGGGACCAAGAAAAACTGTTCTCACATTGAGCAAAAACCAACTGGCTTTTCTAAGTGAAAAAACAAGATATGATATTATTATGTACATAATTCAAAAGCATAGTAGGGAAGGCTATTTGGAATCATAAATAAATTACTACATATTGAAAACATTGTATCTTTCAGAGAATTATTAAAAATTAAACATAAAATGATCACGATTAAGAATTACTGATAGCTTAAATATAAGTGCAAAAAATAACATTGCAAAGGAAATTTTTAAATAAAATATTTCTTAGTCAATGATCCACTTACTTTGAATAATACTCAATATGACAAAATTCAAAATTAACAAAGTAATTAAAAGTTCCCTTGGAAAAACTGATACAGAAATGCTGAGGCATAGGAGCACATGTACCCCAATGTTCATAGCAGCACTCTCCACAATAGCTAAAACATGGAAAGAGCCTAAGTGTCCATCAACAGATGAATGGATCAAGAAGATGTGGTTTATCTATACCATGGAATACTACATGGCAATGAGAAACAATGAAATCTGGCCATGTGTAGCAACATGGATGGACCTTGAGGGTGTTATGCTGAGCGAAATAAGTCAGGCAGAGAAGGACAAATACCATATGTTTGCACGTATAGGAGGATTAGGAGGAACTTGACGGAGGACCAAGGGGGAGAAGAAGGGCGGAAATGGTGTGGGAAAGGGAGAGAGGCAAACCATGAGAGACTCTTGAATGCTGACAAAAACTGAGGACTGATGGATGTGGGGGGGTGGGGGGGATGGGCATGAAGGAGGGCACTTTGGGGATGAGCACTGAGTGTTATGTAAAAACTAATTTGACAATAAACTATTTGAAAAAAAAAAAAAAAGTTCCCTTGGAGTTTTCTTTCTTCCTTTTTTAAAAAAAATTCTTTTTTTCTTAAAGTTTCTTTAAAGTTTCTTATAACAGCATATACTTTTTTTGAGGGGTGGGGCATAAGTGAGCGAGGGGAAGAGAGAGACAGAATCTCAGGAGGGGTGTGGGAAGGGTGCAGGAAGAGAGAGAGAAAGAGAGAAGCAGGGATCACCCAAAACAGGGCTCATGTTTTACCTAAAGTGGGGCTTGTGTTCACCTAAAGCAGGAATTAAGCTCACCTGATGTGGGAATCAAACTCATGAACCCTGAAATTAAGACCTGAGCTGAATTCAGATGCTTAACAACTGAAGCTCCAAGGGGCCCTACTCTTTTCTTTTTTTAATGTTTATTTTGAGAGAAAGGGAGAGAGAGAGAGCTGTAGGAGGTCAGAGAGAGAGGAAGAGAGAGAGAATCCCAAGCGGCTCCACACTGCCAGTGTAGAGACCAATGCAGGGCTTGAACCCACGAACTGTGAGATCACAATCTGAGCTGAAATCAAGTCGGATGCTTAATCGACTGAGCCATGCAGGCATCCCAAAAGCATATACTCTTATAAAGCCTGCAAATTAAACCAAAACTGAAAAAGAATTTTTTTTTAACTTGACCGTAGTCAAAATGAAGCTATGTACAGAGAGTATGACAGTACAAAAACACTGGACCAGAAGATAGAAGACCCAAGTCTTATACCTAACTCTCTCATTAATTAAGATCTCTGGACCTCAATGTTTTCTTCTTAAAAGTGGAGTTGGAATAAATCTTCAGTGGCTAAAATGTTTTATCTTGATTGCCAATTCTCATCAGTTGATAGTCTGGAATACTACACTCATAAAGGTTCTTGAAACATCCAACATTTATCACTGATGCTTTTCTAGGTTCAGGAAGTCATCTGTGCACTGAGTATTTGCCAGCCCTGGACTGGACGGTCTCTAAATTCTTATCCATATCTCAATCCAATCCAGTTATGTTATGTCAAAGACTAGTGCTTTACTGTCCTGGGTATGCAGACTGAAAAATTCAGTTCAACAAGGACTTACTGAGGTCCTCCCATGTATTAGGCACAGTGTTAAGCAATGGAAATGCAAATATGATCAGGAGATACCTGTATTCAAGGAGTTTAACATGTTTAACAAGTTTAAAATGTCTTAACCAAGGGGCATTTTTTAATAAAAAATACAATCCAGCACAATACTTTATGCTCATATGCCTATGACCTAATTCTAAATACCAAATCAGAGAACATATATTATGGTTTAAACTTACTGAAATTAGTGATGTTTTAATTCAAAGGAAATGTTTCTATTAAGCATGCCTGTCTAGAGAATTACTTTTTAAAATGTATTATTTACATCATCCCACACTGACATTCAAACATTTTTAAAATGCTGTCCTTCAAAAAGCCATGAATGATAAATTAACAGTACAACAGATCATCTGAAAATTATATTTCAATTTCACCTTGTAATACCTAATATCCAGTATATTCTCCTCATAAGTTCTGGCCAACTCTGGTTCTCACAAGAGCCAAAAACACTCAGCTCACTTTTTTATTTCAGAATCTGCTGATACAATTCCCATGGTTAGCATAATCTTCCCACTGCATCCACCTACTCATACCCTATTGATCCACCCAGCAGCCTTTGGTGATTCCTCCACTCCACATCCTTTGGATTTATTCATTCATTCACACACACACTTTAAAAAATTCAGGCACCTATTACATGCCAGGCACTGGCAAGTAAGAATGATCTTGCTCTCAGGAATATATGCTGTACTGAGGTGAGAACTGCCAAGTGAAAAAGGTTATGAAAAAGATGTACACAGAGGAGAAGTGCAAAAATTAACCTGGGAAGTCTGGGAAGATATATGAGATGAGATGTCACTTGAACTAATTTGAAAGGCTATGTAAAAATGAGATAATTAAGAAGGAAATTCTTGGGGCACTTGGGTGGCTCAGTCAGTTGAACATCTGACTCTTGATTTCAGCTCAGGTCATGATCCTAGGGTGGTGGGATGGAGCCCCTCATCAGGCTCCACTCTGAGTATGGAGCCTGCTTGGGATTCATAGTCTCTCCCTTTCTCTCTCTCTCTTTCTGTCTGTCTCTCTCTCCCCCCACCTCCGCCCCTCCTCCACTTGCAAAAAAAAAGGAAATTCCTGACAGGAAAGCACAGAGGAGTCACAAAGTTGTGAAGTGGCGGTGATACTTTGAGACCCTGTTCGGCAAGGCTATGGCAAGAAGGTGTGTGGGATCAGTGAAAGGAGACAGTAAGCACAGTACAGATTATGAAATTTAAACTTGACTCTGAAAGCAAAGGGGTTGTATTGAATAGACGTGATCAAATTAATGTTAGAACAACTCCTCTGACAGCAGTATGAAGATGAGATGGGAGGGGTCTGACTGGTGGCAAGGAATGAATTAGGAAGTTATTGCAGGCAACCCAATGAGTAGTGATGAGTCTACATTAAACTAAAGGCAACTGAATTAGAAAATAAAAGAGAAATTCAAAGAACTCTACAAAGATTGAATCAGAATCAGATTCAACAATGGACTGAATAAGTAGTTGCCCTAAAGATACCACTCAGAAAGACAGGGATTATAAGAAAAGCACTGTGTGTAGGCAGAAGGTCAAGAAAGTTATGATGGGTCACAATTGGTTTGAAGTTCTCAAGGAGTATCCATGTAGCGATGTTTAGCAGGTGGTTAGGTACACAAATCCAGAATTTAGTAGAAAATTCTAAGGCAGTAAAATAGATTTGGAAATCATTAACATATAAGTATGATTGAAGCCATGAGTGTGTCTGAGAATGACCAGAAACTGAATATTCAATGGGAGTATAAGGTTGAGTGTAGGACCCATGGGAAGGGCAACATTTGATTATTAACAGAAGATTGATTAGGGATACAGGAAAGTAGAAGACAAATCAGAAGGAAATGGAGTTATAGAAAGAAGAGCAAGAGAGAACTTCAAAAAGTCCTCTACTTCTTATTATAACCACCATTAATTTGAACTATTTTGTATGGCTTATTTAGCATTTCCCCAAAGTACACATCATAGATTTTAGAATTTGCACTACCTCACCAAGTAAATTATCTGTTACTTGGCCTGGGACTATGAGCTGTTTTTTGGTTTTTTGGTTTTTTTTTTTTTTTCTGCATACAGACCTCCAAGAACCTTAAACTATGCTGCCTTTATGGAAGCCTGACAGATAGCCACCTGGTAGATTATCAGTCATAGTTTGACTCAATAGGAACTATTACATCTTAGGCTTTTCGGGCTCCAAATACCATGTAATCCCTTTTTGTGCCTGTGCCTTGCACAATACCATCGTTTCAGACTACTATGAAGTTTTTACTCCAGGTTGCTATAAATTAGGTGGTTAGATTTGGCCTACAGTATGTGGACATCTTCATTTTTATTTTTATTTATTTTAGAGAGTGTGTGAGCAGGGGAAAGGGGCAGAGGGAGAGAGACAATCTCAAACAGGCTCCATGCTCTGCATAGAAGGACTCAGTCTCACAACCCTAGGATCATGACTTGAACCAAAATCAAGAGCCAGATGTTCAAATGACTGAGCCACCCAAGCACCCCATGTAGACATCTTTAAATTGAAATATCCAGCCTAATTTATAAAAATACTTCACTATATTCCATTTTTTCCAAATTACATTTTTATGACAATTGTCATGACGATCATGAAGAATATCAAAGCAGAATCTCTTTATAATTTTCACTTTTACCAAAATCTTAATATCTCAAATAAATAAGCCAGCTAATTTCAATTTACCTTTATTTCATATACCAAGACATAAAATACATCAATTTTTTCTCCCACACCCCCCGAAAAAGGGAGGGGGGAGCTGGAAAAGAAGACTTAAGCTCCAGAATATTACAAAACAGAGATAGCTAAGAAAGATAAATCTGCTAAGCTGTATGAAATAGAAAAGGAAAAGCTATTTGGTTATTTTACTTTTGTTTTCATCTCTTTCTAGTAATACACTATATAATCTTTCTGACCTGGATAGAACTTCTAAATGTACATATATATACTACTTTATATATAAAGAAACCTGATACATCGATTTATACATTCCTTAGATATTTCATACACCATCTGCCCAATTTTTCTAAAATATAAAACCCCATAAATTGAAAACAAAACAGCCAGCCACCCAAATAAAGACCTTCTCATTGCATTTGTTAAGAGCTGTGTTTAAACAAAACTATAATGTGGCACAGGATGCCTGTGCAATGATCATTTACAACTTTAAAATAACCTGATATTCTTGAGAATATCAGTAATCTCCGAGAATACTGCTCAAATATTGATCATATTTGAGCACAGAAATGTAAGTGGGTAGCTAATCAAATAGACTACATAAAGTGTGGGAAATACAGCCAGAAAACTCCATCAATTACTACTCCTATACTAGTTCCTATTTGTGAACATGCAGGAGTCCATTAAAAGAAAGCAAACTGTGTAAGATAAATTTATATGACAGTGCAGATACTTTAATTGGTTTTCCATTCATATATCTTCTCTATGTAAATATAATGGCATCTTCCAAACAATAATTATCTGTATGATGGTGGGAAATACAAAAAAAAATACTAAATAGTATGTAAATCACTAGCAAGGTATTATGTTATATTATATAAAGATAACTGGTTCATTATAGTTCTTTAAAATAGCTAATATCTAATTAAGCACATTAATTACTTTCAATTTGCATGAAATTACTTTCTGTAACATTACCTGATTTTACAATCTAAACTTCAGAAGAATTACTAAAAAATTGCATTCTGAAATCTATGTAAATGTCTTCTTTAAAAAGCAGTCTACTCCTTTGTAAGACCCAAAGGAGAATGCTCATAGAGTCCTGCTGCAGCTGGAATTCAGAGCCACTTTTATTTGAAAAATGTTTTGAAAGTTTAAATTCTACTTTGCCATAAAAGGTAGCATTCCACTGAGACTCCATAAAAGATAACACCTCATTCTCAGCAAAAGCCCTTCCATTTACCATTGACTTTCAAAACAGTATGTCTAAAACTTACTTGTATTGTTTATTGAGAAGATATACTTTATGACCATTAATTGCTTGATTTTCTTAAGTTTTAAATGAATAATGGGTCAAGGGAAGCAAAACTTATAAAAAAGACAATAAAATTTATTTTCCATAATGAAATTCAAAATTGACAAATTAGGGATACTTTCCATAATTATAGAGTGAAATAGGGATAAGTAGATACTGCTCTGGGCAAACCAACGTGTGCAGCCACTTTCCTTTTAAACAATTCTACTTTTCTCTCTTTTTAAGTTTATTTATTCATTTTGAGAGAGAAGTAAAAAAGTATGAGTGGGGGAGGGGCAGGGAGAGAGAGGAGAAGGCGAGAATCCCAGGCAAGCTCTGCACTGTCAGTGCAGAGTGCAACACAGGGCTCAAACTCATAAACTGTGAGATCACAATCTGAGTCAAAATCGGACCCTCAACTGATGACTGAGCCACCCAGGTGCCATTCTCTTTTTCTCTTTCAATAAACATTCATGCATACAGGAAGTTTTCACAAGAGAGCAACAGAGGTAGAAAATCTACAGTCAATGAAGAATACTCCCCTCTTGCCATTCACAGAAAACTGACCTAGATCAAAATAAGTGTACACAAACTTAATGTAAGATGTGAGAATATACATACAGAAAACCTAAAGCATCCAGTACAGAATCTTTAAAAATTCTTAAACACCTATAATATAATCTATTATATCATCCAACAATAAAGTGACGTGAAAAAGAAACTACTACTTGACAAGTATACTGCCCCTTATTCAGCTAATTCTGAAAATGAATAATTTATAAAATCCAGTGGCACTAAAATCATCAAGTCTTTTTCTAGTAAAAGATGAAGGAATTATCCTTAACTAATTTCTCTTCACATTTTTGAGTTAAGGTTGCCTTTTAGCTATTTAAGACTATCATTTTGCCCACACCGCTTTCTGTGCTACAGACATTTATGAGCTACTTAATGAGAAAAAAAGAAGAATGTAAAGAAGGTAAATACCACCTCAAACCAAGACCTGGACCCATTTTAAGTTGGGTCTCCTTACCAAATTATCCCACTGGTAGCTGCAGGCCTCGCCACACTGTGCTTTTAACATGATACAATGAATGGATTCTTCTATAAGAACTCATCTCCACAGGACCCCTAGCAGCAGCTGCAATAACCACAGGAAAAGATAATCTTGGGATTCTTTTATAGTTTTCCAGACTCCAGATAATAATGGAATCTTTCTTTGATAAGCAACTTCAACTGTAAAGTTTCACTATCATATTTAAGCATCCTAAGTTAGCAGGAAAAGGACTATCAATTCCACTTTACACATAAAGAAACTGAGTCTCAGATGGAATAACTTAGATGGTCTCATCTATAGAAAGTGGTAGTGTTAAGACCAGAATTTAGTCACTGCTCCATCCAACTATTTGATGCTCACCTCCCTTTCTCAAATGGCAGTTTTAAAATGGTAGTAGTAACTACACTAACAAAGGACTCTCTTTATTCTACCCCAATAGCCCAATGCCTGACCCCATTCCAATACCTGAAAAAATGTTCTTACTGTTAAACTGACTATTGTATGATACTTGGTTCAATATAATCTACATAATAAATACAATTGAAAGCAATAGTGGGGAGAAGAGATAACCTCAAAGTGTAGGAGAATAGTGGGAAAATGCTAAAGTATTAACACCATGAGCAAAAGAGCAAACAGATTAGAAAAGCCCCAGGTGCATATGGGGTTAACCAGTAAGCTGTGGCCAGATCTAGAGGTTAAAGAGAGATGCACTTGGAAAAGGGTAAAAGATGCCACTAGCCATAATGTATTCTTCTCTCCCACCTTTTAGGTTAATTCTCTCAGCTCCAGAGTCAAATGTCATAAGCAAAAGGTCAGGAAGGTATCTAGCTAGTGCTGGGAATTTCACTAATACTAGAAAACTAATAGAATACTGACAGAATGAACTTCTCATCAAGAGGTGAGCTTGGAAGGTGGGGCGGGGGGGGGAGCACCTGGGTGGCTCAGTTGGTTGAGAGTCTCACTTCGGCTCAGGTCATGATCTCACGGTTCGTGGGTTCAAGCCCCGCATTGGGCTCTGTGCTGACAGCTAGCTCAGAGCCTGGAACCTGTTTCAGATTCTGTATCTCCCTCTCTCTCTGACCCTCCCCTGCTCATGTTGTGTCTCTCTCAGAAATAAAACACTGAGAGAGAGAGAGAGAGAGAGAGAGAGAGAGAGGAGCTCAGGGGAGAGTAACATGTAAAGTATCTAGTGAAATGCCTGACACATGTAATGCATAGAATAAATGTTAGTACCGCCACCACCACCTCCTACCAATAGAACAGAAAAACAAACCCTGTATTATTACCCATGTCTTGATGTACTTTAAAAAAAGACTTGCAAGAGGACTAGTGACTTGGAGTCAATGCACATGAGTTCTGGGTTCTATTACTCTTGTCATGTGCCCTAGGAAAATTTACTTCAACTTGCAGGACCAGCTCTAAAATATCTAACTCATACACAGAACAAAACATAAAAAGCTGTTTAAAAATATAAAATTGTCCATAAAGAGATATAAAATGCAATATAATGGACTCTATAATCCATGGTACAGCAACCTCATCCATCTGTATGTTCCAGGTGTGGGAGAATAATAATATTATTTCAGGAATTCTTATTTGATATCTCTCCAGGAAGCTTACTGCACAGGTTTAAGACAAATCATTCTCCTCATTTAACAAGTTGAGCAAATAACACTCCCAAGATGTTGTGTTTCTATTCAAGTCAGCAGTAGCACATAGAGCCCACACTGGTTTCCATATTCTATTTCAAATTTAGTAATCTACTTATTTAAATGATGGTGCCTCCTCACTTCTGGTTAAGAAAGAATACATACAAGTTAAAAGAAACTCAAGCCATGTTAGCAAAAATGTGAACTAATGGTTATGTCTCTTTCCCTCCATTCTCTTTGATAACTGTTCATGTCTTTCATTTTTTAAGACTTCCCTTTACTATATTTTCTCCAGAAACATTTGGGAACTCAGTCCTGGGCATGCACATTTACTAAGATAGATTTCTATTGAAAGAAAACTCCAATAGAGTTCATGGTTAACCTTCTCTAAAGTTAACCCTATCCATAAATGGTGTAAAGGAGACTAGCCTCCAAGTAAAATGATGAGTTTTCTTCCCCTTTTCTATTTAACACAACATCTCAAAAATGGTAGACAGTAGCTGATAGGTTAGCAGGGTTTCCTCATTACTCTTTGCCTTCCTCCTTTTCCTTCTTACCCATCCCTGCCTCAGCAACATGAGATAATATTTCTGGGCATGAGATATGAAAATCTTTGCAAACCCCAATGAAAACACGATACCTGCATCCATTGGGTCTCTATCTGCTCTCCTCCCAGATGCCCCATCTACTTTTCCTTTTTCCTCCCACTTGCTAATCAGGGTCTCTCATATTGAGTCTTGTGGATACATTTTAGGCCACAATGTTATAATTGGTTGGAGGGAGAAAAAGGAGGAAGAAAAGCTGCTGTTAACAAGAGTTCTACTTCTATTTTCTTTCTCCTTTCATGAAGGAAGTAGACTTCATGGATGTCTGAAAAGTTAGTGCTAGATAACTTGTTGAGAAGAGAGTGGAGAAGTCTGAAGTCAACACTCTTTATAAACCAATTCATACCATGAGTCGCAGAACTTGTAAGAAAAATAGAATCTCATAGAATCCCTCATTTAATTGTTTTACCCACATTTACACAATAAGTGGCAGAATGGGTACTAGAACACCCAAAATGGTTGGACCCAAAGTTAATGGTCTTTCCACCAAAGTATTATGCTTTTTATTTTCTTAAAACTGGGGGCAATTGCCTTGCCCTCAATCCACAGGAAAACTCTATTAAGAGTGTAAGTAAAGCTCCAGGCCCTCCTATAATCAGCAGCTGATCTACTAAATCAGCCTAATCTTTTGCAAAACTACTTCTCTGAGGAAAGAGCAGAAATTAATTCAAGGTAAAGGTAGATGAAATGCAAGCTTCTTATTGGTAGGATGACGGTGTAGGGTATGGAAAAGTATTCGAACTTAGAATAAAAGGTCTGGGTTTGAATATTGGTTGGGCCATGTAATGTGAGTCAGCTTAGGGTATTACTGGAACTCTCTGAGTGTAGAATAAGGATTTGAGGATTATATGACCTGACTTACCTTCTGTGCAGGCTGTTGTGAGAATCCAAATATGCATGTATTAAACTTGAGCATAGTTCAACTATTTGGCATTTGATTCAATAATCACTTAGAATAATGGCCAGCATGAGGTAAATGCTCAATAAATGTTAGTAATTTTATTAAATATTTCAATATGGTTCTCGATTCCTATCCTCAGACCATCCCTTCAACTCTCTGCTTCTATTTTTTCTCTTCTCTTACTATTCTATAACTCCTTTCTCTATGAAGCTTTTATAAAAAAGGAATAAGATTTTAGATCTAATGAGATCTTCTCTGATTTAGGTCCCAGATAATGCAGTTTTCACCTCATGTAATATATTGGCTCATGGTGTCTGGTGACAGTTACTTGAAAGAGTATTCATTGAGGAAGTTAGGTTTCAAAAAGCCTCCAGAACACACACACACACACACACACACACACACACACACACACACCACCCAAAAGCCCTATTAAGATTAAGAAAAGACCTCTGATTTGCAGAAAATCAAATCAATTATTAAGAATTATTTGCAGGAGTCAACTATTTCTAGTTACATGGCATGGTTTTTTAAATTAGTGCACTCTGGGGGCTCCTGGGTGGCTTAGTCGGTTAAGCGTCCGACGTTCGCTTAGGTCATGATCTCGCGGTTCGTGGGTTCGAGCCCCGCGTCGGGCTCTGTGCTGACTGCCAGCTCAGAGCTTGGAGCCTATTTCAGAGTCTGTATCTCCCTCTCTCTCTGACCCTCCCCTGCTCACGCTGTCTCTCTCTCCTAGAAATAAATAAAAATATTAAAAAAAATAAATAAATTAGTGCACTCTGTCAATTAAATGAATTATTTTTATGACAAAGTACTTATAATTTTGAGTAAAGCTTTCCGAAATCTTGAGGTAAAAGTCAGTTTGATTATTCTTTTCCATTTACACACATTTAAAGATATTATCAAGAACAGATTCAGGTAGTAATTTATAATCAAGGCTGATGAAACTATACAAATATGTTTTAATTGGTATTTTGTAATCTTTCTTTGACATATTCACCTATCTGTTTTCTATCTTCTATTAATGCCTTACATACTTGTACACATTAGTAAGAGAGTGAGAACATGCACACTGGGTAGCTCAAGGTGATGGTTCTACAGTGTTGAACAAAAGTGAATTTTAAGTCTAACTGCTCTTACCAGAACTTTACCTTTGCAGGGCCTGTCGTGAAAAGAATTTCTCAGATATGTGATATGATGGACCAAGCATCACTGTAAGAACTTATCTCTAATTTCACAAATACAGTACTTCAATGCCCTGTGAAAAACATCATGTTTTCCAATCTATTTTTATTCAAAGTTTAGGAAAGGCCACCACCTATGACTGTGTCATTAAGTTCCCACATATGTATGTCATCTGAATAGCCTCTACAATCACCAGTTTTTAAGACATAAAGTGCCCTCTAGAAGAAAGTACAGCACTGTTCCACTAATTGCAGACAATATGACACACTTACATGGCAGCAAACTGGGATTCCAAAACACTCACCAGTCTGCCACTGTACAAAAGGCCAAGACATTAACAGAGGAGGCTGATTGATAAAGTTAATGCAGAGGTCTGGGATTATAGAGGGCTGTTGTATAACAGCATCACATACTGCGATATTCTGTGAATCTTTGCAATAAAGGAACAATAGTTGCAAGCCAGTGCAAAGCAGTCACAGGAACAGCAGCGGGAAAGATGTTTTAGACATGAGCATTAGACGGTGTTCTTCATTTTTATTTGTCCATATGAGCCCATACCTTCTTATCATGCTATCCTTAGGCAGCTTGCAGATTTGGAATTCTGTCCTAAAACTCGCCCTTTCCCACTTAAAACCTCTCACTCTCCACCATCCTAAAACAGCCAACAAAGAAGTGATGGCCACTACTTGCACTATGCCTTCCCCTTCCTAGTCAGACACGATTGAGCAGCAGTTCATGTTTTCCACTGGCTGCTGGAGGCCTCCATCCACCTGCTATCTGCAGTGAACACCAAAAGGGACAGTAGCAACCTGTAAATCCTGACCAGCATAAAAAAGATGTCTGGGACAGGTGGCAGGGACTGCAACCAGTGAGGACAGACAGACTGACAACCAGACAGACAAACAGCAGCACCATCAGACACAATCCATTACTTCCAGTCTCAGAAGAGGGGAAGCCTGCAGCACCAGGATGCCATTGTTGCATTAGGGACAGGCAGCAGATTAACAAGGGTTCTGCCCCCCTTGAGCCAGCAGGCTTAAAGTATTTGTCTTTTGGAGGACAAGGAGCCCAGAATCCAGAAACCTGCTGCTCTTTATAGAACAAGGCCAGCTCTGGCCTTCCGAGTTCATGGACCCTTTGAGTCTACACTGAAAGGGCAGGAATGACTGGATTTCTACTCTTTTGCTGTGACCCAGCACCCACAGTACTTGCTCAATATCCCCCTCTCCCATCTCGGTGGCAGTTACATTTGTGGGGACCCAGCAGTCTGGGAATGCAGACTCCCTCCCTTCCTTTCCTTCCAGGCACTGCTGCACTGAGATGAAGCAGAGGAAACCTTCAGTGGCAGCATCTTCTCTTCAAGAGGCAGTCCTTTGGGGTGGGGGGAAGGCCCTGATGGGTGTGCTCTATGCCTGGGTGTCACGCCTGTTCCCTCCCTGCCCCATTTTTGCTCTCAGCTAACTCCAGATGCAACAGGTTCCCTTTGGCTTTTCATGCCAATCCTCTGCCCCCAGATACACCTTCTGGTCTAAACGGGAGACACCAACAAATTAGTCCCACTCAGGGTCTCCAAATTCCTTTACCCCCAAGTTGAAAACTTTCTTGAATACAAGAAGACCTCCCAAGGGAAGGCAAGATTGAAGTCCCCTTCAGCTCCACTCTGTGGGTGATGCTAAGGAGCAAGGAAAACCCAGCCTGGATGCCAGTACCTTGTAAGCAGTTTTGTTTGAGTCTATGATAAGCAGTAGCACAGGCAGTGTCACACACCCCTGCACCACCAGCAACAAGCCCCCTCCCCTCCCCAGACAGGGGGAAACGGGGCAGTAGACAGAGAACCTTCCAAGGGCTGATAGGCTTTAAGGAAGGGGGTGATGTGTGCACATATTCGATCCCCTATTGTACTGCTTCCACCAGAAACTGAGCAGGCCCCAGAGGTCTCTTGGAAACGAGTAAAGAGGAACCTCTATTTTATTCAGGCCAGGGTCCCCATCAGCTTCTCCCATTATTTAAAACTTTGTCTTGCCAATGGCATTGTATATGGGTAAGAAAATGTGTCTTCACACAGGTATTCTGTGAAGAAGACTGTGACTAAAAGATTAAAGAGAAGCTGGGGAGGCAGGTTACCAAAGATGGCAACTGCCCAAAAAAGACCCAATCTTGATCTGGAGATGAATGAGTACCAAAATGAACACTCAAATAAACATTTTCTTATATAAATACTGGCACCCTTCACTGGGGTAACCCCAACCTCCTGAACAACTCCAGAAAGAGAAGAGGAGCTGTTCTCAGCACCTCTTCATGCATCCCACCTCCCTTCTTCCACTCATCCCCTGGCCCTTAACCTGTTCCCAGCCCGGGGCCCTTCCACCTGGGCGGCATCAGCTCTTCTCAGTTTCTGCATACCCCACCCTCAGGGTGGTCCCTCTCCACCCAATCCTCCTCGGCACCCCAGCCTCAAGCCACCCTCTCCTGGCTCCTGGGCTCCCCGCTCGGTGGCATCCCCTCCTTCCTCCTGTCCCCCTAACCTCTTCCCTGCTCAAACCCGGCGCCCCCGGCCCCAAGGCGGGCACCTTCGCCCCCCACCCTGCCCCCTCGCCCGCCCCTCCCCCACACTCAGCCGAGAGAATTGGGTGAGTGAGTGGTGAATGGACCGATGGAGGCACGGAGGCACGGATGGCGCGGTCAGGGGTGGCTTACTTGAGCATGGCTTCTTCTTTTTCCTCTTCTTCCTTCTGCCGGTCCATCACTGCCATGATAATGTTCCTCTCCTCTTCGGTCAGGTGGCTCAGGTCGGGCAGCTCTTGCATGGGGGGAGGCACCGTGGGTGGGCGAGGACCGCGGGGCCCCACCGCCGAGGACATTTTCGTGGCCTGCCCGCCCCCTCTTCTGGCTCCCCGGCTCTCACCTTTCGGATTCACGCCCAGCAGCTGCGCCCCTGCTTCTCCTCACAGAGGAGCCCTCCTGGCGGCGGCAGCAGGAGGAGGAGCGGCGGCGGCGGCAGCAGCAGAGCCGGGAAGAGAGAGAACCCAGTCTTTCATGGTTGTTTGCATCCACCCAGCCCCGGATGCTGCCTTTGTTTTGGTCGCCCTAGCTCGGCTCGGGGCCGCCCGGCCGCCTCCGGCAGCCCAGCCTCGGCCGGCGGGGGCGGACAGGCGGAGGCGCGGCGGGCGCGGCGAGGGGGCGAGGGCTCGCGCCAGGCTCGGCCGATCCGGGCGTCGCGCGCCGGGCGCGCGGGGCGGGGGCGGGGCTGGGGCTGGGGCTGGGGCTGGGGCCCGGGCTGCCGCCGCCGCCGCCGCCGCCGAGGCTGCTCCCAGGCTCGGCTGCCTCCAGTTTGGGGCTGCGGGAGGGAAAGGGAGAGTTTTGGGTGTCAGTTAGGCGGAGTCTCGGAGGCTTCGCTCCCGGGTGATGCTGCTGCTCTCGCAAACATAGCTGCCAGCCGCTCAGTCCCGGAGCCGCTCCGCCCACGGGCACCCACCCGCCCACTCCCCGGGTCAGAGCCACTCGTGCCCCAGCCTCTCCCCCCACGCTCGCCAACGTGCACGCCACATAGCTCTATCCCCAGGTACCCCTCACCCGTGAGTCATCCTCCCTTTCCTGGTCTCTCGTCTGTGTCATCCTCCCCAGCCCTATTTTCCCTTAGATTGCATTAATCATCATCATCCTCGCTACCATCTTCATCGTGGAGCGTTAGTATTATTTGAGCACCCACGATGTTCTGAACAGCAGGATGGAACACCCTCTGGACGCGTTGTTTTTCCTGCTACGATATATTTCACATTTACTAGTCAAGTGTTCATAGCAACAATAATGTGATTTTTTTTTAAGGTAATTTTGATACACACACACCTCTGACAGCTTGGATTTTCTGGGTCCATTGTATGCGTCTTTCTTGACCCGTCCTCAGTGGGACCGTTCGGCAGTTTATCCTCATTCCCCCTTGCGATGCCCCACAACCCGACAACTATTTAATTTGCCATTTGGGGCTCCGAGTAGCCCCATGGCATCACATAACCGCACTTCTCTGGTGCTTGCAAATGGATTATCTACTTGAATTCCTCTAATGATGCTCACGATCATCATGTACTCACTTCTCAGCCACTGTAGGTACTTCACGAGAAAGACTGATCCCTGATAAGAAAAACGCCCAACCACATCCTATTGTAAGAAGCTTCTGCTCAATGCCTGGCCCAATGATAGGCATTAAGGATGAGCTGCTCTTGCTGATAAAGGCAAAAATAAATAGACAATCTCTCCCAAACAGGTATTGTTCCATGCTTTGAAACCCAGAGACTGAATTTTGTTAATATAGTTATAAAAGAATCAATACAGAGAAGAGTTCAAATTGAACAACAGTTTCCTAGTATCTCTCTTAGAAATGGTGATGACAGAATTGATAAGTGTCTCTCCTAGAGAATTCTTTTCTTTAGTTCCAGAAAGGAACTAGCACTAATATATATTTTTTTTTTCTCCAAGTCCAACTTTGTTGATGAAGAAGAAGAAGGTGATTTTTATGAATCCTAAAAGCCCTATAATCTTCAAGTTGAGGGAATTTAAGTTTAACTACTTGATCTTCCATGAATGCATTCTATTATTTTTCCTTAAATAGTTTATTGTCAAGTTGGTTTACATATAACACCCAGTACTCACCCCAACAAGTGCCCTCCTCCATGCCATCACCCCCCTTCCCCTCCCCTCCATTCCCCCTCAGAATGCATTCTATTTTAATACTCTCAGTAATAGAAGACTCCCTACCTCTTAATTCTATTCCTATGCCTAAATCTCTCTTTACCTGAAAATCTTTCAACTATTTGAGATGGCTATCATGTTATCTTTATTTTTTCTTTCAGAGTAAACCTTGACAGTTTATCCAACCAGTAATTGTGTAGCATAATTTCAAGTCTGATCATTCTGGTACTGCCTCTGGACACACTCATGTTTTTTCACTAGTTTTCCTGAATAGCAGTTTCAGGAACACATATAAAGAACCAATAACAGCATCTGGCACTTAGCAAGTGCTTTTAATCATTACTTTTATTTGCACAACTTAATATTGGCCTGACTTGTTGGTAGCCATGTCAGATATGATGTCACTAAAATAAACATAGTCTACTAAACTTTCCAGCTTTTTTCATAAGTTCTGATGCCTAGCCAGCATCAGCATTCCTCTTTCCTCTAATTAAGCAATTGATGAAAACATTCTAGTCATCTATCTGTCATTTTAAAAAAGTTTACTTGTTTCCCTCAGCATATATTCAGGGGAAAAATGAGCTTGAATTCTGGCTCTACCAGTGTTTTCATGATTTTGGTAAAATCACTTATCCTCTTTGAACTTCTGTTTTCTCATCTGAAAAATGGGGGTAAAGATATTTGCTTCAAAATAGAAGAGAAACATTAAATGAAAAGGTATATTTGAACCATCTCGCTATGGTCCTAACACTTTATAGTTCTCTTGTTTTTATTTCTTGCTCTCTCCAAGAGATTTATTAGGCCAGCTCTCAATTATCAATGTACAGAGAGGAGTTGGAGATGTGAATGTAAATGATATGCTCATTCTATAAAATGCCTGTCTTCCTGCTAGTAAATGTAGACATGCAACAGACAAAGGCTTTGTCCTCAGGAGGTTTATAATCAAATTGGTCCTCTTGAAATTCTTCTGAAATACAAATAAAGGAAGTGTAAGTCATCAGTAGACATCAGAGCTAGCTAAATAAAGCTCTGGAAGCCAGGGGCCTAGTAAACAATTAACAGTGGTATTTTTACTTGCTAGGGCTGCCATAAGAAAATAGCACAGACTAGGTGGCTTAAACAACAGAAATTTATCTTCTACAGTTCTGAAGGTTAGAAATACAAGATCAAAATGCTGGCAGGATTGATTTTTCCTGAGGCCTCTTCTTAGATTGTAGACGGGCACTTCCTTGCTGTGTCCTCACACGGCCTCATCACTGTGAAGGCCCATCCCTCGTATCTCTTCCTTTCCTTATAAGCATATCATTCCTACAGGATTGGGGCCCCACCCTTATGACCTCACTTAATCTGATTAACCTCTTTAAAGGCCCTAAAGCTTACATTCTAAGGTAATAGGGAAGGGCTTCAACATATGAATTTCAGAGGGACAATTCAGTCCAATACAAGTGGTTTCCATTTATTAGAATTACTTTGGGAAATAGTGATTGACGTGTATTATCTGAATCACTTAATGAAAAGACTTGGTCTTGATCATCTTTATATTCACAGCTACTACCTTGGGCTCCACAAATGCACATGAAATCAGTGAGTAAATAAATGAATAAAGGAGTGAATGAATTGACCAATAAATTAGCAGGTGCCATGGTGCAACCCATCAGTGTCTCTCATGTCAGGAATCTCATCCATTATGGAGGGCTTCAGAACCAATTTATAAAATCCAAAGAAGTATATTTGTATAGATTTACCTTCAGAAAAGTAGAACTTATCTGTGCTTAGATAAGCAAGCAAACACCCAAAGTAGTTTACTAAAGTGTGTGGCACAGATGATTAGTTTCTGAAGGGGGTTTACAAAAATGTCCAATATGCTTAGAAAAATGTGCACAATACCTCCCTCTTAGAAATTCACAAGCCACCTTAACAAATAAAGTATGCTATGAAGCAATTATTTACTGCAGTAAAGAAATCTGTTTTACTTGCTTTAGCCTTGCATTTCCCAAATGTACTTGGACTGTAAGAGAGCTTCATTGTCTCCCCTCGTGGGGAAAACATGCTTTGTCTAAAGCTTTGGGGAAAATCATGACTTACAAGCATGGTATCCAAGGATGTTAACTAGAGAGACCATGAAACTTCCACTGTACTTCTTCTTGCTCTACCAATGATATCTTTGGAAAATGTCTTAAATCTCTTTCATAACGTCTTAAATCTCTGTTTCTCGGATGCCCTGAAGGACAACACTTAATGGTCAGAGTATTAGTCAGAAAAAATGACTTAGACAAAGCTCCTCTAAGGTAAGTTTCTTAGTTCTGCTATCCACTGATATTCTCAAATCATCACTTCTCAAAATATATCTAAAATTGGGATGAGCACTGGGTGTTATATGGAATCCAACTTGACAATAAACTATGAAAGAAAAATACAATATAATAAAACTGTCCTAAAAAAAATGGGACACCACTGTTAACTGCTAATTTAACTGAATAGCCGAGATTGTAACTTCAAGGTGGAAAATCATTGAAACAGTGTCAGGTTCAAACCCTTACTCTACCATTTGATAGTTGTAGTGGGTTTAATACTGTCTCCCCCCCCTCCCACCTCAAATTCATGTTCATTCAGAACCCCACAACATGAGGAAATGGGTCTTTACAGATGAAATTAGCTAAAATGAGTTCATACTGTATTAGGATGAGTCCCACATCCAATGGGTAGTGTCCTTATAAGAGAACGTACATACACACAGGGAAGGAGGCCACATGAAGACACATAGAGACACGGAGAGAGGGCAGCCATGTGAAAACAGAAGCAGGGAATAGAGTGACGCTGCACCAAACCATGAAATGCCAGGAGCCACCCGAAGCTAGAAGAGGCAAAGAAGGATGTTTCCTCCACAGACTTCAGAGAAAGCACAGCTCTGTTAACACTGTAGTTTTGAACTTCTCCATAATTGTGAAAGAATAAATTTCTGTTGTTTTAAGCTGTTTCTGCATTCAGTGGTACTTTGTTACTGTAGCCCAAAGAAACTAATACAGTATTTATTCAGAGTGTAGCTGAATTAGTAAACCTTATGGAGCTAATCTATAAAATGAAAATAATACCTACCTTCCAGGGTTTTGTTAAGGACAAAAGGTTGTGAATATGTGTACTTGCTTTGTGCTAGGCACTGAGGATATGGGAGGAAACAATGCATATAAGGTAATGTCCCTAGAGAGGCTTGGCAAACTATGACCCATGAGCCAAGCACAGCCAAAAGCCTGTTTTCTGAATTAAGTGTTATTACAACACAACCACATTCATAGGTTAAGTATTATCCATAGCTGCCTTTGTACTACAATGGTAGAGTAGAAGTACAATGGAAGAGCATATGTCCTGCCAAATCTAAAATATCTACTATCTGCCTCTTTACAGAAGAAAGTTTGTTAAACTCAACCCTAGATCCTTCCAATGCAGTTTGAGGAGAGAGGGCATGGGTAAACACACAAAAACAGCTGGACTATAACTGCTCTAGAAAATAACTTACCAGATATAATAAACGGTGAGAAGATGGGTAGCCATGGGAGTCCTAAGAAGGGGTCCCATGAGCAGAGATTTGAAGGATAAGAAGAGATCAGCCTAAGAATCACTCAGCACAGACTGTTACAAACTGAAGAAAGAATTAAAGATAAGACCCTTCATCAGGAAGGGGCAGAACTCTCGGGGAAAAGAAAGTAAGCCAGTGAGGTGGGATCATTGTGAGGAGAGGAGAAAATGGTAGGAGATGAGCTCCTATAGGGCCTAGTCAACCATGACAAAAAGTGTTATTTTATTCTTGTCCAGTGGGAAGCCATTAAAAAGCCTAAACAGGGAGTTAAATTATATGCTTTACATTTTTTAAAAGACTACTGTGCCTGTGGGTGGTAAGAAAACAGGTGGCAGCAAGGGTGAGTGGCTTGGACTGATGGTGTAGTATAAGTGGGAAAAAGTGGACACATTCAATATGTGTTTTGGGAGGAGCACCTACAGACCTGCGGACAGATGAGATATGAGGAATTTGTGAGGAAAACAGTAATGGAATCAGTTATGATTCCTGTGTGGGGCTGAGCAGGAAGTGGGTGGGTTGTGGTTTCATACATGGAGATGGGGAATTGGTATGTATGTGTTTTGGGGGAGTGATACCAAGAGTCTTCTATCACCATTGTCATCATCGTCATCGTCATCATCATCATCATCATCTAAACTCTCAGATAAATACATTTGCATTTAATTTGATAATTGATCCCTATGCCCAAAATGTTATTTTTTAACCAAAGTTTTAAAAAAAAGAGACAATTCTTTGTAAAATTACTTCTATCAAAGATTGGCATGAAGTCTGAAGTGGTCTTTGATGCTCTCTCCACAATGACAAAAGTGAAAAACCCACTAATGCATAATCAGCAGAAGTGTGCATACACATGCACCTTCATATAAGAGCTAAGGACAAAGTACTGGTTAATTTCTACTCCAAGGAATAAGCAAGGAGCATCATTGTTATTTCAAGATTCTATATACTCAAGTTATACTTGTTTAAGTATTTTTAATTTTTAGAAAAGTTTAAAATAAATTAGTTAGGAATATCTTCAATACTTGTTGAGATGCAAGCTTAAGTAATTAGTGAACCATAATCCTGGAGTTTTTACTTCAGTTATTACCATATCCTCCTATATTTCTTTCACTACCATTTGTATGAACACCACCATAATCTATTACACAAGAATGGTTTATATATAAGGTGATCATATGTCCTGGTTTGTCCAGAACCAGCTGAGTTTGTGCCTATTGTACCAGCATTATTATTAACAGCATCTCCTTTCACTTAAAAATGTCCCCATTTGGATGATAAATTATATGGTCATCCTATTTATACATAGTTATAGTAATTTGCCAAAATATAGTCTTCTGGCTTCAAAGAACATTTGGCTCTCAAGAGATTTCACTGAAAGTATTTGGCTGAAATGGGATATCAGATTTTGGCTCAAATTCAGCCAACTACCTATTTTAATTTGATTTTTGGTAAGGTTCCACTATTGTCATTTATTTCATAAGGAATTCAATGTGTGAGAATGTCTCTGTCCTTGGATCTAGAACAAGGTACATCATTCTGATCTCTTTCTGTGTATAATACCAGCCTTGGACATACTTTTTCCAAGCTGAGAATTAATATTCTCAGCTATTCTTTCTTTGAGTTATTTCTTTTCAATGCTTGTCTACTGATTAAAAATCAGAGTTCATGGCCTCTTTTGCATTCTTCTGAGACTGATCATCTTCTATTTTGGTCAAACTTAGAATGCTTAATTGGCAATGTTTGAGAATAATTTCTCCGCATTCTGTTCTCTTCCAATTTCCTTCTTTGCATTGAGTAACTTCTTGAGAATTCTTCAGTTTTGATTGTATGTCATGTGAAGAGTCTCCATCTTAGATGCCTCAACTGTTTATTAGCTTTATTCTTTTGAGAGTGCTTTCTGAGAGTTATATTGGTTGGATTGAAGTGTCAAAGTCTAAATGCAATCGTCCCAGCTGTGTGAATGAGATCCTCCTCTATTTACAATCAATCTCTTTCTTAAAGAGTATGACAAGTTGAATTGACTTAAAAAGAAATATCAGGAGCACCTGGATGGCTCAATCGGTTGAGCATCTGACTTCGGCTCAGGTCATGATCTCACGGTTCGTGGGTTCAAGCCCCACGTTGGGCTCTGTGCTGACTTAGAGCCCGGAGCCTACTTCAGATTCTGTGTCTTGCTCTCTCTCTGACCCACCCCTGCTCACACTCTCTCTCTCTCTGTCAGAAATAAATAAAACATTAAAAAAAAAAAGAAACGTCAACTTTTACCTAGCTACAAAGCTAAAAACATCCTGAAAAAATTCTCAAACTAAATGAATTTGGATAATAATTCCTAAGACTAAATTATTTTATAAGCACTAAAAATTTTAACAAGTTGAAAAACAACTTTATTATAGTTCACATTTATTAACTATATTTTTGTAAAATAACATTTTATTAAAACAGAGACCTCAAAAATCAGATTTAAAAATTTTTTTAATGTTTTATTTATTTCTAGGAGAGAGAGAGAGACAGCGTGAGCAGGGGAGGGTCAGAGAGAGAAGGAGTCACAGACTGAAACAGGCTCCAGGCTCTGAGCTGGCAGTCAGCACAGAGCCCGACGCGGGGCTCGAACCCACGAACCACGAGATCATGACCCAAGCGAAAGTCGGACGTTTAACCGACTAAGCCACCCAGGCGCCCCTCAAAAATCAGATTTAAATAAGCACTGTTTCCTAGAATTCTCTGATTTGAATCCAACCCCAGAGACCGTTTTCTGGCAAGTTCTTGCCTATTTTCCTATTTTTCATTCCCAAATTTAAGATGAACCATCCAACCCCATACAGGCCAGCCCTTGATAAGACAGTTGCTTCTATCCACAGCGCCACAGCCCCTGCAAGCAAGTGGGGAAACTGAAAGAAGAACACAGGGATTTCACCCTTTATTCTGGCACTAATTAGGCCTACAGAACTGAGGAAGTAACTTTATCTTCCTGAGCTTTAATCTTCTTATCTGTAAAAAGGAGACAATTATATCTCCTTTAAATATCCTAAGTATTGCTATTAGCAATAATATTCAGTGAGCATATTATATGTTCCTGACCCCTACTAAATGTTCTACAGGCATTATCATATTTTCAACAGTGGGTAGGTACTATTAATATTCTTTGGGGGACTATTTAGTATGACCAGGGTAGATCATTGTCTTTCCTCAGCAGGTTTCAGCAACAGACATGGGTAAAACAAATAGGTAGACAAAAAATGTGTCATATGTTTAGTGAAACAGCAAAATGGACTCAGATGTATATCACAGAATAGACTATACTTGGATAATGTATCAACATTGCCATTGTAGTAGACACTATCTTCAACAGAATTGACAATTTTTGAAGTTTGCGATTACTTTGCTTCCCTTTGATTCACAATTACTGGGACTGACACTCATCAGATTTCACTATGGCCTTTATGTCATTTTTATAGTGACTCATTTCACATTTTTTATTTTTGAGGCCTGGCATCAAACTCAAGTTTCTACGGTGAATTGGGCAGATGAGCAAAGAAAGGCCATATTAAGAAAAGGTCTGTCAAAAGCAAACTTGGTTTACTTATGGTTTCTTCTGTCCTCTGGCCCCTTGTACTTAACTTCAGCAGTCACATTCATCTGGCTTAGCCTAGGCCCCTCCAAATCCTTTGGCTGCTACTTAATCCTTGGGTCATAAGCATTGTCCTGATATTGGCCCTTTCCTGTGGATAGCCTCCACCCTTCAGGTATAGCTTATGTTCGGGTGACCTCCAGAAATATCTTCCATTTTTACATATCTCACCTTTGCTCTGTGATCCACAGTTTCCAAAACATCTACCTTAGGTCTCTCTTTTTCTTTCCCTGTTCCTACCTTTTCTTCTTACGTTCTGCCCGAAATTTGAGTATTTTTTAATTATTAACTTTAATTATAAGTAATGCTACCATTTCCTAAAATAAGACTTAACTCCTGGGATATCAGAACATATCATTGATGTCTTTTAGGATAAATTTATCACCTGAAGTTGAATTATGCTTCAATTATAAAAATATACTTTGTGAATTATTTGCTTGTATCAAGGAAAATTGTCAAACTAATTGTATGCTTAGAGTACAAAAGCCTAAATGTTATTTCCTTGGTAATAGTTTTTGACTCAGCAATTGGAAAAAATATAGAATTTACTTATATATAGGTATTTCTAAGAATCTAACATATATTTTTTTTCCTGTATTTGTAATAATAAAATAGACTGTTTTTCTCACACCAGGAGATAAACCTTCCTGTTGTGATCTAAACATTTTCTAGGAACTATAAAGGAACTCATATTTTACTGCCCTTAACTTCTTTGATCACTCTCACATAGGACTTGATCAAAGTAGAATCATATGTTGCATACTAAATGTTAATAAATATGATCATTATGGGGTGCATGGGCTCAGTCAGTTAAGCATCTACTTCTTGATATTGACTCAGGTCATGATCTTGCAGTCATGAGATCGAGCCCCACATTGGGCTCTGCACTGATGGTGCAGAGCCTGCTTGGGGTTCTCCATCTCCCTCTCTCTCTGCCCCTCCCCTGCTCGCTCTCTTTCTCTCTCAAAATAAATAAATAAACTTGAAAAAAATATGACCATTTTAACAAAGGTCAAGTTGACCTAATCCATTGAAAATGAAAATAATACCCTGTCCTGGCCTACTTGTTCAAGAGAAGCTGGGATACTAAGTTATGGTGCTACTTCACTTTACCTGCTACAGTAATCAATCGTCCTTGGCTCAATTTGGTCAATATAGAGAGAGAGCCTGTCATGTTCACTAGGCAGATATTTTGTGGTGGTAGTCAATGGACAGATTAAAAACTACACATGGACTTCCAGTTTCAGGTTTGCCATGTAAAGGGCTTGAAAGTAGTCATTTCCATCCTCACAGCAAGAAAAAAGAAAAAACAAAAACAAAATGAGCTCAAAGGTAAGGACTTTTCCTAGATCCATCAGCAAATTGAAACCATCAGGCAAACTGCCACCCTGAAATCTGGAAAGACAGGAGGATACAGAGAATCACAGCTGAGATCAGTTTACTGGGGGCAGAACCAATAACTGGTAGGGAGGGACACTTAAATGCTAATTTTGACAAGTTGCTAGAGCCTGACTGAGGACTAGTATGAGAATGAGAAAATCCTGGAAGCTGTAATCTTAGGGGGAACTCCCACATGCACGTCATCAATTTTAGCTTTAGGAACCCCACCAGGTTCTCATGGAGAAGAACGAAGAAAATACTCCTATGGTTCTAGGAGGGGGTGTAAGAAAGTAACCATTCTGAAATATACCCTGAATGTTCTCACCTAAGGAGATAGGAGAAATTAAGAAGCACTTGTGAAGTCTACAGCCTAAGGAAACAGGCTTAATAAAAAATTAAATTTAAACATAAGATTACAGAACATGCCCCCTCCTCCACAATTTATCACCAAATTATCTGTTCTAGTATAAGTAGAATGGATGATAGCTGCAAGAAACATATATTATTTAAAAAGGACTTCCTAGGGAAGCCCAGAGACCAAAGCAGAGACAGAAAGAAGGACCCCAAAGGTCTCTAAAAGCTCTGGAAGCTACAGCTACAGAAAACATTTAACAGAGCCCCACTCCAAGCTAAATTAACATAACATCTCACACTAAAGGTCTTTTACATTGGTTCCTTCTACTAATATGTCACATCTGTTTTTACCAAAAAGTTGTATATCATGCTAAAAGGAAAAAAAAAAACCCACACCCAGAAGAGGCAAAGAATACTTCAGGACCAGATTCAGATATGACACAGACTTTGAAACTTTCCACAGGGAAATGACAATAGCATTGATTGAGGGCTCTAGAAGAAAAAGTACACAACATGCAAAATCAGATGGGTAACATAAGCAGAGCAATGAAAACTCTAAGAAAGAATCATAAGGAAATGCTAGAAATTAAAAACACTGTAATAGAAATGAAGAATATCTTTGATAGGCTTAAGAGTAGATTAAATCAGACCAATAAAAGAACAAAGGAGTTTGAAGATAGCCGTTAGGAACTTCCCAAAGTGAATTGCAAAGATAAACAGTGAAAAAATATCAGAACAGATTATTCAAGAACTATGAAATAATTTTTAAAAATACAATATGAGCATCAATACCAGGAAGAGAAGAAATAGAGAGCAGAGAAGAAATATTTGATGTAACAATGTGTGAGAACATTCCAAAATTACTGACAGATATCAAATCACAGAAAACAACAAAAAGCTATACCTAGGAATATCATATTCAAACTGTAGAAAACCAAAGACAGAAAATCTTGGGAAAAAAAGCCAAATTGGAAAAAAAAAAAAACATTTTATTTGTAAAGGAACAAGAATAAGAAGTACAATATGCACATCAGAAACTATGTAAGCAAGAAGAAAGTGAAATAAAGTACTGAAAGAAAACCCTACCAATCTAGAATTCTATATCCAGATTAGAATTATCCTTCAGTAGTGAAGGATATGATCAAAATATGAAATTGTCTCTCAAAAATAAAGGAAAAATAAAGACTTTTTTCAGACAAAGACTGAGGAAATTCATTTCCAGTAGATCTGTTCGACAAAAAAAATGTTAAAAGAAGCACTTCAAGAAGGAAAGCAACATTAAATCAGAAACTCAGATCTACATAAATAAAGGACATCAGAGAAGGAATAAAGGTAAAAGAAAATATTTTTTCTTTATACTTGGTTGATCTAAAAGATAACTGTTCCAAGTAATGATAGATTAGTTTAAAATGTGCGTTGTAATTTCTAGTGCAACCAGTTATCAAAAAAAGTCATAATTAGTACTCTTAAAAAAAAAAAAAGACAGAAGGTGCCTGGGTGGCTCAGTCGATTAGGCATCCGACTTCGGCTCAGGTAATGATCTTATGATTCACTGTCTGTGAGTTCAAGCCCTGTCTCAGGCTCTGTGGTGACAGCTCAGTGCCTAGAGCCTGCTTTGGATTCTTTGTCTCCCTCTCTCTGCCCCTGCTTGCTCTCTCTCTCTCTCAAAATAATAAATAAATATTTTAAAAAATTTAAAAAGACAGAAAATGAAATAATATAAAATTCTCAATTAAATTCAGGAAAGGAAAATGAAGAAAGGAATAAGATAAAAGCAACAAAGAACAAGTACAACAAATAGAAAATAGACACAGATATGGTAGATATTAATTTAACTGTACCCAATAATCATTTTAAATGTGAATGTTCTCAATATACCAAATAAAGACAGAAGATGGTCATAGTGAATAAAAATCAACATCCAACCATGTTGTGTATAAGAACTTTAAATACAGAGTCACATAGGTTAAAAGTAAAAACTGAAAAATATATACAATGCTAGGAATCAATATAACTAATCAGAAGAAGGCTGGAATGGCCATATTAATTTCAGACAAAGCGGACTTCAGAGCAGAGGAATGCCTCAGGAATAAAGAGGGGCATTACATAATGGTAAAGGGATCAATTCTTCAAAAAGGCATAACAATTTTTATACAGCATGAATCTAACATCAGAGCATCAAAATATACTACAAAAATCTATAGAACTTTGAGGATATTTTGACCAATCTACTATCATGGTTGAAGACTTCAATACTGATAGATAAAGAAGGCAGAAAACTAATAAGGATGCATTTGACCTGAACAGCACTATTAATCAACTTAAACAAATTGGCATTTATAGACTACATTCAACAACAGCAGAATATACATTTTTTCAGGTTCATATGGAATATTGTATACAACAAACCATATTCTTGGGCATAAAACACACTTAAGAATTTAAGTGAATGAAATTTAAATAAGATGAATTTAAATGAGTAGAAATAAAGAATATTCTCAAACAATGATGGAACTAAATGAGAAATGAGTAATAGATAGCTGGAAAATCCACAACTTCTTAACTAAATAACCACTTCTTAATAGCACATGGGTCCAAAAAGGAGTCTTAAGAGAAATTAAGAAATATGTTGTTCTAAATGAAAATGAATTTGGGAGATGCAACAACACAGTGCTTAGAGAAAACTTTATAGCATTAAATTTAGATATTATAAAAGAGAAAAGATCTAAAATCACTAAGCTTTCACTTTATAAAACTAGAAAAAGAAGAACAGTTTAAATCTAAATCAAATAGAACAAAAGAAATAAATTAGAGGAGCACCTGGGTGGCTCAGTCAGTTAAACTTCAGACTCTTAACTGTGGCTCAGGTCATGATCTCAAGGTTATTGGGATCAAGCCCTGCATCAGGCTCTCTGCTAACAGCATGGAGCCTGCTTGGGATTCTCTCTGTCTCTCAAAATAAATAAAATAAACCTTAAAAAATTAGAGTAGAAATCTGTATAATAGAAAACTGGAAAAGAGTATTGGCATACTCTAAAACAACAAACTCTAAAAACTGATTTTTAGAAAAGATCAATAAAGTTGGTAAAACCTCTATGCAGGATAATAAAAAATAAGAGAGAAAAAGAACAAAAATTACCAATATCAGAAATGAAAAGTAGTCATCACTACAGATTTCATGAAGCTTAAAAGGGTAATGAATACTATGAGTAACTGTACACTCACAAATTCAATAACTTAAATGAAATGAGCCAATTCCTTGAAAGTCACAAATGATCAAAGTTCATGTAAATAAAATATATAATATGAACAGGCCTGTATCTATTAAATAAACTAAATCACTAATAGTGTTTTAAAAAAGAAAACAGCAGGCCTAAAAGTTTTCACTGGTGAGTTCTATCAAACATTTAAAGATATTATATCAATATCAACTCTTCACTATTTATTCCAGAAAATAAGAGCTAAGGGAACTTCCTAATTCCATGAAGCCAGCATTACCTTAATACCAAAACCAGCTAAAGGCATTATTAGAAAGGAAAACTGGATATTTCTTATAAACATAGATGCAAAGATCCTTAAGAAAATATTACCAAATCAAATACAATGATGTATAAAAAAGTATACCAAGTGGCAATAGGGTCCCCTGTGTGGCTCAGCTGGTTAAAAAAATTATACCAAGTGGCCTTTATTGCAGGTATGTAAACTGGATTAATATTCAAATATCAGATAATGGAATCTATCACAACAACAAGGTAAAGGAAAAACAATGACATGATTGTATCAATTGATTCAGAAAAAGCATTTTACATATTTTTATCATTTTAAAAATACCAAAAGCTTAATCTATGAAAGAAATATTGATAATTAGCAAGCTAAAAAATATTACGATTAAAAACTCTCCGCAAAGTAGGAATAGGGAGAACTCTACCAACTTGATAAAGAACATCTACAAAATAGTACAGCTAACATTCTACTTAATGACAAGCAGTAGGATACTTTTCTTCCACCTGAGATGGGGAATAAGGCCAGGATATCCCCTCCCACCATTACCCAATCCCATATTGACTGTCCTAGGTAGTGACATAGGGTAGAAAATAAAACAAATAAAATTAAATTAAATAAGGCATAAAGATAGGGAAGTAAGAAATAAGCCTGTCTTTACTCACAGATGACAGGATTGTCCATGCAGAGAATCTCAAATGGAAAAGAAAGTCTCCTGGAACTAATAAGTGATTATTGTAAACTCAAGGGATGTGCTTTCCCATATACCAGCAATAACAAAATTTGAAATTTAAAAACATGAATACTATTTACAGTAGCACTGTAAAGAGAGAAATAGTTTGGTATAAATCTAACAAAATATGCCCAGGATCTGTATGCAGAAAACTACAAAATACTGATGAAAGAAATCAATAAAGATCTAAATAAATGGATCGATATTCTATAATCATTCATAGACTCAATATTGTTAAGTGTCAATTTCTCCCAAATAGATCTATAGATTTAATCCAATTCTAAGCAATCTTCCATCAAACTGTTTTATAGATATCTACAAACTGATTCTAAAGTTTATATAAGAGAGGCAAAAGACCTAGAAAAGCCAAAGCAAAGCTATAAGACTCACACTACCCACCTTCAAGACTTGCTACAGGGGCGTCTGGGTGGATAAGTCAGTTAAGTGTCTGACTTCGGCTCAGGTCATGATCTCACAGTCCATGGGTTCAAGCCCCAAGTCAGGCTCTGTGCTGACAGCTCAGAGCACGGAGCCTGCTTCAGATTCTGTGTCTCCCTCTCTCTCTGCCCCTCCTCCCGCTTGCTCTCTGTCTCTGTCTCTCAAAATAAAATAAAGACATAAAAAAAAAAAAGACTTTCTACAAAGCTACAGTAACTAAGAGAGAATGGTATTGACAAAAGAATAGACAGGTAGATAAAACAGACAGAATATGGAGCCCAGACCAGATTCACACTATAATCTTTGATATAGGAGCAACACGAATCTTTGACAAAGGAGTGAAGGCAATTGAATAAAGGAGGAATCCTCTTATAAGCAAATAGTGCTGGAATACCTGGGCACCCATATCAAAAAAAGATGAACTAGACATCAGTCTAGTACTTTTCACAGATATAAATTCAAAGTGGATAATAGACCTAAATACACAATGCAAAACTATAAAACTTCCAGAATAACACATAAAAGAATATCAATATTATGGGTTTAATGATGGATTTTTAGATGGCATTTAAAGAAGGGTCAACAAAAGAAAAAAATGATGTCAGTCTTTTTAAAAATTAAAAACATGTTTTCTGTGAAAGATACTACTAAGAGAATGAAAATAAAAGCCACAGGCTGGGAGAAAATGTCTGCAAAGCACATATCTGATACATCTATCAGATATATTTATCCAAAATATGCAAAGAACTCTTAAAACTCAACAATAAGAAAAAACCAGGTCAATTTAGAAAATTGGCAAAAGATTTGAACAAAAAAAAATGTGCCAAAGAAGATATACAGATGACAAAAAAAAAAAAAAGCATAGGAGAGACATGATTTATCATTAGAAAGTTATAAAACAAAATAATAGTGAAATATGACACACAGCAATGAGAAGGGCTAAAATTAAAAAATTAAAAATTAAAAAACAAAAACCATAAAACTGAAAACACTGACAAGTATGCAGAGCAATGGGAATCCTTACTCATTTTTGGTGGAAATACAAAAAGGTGCAGTCACTATGAAGGATAATTTGATAGTTTCTTACATAGCTAAACATAATTTTAAATATAATCTTAGAAATTGCCTCCTAGATATTTACCTAATTCAGCTGAAAACTTACTTTGGACTTAATGAAAACTTAATATTTATAGCATCTTTATTGATAATCACAAAGAACTGGAAACCACCAAGTTATCCTTCAGTAAGTGAATGGATAATCAAACTGCAGTATACTCGTACAATGGGATATTATTCAACAGTATAATGAAGTGGGCTACCAAGCCATGAAAAGAGATGGATGGGTATTAAGTCTATATTGATAAGTGAAAAATGCCAGCCTGATAAGGCTATATAGTACATGATTACAATTATGATATTCTCTAAAAGGCAAAACTATAGAGACAGAAAAAGATCAGCAATTGCCTGTGAGAAAGGAGGAGGGTTGAGTTAGTGAAGCAACAAGGGAATTTTTAGTGCAGTTAAAACCATCCTGGATGATTCTGTATGGTGGAGACATAATGTGTTTGTTATAATCCATTACACTGAACAATACATAGAAAGCACTTTAAAAAAGTGATTTAGGAAGTTCCCGGGAAGGAATGCAGATTGGGATAACAGAATCTAACTGTATTACAAATGCATGAAATAACCTCACTGAGGAGACTGGGGGTAAAAGTTTCTGCCATAAGTAACTTTCAAAATGAGTGGAGTCTGAAAGACTAAAGGCAAAATAACTACACATAAGCATAATCCTCTAGTTGATAATATTGTTTCTTATGGGGATATAAGTTAACAATTCTGATAGTGCTATACATACATATTATAAGTGAATAATTAAGTAATCAAATGGCAGGATATGAGAACCAGATTTCTCACTGTTAGAGTGAGAGTTTATAGATAAGCAAGAGCAAGAGGCTAGAATAATTCATGTGTTAATGGGTTAGAGTTGGATACTTTAGTTTGATATAGATACTGGTAGTTACATATAGAAATATTTACAGAAATGTATATATGCATATCTCTATGTGCAGACATATTTCCTTGGTTTGTCAGCTGAGAAGGCCTAATATAAATGACTCCTGAAGAGCAATGAACACACCAACACCTAGATGTTGGCTTCTAATACCATTTTCCAATAAAAGGAACCAGGGGTGCTTAGAGGAAAGGCTAAGACTGGGACAGGAAATACACAAAATAAACCTGGAGCATCTCGTAGTACCAGAACATAAGGAAGTGCTCAAAAACAGTAACTGCAACAGAAACTCACATTAATGGGGGGTTATATCTGAGGGACACAGTTGTCATCTGAAAGAACTTCTAATGGTCAAAGCTGGAACAATTTGAGCCAAAAAAAAAAAAAAAAAAGAAATAAAGTAGTAGGGGATTATAACCCAAAGAATTAAATAAATAGCTATGGACCCATGCTACTATAAATAAATGATTGAAAAATAAATAAATGGAGGAGAAAAACAAATCTCCCATGCAGAAGAATTCCAAATAATTCGTATAGTACTTTGCTCTCAAGAAGATGGAGCATAAGTCCCCACTCTTCAAGTGTGAGCTGCACATAGTGTGACTCCCTCCAAAGAGTGCAGGATAGAAAGTAGGAAAAAGGAGTAACTTCTTAGGAGAGAAACCTGACAAACACTACCTTAGCCAGGTGATCAAGGTCAACATCTAAAGTCAAAAATCATGTTGATTTTCTATATACTCAATGATGTGATGAAAGTGGCACCTCACCTTTGTGTTCTTCCTGCCCCAAACCTGTAGCTCCTATTTAGTCATGAAAAAATGTCAGATAAACTCCCATAGAGGGGCATGCTAGAATGTACCTTCCTAGGGTTTCCTCAAAACTGTCTAGGTCATCAAAAACAAGGAAAGCCTGAGAAACTGTCACAACCAACAGGAAACTAAGGAAATATGGTAAATAAATGACATATGTAGTTTTGGATGGGATCCTGTAACAGAAAAGGTCATCAGGTTAAAAACTAAGAAAATATGCATAAACTGTGGACTTTAGTTAATAACAGTGCATCAATACTGGTTCATTAATTTTAACAAAAGAACAATACAAATGTAAGATGTTAATAATAGGAAAAATTTGGATATAAGTATATGAGAATTCTTTATACTATCCTGTCAATTTTTCTGTATATTAAAAATTGTTCTAAAGAAACAAAATCTATTAAAAAATTTCATGGCACTTACCATTTTATTGTTAAGTAGAACATGGAGTACACAAAGACTTAAGGTGTAGGGCAGTATATGGAGAGTGCTATGTGCATGGAAGAGGAAGAACTGGTGAAGGAAAATTGGGACAACGTTTGAATACATTCTAGAGGAAAACAAATTTGAACAAAACTTTGAAAAGTTAGAAGATTTTTGACAGAATTAAATGATGGAAGGATCCTGAGTCGTTCCAAAATGGAAAACAGCATGAACAAATGTATGGAACTGGAAAAATCCATTGAGTATTTGAGAAAAGTGATTGAAGACTGGCTGGAGGACAAACTGGTATCATCAAGAGTAGTTGAAATTAAGTCAGGTGGAACTGAGTATGAAGGCCTTGAATACAAGATTAAGGACCAAGGACTTTGTTTAACAAGTGAAGATTTCTGAGTGAGGAAAGGATACTGAGTGGTCCTAAAAGAAGAGGGATCTGGAGATGGCAGCATGAATAAAAGAAGGGGAGAAGTTATTTATATGGTCATTGTCTTATGCCCATTGGGTGAGCAAGAATATGGGAAAGGATGGCACAGTGAGAAAGAAATTGTGGAGAGATAAACGAGGGAAAGAAAAATCAAGAAGATGTGCAGGTGAGGGAGAGGTAACAAGCTGTGACAGGCACTGCTTTTTGCTACCTAATATTGATTCTCTCTCATTTTCCCTGTTAACTGCAAACCCCAATTTTGTTGAGGGTGACAATGTTTTCAGTTAAAAATACTTCTGACTCCTTTGCATCTGGGAGTGCTGTGTGATCCAGTTCTAACCAATGAGATGTACACAGAAGTCTAACAGGAGAACTTTTGGTTTTCTGACAAAACAAGACAATCTCTGCTAGCATCTCCCTTTTGTCTCCCCCTCTCCACCTCCCTTAATTCCTGAAAGGAACGTAGATATGATGCCTAGAGTCATAGCAGCCATATTGTAGACAAGAGGAACGATGCTACATACTAAGAAAGGTAGAAAGAGACAGATTATCAATACAATTTTACAGCTTTCTGGACCTCACTTTACATACCAGAAAAGAAACAGTTTTAAGTAAATCAGTGTGATTGGATTTCTTTTACTATCTTAATTTAAAAAGTCAAAGGCAACCCTAAGTATTTTAGCCCTACCAAATTAGGAAATAATGTCCTGTTAATTCACAATCCAAGGTGATTGAGTTAAGAAGTAAAAGAGGGTTCTACTTCTGGAAGGGGAATCGCCAGGAGTAGTTACAGCACAAGTGGAACTGGATCCAGGTCATTGTGCGTCATTAGGCATCTTTTCACTCAGGCTGGAAGAACCTGAGTTTTGTATGTGGACATGTTAGGTCCATTGCTCTCCCTACTCTAGAGGCTGCCACTTCTCAAGCCACTTCACAAATACGCTATCATTCTTCCATTTCCATATGGCAGTGGTGAAGAAGTGAAGGGGCTCCTCTCTAGGGAAGTTAGACCCTTCTTTTTTTTAATTTTTTTTTTTTTTTACAAATAGTTTATTGTCAAGTTGGTTTCCGTAGAACACCCAGTGCTCATCCCCACAAGTGCCCTCCTCCATGCCTATCTCCCCCCTTCCCCCCCCCACACCCATCAATCCTCAGTTTGTTCTCATCATTCAAGAGTCACTCATGTTGGGGCGCCTGGGTGGCTTAGTCGGTTAAACGTCCGACTTTCGCTCAGGTCATGATCTCGCGGTTCGTGGGTTCGAGCCCCGCGTCGGGCTCTGTGCTGACTGCCAGCTCAGAGCCTGGAGCCTGT